>NC_135725.1:59649111-60279111 GCF_964656455.1 Halichoerus grypus
GTGAGAAGACCTGGGTGCTTGGATATCTGCTAAGCTGATTAGTATGTGAATGGACGTCTAGGAAAGTATGAACCTGACTTGATTGAGCTAAGGAGAAAAGGATTTTGTTCATGCCAGGTTGCAGTTGTATTGGAAATCCAGAGAAGAGGGAACTACATGTGTGTGCGTGCATATAGGCCGAGTTTTGGGTTGGCTGCAGAGTCTCTTATTCTTCGGGGTTAATTCTTCATCTAGCTTCTCTTTGTGCTGAAAGAATGTTTATCAAGGTTTTAATTTCTTAAGTGCTGTAACTAATGAGTCTTTCATTTTTTTCTTATTGGCAGGGTAACAAGGATTACCATCTGCAGACATGCTGTGGGAGTCTTGCTTATGCAGCACCTGAATTAATACAAGGCAAATCCTATTTGGGGTCAGAGGTAATCATTCATTGATTAATTCAGTATATAATCAATATACATTTATTGGTACCTATAGTAAGTCAGGCATTGTGCATTGGGGATATTACAATAAGGTAAGAAATAATCTTGTTCATCAAAGGGTTCAGTTTATTCAGAGAGTATGATGTAAAGTAACACATGAAATGAATACCTTGCAATAAATATAGTAATACATAGTATACTTTGAAGAAAGGATACATTTCTGGTGTCCTTTTTGTGGTTGCTTTTGTGTTAAACAGTACCATAGTTTAGACTGGTAGGTCCAGCCAGCTAGAGCACGAGGCCAGGGTTGTAGGCTCAGTTTTCAGAGATGCTGGCTAGCTCTGAGAAAACTTGTACTTTGTTCAGAACCAACTATCTGAGGCCGGCAGTCCTGTGTAGGAGGCCCAGGCTCAAAGGCTTGGGAATTGCCTCTTTTACTTACCATTTGCTACTACAAGCTAGTCAGTCCTTTCCAGTCTCTGGAGTACTAATTTTGCTGATATTAATATCATAAGGCAAACAAGGTTTAGTTATCAAAAGCTTGGGAAATGCTGGATTGAACAGTTTTCTTCAGTTCAGGACATCTCCAAATCTTTTTTTTTTTTAAGTTTTTATTTATTTATTTGAGAGAGAGCAGAGAAGACAAGAGGGGGGCGGCGCTGGGCGGAGGGAGAGGGAGAAGGGATGCGGGACCCAATCCCAGGACCCTGGGATCATGACCTGAGCTGAAGGCAGACGCTTAATGAACTGAGCCACTCAGGGGCCCCTGGACATCTCCAAATCTTTAATACGTTCTTGTACAATGTTGTCCTTTGGGGAACATCACAGAGAGCAGCTGGTCATGATTTGCCTTGCCTACAGAGTCCCCTTTTTATGTGGAGCATCTTTTGGAGCTAGTGTTATGTCAGAGAAACTTTGACATATGTCCATTTACTTAATTTATAACAAGAGAAGTTGGGAACTGACTTGTTTTGGTGACTTTTTATTTGGATATAATCTCAAACTTAGAGAATAGTTGCAGATATGGAATGAGGAACTTCTGTATATGTTTAGTCATATTCACAGTTTACATTTTTCCCTATTTGCTTGATCATTCTCTGTTTGTATATATGCATACTCTTTTTTTGAACCAATTGGAAGTGTTAGACCTCATACCCCTTTATCATTAAGCACTATATATATTTCCTAAAAGCGAGGACCTTCTCTTTTATAACTACACTTTAGTTCTCAAAATCAGGGAATTTAACATCGATGCAACTTATTTAATCCGTAATTCATATTCCCATGCTGCTAATTGTACCACTGATGTCCTTAGCTGTATTTTCCCTCCAGTCCAGGATTCAGTTCAGGATCATGTCTTGCATTTAGTTGTTGTGTTTCTTTGATCTTCTTTAATCTAGAAGAGTTCTTTAGCCTTTCTCCATCTTCTTTGACCTTGATATTTTTGAGGAAGCCCATTATTTTTAGAAAGTCCCTCATTTTGAATTTGTGTATGATTAGATTCAGGTTATGCATTTTTGGTAGATATACCCCAAAGGGGATGTTGTGGCCTTCTTAGTGAGTTGTAGGAAAAGGAACAAACTTTTACTGAGCATTTAACATAGTTCTGAATCATGCTAGGTCCTTTTCTTTTTCAGTTGTGGTAAAAATACATATAACATAAAATTTACCATCTTAACTTTTTTTTTTAAACTATCTTAACCATTTTTAAGTGTACAGTTCAATAGTGTTAGGCATGTTCGTATTGTTGTGCAAACAGTCTCCAGAGCTCTTTTCATTTTGCAAAATGAAACTCTGCATCCATTAAATAATTACTCTCTATTCTTCCCTCCTCTCATCACTGGCAACTACCCTTTTACTTTCTATGTGAATTTGACTACTCTAGGTACCTTATATAGTGGGGGCATACAATATTTGTCTTTTTGTGACTGACTTATTTCACTTAGCATTATGTCTTCAAAGCTTATCCATGTTGTAGCATGTGTCAGAATTGTTTTTCTTTTTAGGGGCGCCTGGGTGACTCAGTTGGTTAAACATCTGCCTTCAGTTGGTTAAGCATCTGCCTCATCTCCGGATAGATAGATCCGGAGTTCCAGGATCAAACTGTTCAGCGGGGAGTCTGCTTCTCCCTTTCCCTCTGCCTCTTCCCTGCTCCTGCTCTTTCATTTGCTCACTCTCTCTCTCTCTCTCAAAGAAATAAATAAATAAAAATCTTTTATAAAAAGATTTTTTTTCCTTTCTAAGGCTGAATAATATACCATTGTGTATATATACCCCATTTTGTTTATTCATTCATCCATGGATGGACACTGGGATTGCTTCCACCTTTTGGTTATTGTGAATAATGCTCAGAGGAACAAATATTTCTTTGAGTCCTTGCTTTCAATATTTTTAGATATATACCCAAAAGTGGAATTGCTGGATTATCTGGTAATTCTATTTTTATTTTTTTATTTTTTTTAAGATCTTATTTATTTATTTGAGAGAGAGAGCGTGTGCACAAACGGGGGGGGGGCAGAGGGAGTGGAACAAGCAGACTCCCCTCTGAGCAGGGAGCCCATCATGGGGCTCAATCCCAGGACCCTGAGATCATGACCTGAGCTGAAGTCAGATACTTAACCGACTAAGCCACTCAGGTGCCCTGGTAATTCTATTTTTAATTTTTTGAGGAACTGCCATACTGTTTAACATAGTGGCAGCAACATTTTACATTCCTACAACAAGTCTACAGGGTTCCTTATGCTAGATACTTTTTATAATTTTCATTTATATCCACAAAAATTCTGGGGTACCTGGGTGGCACTGTCAGTTGAACTTCCTACTCTTGGTTTTGGGTTAGGTCATGATCTCTTGGTAGAAGGGTCCAGCCCTGTGTCTGGGCTCTGCACTCAGCACAGAATCTGCTTCAGATTCTTTTTTCCTCTCCCTTTCCTGCCCTGCTCCTCCCCGCTCACGTTCAGGACACATGTTCTCTCTCTCTCTCAGATAGATAGATAGATAGATAGGTAGATAAAATCTCTTAAGTCCACAAAAATCCTTTGGAATGAGTACTGTTACTCATTTCATTGAGATAAAGAAGTTGAAGAAATAGGGGCGCAGGGTGGCTCAGTAGGTTAAGCATCCACCTTATGCTCAGGCCTTGATCCCAGCGTCCTGGGATCGAGCCCCACATTGGGCTCCCTGCTCAGTGGGGAGTCTTCTTCTCCCTCTCCCACTCCCCCTGCTTGTGTGCCCTCTCTCACTCTCTCTCTCTCTGTCAAAATAAATAAATCTTTAAAAAAAAAAAAAGTTGAAGAAATTGAGGATCAGAAATTAAGTGCCTTCTCAGGGTCACACAGCTGGTAACTACACTTCAGGATTTGAACTGAGTGAGGCTTTACTGCGTACCCCTACTCTCTCTCTTTTTTAGTATATAACTTTTAAAAAATATTTTATTTATTTATTTGAGAGAGAGAGCGAGCACGAGTCAGGGGCAGAGGGAGAGGGAGAAGCCGACTCCCCGCTGAGCAGAGAGCCCGATGGGGGGCTTAATCCCAGGACCCTGGCATCATGACCTGAGTGTAAGGCGGATGCTTAACCGACTGAGCCACCCAGTGCCCCCATAATAATTTTTTAATAGACTTTTTTTTACATTTTAAAAAAGTTTTTAATTTTAATTCCAGTATAGTTAACATATGGTGTTATATTAATAACAGGTGTACAGTATTGTGATTCAGCAGTTCTATACATTACTTAGTGCTCATCATAAGTGTACTGTTTAACCCCCTTCACCTATTTCACCCATCCCTCCACTCACTGTATACCTGTATTTTTTCCACTGTTCCAGCCAGTCTCCCAGGAGGAGTGGTAATCATATGCCTAATGCTCACAAGATTCCTAGGGGACTGGTGATGAGGCCTTGCTGGTTTCAATGCCTATGAGATTTTCCTATAGGATTTTCAGGTGTTTTCTTGTCTATTTTATTTTATTTTAGAGAGAGAGAGAAAGCAGATTGGGGGGAGGGGCAGAGGAAGAGGGAGAGAGAAAACCTTAAGCAGCCCTGTGCAGAGACCAAAGTGGGGCGCATTCTCTCAATCCTGAGACCATGACCTGAGATGAAATCAAGAGTCGGACGATTAACTGACTGAGCCACCCAGGCACCCCTCTTGTTTTAATTTGACTTTCTATCCTTCTAGGACAGTGTCCCAAGGAATTGTCTGAGGCACTTGTTAAAAGAGGTAGAGCTCAGTCCTGTATGCGTAACAGATTTGGTTCTGTTTCCTAAGGTGGAGCTTGAAAAAGAAAAAGAATCTTCATTCTAAAATAAGTACTTTAGGTAATTCTGTTGTTCATGGTCCAGATCATGCTTTAAGGAATGTCCCATGCATAGTAAATATCTCTAATTCCTTCAGGGATTTCTCACAGGAAATGGTTTCAAACCCCTCCTCCCTCTGATTTTTTTTATTTGGCAATTAGTAGCTTATGGATTTACTTGCATTTGCTTTGGTTTACGATTTTACTTGATTAATTTATTCTCATATCCAGTTCACATCAGTGAGGGGAAGGTGTTTGGATGAGTTAACTGAGGAATACTTCTTCTGCTTTTTTCTCTCTAGTAGGCTTTGGTAGATTTCTATGGGGATGTTACTTTTATTTTCCTTATCTTTTTATTTAACCTCAGACATAATCTCTGTTGTCCTCTTCTTATGGCATTTGATGAAGCCATGCTAGCCCACTCGTTCCTGTGCAGCCTCTTTGCTTTGAATTTAACACCCTGGTCAGGAGTGCTATGCTATCAAGGCTTAATTTATAGATTAATTATTTGACATCTCTGAGGCGTAAATGGTTAATTTCTGACCTCCTGCAACTTGGAAGAAAAAAATCAGGTGTTTGCCTGAAAGTAGATTATTTACTTGGGACATCTTTTTTTTTTTTTTTTAAAGATTTTATTTATTTATTTGAGAGAGAGAATGAGAAAGAGAGAGCACGAGAGGGGGGAGGGTCAGAGGGAGAAACAGACTCCCCGCTGAGCAGGGAGCCCGATGCGGGACTCGATCCCGGGACTCCAGGATCATGACCTGAGCTGAAGGCAGTCGCTTAACCAACTGAGCCACCCAGGCGCCCTACTTGGGACATCTTAATAATTTGATGTGATTTGATAGACAGGACTGAGTTAGATTTGGGTTACTTAGTACAGGCACTACCTAGATGTGATGCTGCTTGAGTTATTTTAACTGTTTCTCTCCTCTGCCTAACCCCTCCTGCCTTTTAAAAAAAAAATACTACCCCTTTTACCTCCTAAAATTTTCCTAAGGCTCAAACGAGGGTGGGAGCTGTGACTTGTCCTCAGTCAACAGTGGTGTCATTATTGACTAAGGCCAAATACCACTTGAATAAGTAGTTAGTGCTTAGGGCTCATGGGACACATGGATATCTTACATAAAGGTTAAGCTCCTTTCTGGGATTTTGAGACTTGTAGGGGTGTTTGTGCTGGCAGGCTAACTTCTGGCCTCTGTATTTGAGAAGTCAATCGTTGAACTTAATTATTAAGGTTTCTTTACATAGAGAGGACTTTACAGCACAGTTTAGTCACATTTGCAGATTATCAAGAGTAAATTTTAAGGCTTGTTTTGACGTCCTCATGCATGTTGATATAATCCTCACATGTAATAAACCCTCAGTAGCACTACAGAATTGTCTTTCAGAATCAGACCTGGCTTTATCTCCTTCCTTATCATGTCCAATCCAGCCTAGCCAACTGGGAATTATTTTCTCTTAAGTGTTAGAATCCAGCATTGGAAGAGAGTGCACTGAACTGAAAGTCAGGAGACCCAGCCGGGTGGCCTGCCACTGACTGGGTGACTTTGAACAAGCCTTCCTTTCTGGGCTTTAGGTTCGCTGTCTGTGGAATGAGCACGTTGAATTGGATGGTCTCTGTGCTCTTTTTCAGCTGTGAAGATTCTGTGATTCTGTTAAGTGCACTGCCATTCTATGTTCTAAATTTTTTTTAAAATTATTTTTTCTTCCCTCTCAGGCAGATGTTTGGAGTATGGGCATACTCTTATATGTACTTATGTGTGGCTTTCTACCATTTGATGATGATAATGTCATGGCTTTGTACAAGAAGATTATGGTGAGTATTACAAGGCATAGAATTTCAGTGTAAAAGTTCTATACTGCATACTATTTGCTTCTATCCATAGAAGTACAAAAACAAGCAAAAGTAATGTGTGCTTTTAGAAGTCAAGATAGTGGTTATGCTTTGGAGGAGGGAATGATTGGAAGAGGGGTGTGGCGTGGTTCTGTTCTGTTTCTTGATCTGGGTGCTAGTTATACTTGTATATTCAGTTTTTGAAAACTTGTCCAGGTGTACCCTCATAATATGTATACTGTTCTGTGTGTATATTATACTGCTTCAGTAAATAGCTCAGCGAGACAATAACAAATGGGGAACTAAACATGTGAGATGATTTTTCGGCTAAGGGTTTTTATTTTGTATCCTGAAATGATGCCTTAGTAATTTACTGGGTTAAATCACATTCTCCTATTGAATTCTGGTAAAATAAGAGAAACTGTTTCTTTTTGAAGGTAACATTTGGCTTTAAGGTATAATAAAACTACAGTTAAGAGTACTGTTAGCTTTGTTAAAATCCTATCTATCAGAGACAGGAAGCAGATATGTGGTTGTGGGGGTTGGGGATGGAGTGGCAGTGGGGGAGTGACTGCTAATGGATATAGGGTTTATTTTTGGGGTGCTGAGAGCATTGTGGAATTATATAGTGGTAATGATTGCACAACTTTGTGAATATACTAAAAACTACTGAACCGTACACTTAAAAAGGGTGAATTTTAAGTTATGTGAATTATATTCAATTAAAAAAATCCTCAAAATCACATATAGCAAGGAAAACAGTAAAATTCTTTTTAAAGATTCCATGTTCAAAGCAAGTTAACACAAGAAGATATGTAAAGAGTAAGAAAGAGCACCGCTTTGTCTCCCTAGCAAACCAGTCAGACCAGCAGAGCAGCTTTTCTCCATGTAGTTTGAATTCAGTTCTGTTGAACAAATATTTCTAAAGGTCGTCTTTGTATGAGATACTGGAAGGCATGAACAAGGATCTGTGAAACTTCATCATTGTCCACCAGGGCCTGATTACTTGTTGAAGACAGATACAGGGCTTTCAAAAAAGGGTTGAAGTGCTTCAGAAAGGGATGTGGGAGAGAGCATGCTGTTAGTGTGAGCAAAGACAGAAGATGGGAGAAGCATGAGGGAAGATGGGAAAAGCGTGGGGGAAAATGGTCAGGCGTTTTCTGTGGCTGGACCACTGGGTCTCTAGCACCCTTTTGGGAGGGAGACTACCTAAATCAACTCTCATTCTTGGGACGTGGTACACCGACTTGAAAGTGGTAATCCCAGTTGGCTGATTTTTTGCTCTATAGATTAAGTTTAAGGGCACTGAGTTCAATCTTCAATTTTTAAATTTATTTGACTTAATACTCATTTCCTATATCCCACCTTGGAAAAACCTTTATAATCCATGCCCAAATGACAAAGAGTAGTTTTGGGAAGAGATGGAATGGTAGTAGTTCCAACTCTTTGAAGGCTAAGGAGCTCTGATTCTGCAGTCAAATGAAGTCGGTTCACAGTAGCTGTTCACACTGCTTTGGGGAACTGTGTGGGCCCGTGCTTCTCCTTGGGAAGCAGAGATAGATGGGACGGTGGGCTGGCAGCCGGCTTCCTGAGACTGGCTGCGCAGGTAGCCAACAGCCTGTATTTCCTCCTCTCCCTTCTCAGGAAGCTTTCCCTAAGCTTTGCAGGGTAGCAGTGTTTGCTTTCGCTCTGCTCGCTCACTGGGACCGCAGTTTCTGACTACGTAGAGCCGCACCCTACTCTGTCGTACAGGACAGAGTAGCGTTAGGATCGCTTTATAGCTTCAGCTTTGCTTAAAACTGAAGTGCAGGGGCGCCTGGGTGGCTCAGTTGGTTAAGCGTCTGCCTTCAGCTCAGGTCATGATCTCAGGGTCCTGGGATCGAGTCCCGCATCGGGCTCCCTGCTCAGCGGGGAGCCTGCTTCTCCCTCTGCTCATGTGCTCTTTCTCTCTCTCAAATAAATAAATAAAATATTTAAAAAAAAAACAAACAAAACTGAAGTGCAGTGGGATGGAGGCTGGTCTTGGGCAGCTCAGCAACAATTTTCTAGCTATGCTTTTTAAAAAAAGAATTAGGTTGGGCTCTTCAATAATTCACTCTTTTTGCTACTCTTTTCTGTAAAGTAGTAGAGCTATGTTTCTCGTTCTGAGAGTAATTTTAGTATTGTAAGCTACTAGTATATTTTATCCCACTCTTTTTTTGGAATTCCATGCCAGAGAAATAAACTGACAGACAAATTTCTCCTAAGATGAACTAGAATTAGATCTGTTAGGTGGTATAGCACGGAATCTTATACCATTTACAATTCTAGAAAGACAATGTGGGGACACATAATCATAGAAATTCGCTATTGGAAAGGATCTTACAAATCATGTTTTCTCACCTCTGCTTCTTGTTTCATATTTAAATCTTGACTAAAACATCTGCCTTGGCTATGTCCATGTAATTTCTCTGCATATTAGCATCATTTGGGGTGCTTTAAAATATATTGGGTACAGCCCTCAGAGCAATTAAATCAGAATCTCATTGGTATTTTTAAAATCCCAGGATCTCTGCTTTCTGTCTGTGGACAGAATATGGCAAATTACTGAGCCTTTCTGAGTCTTAGTTTCTTCCTCTGTAAAATGGATGGAATGATAGTTTTTACAATATAGGGTTGTTAGGATTAAGTGAGTTAAGCCTTGCACAGCATTTAGAGTAGTGCTCAATAAATGTTTGCTATTATTATTCACACACATGTCTAAATTTGGTTTGCCAGTATTTTGTCCAGGACTTAAAATTTGTTCAGAGATTAATATGTACTTTCTTTTCTTAAACTGTTTTATTTGTTTGTTTGTTTTTGGCTTCAGGATTTTACTAGCCACATAAAGTTAATTGAAAGGTATTCTTCCTTTTGCTGTTTTGTTAAACTGAACTGATCATCCCAAATGAGTTTCAGGAGTTCAGTTTTGGACACAAAGAATGTGCCCATTTTGTCCAATTTCTCAAAATTATTAGTATAAGATTATTTACCAGTGTCAAAGTATAATATCAGATTTTTATGTATTTTTTTCAGATTATACATATATAAGGAATTTTATATTGTATCTCTTTATGCTATTCCCTTTCCAATTTTTTCACACACACGAGTGGAAATTTCCTGAACTTATGGCTATGTTAGGGTCAAAATGACTGTCAGTATAATTGGAGCTAGGATTGACATTCTTTTGTGAACACGGAGACTTCTGAGATACTTGACTTCTTGATGATGAGTATATGGGAATCTTAGTAAGACATTATGCCGTAAAAGATCACTATAATAATTGTATCCAGGAAAAGTTTTGAATATTCACCTTGGCCATGCAAAGGCTCAGTAAAGATGTCTGACTTTGAAGAGTCTAACTTCCATATACCCCGCGGATATCCACCTGGTAAAACAAAATGAGGTACTGTATGCATTTACCAACTATAAACTTTGATTTTAGAATAATTATATCTCTTTCTTATAGTGATGATTAGACAGGCTGTAATCTTTGATTTGCAATGTTAAAATGTAATCCACATGTAGGAAGACTACTTGGCAGGAGGACATGCGTTCAGCTCTCCCAAGTAATACCGAGGCAGTAGGGACAAGTTAAACAGAAGGGGTGGGTGGACCAGGGGTTGAGGATGGGATATATTGTTGTCTTATCCTATTGGAAATAGTAGTTGATCTGTCAGGAAATTGTTCCTACCAACTCTGACTCATGAGTTAGTAGCGTGATGCGTAGTTCTTACAGATGTGTGAATAGCTAGGCATCTGTGCTGAGGTTAAAACTTCAGTCAGTCTTCTTGGCCAGGGGATATAGAGGTTGGCAAACTGTGGCCTACCAGCCAAATCTGGCCTACCACCTGTTGTTTAAATAAAATTTTATTGGAACATAGCCATCCCTGTTTGTTTATGTGTCGTCTGCGGCTGCTTTTGCACAACAGTTGGTGGAGTTAAGTAGTTGTGACAGAGATTGTATGGCCCACAAAACCAAAAATATTTACTATCTGTTCCTTTTCAGAAAAAGTTTGCTAACTCCTGGCTTAGTGTTCGTGATCTGTAGTAGAATGATCCTCCCCAGAGCCTGCCTTCTCCCTTTCTAGAATATTGGTCTAAAATACCCAGGCTTGTAGTTCATCAAGAAACTGACATTCAGTTAATTGTTTTTATAATGAAAAACAGAGAATGTATGGTAAAAAGCTAAAACATTACTAAGGAGTATATAAAAAAAAGAAAACCCCCAAACAAAAAAACTTGCTGCTCACCTAACCCTCTGTTTTCTTCCACAGAAACTATTTAGAAATTTCTTTTATACATTTGTAGGAATTACCTGTACTTATACAAACCTTTATATATCTGTATATATCCTTTGGGACTGTATAATCCACACAGTGAATGGACTTCGCCCCCTTCTCCTTTCCTCCTTTTTATTTATTTTTAAATATTTTATTTATTTATTTATTTTAGAGAGCGAGCGAGCACGGGCGGGCAGAGGGAGAGGGAGAATCTCAAGCAGACTCTGCACTGAGCACGGAGCCTGATGCAGGGCTCGATCTCACAATCCTGAGATCATGACTTGAGCTGAAACCAAGAGTCTGACGCCCAGATGACTGAGCCACCCAGGCGCAACCCCCCTCCTTTTAAAATTAATTAATTAATTAATTAATTTTTAAAGCTTTTATTTATTTGAGAGAGAGAGAGAGAACGACAGAGATAGCAAGAGAGAGAGAGCAGGATCCGAGAGGAGAGGTAGAAACATGCTCCCGCTGAGCAGGGATCCTGATGTGGGACTTGATCCCAGGACCCTGGGATCATGACCTGAGCCGAAGGCAGACGCTTAACCGGCTGAGCCACCCAGGCGCCCCTCCTTTTTAGATTTAATGCTTTACTTTGACTATTGTTTCATATCGGTACATAGCAACATGTATAGGTTTTCATTGTTTTTTTAAATGGCTGCATAGTATGTATTGTGAAATTTCTTGTATTCCAAGTTTGTGTACATCATTTTTAAAAATTAATTTTTAATTACACAATTACACAAGTAGTGCATAAAAATATTCTCTGTATAAAGAATTAAAACACTACAGATAACTGGAGTTCTCTTGATCTCTCACATAGGTAATTACTGTTATCACTTTGGTTCTTTTGGAACTTTTATTTGTATTTGTAGTATTTTGTATTTTTTCTTAACATAAATGGTATCATACTAATATAATTCTGTATCTGTCTTTCTTACTCAACAGTATGTGCCATTGTACATATAACATTAGCTCATTTTTACAAATAGTTTATATAGCCATTTTCTTATTGAATATTTTAGGTTATCTTCTAATTTTTTCACTAATATTTAAGTGATGCTCAGTGAGCATCCCTGTGCATATCTTCTTGGACATATGTACCAAGTAGTAGAATTGCTGGATCCTAGGGTATAACATTTGAAAAATTAACAGATATTGTCAAATTGTGCTCCAGCATTTTTTTCCACATTATACTCCCAGCAGCAGTGTATGAGAATGGCTGTTTCACCACACTGTCTTTTACATTGTTATTTACAAAAATTTTGGATCTTGGTCAATTGAATGGGTAAAAATGGCGTCTGAAAATGGGATCTGAGGGGCGCCTGGGTGGCTCAGTTGGTTAAGCGACTGCCTTTGGCTCAGGTCATGATCCCAGGGTCCTGGGATCGAGCCCCGCATCGGGCTCCTTGCTCAGCCAGAAGCCTGCTTCTCTCTCTCCCACTCCCCCTACTTGTGTTCCCTCTCTTGCTGTGTCTCTCTTTCTCTCTCTCTGTCAATTAAATAAATAAATAAAATCTTAAAAAAAAAAAAATGAAAACGGGATCTGATTTTTTAAAAATTTATGGCATCTGATGTGTTCTTCATGTGTCTTTAAAAATTTGAGTTTGAACTTACTTTAAATGTGTGTGTATGTATATATATATATATATATACCTATATATATATAAAGTTTATTTCTTCTTCTGCATACTGCCTGTTCATGGCATTTGCTCATTAAAAAAAAATCTTTTTCTTTTTTTTTTTAAAGATTTTATTTATTTATTTGACAGAGAGAGAGACAGTGAGAGAGAGAGAGAACACAAGCAGGGGGAATGGGAGAGGGAGAAGCAGGCTTCCCGCTGAGCAGGGAGCCCGATGCAGGGCTCGATCCCAGGATCCTGGGATCATGACCTGAGCTGAAGGCAGACGCTTAACGACTGAGCCACCCAGGCGCCCCCCCAAAAATCTTTTTCTTATTAAATTATAAGAATGCTTCTACAATAAGGAATAATAATAATTACTATCATTTATTGAGTATTTACTATGTGCCAAGTGTTGCTCTATGCATTCTACATGGATTAGCTCATTTAATCCACACAATAGTCCGTTGAGGTAGGTGCTGTAATCATACCCTTTTTAAAGATGAGGAAAGTGAAGCAGAGAGAGGGAAAATAATTTGCCTGAAGTTATTCAACAATTATTGACAGAATTGGGATTTGAACTCAGGTGGTCTGCATCCAGAGCCTGTATTCCTAACTACCATGTCATAGAGCATCCCAAGGAAATTAACGTTTTGTCCTGTGTGTTAAAATCTGTATATTTCAGGGTTTTTTTTTTTTTTTTTTAAGATTTTATTTATCTGTTTGTCAGAAAGACAGAGAGAGAGAGAGAGAGCACAAGCAGTGGGGAGGGGTAGAAGGGGAGGCAGGCTCCCTTGCTCAGCGGAACTTGATCCCAGGACCCTGGGATCATGACCTGAGCTAAAGGAAGCCGCTTAACTGACTGAGATACCCAGGTATCCCTATATTTTTCAGTTTTTTTCCTTCATGCTTTTTTCTAGTATTGTTAACTTTTTTTTTAAGATTTTATTGTTAAGTAATCTACACCCAACATGGGGCTCGAACTCACAACCCTGAGTGTGAGGAGTTGTACATTCCACCAACTGAGCCAGCCAGGCACCCCAATACTTTTAAATTTTTTAAATACTAATTTTTTGATCTACTAGAAATTAATATTGGTGTAAGAAGTAATAGAGACCCAGCTTTTTTCTTTTTCAGTATAATTTTTATTTTTATTTATTTATTTTTAAAGATTTTTTAAATTTTTATTTATTTGACAGAGCACAAGCAGGGGGAGCTGCAGGCAGAGGGAGAGGGAGAAGCAGACCTCCTGCTGAGCAAGGAGCCCGATGTGGGGCTCGATCCCAGGACCCTGGGATCATGACATGAGCCAAAGGCAGTTGCTTAACCAACTGAGGCACCCAGGCACCCCAGTACAATTTTTATTTTAAAATAGTTTTAGATTTACAGGAAAGTTGCAAAGATAGTACAGTATTCCCATATATCCCTCACCCAGTTTTTCCTATTATTAACATCTCACATTACTATGGTAGTTTGTTACAACTAAAGAACCATCATTGGTACATTAATATTAACTAAACTCTGTACTTTATTCCTGTTTCATTAGTTTTTCTCTAATGTCCTTTTCTATTCTAGGATTCTCTCAGGATACCATATTATATTTAGTTGTCATATCTTCTTAGCTCTCTCTGATCTGTGATAATTTCTAGGGATCTTTTATTTTTAAATAAATAATTGCTTATTTATTCTAAAATAAGTAATTGGTTGTCCCAGGACTGCTTATTCAATAATCCTTCATTTTCCCATTGATTTGAAAGGATGGTTTTATTATATATTAAATTTCTACATTTACATATTTCTTTTTCTGGGCTTTTTATTTTATTGTACTTATCCTTTTGTCTATTCTTTTTTTTTTTTTTTTTAAAGATTTTATTTATTTATTTGAGAGAGAGAGAATGAGAGAGAGCACATGAGAGGGGGGAGGGTCAGAGGGAGAAGCAGACTCCCCGCCGAGCAGGGAGCCCGATGCGGGACTCGATCCAGGGACTCCAGGATCATGACCTGAGCCGAAGGCAGCCGCTCAACCAACCGAGCCACCCAGGCGCCCAATCCTTTTGTCTATTCTTGTCTGATACATAATTGTTTTAGTTGCTGTATCTTTTTTTTTTTAAAGATTTTATTTATTTATTCATGAGAGAGAGAGAGAGGCAGAGGGAGAAGCAGGCTCCCAAGGAGCAGGGAGCCCAATGCAGGACTCGATCCCAGGACTCTGAGATCATGACCTGAGCTGAAGGCAGACGCTTAACCATCTGAGCCACCCAGGCACCCTTAGTTGCTGTATCTTTATTATACCATTTATTTTATGTCTGGTAGAATTAGTCTTTTCTTATTATTCTGTTTTTCCTCTAGAATTTTTCTGGCTATTCTGTTATGACTTTTTTCCCTGGTGTACTGTTTAAATGGAATGTTTGGAAAGCTAATGGGTCCATAATTTGATGGAATAAAGTCTATTACATTTTAAAAAGGGATGATTTGGTAACATATCTGTGGTATTAATAATGGAAAATGAATGAGCCAGGATTGCTGACCTGGCCTTGGGTGTTCTTTCAGTTGTATGAAATTCTAGTCCTTTCAGAGGGTCTTTATTTTCATAGCCTAGAAACACACTTGTTTACTGCTTGTCCATGTTATTTCTTTTTTTTTTTTTTAAGATTTTATTTATTTATTTGACAGAGAGAGACACAGCGAGAGGAGGAATACAAGCAGGGGGAGTTAGAATGGGAGAAGCAGGCTTCCCGCTGAGCGGGGAGCCCGATGCGGGGCTTGATCCCAGGATCCCGGGATCATGACCTGAGCCGAAGGCAGACGCTTAATGACTGAGCCACCCAGGCACCCCCATGTTTTTATTTCTTAATTCTTTGTGTGTTTGTGAGTGTTATTAGTGCTTTCTTTTTCTTTTGAAAAACACTAGTATTAAATTATAGTACATCTTTGTAATAGAATATTCTACAGCCATACAAATAAACGAGGAAGCTCTTTAAATACTGATATGAATGATATCCAAGATAGATTGTTGGGGGAAAAAAGCAAGGTTAGAACAGTATGTGTAGTGTTCTGTTATTTTTGTAAAAATGAAAGAAAGGGAGGCATATTTGTATTACTTACACATAGAAAGGGACACAAGTAGTAGTTGCTGTTCCTTTTGGGGAGAGAAATTGGGAGAGAGGAATGGAAGGGAAGACTTTTCATTCTATGTTCTTTTAAATTTTGAATCATGTAAAGTTTTTACTTCTTGCCTAATTGTTCTAGCTAGGACTTCCAGTACTATGTTGAATGGAAGTGGTGAGAGTGGCCATTCTTGTCTTGTTCCTGATCTTGCAGGAAAAGCTTTCAGTCTTTCCCCATTGAGTGTGGTGTTAGCTATGGATTTTTCATTTACGGGTTTTATTATATTGAGGTAGTTTCCTTTTATTTCTAGTTTATTGAGTGTTTTTATCGTGAAAGGGTTTTGATTTCTGTCAAATGCCTTTTCTGCATCAGCTGACATGGTCCTGTGTTTTTTCCTCCTTCATTCTGTTAATGTGGTATATCACATGTATTCATTTGTGTATGTTGAACCTTTCTTGCATTCAGGAACAAATCTGACTTGGTGATGGTGTATAATTCTTTTAGTAGGCCGTTGAATTTGGTTTGCTAGTAATAAGTTTTTAAAAAGTGGAATGATGAAGTTCTTTGTGAGTTTTAAACCCCTAAAACTGCTGTGGGAAGTGGGGGGATGCCTTCTCCAGTGAAGTCTGAGTCTGTTGGTAACAGTGGAGTTGTATGTATGTGTGTATGTATGTATGCTGAAGTCTCTTCTGTCTAGAGCGTCTGCATCAATCTTTTTGTTGTTGATTTTTTTTTTTAAAGATTTTGTTTTTTTAGGTTATCTTTATACCCATCGTGGAGCTCGAACTCATAACCCTGAGATCAAGAGTCACACGCTTCACTGACTGAGCCAGCCAGGCGCCCCTTGTTGATTTTTTGTGCTTTTTTCCCCCTACTCCTCTTTTTTTTTTTTCCTTCCAAGGAGATAGAGCATTCTGAAATGTGTATGCTTTGTATTTTCATGACCCTTTCATGTGGAGTCTCAGAAAAAATAAAATGTTTGCTGGCACGGATATTCTTATTCTGTTGTTACAAAAGTAGTACTTAACATTCATGAGCTTCTCTTGTCAGATTCTAAGTGGCGTAGTTACTATTACGGTACCCCTCTTATAGATGAGGAATCTAAGGGGCAGACACCTTAAATAACTTACTCAGAGTCTTTTGGCTAGTAAGTGGCAGAGAGATTTGAACTCAGCTTGTCAAGCTCAGAGCTAGTTCTCATAACCATCCTGAAATACTGTTTCTCAACTTTGTAGTTACTAGTCTCAAGAGAATCATAGACTCCTCGGTGGGAAAGTGACCCCTACCCCAAACTTCTTTTTGTGTCCATTCACTTGGGAATATTATCAGACGCCCCAACTTGTCAAATTTACCAAAACTACAAGTTAATTCTCCGAATTCATATTATTGTGCATCAGCTTTTTTACTCACTTTAGGTGTCACTCCTGGCAGAGCAACTTAGGTGGGTCCTCGTTTTCTTCAGTAGTGTTAGGGCCTTGCAGTCATCAGTCATTTCAAGGTCCATTCCAGCTCTGAGTAGCTGTAAGTTGTCTGACTTCTCTTTGTTCACATTTGGGTTCCTTTGTTTGTTTCAGCCTAGCATTTCTGTTGAAATTTTGAATCTTGATTCTGCTCTCATGAAATATCAGCTGTCTCTCCCAGCATTGTGCCACTTTGCACGTTTCTTAAATATCTCTAATCCAAGTTGTCAATTAAAAAACTGAATAGAATAGGTGTTTTGAGAATTGGGTTTTGGTCTCTATCAGGTACACTTAACCAAGGTTTTGTGGTCTTATCCACAAAGATAAACTGAGTGACTGTTAATGCCTTACGGAAATTGAACTACATTAGATCCTTGGTGTTCCTCATTTACTGGCTTAACTTTAAGCTTTGCTTTTTCTTTCTTTTTTTTTTTTTAACCTGTCTGGACCTAGGTTTCCATACTGCCTATTTGCCTTCACTTGCTGTTACTTCAAGTTCATATTTATATGGCAGCCATGGAATCAATGCCCTTGATTATTAATATATTATTTCTCCAATACAAGGTGAATGTACCAACATACAATCTTCAGTGTTCTCTACATTTATTTGTTTGTATCCTTTGTGGGGGTATTTCGATATTTTTGGTAAATCAGATATTTATGCAGTGGAATGAATATGGTAGAAAATACCTAATTCTTGTTCAGTAGAGATTTAACCTTCCTAATTAATATTATTTACTAATACTGTAGATTCTTTGTTTCTCCTACTCTGAATTTCATTTTTTAGTTTTTCATGTATTTGCAAGTTGAAAATTGATTCAAATTAGGACTTTTATGCATTATTGTGGAATTTAATTTCACACATTATAGATTTTGAAATTTATTGTAATCTTGGCTCAGAACTATTGTTCCGAGGCGCAGTGTAATACAGTCTGCTGGTTGAATCTAATTAAGGTGTCGTATCACTTGCATGCAGTATGTATCTTTGCCTAGAATGTTCTAAAATTCCTCACTTGGGAATAACACTTCCTTCAGTTCTTCTTGGTCTGATTGAAAAACCCAGCAATATTTGACACACAGTATGTAACTCTTGTTTAAGAGGCAGACTGTGTTTATCTTTTGCATTTGTTGACTATTTTAACCAAAATGCTCAATCACAGTTTCTAGCATGATTACCAACAGATTGGGTATTAATCTTATTAATGTCACCTATATTCATTTACCATCACTGCATTCAAAGACAAGCATGACTGTACTCCGGTTCTGGGTACACAAATATTAAGGAAGTATAAATAATTTTAGTAAATGAAAGTTGAATAGCTTGCAAGTAAAATTGCTTTCTAACAAGTATAATTTATAATTTTAAAGAAAATTGGCACATTATCTTTTTTTTTTTTTTAAAGATTTTATTTATTTATTTGACACAGAGAGAGAGAGAGGAATCACAAGCAGGCAGAGTGGCAGGGAGCGGCAGAGGGAGAAGCAAGCTTCCCGCGGAGCAGGGAGCCCGATGTGGGACTCGATCCCAGGACTCTGGGATCGTGACCTGAGCCGAAGGCAGACGCTTAACGACTGAGCCACCCAGGCGCCCCGGCACATTATCTTTTTATGAGATTATATTTTACAATTATTGATGTGACTGTATACTGTAATTATCTGTTGGAGAGATCGCCTGCCTTTCTTAGCTTTCAAGCTCTCTAGAACTCCCAGGATTGTCTTGCTTAGCCCACAGGGTTTTTTTTTCCCCCCTCCTGCTTGGTTTCTCTCTCTATTACCCACTTCTCGCTCTCATTTGCAAGGTAATCGTCCCTTAAATAAACAAGAATTCTCTAAAGACTGAGCAGAAACCAGGGTTAAGTTGCACAGCCCTGGTTGACAGAGGGCCTTTTATGGAGATGCTCTTCCCCAACAGAATTGCTTGTTTCAAGGTCTTTTCCATTAGATCTTTGGGTATACTTCCAATATTGAAATAAGGAGCTTTCTCCCCGTTTACCTCCAGGCTTTCTTAGACTTTCCAGCACAGTACAACAGAAAAAGTACCGTATATCTCTTCTAGTCCCATGTCCACCTCTTTTTTGCTCTGTAACAATGTTTTTCAACTTTGGCACTATGACATTTTGGACTAGATAATTCTATGTTATGGGAGCTGTCCTGTGCATTGTAGGATGTTTAGCAGCATCCCTGCCCTGTTACACTAGATGCCGGTAGTAGCTCCCAAGTCATGACAATAAAAAATGTCTCCAGTTGCTAAGAGAGTAGATCTTAAAAGTTTTCATCACAAGAAAAACACTAAGCGAACAAAACTTGTAAATATGTGTAGTGATGGATACGCACTAAACTTACTGTGGTAATCATTTCATAATATATACATATAATAAATCCTTTGTTGCACACATAAAAAGGTCTCCAGACACTGCTAGATGTGTACTGGGAAACAAAATCACTCCCAGCTGAGAACCAATGCCTTATAATATTGAACAAGTGCTTGATTTCCCTGGCTGAGCCTTAGTTTCCTCATCTCTGTAATGTGGTTAATAATCCTTGCTTACGGCACAGGATAAAATATTTGTGCAAGTGTTTTGTGTATTTTAAAGTATTATGTACAAGTAAGAGGTTGGGTTAAGCCTGGCAGTAGAACTCAGCTCTGAATTCTATTACTGTCAGTATCTCAGTGCAGAGAGTGAAGCTGAGGATGTCGGGCCTTGGTGATGGGTCACAGGCCTTCTGACTTACTGTAGATGGTACTCTACAGGGCTGTTCTGTCCAAACAGGGAAAGTGGGTGGGTACACTTTAGGATGTAATGGGAGCAGGGCTTGACTAGATGATATGTTCCTTACCAGGCAGTCCTGAGGCAGCTGCAATGGGGGCATAGCTCCATTGGGAGGACATGTGGCATTCCTCAGAATGACTCTAGCTTTTCTTACAGTACTGAGCATTTAGCATTCTGGCATGCATGGTTTTGGCTAACATACCCATCTCTGGTCTGTTACTATTTTGGGCATCCCTCTCTCCCACCTGTTTCTTTCAGATTCAACAAACATTTGTTGTCTCTTACGTGCAGGGCATTGTATTGAGTGCTTTCATGTATTCTCTTTTATTCCTTTTAGAATTCTCTCGGTGGAATTACTTGTTTTACAGATAGCAACGATAGTAATAGTAATAGTAGCATTAGTCATAGAGGCAGCAGTAATAGAACTAACATGTGGAGTTCTTACTTTGTGCCTGGCACTGTGCTCAGTGCTTTATATGTATTAAATCACTGAATCCTAGCATAGTAGGTACTATTATTTTGCTTCTTTGTACAGATGAGGAAACTGAGGCACAGTGTGATTCAATAGCTCATCCACATGACTAGGAAGTGGTAGATTCTGGATTTGAATCTAGGAAATTTGTCTCCAGAGACTGCTGTCTTAGGAAACAGGTCCAGAGTAATTAAATAACTTGTACAAGTTCATGGAGCTACTAAGAAGCAGGCTGGGATTCACACGTAATGTTGACTCCCGTCCATCACTCTTTCCAGTGTGCCAAGCACCATGCTTCTCATTGACCCATTCTTGCCTCTTTCTGGCTAGGGTAGCTTCGGTGGTGCTAACTTAGTGGGGGAACTTAGGCTAGCCCGGTAGGGGGATCTATTAGAAGATACATCATGAATTCAAGATGGGATGATAAAAGGGGTGATAAAATGAGGCAAAGAGGAACGTCTGGTGGAGCTTTTCTTATTTAGTACTTTGTTCTGATTATTTCTTTTTACATCTGGTTTCTGTAGAATACTGCTTCTTTTAGTTAAGAGTACTTTTGTCTTGGGTGATACTTTCTGAATTTAAAGGCATAACATTTCTTTTATTTTGATAGATCTGGTGATGGGCCTATTATCTGTGTTGCAGCAGACCAGAAAGGGCTAGAACCTAGAACCAGACTTATCCTTGGGGTGGGCAGGTGCTGGTGGGAGAGAGGTATGTGAGGAGTTAAACCCTTATAGATGGTGTATTAGTTTCCTAGGGTTGTTGTAACAAAGTACTACAAGGCAGTGCCTTAAAACAACAAAAATTCATTCTCTCACATTTCTGGAGGCTAGAAGTCCAAGTCAGGTGTCGGTCGGGCCATGTTCTCTCTGAAGGCTCTAGGGGAGAATCCTTCTTTGCCTCTTTCTAGCTTCTGGTGTTTGCTGGCAATCCTTGGAAAGCGTTGAATTGTAGTTGCATCACTCCAGTCTCTGCCTCTGTCTTCACATGGCCTACTTCCCTGTGTTTGTGTCCCTGTGTCCCAATTTCCCTCCTTTTAAAGGACACCAGTCATATTGAATTTAGGGCCCACCCATACTCAGTATGACCTCATCTTAACTTGATTACATCTGCAAAAGACTCTATTTCCAAATAAGAATGCATTCGCACGTTCTGGGTGGACATGCGTTTGGGACCGCACCCGGTGCGGATGGTGTCCAAAGAGTAAGCAGCAAAAGGCTCCACTCTCAGCATGAGGGGAGACTCCCAGAGTTCGTGGGGATTCTGACCAGTGAATGAAACATGACGGAGGACACTGTAGGTACAGGTTGTGATTGCAGATTCAGGTAGGTCATAACCATTTGATCAGTGTAAGCAGGTAGGAGAGTCCTTACCCCAGGCCGGTCTCTACTTTCTCTGGGACTCTGGCAAAAGCAAGCCAAACTGTTTGAGAGAGCAGGCAAATGGTCAGGTTGCTAAGAAAGAGCAGAAGTTAAGAGACCCAGGATTTGAATCATGAGAGGCCTTGATCTCAGGAGTAAGGAGAAGCTCAGATAGGAGGGTGGGGCCAACTAGGTCAGGACCAGTCAAACGGCAACTGTGACTTACTGCTCAGGCCCAGAGAGTTGGTTGAAGCATCTAAAAATGCCCCCTTTCTAGGGATAGGCCTGCACAGAGCAAGGAGAAGTGAATTAAAGGCTTTCTCACTGTAATTCAGTTTCCAGCACTGGCTAGTATTAAGGTGCACTGGCAAGGTGTAAATAAGAGCGGGCTCTCTGGATGATATTGAGTGCTCTGGATAAAGGAGATTGAAAAATTTAATAACATTAAATGTTATTTGTAAGTGAAAGAAAGCTGTTGCCCTTTCTGGGAAATACTTTGTAGGCCAGCCTCTCTGCTCTCATCAGAGAGGCTGAGTCAGAGATTGAGTTGTTTTGACATTGACACCTTTTCTTTTTAAATTTATTGCTTGATAACGCTTCTTTGGAACTCTGCTTATTTCTTTAACATAATCAAAATCCAAACTGCCATGTAGTCCTAGGACTCTGAGCAACCCATATGTGTCTGTTTCTCTCCTCGCCTTGGAACTGGGCTGATTTCTGTGAGAATGATGTCCTAGACAGTTTATAAGAACAGAGAACCCCAATGCTTGGGCTAGTCGATGGCTTCTCCATCTACCTGTCTCCACCCTTCTAGCCTTCTTTAACTGCTGTAGGTTTTATGCATGCACGTATGTGTCCATGTGTGCTTATCCTTGTCTCCCTGGACCTATATTACATTTCTGACTCAGGAGCCTTATTCAGTGCCTTTTGTTTTCCATCATTAGGTTTTTTTTTTTTTTTTTTAAAGATTTTATTTATTTATTTGACAGAGAGAGACAGCGAGAGAGGGAACACAAGCAGGGGGAGTGGGAGAGGGAGAAGCAGGCTTCCCGCCGAGCAGGGAGCCCGATGCGGGGCTCGATCCCAGGACCCTGGGATCATGACCTGAGCCGAAGGCAGACGCTTAACGACTGAGCCACCCAGGCGCCCCTCCGTCATTAGTTTTGGGGACCCTCTGGAATTTGCCAGCAGACTATGTTCCTTCGTTCCCACAGTTATCACAAAGAATTCTGTGATGAATGTTACTGTTCATATATTTTTATATGCCAAATTATTTGCTTAGGATAAATTGCTGAAGTGAAATTGCTGGATCAAAGATACGCGATTTTGAATGTTTTTTATGTGTATTTCTAAATTATTCTCCAGGAAAGCTTATATTCTCTAGTTGTATATATAAGCACTCTTGTCCCTGAACTCTTATTAACACTGGATAATGTTTTTAAGTTTGTCAGTTTGATAGACAACAGATGGTATCGTAATTTTGTTTAAATGAATTACTTTTTTATTACTAGATTAGTTGGACATACTATCATGTTTATGGCCATTTAAAAGTTCTTGTTTTGGAAATTATCCATGAATATTCTTTGTTCATTTTCTTTTGGTGTGTTTGCTTTTCATCCCATTCCTTTATTTACTACACAGATATTAATTGAATACCTTTTATATGCTAGGGCCAGACACTGTTCTTGGAAAACAGTACTGACAAAATCCCTGTGATTAAGGAGCTTATGTTCTATTGTAGTAAGGCAGAAAATAAATAAGTAAATATGTAATATGATGAGTGGGGATAAGGTATGAAAGGGAGGTAAAGAATGATTGTGGGGGATGCTATGTTATAAAAGCAGTCGTGGGAGGCCTCACTGATACCACTAGTGTATAGTGGAGACCTGAAGATTAAGGCCAAAGCTCTGCTGGTGTTTGGGGAAAGCATTATAAGGCAGAAGAAACAAACAGTGCAAAGGCCCTGAGGTTGGACTGTGTTTGACATGTGACTGTAGTTTGGTGAATAAGGGGAAGAGTTAGGTGAGTCTGAGAGGTAGCAAGGAGTTGGGTGGTTGTGGGGATATGGAACATGCATGCAGGGCCTTGGAACCAGAATAAGGTATTTGGACATTATTCTGAGTGATCTGGGGAAGCACTGGAGAGTTTTGAGTGGTGAAGTGGCATGACCTGAACCGATGTTTTAAGAGAACATGGGTGGTGGTGAGTGGAGACTAGCCTCTGGGGGTCGGGGAGGGTCAGTAGTGGAATCTGGAACATCAGTTAGGAGTCTCTTGCAATATGCCAGATGGGAGATGCTAGTGGCATGGTGGAAATAGTGACAAGTGGTTCTGGATAGATTTTTAACATAGAACCAATAGATTTTGCTGATGGATCAGGTGTGAGGTTCTGAGAGAGAGAGGAATTAAAGATGACTCTGTTTTCTGGCCATTAGTAGAGATGGGGGAAAATGTGGGCAGCACATGTTGGCTGGTTGTGAAATCTTAGTGATTTATAAGAGCTTTTTATGTGATGAAGTTTATTAATATTTAGTCATTTAGGTGGAAAAATTTTCTTTCCTCTGTTTTTAGTTAACTTTGTTAGTGCTGTTTGCTATATAGAAATGTCAACTAGTCTTTATAGTTTTTGGGTTTGCTGTCATGTTTAGAAAAATTCTAAAAATAATCACCTCTTCTTTACTTAAGTACTCTATGGTTTTGTATTTCCATTCCCTCTTTAATCTGGATGAAATTAATTTTGGTATAAACTGTAAATTAAAGTTCAATCTTAATTGATTGAACTTTCAATAATTAATCTGTTATCCTAGCACCATTAAACAATTTGTTCTTTGTTAAGAGAAATGGTTGTATCATTTCCTCTGAATTGTGAAAGAGGGGTATGTGGCAGGTTGTGTAAAAAGATATGCTATTACGTATTAGTGTTTAGCAAGCCCTTGGTTTTGTCTTTGGTTGAGGTTGATGACTCGGTAACTATAATTTCTGAGTATCCTAGATTGTAAACATTTGTCTCCTGAACCTCTTCCATTCCCAGAACATGTACTTGACTTAGAAAATGGCCTGCATCAGTTTCCCTCAATGATTGTGAATTCTGTCCTATGGATGATATGTGACCTGTTTTTAACCACAGCCTATGTCCTGCCACCAAATGTGTTTTCTGCTACTTCATTTTGTCAACTGATAATTGTTCTGAGATAATAAACTAAAATTTGCTTTAGCAATATGAAAATTGACTACAGTGTGTACTGGCTGTCATTTATTCACATTACAGATCCCAAAGCCCTCCACATTTATGTATTCCAGTCATTTCTCTGTGCTCTAGTCCTTCTCTGATATGTGGATAATGTAGAGGTGACGATATGTAATTTGTTGGATTTTCTTCTTTAGGGCAAAAAATATGTTCCTTATGTTGTTAATAATGTTTACCAAATCTTATATTTGGGTTAAGTCTTCAAGCTTGGAAGTAAACCTCCAGCATTTTGTCATCTTAGAAATTGATGCCAAGGCTGATTGAACCTAAATCTCTTAAATGTTTCTTGTTTTTTGTAGAGAGGGAAATATGAGGTTCCTAAGTGGCTGTCTTCCAGTAGCATTCTGCTTCTTCAACAAATGCTACAGGTAAACTTTGTTATTTATTTTTTAAATAATAGAAGTCTACTGCAGTTGTTTGATCCAACCCTAAGATGACTGTGGTCCTGCTTCATTTGGAGGACAGTGCTGTTTTTCTATTACCTTAATAAAATTCCATTCATTATATCTACCGCCCTTCTCTAGATGCTGTCTTAATTGTGTTGCAAATGCATTTTCTTTCATACCTCTACCATATGTCTTTGCTGATGTGGTTTTCCTTCCTTTTTCTTGAGCATCGTGTGTTTTCTCTGACCAGCTCTTGCTCTACACTCTTCCCCTTTCTTGCTCCCACTCTTGCATGTTAAGTGTAGAGTAGACAGGGAGTACATGCTTGAATGAGCTGATGGATAATCGAGTGGACCCCATGACCTCATGCAATGGTTCTCAAACTGTAGCATGTATCAAGATTGCCAGATGGGCTTGTTAAAACACAGATTGCTGGGTGCCACCCCGAGAGTTCCCGATTCAATAGATCTGGGGCAGGACTAGGGGATTTCCCTTTCTAACAAGCTTCCGGATGTTGCTGATGCTGCTGGTCTTGGTACCACACTTTGAGAACCACTGATTTAGGGGAATGGCCTCTGAGGGCTAAAGGTAGGAGTGCTGAAATCTAGGTATCTACCCTGCCAATCGGTAGGCATGCCACCTAACCTGGTTCTGATTTGTCAAATGGGGATTCTGAGCCTGGCCTCACTGCTATGTAGTGTTATGAGGATAAAATGAGATAAATAGGAAACACTTTGAAAATATGAGTACCTTATTAGTGCAATATTTTTTTTCATTATTATGTATTCAGAGTATCTTCCAGTTTTCCCATCTATTAAGCCATCTCCACTTTTTATTCAGAATTTAAATTCTCAGGCTCACCCACCTTGATTAAGTAGGGCCAGACCACCAAATCTCCATAATGAGATTGAAAACACCTCATCCTTTCTTCTAAACTCCAAAAAACTTAATCTTTGTTGATTAATTTTCCTCTCCTCACATTTGAAAATTACAAATGGAAAAGAAAGGTGTGCTTTTCAACTTGTTCTATGTGATTGTAAGCTCATTGGAGGTAGAGATTGCATATTCACTATGAAGGCCCTGCATTGTGGCTGCTTGAATATTAAATTGGTGAATATTTCCTGTGAATAGGTTTTCCAGCAAAGACTATTACATCATACAATAGATTGACTGAACTTCATGAATAATGTTCATACCAATGAAGTTCATGTTTGTTAAACATTTATCTTCTAAGCGCGTGTTGGTTCCTGTAGTTTTCTTACCTTTATTGCCTTCTTTAAAGAATTTATTCCAAGGCCATTTTAAGGTCTTTGACAGCATTATTGTGATGATAAAGTTTACATCTGTTCTGATGAATTTTGAGTTCTCAGGAGGAAAGGAGTTCTGTGTTCTCTATTTGAAATGTTAATCTCTAGCTACTTCTCAACGGCCACTAGGTGGACCCAAAGAAACGGATTTCTGTGAAAAATCTATTGAGCCATCCCTGGATCATGCACGATTACAACTGTCCTGTTGAGTGGCAAAGCAAGAAATCTGTAAGTAAAATGAAGTCCAGGAGAATTTTTCACAAAAACTTTGTTTGATCTTTGTGTGGATTCAGGACCTACAGTGATGGTTTAAATATAAAAGAAAATGTATTTTGTAGACTTGTTTATCAGATTGGGGTTTGTGAGGCTTGTAACCTAATTAATTATACATTTGCCTGTTAATCTTTAGGACAGTGGCTCTTAATTTGGGCTGCACATGAGAATCATTGAGACCTTAAAAAAAAAAAAATGCCTGTGCTGATCCCAGAACAATTAGTGGTTAATTTTAAAAGCTTCCAGGTATTTCTTACATGTAGTCAGGATTGTGAACAGTGCTCTGGAAATCACAGGCAAGTCGCTTAACTTTGCCAAATCTATTTGTTCGTCTGTAAAAAGTAGATTAACAGTTCTGTCTACTTCCCAGAGGAGTTATGAAGTTATAGCGGTTCTCAAACTTTTAAGTCTGAGGACTCCTTTACACTCTTAATATTTATTTATTGATTCATTTAAAAGTAACAGTAGTAAACCTATTACATTTTATCTCAAGTTAATTTTTTCCTGAAAAATAACTTTAAAAATAAATTTAATGAGAGGGGTAGCATCTTTTCAAATTCCTTTAAAGTCTAGCTTGATAGAAGACACTAGGATCTCATGTGCTTCTGTATTCTGTCTGTTTTGATATGTTGTTTTGATTAAAGTATATGAAGAAAAAGCAGCCTCACACAGATATGTACTAGGAAAATGGATTAACACCTTAAGAGCTTTTTAAGATAATTAGGGATATTCTGTGATAGTCCATTAATACTTGACAAATAGTGGTTTCTTAAGGGTTAGTTGCTTGTGGAATCAATGAAGTTATTGTACTCTATTACATTAAAATCCATTGGTCTTTCCACTGGATCTCTTCCCCACGTAACATTATGAATTGGTCATTTGGAAAATATTGTTTTGCTGAGTTATTCAGATGTTCCAAAAGTTAACACCTTTCATTATACATTAGAAAAAAACCCTCACATTCCTTAAAGTCACTATTGATCTCATTAGAAGAGTCTTTAAGAATTGGAAAACTGTAAAAAAAAAAAAAAATAGGAAAGCTGTTAAACTAATGGTGGCAGGTACAAATTTTCCAAAATCCTAATTTTCTTTTTAAAGATTTATTTCTTTAGGTGGGGAGGGGCAGAGGGAGAGGGAGAGAGAGTCTTAAGCAGACTCCACGCTGAGCACAGAGCCCAACGCAGGGCTCGATCTCATGACCCCGAGATCACGACCTGAGCTGAAACCAGGAGTCGGACACTTTAACTGACTGAGTCACCCAGGTGCCTCCCAAAATCATAATTTTTGATTGAAAGCCCAAATTATATCATTAGCAACAAATACTGTCAGTTGTTTGTTTTCCTTTAAGTGACAAGTTCCTTTTGTTCATTTTTGAGAAAATGCTAAATACCCAAGTGTAAATATATTTTGTCTTTCAATTGAAAATGGCATTCCAGGAAGAAAACAGGTGATTCAACTTATAACTCAGTCGCACAGGTGCTTCTCCTCTAAATGGCCACCATATTTTGGTGTGCAGAAGTGCTTTCTGCATGCTTCCCACTTTGTCACATAGAATATCAAAAACACGTGTGCTGGGGCACCTGGGTGTCTCAGTTGTTAAGCGTCTGCCTTCGGCTCAGGTCATGATCCCAGGGTCCTGGGATCGAGCCCCGCATCGGGCTCCCTCCTTGGCAGGGAGCCTGCTTCTCCCTCTCCCGCTCCCCCTGCTTGTGTTCCTTCTCTTGTTGTCTCTCTCTCTGTCAAATAAATAAATAAAATCTTAAAAAAAAAAGTGTCCTGAGTGGCCAAGGTTTAATAAAATTAGTACTTTTTACTACATCAATGATATTCTTAATTGAAACTGGCTTAAAAAATTTTTCTTTGAACTGTAAGTGCATGACCAAGAATATGGTATCCTAATATAGTTTTGTGTCACTGCTTTGATTCATACTAAGGCACCAGCAGTGTTACTCATCATTGCGTTTGCACCATCGCCACAAATGTTAACATTGTAAAAAATGAAAAACAGTATTATTATAAAAATAGGTTTGATCTTGGAGATCCTCAGGGCTCTGTGGACTATACCCTGAGAACTGGTCTAATATATATGTATGAAAAAACTGTAAACAGTCCTATATGAGTTTAAGCAGTTCTTTAAATAATTATTCTTGCATTAATGTTTAAATCTCTCTTTTTTTTTAACAAATGGCAACTTGAACTTAGCAAAAGTGTGAATGTTACTAAAGGATATGTATATTTTGATATTAGTTAACTATTACTGTGTAAAATGAAATCTCAGAATTTAATGACTTAAAACAATAATAACTTATAATTCAGTGGACCAGCAATTTGGGCTGGCTCAACTGGGCAGTTCTTGTGCAGGCCTTACCTGGAGTCGTCATGTGACTGCAGTCATGTGGTGACTTTATTGTAGCGGGATGTAGCTATTTGTACCATCTGTCTGTTGGGCTACATTGCTGCAGGCTAGTCTGGGCTTCTTGAAATCCCGCCTGGATTCCAAAAGAGGCAAGAAAGTGGGCAAATTCTAATCCTTCATTTTTCAAGCATTTTTCAAGTCTCTGCTTGCATCGTGTTTGCTAATAGCCCATTCACCAAAGCAAACCACATGGCAGAGCCTGGAACCACTGTGAAAGGTGTGTCCTTCTAAGTCAATACAATTCCCTAAAATATAGATAAGGAAATCAAGAAATGAAAAATAACAGTTAAAAAAAATAAATTTTGAAGAGTGGCATCACTTTACATCTTTGCAGATTACTTTTAAACCTGGCTTAATAGAAGACACTTAGATACTTACCTGTTTTTGCATTCAGTCTGTTTTGCTTTGTTGTTCTGATCAAAGCATATGAAGAAAATGTAGCCTCACATAGATCTGTGGTTAGAAAAGTAATTTAATACTTTAAAGGAGAAGTATTTTAATGCCCTTTTCAGATAATTGAGCACGTTCTCTGATAATCCACTAAAATTTCTGCAGTGGAGGGGGTATGTGCATGGGTCAACAGAATAGCTTGGAGGTTTTTCAGACATGCCACAATGCGGACTTAGTAGAGCTGTGAGGTATTTGCTTTCTGGAATAATCACACTAATAAATATAAATAAATACTCTTCCCAATAGCCAACTAGTCTTGGAAAAACAGAGTAAGCTTGTTTTTAGCTCCTTCTCATTAGTCTGCCCACTGTTACGAAATCCCTTCTGATTCTCCTTTGACTGCCAGCTCCTAAAATTTCTTTTCCATATTCCCTTTGGTCCTCCATGACATCTTTAGTATCTATCGAGCAAATGCAGTTAGAGCAGCAACTTAATTTTTTTTTAAGTTTTTACTTAAATCCCAGTTAACATAGTGTAATATTAGTTTCAGGCGTACAATATAGATTCAGCACTTCTGTACATCACCTGGTGCTCATCAAAACAAATGTACTCCTTAATCCCCATCACCTGTTTCATCCACCCTCCTGCCAACCTCCCTTCTGCTAGCCCACAGTTTGTTCTCATCAGTTCTGCTAACCATCAGTTTGTTCTCTAAGAGTCTGTTTCTTGGTTTGCTTCTCTTTCTCTCTCTCTTCTTCCCCTTTGCTTGTTTGTTTTGTTTCTTAAATTCCACATATGAGTGAAATCATATGGTATTTGTTTTTCTCTGACTGACTTATTTCATTTAGCATAATACTCTCTAGCTCCATTCATGTTCAAATGGCAAGATTTCATTCTTTTTTATGGCTGAGTAATATTTCAGTGTGTGTGTGTATATACACACACACACATATATATACACACATACACCACATCTTCATCCATCCATCGATGGACACTTGGGCTGTTTCTATAATTTGGCTATTGTAGATAATGCTGCTATAAACATCGGGTGCATGTATTCCCCCCTTTTAAAAAATTTTTTAAGATTTTATTTATTCATTTGACAGAGGGAGAGACAGTGAAAGAGGGAACACAAGCAGGGGGAGTGGGAGAGGGAGAAGCAGGCTCCCCGCTGAGCAGGGAGCCCGATGCGGGGCTTGATCCCGGGAACCTGGGACCATGACCTGAGCCAAAGGCAGACACTTAATGACTGAGCCACCAAGGCACCCCTGTTTCCCCCTTTTTAAAAAATATTTTATTTTTAAGTGATCTCCACACACAATGTGGGCTTAAACTCACAACCCTGAGATCAAGAGTTGTATGCTTCACTGACTGAGCCAGCCAGCCCCCTTTTTGAATTAGTATTTTTGTATTCTCTGGCTAAATAGTGTGATTCCGGATTGTAAGGTAGTTCTATTTTTAAGGTTGTTTTTTTTTTAAGATTTATTTATTTATCTGAGAGAGAGAGAGAACACGTGAGCAGGGGGAGGGGGAGAGGGAAAGAATTTCAAGCAGACTCCCTGCTGATTGTGGAGCCTGGTGCAGGGCTCGATCTCAGGACCCTGAGATCATGACCTGAGCCAAAACCAAGAGTCAGATGCTTAATCGGCTGAGGCACCCAGGTGCCCCTTATTTTTAATTTTTTGAGAAACCTCCATATTGTTTTCCAGAGTGGCTGCACTAGTTTGCATTCCCACCAACATTGCAAGAGCATTCATTTGCCTTTTTCTACATCCTCACCAACACCTGTTGTTTATGTTGTTGATTTTAGCCATACTGAAAGGTGTGAGGTGATAGGTCATTGTTGTAGTTTTGACTTACATTTCCGATGATGAGTGATGTTGAGCATCTTTTCATGTGTCTGTTGGCCATCTGTATGTCTTCTTTGGAAAAATGTCTATACATGTCTTCTGCTGATTTTTAATTGGATTATTCATCTTTTGGGTGTTGAGTAGGATAAGTTCTTTATATATTTTGGATACTAACCCTTTATCAGATATATCATTTGCAAATAAATATATTCTCCCATTCCATAGGTTGCCTTTTAATTTTGTTGATTGTCTCCTTCACTGTGCAGAAGCTTTTTATTTTGATGTAGTTCCAATGATTTACTATTTTGTTTCCCTTGCCTCAGGAGACATATCTAGAAAGAAGTTGCTATGTCAAAAAAGTTACTGCCTGTGTTCTTGTCTAGGATTTTTATGGTTTCAGGTCTCACATTTAGGTCTTTAATCCATTATTGAATTTATTTTTGTTTATGGTGTAAGAAAATGGTCCAGTTTTATTCTTTTGTATATTGCTGTCCAGATTTCCCAACACCATTTGTTGAAGAGACATTCTTTTTCCCATTGGATATTCTTTCCAGCTTTCTTGAAGATTAATTGACTATATAATTGTGGATTCATTTCTGGGTTTTCTATTCTGTTCGATTGATCTATGTGTCTATTTCTGTGCCAGTACAATACTGTTTCGATTACTACAGCTTTGTAATATAACTTGAAGTCCAGAATCATGACTTCTTGGCTACTTGGGGTCTTTTGTGGTTCCATACAGATTTTTGGGATTGTTTGTTCTAGCTCTGTGAAAAATGCTGTTGGTATTTTGATAGGAATTGCATTAAATGTGTAGATTGCTTTAAGTGGTATAGACATTTAACAATATTTGTTCTTCGAATCCATGAACATGGAATGTCTTTCCATTTCCTTGTGTCATTTTTTATTTCTTTAATTAGTGTTTTATAGTTTTCAGAATACAAGTCTTTTACCTCTTTGGTTAGGTTTATTCCTAGGTATCTTACTGTTTTTGGTACAACTGTAAATGGGATTGATTACTTAATTTCTCTCTCTCTCTTTTTAAATGATTTTATTTATTTATTTGAGAGAGAGCAAAAGAGCACAAACAGGGGGAGCAGCAGAGGGAGAGGGGGAAGCAGGCTCCCCGCTGAGCAGGGAGCCTGACGTGGGGCTTGATCCCAGGACCCTAGGATCATGACCTGAGCTGAAGGCAGACGCTCAACTGACTGAGCCACCCAGGCGCCCCTTAATTTCTCTTTCTGCTGCTTCATTATTGATGAATAGAAATGCAGCAGATTTGTGTACATTGAATTTATATCCTGCAACTTTACTGAATTTGTGTCTCAGGTCTAGCAGTTTTTGGTGGAGTCTTTTGGGTTTTCCACATAGAGTATCATGTTACTTGCAAATAGTGAAAGTTTTACTTCTTTCTTGACAATTTGGATGCCTTTTATTTCTTTTTGTTGTCCGATTGCTATGGCTAAGACTTCTAGTATTATGTTGAATAAAAGTGATGAGAGTCAACATCCCTGTCTTGTTCCTGACCATAGAGGAAAAGCTCTCAGTTTTTCCCCATTTAGGATGATGTTAGCTGTGGGTTTTTCATATATGGCCTTTATTATGTTGAGGTATATTCCCTCAAAACTTACTTTGTTGAGGGTTTTTATAGTGAATGGATGTTGTACTTTGTCAAATGCTTTTTCTGCATCTATTGAAATGATCATATGGTTCTTATCCTTTCTCTTAGTGATGTGATGTAACATGTTGATTGATTTACGAATATTGAACCAGCCTTGCAACCCAGGAATAAATCCTCCTTGATTGTGGTTAATGATTTTTTTTTTAAAAGATTTTATTTATTTATTTGACAGAGACAGAGATAGCGAGAGCAGGAACACAAGCAGGCGGAGTGGGAGAGGGAGAAGCAGGCTTCCCCTCGAGGAGGGAGCCTGATGTGGGACTCGATCCCAGGACCCTGGGATCATGACCTGAGCCGAAGGCAGACGCCTAACGACTGAGCCACCCAGGCGCCCAATGGTTAATGATTTTTTTAATGTATTGTTGGATTTGGTTTGCTAGTATTTTATTGAGAACTTTTGCATCTATGTTCATCAGGGATGTTGGCCTGTAGTGCTTTTTTTCAGTGGTGCCTTTATCTGGTTTGGTATCAGGGTAATGCTGACCTCATAGAATGAATTCGGAAGTTTTCCTTCCTTCTCTTATTTTTTGGAATAGTTTGAGAAGAACAGGTATTAACTCTTCTTCTTTTTTTTTTTTTTTTATTATTTTTATTTGTTTATTTGACAGAGAGATAGAGAGCACAAGTAGAGTGGCAGGCAGAGGTAGAGGGAGAAGCAGGATCCCCGCTGAGTGGGGAGCCCGATGCGGGGCTCGATCCCAGGACCCTGGAATCATGACCTGAGCTGAAAGCAGACGCTTAACCGACTGAGCCACCCAGGCGCCCCCCCCCTTTTTTTTAAGTATGCGCCACGCCCGGCATGGAGCCCAACGTTCAAGATGTCAGCCTCTTGAACTCACAACCCTGAGATTAAGACCTGAGCTGAGATGAAGAGTCATATGCTTAACTGACTGAGCCACCCAGGCGCCCCTAACTCTTAAAATGTTTGGTAGAATTCACCTTTGAAGCCATCTCATCTAGTCCTGGACTTTAGTTTGTTGGAAGTTTTTTGATTACTGATTCAATTTCTTTGCTGGTTATTGGTCTGTTCAAGTTTTCTATTTCTTCCTGTTTCAGTTTAGGTAGTTTATATGTTTCTAGGAATTTATCCATTCCTTCTAGCTTGTCCAATTTGTTGGCATATAGTTTTTCATAAATAATCTCTTATAATTATATTTCTGTGTTGTTGGGTATTTCTCCTTTGTCATTTGTGATTTTGTTTATTTGGGTCCTTTCTCTTTTCTTTTTGATAAATCTGGCTAGAGGTTTATCAGTTTTATTAATTGTCAAAGAACCAGCTCCTGGTTTCATTGATCTATTGTGTGTTGTTTTTTTTTTTAGTTTCTGTATCATTTATTTCTGTTCTTACCTTTATTTCCTTCCTTCTGATGCCTCTAGGCTTCCCCTGTTGTTCTTTCTCTAGCTGCTTTAGCTGTAAGGTTAGGTTGTTGAGCAGCAGCTTCATTCTAGCGACTATCAGTACTGAGCCTCAGGACAGCAGAGGGTGCAGGTATGTGAGCAGTGCAGTAGCAGGGCCAGGCAGGTGGGTATGTGTCCCTTAAGGGGGGGGTGGGTGGTGCAGTAGCAGGGCCAGGCAGGTGGGTATGTGTCCCTTAAGGGGGGGGTGGGTGGTGCAGTAGCAGGGCCAGGCAGGTGGGTATGTGTCCCTTAAGGGGGGGAGTGGGTGGTGCAGTAGCAGGGCCAGGCAGGTGGGTATGTGTCCCTTAAGGGGGGGGTGGGTGGTGCAGATGCCTGTGTTCAGCCATTGGGGGTCATCATTTCTCCATGTGTGGGAGGGCTTTGCGTGTCTTCTCAGCCATGATCCTAATAGGATAGGATACACTACTGCTTGTGGGAGAACAGATGCCAACATGAAGAAAGTCTCTGATAATACCAACACAAAAATTATTTTAAATTTGGGTGCAGTATAAAGTAAAATATATGGTTTTGAGTGTTCAAAAAAAGTATATAATTTTCCTTATATCTTAGTATAATAATTGCTAGTATTTACTGAATACTTACTATCATTGAATAGTGTGCTATTACAGTAAGAACTCTATATTATACTAGAGTATAATATAGAGCACTTAGGGTATTCCCTTTAAGAGTCAGGTGCTATTCTTTTTTTTTTTTTTTTTAAGGATTTTATTCATTTATTAGAGAGAGAGAGAGCTCACAAGCAGGGGGGAGGGGTAAAGGGAGAAGCAGACTCCCTGCTGAGCAGGGAGCCCAATGCAGGACTACATCCCAGGACCCTGGGATCATGACCCGGGCCGAAGGCAGATGCTCACCCAACTGAGCCACCCAGGCACCTGAGAGTCAGGTGCTATTCTATGGGCTTTGTGTTTTTAATTCTTTTCACTCATTTAATCTTCATACCAACCCTCTGAAGTAGATACTGTTATTGTCTCCATTTTGCAGATGAAGCAACTGAGACACAGGTTGTAAAGTAACTTCCCCAAGATCAAACAACTAGTAAGTGTAGAACCAGGATTTGAACCTAGACATAAGGGCTCCAGAATGTGATGGATCTGACAGGTCAAATCATTCAAATCTAGGGCCTGCATCCTATGTAGCTGTGGCCTTTGGGATGAGGGTTGCTTGTCTTGTCGCTATTAAGAGGTGGCATTGTGGTTCGGTAGAACAAACTCTGGGCTAGTAATGAAAAATGCCAGTCTTGGGCACATTGCAGGAATTTTTCCAAGTCTTCATTTTCTTACCTCCAATACGGGTATTCTGCTGTCAGCCTCTTATGTATGTTTGGGTTATGTTTGCCATTTATAAAGTGCCTTTATGTGTTATATCGTTCATCTGTCTTGCCTGCCTTACAGTACTGCTTTGGGGATCAAATGAGTAATATACAGGAGAACTATAAGCAATGATTGTTGCTTTTCAAAGTATTTGCTTTTCTCCCCTCGGTTTTCTGTTTCTTCAAGAGTGAATTATAAAAAATAATTCAAATTTACTTGGATATTTAATGTATAGGTGCTATTCTATAACTCTATGCATGATCTCCTTCTATCATTTTCACACATAGCTCTAGTACCCAAGTATTGTATCAAATAGAAGTTATATTCAGTTCTATTTTCTGCCCTACTGAACAGGAAATGTAGTAGGCACGGATAATCCAAAATAATTGGTTAGCTTTTGGTATTCATTTTTGTACTTAATTTAACTTGAGTATGTGTGGCTGAGAATTCAGAGTACAGATCTTCCTTGACTTAAGGGGTTACATCCCAATAAACCCATCGTAAATTGAAAATACTGTAAGTCGAAAATGCATTTAATGCATCTAACCTGCTGAACGGCATAGCTTAGCCTCGCCTCCCTTAAACATGTTTGGAGCACTTACATTAGGTACAGTTGGGCAAACTCATCTAACACAAAACCTATTTTATAGTAAAGTGTTGAGTATCTCATGTAACTTACTGATTACCGAAAGGGAGAAACGGAATGATCGTATGGGTACGGAATGGTTCTAAGTGTATTGGCTCTTTAGTCTCATGATCACGTGGCTGACAGGGAGCGGCAGCTTGTTGCTCTGCCCAGCATCAAGAAGAGTATTATACTGTATATCATTAGCCAGGAAAAAGATCAAAATTCAAAATTTGTAGTATGGTTTTTACTGAATGTGTATCGCTTTTGCAGCATGGTAAAGTTGAAAAATTGTAAGTTGAGCAGTTGTAAGTCTGGGACCATCTATACTTAAAGTATTGAGTCTCTTTGGAAAACCCAGCTTGAGATAAGCCATATGGTTCAGACTTTGGTGTCTTGTCCACCCCACTCTTTATTCTCTCCAGTTCAGGAGTCCAGCAAAGAAGCTAGCACCTTCTTCCTACCCTTCTCTCCTTTCCCACACACACCTTGTGGTAAAGGTACAAAGCAGGAGGCTAGGGAGAGAGAGAAAGGGTTTTTTTGTTTGTTTTTAGGAGAGTAACTTTTTTTTTTTGAGATAGAGAGAGAGTAAGAGAGAGCAGATCAGGGGGAAGGGCAGAGGGAGAGGGAGAGTGAGAATCTTAAGCAGGCTCTACAAGTGCGAAGCCTGACGCGGGGCTCAATCTCAGGACCCTGAGATCATGACCTGAGCCGAAACCAGGAGTCGGACACTTAACTGACTGAGCCACCCAAGCAGCCCTGTTTTTAGGAGAGTAACATTAAGATTATGGAGGGAACCCCAGAAATCTTCTCACTTGAGCAGTAGTCACTCAATTGGTGTCAAAGAAGATGCCCAACTGGTGGTAAAGTGTCTGAGCTTCTAAGGCTGGGACCTTCCTGAAGGGGGAATTTACAATAGGGGGAACTGCTAAGGTCAAAGCAACACAGTGAAAACTTATCTTAGCATTTTGGACTTTTATATAGTACCATTAGTGTAAGTCTCTGTGGTCTCCACATTCTCCGTAACCCATGAGGTTGTGCTTACACCAGCCAGTGATGCAGGTCGTTGTTTCTAGTGTTCCTCTGTGTTCATGATGGCAGCATGACTTTCTTTTGAATCCATTACTATAAGTGTGGTGTCCAGAACAAGGGAAGGTTCATGATATTGCTCTGTTTTGTGGCGGGCAAACCTCTCCTGGTATATTATGTTTGGTTCTGAACACTTCACGCTGAGGGCCAGTGACAACCTAAAGTGTGCGATCTAAAGAAAGGGCCAGAATGGTAAGGGGTGGTAATCATTGAAATAGTGGTTAAAGGAACTGGAAAAGAGAAAACTTGGAGAGGACAGGTTGTCTATAATAGGGATATTCAAATTTCTGAAAAGCTCTTATACCAAAGAGGAAGTAAAATTATGACTGTTAGTAAAAATAGTAAACCATTTTTTGAGGGTCTACTCTGTTTAGATGTTGTACTAGGCTCTCCACATATGTTACATGTATTGCAAGGCAGGTTCTATTTCTATTTTACAGATGATGGAACTGAGGCTCCGAGAGGTATAATAACCTACTCAAGGTCATATAGTTATTTAGTGATTTCACAACTCAAACCACGGTCTTCCTAATTCCAAAGCCTAGATTGTACTGACACTGAATGGAGATCATAGGCAGACAGACCTTAGGGGGCAGGTGGGAGAAGCTAGCCATCCCAGTTGTTCTGTTCCTGGGAAAGGAGGACTTAGGGCAGAAAGTGAAAGACCACTGATTGGGGTTGTTGTGAAGAGAATTCATACATGGCAAAGATGAGTTTAAAATTACATTCCTTATGAATCTCTTCCACTGTAGTCTTCTGAACTCCTGTTCCAGGTCCAGGCTAGGCCCCTTCGGCCTTTTGGTTCTCACTGATTTGGATTTGGTTCTCAGAACCTATTTCTGGCCCCTCATGCATGGGTCCGAATACTTGGATAATTTCTCTCCTGAAGCAAAATAAAGCTTGTATAGAGACTATCTCACTTTTTAAAACTGTGCTTTGCCAGTACCCTCAGCATCGTGAGGACTCCTTGGATTGGTGCTAAACCCTAATGTAGCTTGAGGTGCGCTGCACTACAAGTCTGAGCCACTCTTTTGCCAGCCTGTTGTAGAGCCACTGATGTTAGTGCCTAGTGACTGTTCCTTGATGAAGATGCCATGCAGGTCCTACAATGGGAAGAAGGACAGAGTGCCTTGGCTACATAATTTTAACAATCAGGTGGTGATGGGATGTGAAGGGTTAGGCAAGAGCTCCTCTTCGTGAACTGCTTATTGTCACCTGCTGACATCTTTAAAACTTACGGAGAATGTTTATTCTCACTTAAGAATTTGATGAACTCATGTTGTTTTTACACATTGGTATTGATTTTACAAAGTAATTATGCTAACTTTAAGATTGGAAAACAATGAATATATTTGTAATTTTTTGTTAATAATGTTTATAATATTTTTTTGTAGCTTATTCACCTCGATGAAGATTGTGTAACAGAACTTTCTGTACATCACAGAAATAACAGGCAAACAATGGAGGATTTAATTTCATCGGTAAGAAATACAATGTGAATTTGAGACTAATATCTCTTGTTTTATTGTTCTTTATTTTTCTTTATTGATACAATAAATGTACTGGTAAAGTACATTAAAAATAGTATAGCATTTGTCAGACCTAGGATTTTATCATGGGTGTAAATATTATAATTATGTATGATTTTCACTCAATTCTTTTCTCATGTCTTCTGGATATCCTCTTAAAAATGACATTGATTAAAGAAAATTATAGTGGGGAAAAAATGAAGAAACAGAAGAAACTAGTCCACAGAGAATTGATAGAGTTCTGATTTTACTCCTTGAAATTCTCTAACATAGAACTATGATTCTGTTTGTAGGAATAGGTAAACACAAAGCACTTTTCTTCTTACCTAAAAGCAACCCTGTGGCATCACATCACCCGTAAGCCTATGAAACATACAGATATCATTATCATGATTTCTGTGTTGGATCATTTTAGCTCTTTCAGCTGCTTAATCTCTAGATTTTTTCGTAGGGATGGAGGCACTCACAGCTGACCCTGAGTATAATCTAACCTGATAGGGATTGCGCCTAACTTTGCTCCTGATTCAGTACTGTGTCTTTCATCCTCTATGATTTGTGTTTTTTCCTCTTTTCTAATTTGCAAGGTAAAGGCCTTAAGCAAAATTTTTTTACTAAACAAAGCTTTGCTAAGCCACAATTCTTTTCAGTGAGGAGGTATAAAGGATTTTTTTGAATGACATAATAACCAAGGTTCTGGAATGTGTCTGGAAAACAGAATGATAATTTAGTTTTTCATGGATAATGCCTTTATTTTATTTTATTTTTTTAAAGATTTTATTTATTTATTTGAGAGAGAGAGAGAGAGAGCATGAGTGGGGGGGGAGGGGCAGAGGGAGAAAGAGAAGTAGACTCCCCACTGAGCAACGAGCCCAGTGCAGGGCTCAATCCCAGGACCCTGAGATCATGACCCAAGCCAAAGGCAGATGCTTAACTGACTAAGCCACCCAGATGCCCCGGATAATGCCTTTAAAGAAATGGCAAGAATTGGGAATTGTTGCAAGGTCTTTTATAATGAAAATCTGAAGTTTCCATTGAAGTAACTTAAAAAAAAAAAAGAATGACTTTTTCTTTAGGACGATCTTTAATAGAAGACTATATTTCAGATACGTAAGATTTCTTTTAAAATTTTTACTTTACAAGTTTTCAAACACCTACAAAAGTAGAATAGTTTAGGGCGCCTGGGTGGCTCAGTTGGTTAAGCAACTGCCTTCGGCTCAGGTCATGATACTGGAGTCCCAGGATCGAGTCCCACATTGAGCTCCTTGCTCAGCAGAGAGTCTGTTTCTCCCTCTGACCCTTCCCTCTCATGTGCTCTCTCTCTCACTCTCTCTCTCTCAAATAAATAAATAAAATCTTAAAGAAAAAAAAAGTAGTTTAACAGTGATCTTCCATGTAATCATCATCTAGTTTCAACAGTTAATGACACTTTGCCAGTTTTCTCTGTATCCCATCACCCTCTCCCATCTGCCCTTTTAAACTAGGATATTTCAAAGCTAGTCCCAGACGTTCTGTCATTTTATTGAGAAAAAATTTGGTGTGAGATCCACAGACTTAAAATCTAAATCTTAAAAGTAATATACTTGGTGGGGCACCTGGATGGCTTGGTTGGACATCCGGCTCTTGTTCTCAGCTCAGGTCTTGATTTTGCGGTTGTAAGTTCGAGCCCCACGTTGGAATTTCAAGAACTATTGAAGAAAAGTTCTTAAAATAATATCCTTTATGTGGTCTTTACATACAGTTTTCAAACTTAAAAGTGAAATGGAAATAGGAATTGTTTACTTCTGATACAGAAAAAGTAGATAATGAAGCATGATAGAGATTGTTTCCTGGTGTTAATCTTTCTAAAGATCTCAGTGATTCTAAAAGCTAGACATGGGGCCTGGGTGGCTCAGTCGTTAAGCGTCTGCCTTCGGCTCAGGTCATGGTCCCAGGGTCCTGGGATCGAGTCCCACGTCGGGCTCCCTGCTCCGCGGGAAGCCTGCTTCTCCCTCTCCTACTCCTGCTGCTTGTGTTCCTGCTCTCACTATGTCTCTCTCTGTCAAATAAATAAATAAAATCTTTAAAAAAATAAAAAATAAAAAATAAAAGCTAGACATGAACCACATCAAGGATGCTGTGAAGAAAGTAATGGTTTTTCTTCTTTTGTACTCTTCCCTCATTCTTCTGTGCCTGTTTATACTTACTTCCCAGGCCTAGGGATGAGTAGTGTACAGGCTATGCGTTCTAAATGTGAGCTTGTCAACCTCATCTGAACATAGAGTCCCCTGGGTGCTTTAAACTAATCCTGATGCCTAGGTCCTACCCCCAGAGCTTATGATCTAATTGGTTTGGTGTGTGGCCTAGATATCAGAATTTTTAAAAGCTTCCCAAATGATTGCAGTATGTTGCCAGGAGTTGAGTAGTACTACTCTAAATTCTTGCTATTCAAAGTATGTTCTGACCAGGAGCATTAGCGTCACTTGGTGCTTGTCCGAAATGCAGACTCACAGGCCCCACTTCAGACCTACTGAATCAGAATCTGCATCTTAGTAAAATCCCTAAGTGATTCACATGTACATTAAAGTTTGAGAAGCATTGGTCTAAGTCCGTGGTTTTCAACTGGGAGTGATTTTGCCTCTTAGGGGACATTTTTGGTTGTCACAACTGGGGTGTGTATACATGCTAATGGAATCTAGTGGTTAGAGGCCAGGATTCTGCTAAATATTCCACAACAGAACAGCCCCTCACAAGAAAGAATTATCCAGGGGGCTCCTGGGTGGCTCAGTCGTTAAGCGTCTGTCTTCAGCTCAGGTCATGATCCCAGAGTCCTGGGATCGAGCCCCGCATCGGGCTCCCTCCTCGGCGGGAAGCCTTCTTCTCCTTCTCCCACTCCCCCTGCTTGTGTTCCTGCTCTTGCTATCTCTCTCTGTCAAATAAATAAATAAAATCTTAAAAAAAAAAAGAAAGAATTATCCAGCCCAGAGATGAGTAGTGTTGAGGTTGAGAAATCTTGGTTTAGGAAGTCCCAGAGAATTCACGTTGGTCCTAGGTACTCTCCAGTTTATTTATTATTTTTTAATTAAATTAATTAATTAAGATTTTATTTATTTTTTGACAGAGAGAGAGACAGCGAGAGGGGGCACACAAGCAGAGGGAGAGGGGGAGGGAGAAGCAGGCTTCCTGCGGAGAAGGGAGCCCGATGCGGGGCTCGATCCCAGGACCCCGGGATCGTGACCTGAGCCGAAGGCAGACGATTAACGACTGAGCCACCCAGGCGCCCCTATTATTTTTTTTTAATTAATATATAACCTATTATTTGTAAATTAGTTTGTTATGGTAAAATAGCTAGTGTGATTTCTTTTTTTTTATTAACATAATGTATTATTTGTAAATTACTTTGTTTATGGTAAAATAGCTAGTGTGATTTCTTTTTTTTTATTAACATATGATGTATTATTTGTAAATTACTTGGTACTTTCCAGTTTAAATAGCCTCAGGGGACCCAGATTTGAGGTCATCTATGGTCTGTCACACTTTTTCTGGCACTTTGGGAGCTTTGCCTTTATTTTGGGGGCTGGTTAGACTGGACAGGGAGAGATCAGTTTAGTGAGATCTATGCTGGTATGGTGCTGCTGATCTCTGTGCAGAGAGAGAAGCAATATTATTCTCAAATGTTTGACTCCTAGAACTCCCACTTTTATATCATATACATGAGCACTCTTTTTTTTTTTTTTTTTAAAGATCTTATTTATTTATCTGAGACAGAGACAAAGAGAGCTAGAACAAGTGGGGTTAGGGGCAGAGGGAGAGGGAGAAGCAGACTCCCACTGAGTGCGGAGCCTGACTCAGAGCTAGACCCAGGGCTAGATCCCAGGACCCTGAGATCATGACCTGAGCCAAAGTCAGACACTTAACCGACTGAGCCACCCACGCGCCCCTAAACATGAGCACTCTAAACTGCTTTTTATATGCAGAAGTTAGAGTTTCATGTGTGTTATGATTTCAAGATATCTCACCATAGCCCTCTTGAGACTCCCAGTAGTGCTGCTAGAGCTTCCTTCCACCTGATTGCTTTCCTTACTTTCCTCCTATTTTTCCAGCTGTGAGTGGCTGTGAATTGTGGGAGCAGCCAGTCATCTGGTAGGAGGACTTCATTGAGGGTTACATGTGCATATGAGAACCTATTCGGATCAGTCCCTTCCCCCACCCCTGCAGTACAAATCCCCCTGTATTCTGGTGGCAGAAGTTTAAAGATTGAGGGCCTCACAACCAAGGTCAGGGGAAGGATAGTGAGCCATTCCTCAATTTCTCAAACGCTCTGTACCAGTAACTGCCTGCCCTCAGCCCAGGTGCCTGGGCAGTTCTTTAACATGTAGCCTGCGTGAACAGTAACTGGGGATTAAATTTTTTTTTTTTTTTTAGAAATGGAGTCTTCTTTATGATAGGTAAACCTATTGCTTTACTTTCAGACATTTGACTTTCAAAACAGGGAGCTGCTTAAAAGATGAGGGAGACATGGGTTGTGTTAGACTTGGGATTGACGTCACCTGAAAGTGTAACTAATGTGCTGATTCATCTGTTATTGAACACACAACTCCCCCATGTATCTAATTGTAATGAGTAGTGTGAAGTGGCTATGGCAAAAAAGTTATTAAAAGGATGTCTTTTTGCTTAGGGATAAAGAGGGCTTAGAGTTTATAAAACTCCTATGCAGGTTTAGAGGACTCCATCTAAAACTGTCCAGGTATTGCTTACATTGCCTGGATTGTGCCATACTGTTGTTGATAAACAAGTGGCAACTTGTTTCAGAGCCATTCTTTGTAATCAGTTTATGGCATCTCTTTCAAAAAGGTAGGACTGTCATAATGGAGAGTGATTGTGACTGCTTAGTTTTTACCCAGTTCCCAAGTACCTTCTTTATGAAACTTTTTCTGCCCTTCCTTCCAACCCATCCTGTCTGGATTAAAGGCAACATTCTGTAATAATTTATCACAGTATTTTATACTTCTTCCACTAGATTGATAGGTCCATTATATAGATTTCAAAGCATACATGATGATTGTGGCCATCTAAAATATTAACAGATAAAATTTATTAATAAAAACAGTTTTTATTTACACCTTTTTGGTCGTAGGCCTCTTTGGATTATGTGCCTTGTGAGGAGATACATGCATTAAATATTATTGAATATTATTAAAATTTAATACTCTTGTAGGATAGAGAGTCACCTAGTCTTATGAGTCCATTATTTAGAAACTTTCAGTTATACATAGTGGATTGAACAGGTATGTTTACATCCAACCCTTCCCTAAAGCCTCACTAAAATAATAAAGGGATAAAAAGATAAAAAAATTCACAAGGATGTTGAGGATATAAGAGGAGACAAAAGTAATGTCAATAAGATTTGAGAAATTATAAAATAGGTAAGTGGCATCTGACATAGCACTTCAGAGAAAGCTGAAAGCTAAGTGCCTGCAATGGGAAAAGAAAATAAGCAATTGATTAGAGCCCTAGGCTCCAGAAAGGCTTAGGAATCAGAGGTACTAGGAGCCTCTGAAGTTAGGGAAGTAAGTAGGGTGGAAAACAGGAAGATTGGTTGAAAGTCTGTACTAGAAGCAGTTGGACCCCAGGTTCCTTTCTCTATCTTGTGCTGTATGATAGCCACCTCTTCCTTACCCCAGCAGGAGATGGGAGACACTGAACAAGGGGAACTCGTGTACCGTACGCAGCTCTGGTAGGGGTGATGAGCCATTCTGAAATGGATGAATGGCCACATGCAGTCTTCATATTAAGTAGTGAACCACATTCCCTATTCAACTCTGAGAATGCTGGAACCAGGATTTTATCCTGTTTGCAGTGGGGGTGGGGAAAATATTGGAAGATTCAATTCTAGGGAAAAGCCAAGAGAGAGGACCTACTATACCAGTGGTTGGGAGTTCAGCTTCCTGTCTGTTCACCATAGAGAGAAGCCCCCAAGGTGATGAGCAGTCTCAAATTATACACAGAGCCTTTAATTAACTGTGCTTTATAATTCCCCATCTTTAGGGACAGGCAGCCAAAGCTTATCAGACATTTGAGGAAAGCCTCTAACATGAAAATCAGAGATCAAAACAAATGGTGGGGGTGGTGAGGTGGGGGAGAAGGAAGAAAAGTAAAGATACTGAGGAATAAAAGATAATGCAGGGAGTGGAAGAAAATGGCTAGAAGTGATAATTAATATTCCCAGAGATAAGAGAAGCTATTTCTTTTTTGAAATAGGAATAAGATGACTAAAAAGGAACATTTCAAGAGATAGCTCTTGAAAATTTAAGATATGACCACAGAAATAAAGAGCTTAGTAGAAATGATTGAAAGTACAATTAAAAGAAAATCTCTCAAAAGTCGAATCTAAGGACAAAGAGATGCACAAATAGAAGAGAATGGGTAAGAAAGGTCCAACATACAAATAATAGAAGTTGCAGGAAGATAAAACAGAAGAAAGAAGGGAAGAAAGCATCAAAGAAATAATACAAGAAGAAATATTCCAGAACTGATGGTTTCTAAGTTAGTAGAACTGAGTTTTTAAGAATGAAGGGGCTTAGCCAGGGTTTAGAAATAAGGATGAAAATAGATCTACACAAGGTGAAATTTCAGAAAACCGGGGGAGAGAGAATATCCAAAAAGTTTCCAGGGACAAAAAAAAAGCCCCCAAAAGATCATAAAGAAAGGTTTGGAGTCAGAAAGACTCTGGATTTTTCAGTAGCCATACTAGAAGTGAGAAGACCATGGGACAATTTTTTCAAAACTGAAAATTATTGTCATCCTAGAATTCTGTACTCGGCCCAACCAGAATCAAGTGTGAGGTGGGAATGCAGTCATTGATCAGACATGCAGGATCTCACAAAATTTACCTCCCATTCATCCATCCTCAGGAAGTTACTGGAGGATATATTCCACCCAAACAAGAAAGTAACCAAGAAAGAGGAATATTTAGGATCTGGGAAACTGGGGATACATTGTAGAATAGAGGTGAAGAGAATCCCTAAACCAGCAGTTGAATTGTAGGTTGAGAAAGAAGCCAGTCCAGAGTGGAGCATGGAATGCAGACATCAGGTGGAATGTCTCCAAAAGGGCAATGGAGGAGGGAACAGATTAGCTGGTGTGTGTGGACATGCTGAGGGGAGGTGAAGAGTGCTGGGGAGTGTGGAGTTGAATTAGTAAGACGAGCAACTACCTCTTTTTTATTTTTATTTTTTATTTTTATTTTTTATTTTTTATTTTTTTTTAAGATTTTTTATTTATTTATTTGACAGAGAGAGACACAGCGAGAGAGGGAACACATGCAGGGGGAGTGGGAGAAGCAGGCTTCCCGAGGAGCAGGGAGCCCGATGCGGGGCTTGATCCCAGGACCCTGGGATCATGACCTGAGCCGAAGGCAGACGCTTAACGACTGAGCCACCCAGGCGCCCCTACCTCTTTTTTATTTTTAACTTCAGGAAAAACCAAGATACAAAAGAAGGAAATGCAAGGGTAGTACCCCGCGTGGTTTAGCTGCAGTTCCATACTGGTTGTTAAGATATTAGAATATTTATGGGGCGCCTGGGTGGCTCAGTTGGTTAAGCGACTGCCTTCGGCTCAGGTCATGATCCTGGAGTCCTGGGATCGAGTCCCACGTTGGCTCCCTGCTCAGCAGGGAGTCTGCTTCTCCCTCTGACCCTCCCCCCTCTCATGCTCTCTCTATCTCATTCTCTCTCTCAAATAAATAAATAAAATCTTAAAAAAAAAGATATTAGAATATTTATCTACTCATTAGTAAAGAACTCCTACTCTGAGTGCCCTCCCTGTTGTCCATTACCTCCCTTAGGTCCCCTGGGCACCTTCCTCCAGTCTTCCCTGGTGATTAAAAGTCGAATAATTTTCATGGTAGGGATGCCCCAGGACCCTACTCACCTCTCAGCCTCTGTTCTAATTGCATAGAATCAGGGTATGAATGAAATATTTTGAACATTACCCCTATTCAGTTGTGAATACTAATTTACATAATCATAATAGTGTAAATATTGATTTAACTAAAAATTGTGATAAAAGTATAGTAGGAGGATGCAAGGAGGAAGAATGTATGGGGCAGGAAGGAGTTGGAGTAGAGCTAAATCCTTATTTTCCATACTAGGAAATTCATAGATAATATCTGAAGCTGGAAAAAAAAATTTTAAGCTATATAAGCAACGGAGAAACAAAGAAGAAATAGCTAAAAATATTTAAAAGTGGTTCCCTCTGAGGAGTAGAAACTATGTGTGTGAGAGAAAGAGAGAGAGAGTTGGTATAGGGGATTGCTTTTTTTTTTCCTGAATGGAAAAAAATTAATGTAAAATAAAACGTTATTTCTAAAAACAACTTTAGTCTTCTAAACAACTTGATTTTCTTTTTTCCAGTGGCAGTATGATCACCTCACCGCTACCTATCTTCTGCTTCTAGCCAAGAAGGCTCGGGGAAAACCAGTTCGTTTAAGACTTACTTCTTTTTCCTGTGGACTAGCCAATACCACCCCATTCACAAACATCAAGGTAAATGTTAGAACGGTTTTTTTTTTTTTTTAAGATTTTATTTATTTATTTGATAGAGACAGAGAGAGCACAAGCAGGGGGAGCTGCAGGCAGAGGGAGAGAAATGTTAGGACTTTTTGTGTGAACACCTACTGTTCTTTTTTTTTTTTTTTTTAAGAGGGGGTGCAGAGGGAGAGGGAGAATCTTTTTTTAAATTTATTTATTTATTGTATATGTAGAGAGAGAGTGAGAGAGAGCGCATGGGGGGAGGGGCAGAGGGAGAGAATCCCTAAGCAGACTCCCCGATGAGCATGGAGCCCAACACAGGGATCCATCTCACAACCCTTAAGATCATGACCTGAGCTGAAACCAAGAGTCATACTCTAAATGGACTGAGCCACGCAGGCGCCCCAAACACCTATGGCTCTTGCCTTGTGCCTGCTGCATTCATGAGTGGATACACCACTGGTATCAAGGAGCCAGAGGCAAGACATTTTATGATTTAAATATTTTGGGGGGGGGGAATAAAATTTAAATAAATAAATAAAATATTTTTGGTGAGGAAAATGGGAAATTCTGAACTTGAACTCTAAAAATTTGAATGTAAACATAGCATTGAAATAATTCTCTCCTCCCCTGTTTTTCACAAAAGTAATTTCTGATTGTTGCAGAAAAATTTTAAGCCACAGATAAGCCAAAGGAAAATAGAACTTATCTATGAACCTACTGCTTATAAGTTTTTTTTTACTGTGTCTTTCCAGTCTTTTTTATAGTATGCTTATTTATATAATTTATGTATATTCAAGTACTTTTAAAAGATACTGTATTATTGGGTTGTAGATAAAAATTTTAAATATTGTTGGGACTAAGATTTCTGAAAGAGGATATATTCTACTTTATATGAGATGAAATATTTTATTTTTTAAAATATTTTATTTATTTATTAGAGAGAGAGAGAGCACAAGCGGGGGGAGCAACAAGCAGAGGGAGAGGGAGAAGCAGGCTTCCCTCAGAGCAGGGAGCCCAATGCGGGGCTCAATCCCAGAACCCCAGGATCATGACCTGAGCTGGAGGCAGACGCTTAACCGACTGAGCCACCCAGGTGCCCCAACATGAAATATTTTAATGAATATTTTGATACTCATTTATGTTGATTGTTTAGGTTTGTTTTGAGCTTATGTAACTCAAATTCCTTGTATGAGTTTGTTGTGACCATATAATTTTTTTCTATTTTTGTCTTCTTTGTCTCATTTTTCTTTGTCATGAGCATTTAGAATGGTAGAGAAGCTTTACATTTTTGGAAGCACCATGTCATTCCTAAGAGTTCACATTAGTCTCTGTCTTCTGTCTGATTCTTTGTTATCTAAAATTCTGCCTTCTGAATCCTTTGCTGGCTGGGTGTAGAACTTTGTAATACAATAAGCCTTCCCTTTGATTAATTTAGGTTGCTATTTAAGTTATTCTAGCACTAGGAAATTGTACTTTTATTATTCTCAGAGAGAGGTAGTTAGCTCTCTTTACAGAATCCAGTATAGCCCAAATGACTATGTAGGTGAAGTGATTTTATTTCTTTAGGTCTCAAACCTCTGTTAAAAAAAGCCATCTTGGGGCGCCTGGGTGGCTCAGTTGGTTAAGCAGCTGCCTTCAGTGTGGGTCATGATCCCAGGGTCCTAGGATCGAGCCCTGCATCGGGCTCCCTGCTTGGAGGGAAGCCTGCTTCTCCCTCTCCCACTCCCCCTGCTTGTGTTCTTTCTCTAGCTCCCTCTCTCTCTCTGTCAGTTAAATAAATAAATAGGGTGCCTGGGTGGCTCAGATGGTTAAGCGTCTGCCTTCGGCTCAGGTCATGATCTCAAGGTCCTGGGATCTAGTCCCGCATCAGGCTCCCTGCTCCTTGCGAGCCTGCTTCTCCCTCTGCCTCTCTCTCTCTCTCTCTCTCTCTCTCTCTCGCTCTGTCTCTCATGAATAAATAAATAAAATCTTAAAAAAAAAAAAAAATAAATAAATAAAATCTTAAAAAAAAAAAAAACCATCTTTTTCATGATCTTGTATTGAATCTCCCTCTGACCCCCCTGAATTCCTTTACTGCTTCATTTAGATCTCTTTGGCACTTGTCAGTCATGTGCTGCAAATATAGGGGATTTTATGTTCTTCCCAGACCCTGCCAGTCCCTTCTTCCCTCCCTAGTTGATCTCTTGATCAAACTAAGCACTAAAAGTGTCAGTAGCTGTTATGGAAAGGAATCTCGAAGTGAGATAATGTCATTCCTGAGTTGGTTTTCTAGCCTGTTCTTGGAGAGTTTTATTGGATTGGTGAACACCCCATACCCAGACAGATCTTTTACCCATGGACTTCATGAATTGTCCTGTCACTCATCCTGCCCACATTGCCAGACTCTTTAAACTGAAGTGAATACCTTTAGGTCCAGGAGGACACAAAATCATGAACTCTTTTTCTGATCAAGGTAGTTTCAGAAAGGAATTAGATAAGTCTGTATTTATAATAAACTTTAATCTTAAATTATATATAAATTATGCACATTAAATTATAATAAACTTTATTAATAAACTTTGGCTAAATTTTTCATTTATGATACCTTAGTTAACAGGCCTGAGACATTTTCCTAAGCCATTGAATTTTCTTACATCTGGATTGGCCTGATCTCAATTTATCTGCTTATAACATTTATGAAGTATTCAAATGGAAAAGATCTGGGAAGATACTTACTCTTCTCTCTCTCTCTCTTTTTCTTTTTTTAAGATTTTATTTATAAGAGAGAGTGAGAGTGAGAGAGAGAGAAAGCACAAGCAGGGTGAGGGGCAGAGGGAGAGAGAGAAGCAGACCCCCGCTGAGTGGGGAGCCCAGTGTGGGGCTCGATCCCAGGACCCTGGGATCATGACCTGAGCTGAAGGCAGATGCTTAACCCACTGAGCCACCCAGGCACCCCTTACTCTTCTTTTCAACTAATGAGCTTTGACCCTGATCATGTAATTATTTGGGTATTTATGTTATTTAATCAATTTTTATGATAGGTAGACATTTTAATGACAAAAAATGGAGCAGAAATAAAATTTGGGATTGTTTTCTGATTTTATGCAAATCATTGAAGCTTGAAACAAGGTTCCTTTGTACTCTTCTCCCCTTTGATAGAATCATCCCTTTTCTCCGGGGTGTTGTTTATGAGAAGGTAGGTAATCTCGAACTATTAATCAATAGATGGCGTTTTCAGTGAAACAATAATATAGTCTGATCCAAGAATCATAAAAGACTACATCATCGGGTGCCTGGGTTGCTCAGTCATTAAGCATCTGCCTTCGGCTCAGGTCATGATCCCAGGGCCCTGGGATCAAGCCCTGCATCGGGCTTCCTGCTCTGTGGGAAGCCTGCTTCTCCCTCTCCCACTCCCCCTGCTTGTGTTCCCTCTCTCGCTGTCTCTCTGTCAAATAAATAAATAAAATCTTAAAAAAACAAGACTACATCATCAACATATCATTAGCATTTTCAGGCCCATGCTTGCTCTATAACAGTTAAGTTGAGGCAAGACATACATAAAGATAGCACTACACTGGAATAATAGATGATTGGTGCCAACAAGGGGCTAGAGGTGTGCTTTAGTGGCTTTAGGAAGGGAGTGATCACCATAGGTGACCCAAACTGGATCTATAGTCAAGTCTAGAAAAAAATGGAAAAGAAGGAACACAGTATTCAGGGCAGGATAAATGAATTAGCAAAATCTCAGGCACCTAAATGTGCTTGATATATTCTGTTGGCAGTCATTCGACTTTGGTTAAGATGGAGAGGTCAAGTAGGGAAAAAGTGAGAGGAAGAGAAGGAGGAAGTGAGCTGGGGGTAGGCGAGATCTAGATTGTAGAGAACCTTGAAATGTCGTGTCAGAAGGGTTAGACTTTATGCTATAGATATGGGAGCCATTGATTTTTGAACAAGATAGGATAAGTCACTTGCATGACTGTAATTTCGGAAAATTTATCCAGATTTGTTCAGTTAGGGATGTGTGTGCTGTTACTCCCTTCTGCAGTGCCCATGACAGCCATCATTCATACAACACTGTTCTTTCCCTCACTGAACCTAGATTTAGCTTTAGTATGTTTCTCCACCTAGCACTGCATGTAGGTAGTTCTGGTTCATGATAACTGGAGAACTCTGTCATTTCTGGCTGAGAGGGTGGAAACATTGGTGGCACAGACCATACCATCTGTTTGAATAGTTCAGGTCTGAGAAGATGTGTTCATGAATTAGAGCAACGGCAGTGGGACTGGAAAGTAAATGATGAGAGATGAAGAATTCAAGTAAAATTGTATGTACAGCTAAACTCGATGTTGAGGGGAAGGGAAGGAAGGAGAAATAAAAAAATCCGATTATACTCCATAGACTTAGGATTTAGGGTGTGTCGAGTATACCCTTAGTTTGTAGAGGGGGAAGAATGAGGGAAGATAACCAACTCTAGTGGTATTGTTAGCACAGGACCCCAAAGATCCTGTCCCCAGGAGATGTTTCATAAAGCTAGTTTATTCTTAGGAGAAATTGTTGCATACTCTGTATGTACTTACAACGAAGAAACCTATATTTCAAAGTCATTTCCCTTCTGTTTTCTACTTTGTCAGAGCTTTTTTTTTTTTTAAAGATTTTTTTTATTTGAAGGTGGGAGGGGCAGAGGAAAAGGGAGAGAGAGAATCCCAAAGCAGACTCCCGCTGAGCGAGGAGCCCAATGCAGGTCTTGATCCCAGGATCCTGAGATCAGGACCTGAGCTGAAATCAAGAGCCAGACGCTTAACCGACTGAGCCACCCAGGCACCCCATCAGAGCTTTTTATTTGTTATTTGTCTGGTGTTACAGTGATTATCTGATAATAATAAGCTAAATAGTATGGCATATAATGTAAAAATGTTCCAAGACATGTTATTTGAGAGTCAAGAGATTCTCCTATGTAGTAATTTGTATTAGCATTTTTTTGACTTCCTATTTTCTGTCCTGGATGATGAGCTCCTTCAATATACTATCTCTGCTTTGTTTCTGCTTTCAGGGCCTTGCCCTGTGCCTCAAACATACTCTTTTAAAAATTGAATCATGATGGTGTTGTCTCTAAGTTTTTCTATTTTTCAATAGTCACAGAATCTGAGTCTAGAAGATATGACGACAAGTGATGAAAACTATGTGGCTGGGTTGATAGACTATGACTGGTGTGGAGACAGTTCATCAACAGTTGTGGCCACTCCTCAAACACCACAGGTTGGTTATTTGTATTACTGTTTTGTTTTTTTTTAAAGATTTTATTTTTATTTATTTGACAGAGAGAGACACAGCGAGAGAGGGAACACAAGCAGAGGGAGTGGGAGAGGGAGAAGCAGGCTTCCCACTGAGCAGGGAGCCCGATGCGGGGCTCGATCCCGGGACCCTGGGATCATGACCTGAGCCGAAGGCAGATGCTTAATGACTGAGCCACTCAGACGCCCCTATTTGTATTACTATTTAAAGCAGTGTATGTTGTCTTAGTTATAAAAACATCTAGACTCTAATGTGAGTATGTGTAGTAGCTCCATGTAATATGCAGTCTTGTGTATGTGCTTGCAAATCTAATGAATTCCTAATTCCATTGAAAACATTAATGAGAGATTGTTGGAATATGAATGAAAGAGAAGCCAGTTATTTCCAAGTTGAAGAAAGCCAAGATTCCATTTTGGAGCACTTTACTGCTCCTCGTTTCGCTTTTCTTGTCCTTTTTTTCTTCCCCTCTTCCCCTTCCCTCCCTTCCCCTCCCCTCTCCCATTCCAAAAATGAGGTATAGCTTACATGTAGTTAATTATTCACCATTTTAGTGTACAATTCTGTGTGTTTTGACAAATACATACAGTCATGTAACCACCATCAAAATCAAGAACAGTTCTGTTGCCCCTCCCAAATTCCCTCATGCTTCTTTGCAGGCAACTCCATATTCCCCCCAACTCAGAGAAACAACTGATCTGTCTTCTTCTCCTTTTGATAATCTTTTGTTCTTTACATAAGCCCAGTTTACTATTTTTTTAACACATTGCTGGGCTTAGTTTGCTAAAATTTGTTTAGAATTTTTGGTTCTATGTTCTTAGATGAAATTGGCCTATAACTTTTTTTCTTCTGAAAATTTTAATTTTATTATTACAGAAGTAATACATGGATACATTCATCCTGCAAAACATTCAAACAATATAGAACAATGTAGAATAATGAGTGAAAGGCTTTCTTCTCCTTTTCTTGCATTCCATCCCATTTTGTATTAATCTTACCTGATTTTGGTATTGTGATTATATTAGTCTTCTAAAATGAATTGGGATGTGTTCCTTTTTTATTCCCTGGAATGGTTTTTTAAGAGCTAGGGATTATATTTTCCTTGAATGCAGGTAGGACCATGCAGGTAGTATGAATTTTGTTACCAAACCTATATGAAATTATAAATTATTAAAGGAGACTTTTGCTTCTCTAGAGCCAAGGCCAGGACAGACACATTTTTGTGCCAAACTCCTTTCCAAGGCAGATTTATATTTAATTCACCCTTTCATTTTTAGTTAAAGCCCCTTCTGGCTTTTCTTGAGAGCTTTGGTTCTAGGTCTAGGGCTTCCATGGCTGTTGAAACCCACGCTGTCAGTTTTCCGAGATAGTAGGTAGATGCCCTTAGAGCAGTGGACAGTTTCAGTAGGTAGATGCCCTTAGAGCAGTGGACAGTTTCAGTCTTCATTACATCTCTGGATTCATGCTCCTCTTTTTAGTTTGGACTCTGAGGATTTTCCTTACTTTTGTGGCAAGCTCAACCATAAATTCAAAAGGATTAATAAATATTTTGTATCCAACATTTCTTTCTTTTTTTTTTTTTTTAAAGATTTTATTTATTTATTTGACAGAGAGACAGTGAGAGAGGGAACACAAGCAGGGGGAGTGGGAGAGGGAGAAGCAGGCTTCCCGTCAAGCAGGGAGCCCGATGCGGGGCTCGATCCCGGGACCCTGGGATCATGACCTGAGCCGAAGGCAGACGGTTAACGACTGAGCCACCCAGGCGCCCCAGTATCCAACATTTCTTTTAGAGTATTTTAACATGGTTTTTCTGCTCTAATCATTGACTAAGCTTTTATTTTTTGGTACATCTTGAGACAAACCATGGCAATCTAGGCATGGGAAACAATTCTTAGGATTTATTTGTGGCCATTCTCAGTATTGCCTGAGATCTGGGTATGTTTAACATTTAACCTGAAACATGTTGAAATGATCTGTCAATAGAACAGCCTAAAGTGATCTACATGTACTACAGAGAACTGAATATTCCATTTTCAAATTTCCTGATATTGCCAATAATATCCTTTTGAGAGTATTTCATTTTAATAAAAATGGTGCAAGGTAATTTGCAAATGATTAAAGCATATTGTAGAGAAATTGACTTTTCTTCTTCGTCAGTGTGCTTTATCCAGGAACTTTTTTTTTTTTCCAGTTTGCCAAGCATTGGACAGAATCAAATGGTCTGGAATCTAAATCATTAACTCCAGTATTATGCAGAGCATCTGCCAATAAATTAAAGAACAAAGAGAATGTATATACGCCTAAGTCTGCTGTAAAGGATGATGACTGCTTTGTATTTCCTGAGCCAAAGACTCCAGTTAATAAGAACCAGTATAAGAGAGAAATACTCTGTACACCAAATCATTACACTACACCCTCAAAAGGTATTTGCTATGTGGACTAATCATTGGTAAAATACTTTAAATTCCATTCTTCTTACCATCTAAATAAACATAACAGGTCAGAAATGACTAGCATTGCCCTCAGAAATTTCTGCTTTTTTATCGTGTGTTATTTGCATTGGTTGAAATGAAAGCATATTAGTCAATTTCCAATTTTTCTTAAGTGATATTTTTTCTCTTTTTCACATATATAGAGTTGAATTATAGCATCATAGAATATCAATGCCAAAAGGCAAATTAGAGCTCATTTCATCCACCTGCCTTTTTCACAGCCGAAGAACCTGAGACTCAGACAAGTGATTTGCCCAAGGTCATATATCCAGGTTTAGACTTTGCTTTCTCCTTTCCCCCCACTTATCATGGCTAAAGCTAAAGTCTCTGCTGAGCCCTTCTTACTCATGTAGATATCCAGTTCTGGTATCTGATCCTGCTCTTGTCCATATCCCAACAGACAGGCGAGACCTGTGATGTCCTTCTAGATATCTAGATCTATGTCTGGATATTACAACTTTCTCATTGCCCTTGGTTTCCTCGTCAGCTCAGTCAGCACCAATTATGTAAGCTGTTTCCTTTATGACACCTCAGTGTTTTCTTGCTGGCCTCATTTGAGCACATTCTATTTTGTTAACGTGCCTCTTAAAACACAGTGCTTAGGACTGAACCCAGTTTTCTAGTACTGGGTCTCATCCGGATAAGACAACAAGTGTTGTGAGAGTAGAAGTTCTGTCTGCCATGCTCATTGCAACATTGTATAGTATGTAGTAGGGGCCATGTTTATTGTCTGGTATATAGTAGGTGCCCAATGCATTGTGTATGGTAGGGTCATATCTGTTGAATGAAGGAATGAATAAATTAGAGCCTGAGGGGTTTTATTTACCATGATATAGTCTATGTCACTTTTTAAAATGACCCCTAAACATTTTTGGCCTTTTTTCCAGCAATTGTGATATATATATTTTTTTTTTTTTTTTTGAGAGAGAGAGAGCGTGAGCCCACGTGTGAGTGGGGAGAGGCATAGAGAGGAGAGAGAATCTCAAACAGGCTCCATGCTTAGCCTGAGATCATGACCTGGGCTGAAATCAAGAGTCAGAGGCTTAACTTTCTGAGCCACCTAGGAGCCCGACCTACTCTTGTTTTATGTTAAGAGCCTCATGAACTGAAATTCTGAAACATTGCCATGTGAACTGCTGCTAAATCACATCCTGCCATTGTGCTTCCAGTTTACTAGTGGGCCTGATAGCCAGTTCCAGAGCTCTATTTCTTATACAGATAGTATGAAAAACTTTGTCAGAATATTTACTGGAAGTTCTATTATTATGTTAATGGCATTCTCTCGTTCATCAACTCAAACAATACTTTCCCCAGAATTGTGAGGCTAGTTTGGTATGATAAGCATTTGTGGCTGCCTGGGGTTGTTATGAGGTAAGATTAAGTCTGGATAGAGTGGCACCTTAGTAGTAGCTGCTATTGCAGTTTTTCTTAATGGGGTTGTTTCTTCTGTTATTTGTTAATATAGCTACAACATCCTATGTGAGTCAGGGAGTTGGGTAGGGAGGTAAGTGGACTTTGGCTCATTGAGGGCTTTTTTTTTTTTTTAAGACTTTGATGCTTATATCCCTTCTGTTACTGCGTGTGTGTTTTAACTTGAAAATTTTTTTAAGGATTTATTCATTTATTTTTTAGAGAGTGTGAGTGTGCACGTGTGTGTGTGTGTGTGTGCACACGCGCGTGTTGGGGGAAGGGGCAGAGGGAGAGAGAATCCTCAATAGACTCCTTGCCGAGCACTGAGCCTGACATGGGGCTCAATCCCAGGACCCCGAGATCATGACCTGAGCTGAAATCAAGCCGCCTGCCCAACTGACTGAGCCACCCAGGTGCCCCTGTGTTTTTTAACTTTTTATGTAATTCTGAAGGTTTTGACATATGGATAGTTTGGAATTTATAGTGTTAAAGTGTCATCAGTTTGCGTATCTTGTCCCTGTGAGAAAGATTGTATCAGTCAAAAGGAATTATTGGCTATTTTTCTTTATTTCATTTTTAAAGATTTTATTTATTTGAGAGAGTGAGTGAGAGCATGAGCAGGGGGAGGGACAGAGGGAGAAGCAGACTTCCCGCTGAGCAGGGAGGGGGGGTGTGGGGCTTGATCCCAGGACCCTGGGATCCTGACCATAGCCCAAGGCAAACACTTAACAGACTGAGCCACCTAGGCGCCCCTGGTTATTTTTCTTTAAACATAAGAGCCACCTATGGAAGCTAGTGGCTGAAGCCTTAATTGATAGCTTCCATTAGTGCTTTGCATTTGACTTTGACTCTGAGTCATTTTTGATATTAGCAGTAATCACTTTACTGAATCTTGTACAATCCAGTTAGTGACAATTTGTCAAAGAGTAACTGTGTGTAGTAGTAGATACTCTTTGTGTACAAAGATGAAAACTATTTTCAGAGATACCCATGAGTGATCTTATTTTCTTATTCTTATAGAACCAATGAAAACAGTGCTGAATAGTCGTAAACAAAACAACACCTCTAATGTCTTTTTAAAAACTTGATATCTTATACTTATTATAAAGTGTTATTACTTCTAAAGGGCATGTAACTTTTAGATCATGAACAAAAAGTTAACTAATCAGTGGTAGCCAGATTTGTTATTGCGAATTTGTCTGGACTGGATAGAAACACCCTAGTAGAATCAAACACAAAATTCTAGAATAGGGAATATAAAAATAACCAAAGCTCACAGCTGTTTAATAACTTTTGTCAAGACTTCACAGGGACTGTTCTCTTTGCCTAACAGGAGTTGACTAGGACTAGGAATTGAATTAACACCTCTCAATACTGTTTCACTTAAAAGCATAAATTGGATCCTTGTATAAATACAGATCGACTTATTTATAGAAAGGAGAATCAGTAGTCATAAAATCTGTATTTATATGATCTATTTAAATTTGTCATATAATATTTTTTTTTTTTTTTTTAAAGATTTTATTTATTTATTTTGAGAGAGAGAGAATGAGAGACAGAGAGCATGAGAGGGAGGAGGGTCAGAGGGAGAAGCAGACTCCCCGCTGAGCAGGGAGCCCGATGCGGGACTCGATCCCGGAACTCCAGGATCACGACCTGAGCCGAAGGCAGTTGCTTAACCAACTGAGCCACCCAGGCGCCCCTGTCATATAATATTAAGCATGGCCTCAGTTTTGCAGTGAAGGAAAAAGAAGAGCTACACATGCAAAGCAAAATGATTTTATTTTTATTATAAACCACATGGAAACATTTCTTTAAATAATTAGAGCCTTAACAGCACTGGCCAAGTGATTACAGTATTTCTGAGTCAATGAATAAGTGATGTATGCGTTATTGATAGAAGTTTTGAAACTGTAATATGTCACCTGCATGTGGTTTGTGTTTCTTGTTTTTCTAATAGCCAGAAACCAATGCCTGAAAGAAACCCCAATTAAAATGCCAACAAATTCAGCAGGAACAGAGAAGTTCATGATAGGTGTCATTAGCCCTGAGAGGCGGTAAGTGTTCTGTTTTTTAGATTCTTTGATCTTCAGTATATGTAACCAGATTTCCTTTTTTCATGTATGATAAACCCCATTAAGGTATAAAACCATTGTATAAATTATGTTGGAGACTGTAGGAATGTCTAGCTGAATGACGATGGTCTGTGTCCATTCCTGGAGCCGTTGCTGCTGCCTTCCTCATGGGGTAGAATTCTGAAACTCCTCAGGAGTGGGACTGGCACCTTACCATATGGCAGGCTGGGAAGACAGTGGCCCTGGCCCCAGCCACATAGTACCCTTTCTGAGGCCCATCTCTTCCTATGCTTCTGCCAGTAGAATATAGATATCCACTAACAGATAGCAGTTACTCAAATAGTAAAGATACCAATGGGTGCTTCAGAGAAAACTCATTCCTCTTGTATGGACAGTTGTGCAGCATTGGTGACCCTTCCTTGTCTTTTATAGCTATTTTTTTTAAAGCAGTATCCATTTTGAGGACAGCTGGGGAAATTAGACCATGAACTAGATATTAGACAGTACTATGGCATTATTATTAATTTTCTTGGTGTCATGTTGGTATTTTGGTTATGTAGAAAAGGTCCTTATTCATTGGTTATGTATGCTGAAGTGTTTCAGAGTGTAGTCTCATGATATCTTCAGTCAGGTTACTTTCAGATGGTTCAGCAAAGATGCACATATATTTAATGTATTTACTTATCTATATACGTAGAGAAAGCAAATGTGGCAAAATATTAACAACTATTGAATCTAAGAGGATATATGGTTGTTCGCTGTACTATTCACTCAACTTTTCTGTATATTGACTTTAAAAAAAAAGCTAGGGGAAAAATAATTTTGCCAAGTGGCAGTTGGCTGAGGGGAGGAGTGATGACTACGTTCCAGTGGGAGATGGCTTTTGTACTCCCTGGGGAGTGAGGTGGTCCGGCCTTGGCATGCTCAAGTGGCCTTTGAGGGCCCCAACTGGCAGGAGGCCCAGCTTTACTCGTGGATTTTTTTTTTTTTTTAAGATGTCGCTCAGTGGAACTGGATCTCAACCAAGCACATGTAGAGGATACTCCAAAGAGAAAAGGAACCAAAGTGTTTGGGAGCCTTGAAAGGGGATTGGATAAGGTTATCACTGTGCTTACCAGGAGCAAAAGGAAGGGCTCTGCCAAAGATGGGCCAAGAAGACTAAAGGTAAGTGGACTGGAATTCTTTAATATGGATTTCTGAGGCTGACTGCTAACTGGACTTTTTTTTTTTTCTAAGAGAAGTACTGAATGAATGAATTGATTATTTTTTATTTTATGCATTTTGATGCAGTGGGCTTTGAGAGTGCAGAGGTAAATTATATATACTTGCTCCTTTCAAGGAGCAAATAACTATAATTAAAATACTCAGAGCGATTAATCACAGAGGCAACATGGAGGTGGGGAAGCATGGGTATAGATGGGGAACTGAGAGCTGCCTTGAGGATGGGGACTTGAGCTTAATTGTCATATCTCTGATTATAGGAGAGTCCCTGACACATGGATACCTTTGTAGGCCCTCAAAAAATATTTCAATGCATGGGAAGTGAATTTGAACTTTGAATGTGGTATATGTGAAGAAAATAGTGAGCAGCAGACTGGGAAGCTAGGCCAAGAGGTCCTCACAGGCCTAAGAGATTTGGACCTTATTTGATAGTCCTGTTACGCTTTAAAAGGCTTATTGTGTCAGTGATGTGGACAATATGGTAAATATTGGTAAAGGAAAGGAAAAAGAAGTTATTAGTGGATATAAAATACTTCTTACTCTCTCGGATTCTCTCAGCATTCCTTCAGACATCTAATGAATGACATGTTTGTTTGGGGGAAGTAAGAGGTAAAGGTATGAATAAGACACAGCCCATGTCATTGAGGATCTTGTAGAGTGGCAGTGAAGACAGGCAGGGATGTTGCTCTGTGCTGTGAGAAAAACATGTCCCAAGAGGTGTGGGGCACGAAGGAGGGCAGAGAAGATGGCAGTGTTCCCTGTGGTTTGGGGAGTGGGTCTGTGTTTAGTTTTTGCACTGAGAATCTCACTGAGAGCAAATCTAGGCAGGTTTAGGGAAGGAAAATGATGAGCTGTTGGGCAGAAGTGTGTTTCAGGGGAGAATGTTCGTTTATGTCCTGGTTAAAGTGGAAGAAGATAGGACTTCTCCATTAATATTTGTTGCCTTGTTGAACTTGTATAATGCACTGAGAAGTTTTGCACTGTCCTTTTGTTCTAAGATTTCTCTAGATGGAGACAGTTATGAAATATTTCAAACCCTGACATTGGGATTAAGAAAACCATAGTGTCATTTCTCTGAAAAACATTAGATAAAATTACGGAAACCTGTCCAATCATATACATTACTGAGAGGCTAAGCAGTATCAAATACTGCTGGATAATATGCCAAAAGTGTTCACCTGTGTAAATTGTTATGGAACCCTAATGCATTTTCCAGTAGGAACTGCTGTGTTAGTTGGCTTTCCATGTATTCCCTAATACTTCCAGGATATAGGTTGGAAATGAAAAGACCTGGGTTCTAGCCTCAGCTTCGTACTGTGTAGCTTGGATAAGTCATTTTATCCTTGACTGCCTCAATTTCCTTATTTGTAAAAACTGGAGATAATTTCTACCCTGGCAACTTCACAGAGCTGGGATATGTAAACAAAGCTGTCTCTGTGAGATGAACATGAAATGCTCTATTATAAAAAGTGCTCCAATGTTGAGTAGCATTGTTTCTATCCATGTTGAGCATTTTAACCCCAATGGAGCAGAACCACAGTCCTAATTAGCACACACCTAACATTGGAAACTTGACTAACTTTGGATCTTTGACTATAATGCTTTAAGTTTTTGCAGAACTGCAGAGCTTGCTTTAGGAAATTAGTTTCATTTTTTTCTTCCTACCTCTTGTATTAAAAAATTATAAACTTACAGAAAATTTAAAAGGATGGTACATGGTACAAAGAACACTTTAGGTTGTTAAGAGAGCAAATCATATGTAGTTAAGCCCTCTTTGTAGGAAGCAATCTGTAAAAATCTGAAATTTAAATAGATTAGGATTAATTTTTTATTTTACAAAAGGAATCACTAAAATTGTGATTTAGAAGTGTTCTGCTTATTATCTTGACAAAGCCAATTTAGTTTGGTGAAATAGCCCTGGATGGGAATCCAGCAGACAGAGGGTCCTATAACTTGAAGCTGGGTTCCTAAACTCCAGTCATGTAACTCACCTTCATTTCGGCATATCATCTACACTGTTATTTATCTGGCATTTTCTTTATATTGACTCTTTAAAAAAAGACAAAAAAACAGATTTGGTGTGCCTGGGTGGCTCAGTTGGTTAAGCCTTCGGCTCGGGTCATGATCCCAGGGTCCTGGGATTGAGCCCCGCATCGGACTCCCTGCTCCGCCGGGAGCCTGCCTCTCCCTCTCCCACTCCGCCTGCTTGTGTTCCGTCTCTCACTGTGTCTCTCTCTGTCAAATAAATAAATAAATAAATAAATAAATAAATAAATAAATACATACATACATACATACATACATACATAAATCTATCTATCTATCTATCTATCTATCTATCTATCTATCTTAAAAAAAAGCAGAGGGAGAGGGAGAGGCAGGCTCCCCGTGGAGCAGGGAACCCGATGCGGGGCTCGATCCCAAGACCCTGGGATCATGACCCGAGCTGAAGGCAGACGCTTAATGACTGAGCCACCCAGGCGCCCCAAGATCGCTAACTTTTTAAAAACTTGAGTTTATTTTGGGCGCCTGGGTGGCTCAGTTGGTTAAGCGACTGCCTTCGGCTCAGGTCATGATCCTGGAGTCCCGGGATCAAGTCCCGCATCGGGCTCCCTGCTCAGCAGGGAGTCTGCTTCTCCCTCTGACCCTCCCTCCTCTCATGTGCTCTCTCTCTCTCTCTCAAATAAATAAATAAAATCTTAAAAAAAAAAAAAAAAGAGACATTTCTCAATTATCATTAAAATTTAAAAAAAAAATAAAAAACTTGAGTTTATTTTTATTTTTTTTAATTTTATTTTTTTAAAGTTTTTATTTTTATTTTTGACAGAGAGTGTGTACAAGTAGGGGGAGTGGCAGCAGAGGGAGAGGGAGAAGCAGGCTTCCCACTGAGCAGGGAGCCCGACGCGGGGCTCGATCCCAGGACCCTGGGATTACGACCTGAGCCGAAGGCAGACGCTTAACCATCTGAGCCACCCAGGGGCCCCGAGTTTATTTTTATTTTTTTATTATTTATTTAAAGATTTATTTATTGTGGAGAGAGAACATGTGTGTGCGAGTTGAGGGGGGCACAGAGAGAAAGGAGAGAGAATTTTCAAGCAGACGCCCTGCTGAGTGGGGAGTCAGACGCAGGGCTCGATCTCACAACCTTGAGATCATGACCTGAGCTGAAATCAAGAGTCGGATGCTCAACCGACTGAGTCACCCAGGCGCCCCTTGAATTTATTTTTAAAGAAACTGTATATTATTAGTTTTTGCTAATTAGGTTTTTCCAAATCAGATTGGAACAAATACATAAATACTAAAATAAAAATACAGTTGACCCTTTGATCAACATGGGTTTGAACTGTGTGGGTCACTTATATGTATATTTTTTTCAACAAATATATAGGAAAATTTGGGGGGATTTGTGACAATTTGGAAAAATCAAAAACCACATAGCCTAGAAATATCAAAAAAATTAAGAGAAAGGTATGTCATGAATGCATAAGATATATGTAGATATTAGTCTATCTTATCATTTACTGCCATAAGATATAAACAAATATATTATAAAAAGTTAAAATTTATCAAAACTTATGGACACAAACATACTGTACATGGCACCATTCACAGTTGAGAGAAATGTGAACAAACTTAAAGGTGCAGTATTAAATCATAATTGCATTAAAATCACCTGTAATACATGTTGTACTACTATAATAATTTCATAGCTACCTTCTGTTGCTCTTGCAGTGAGCTTGTGTTTTGAGTATCTGCTTAAAATGCTGTGTGATATGGGGCACCTGGGTGGCTCGGTGGGTTAAATGTCCATCTCTTGATTTCGGCTTAGGTTGTGATCTTAGGGTCCTGGGATTGACCCCTGCGTTGGGCTCCCTGCTCAGGATGGAGTCTGATTGTCCCTCTCCCTCTGCCCCTCCCCCTGCCGGTGCTCTCTGTCTCACATAAATAAAAAAAATCTTTAAAAAAATGAAGTTAAATAAAATTCCATGAAAAACACTGTGTGATGCTAATCATTTCCATGTGAGCAGTTCGTCTCTTCAGTAAATTGCGTATCACAGTAAAAGATGATCTCTGGTGGTTCTTGCATATTTTTTCATCATTTTAGTGTAATGCCATAAACCTTGAATAACGCTAGGGGACCCATATGAAATGCTGCTAGTGATGCTGGAAGTGCCCCCAAGAAGCACAGAAAAGTCATGACATTACAAGGAAAAGTTGAATTGCCTGATATATACCATAGATTGAGGTCTGCAGCTACGGTCGCCCACCATTTCAAGATAAATAAATCCAGTAAAAGGACTATTGTGTAAAAAAAAAAGGGAAATTCGTGAAGCCCTTGCTGCAGTTATGCCAACAGGCACAAAAATCTTGCACTTTTTGCAAAATGCTTTTTTTTTTTTTAATCGCATATTGAAAATGCAGCTTTTATGTGGGTGCAGGATTGAAAGGCAGATAGAAAGGCAAACCTATAAACTTTAATATGATTTGAGAAAAGATGAAGTCTTTATGACAACCTAAAGCAAAACGAAGGTGAAGTATCTGAAGTTGGAGAATTTAATGCCAGCAAAGGATGGTTTGATAATTTTAGAAAGAGGTTTGGTTTAAAAAAATGTCAAGATCACAGGAGAAGCAACTTCTGCCCACCAAGAGGCAGTAGATACTGGTTCCCAGATGCCATTAAGAAAGTCATTGAGGAAAAAGGATATCTTCCTGAACAGGTTTTTAATGCAGACAAAAATACCCTATTCTGGGGAGAAAAAAATGCCACGAAAGACATTTATTAGTAAGGAAGAAAAACGAGCACCAGAATTTAAGTCAGGGAGGGATAGGCTAGCTCTATTGTTTCATGCAATGCAGTCAGGATTATGATCAGGACTGCCCTTGTTTATATAGCTGCTAACTCCCAAGTCTTGAAGGGAAAAGATGCCCACCAAGTTGCCAGTACAAGAAGGTCTGGACGAGAATCCCTTTTCTGGATTGATTCCATCAGTGCTTTGTCCCTGAAGTCAAGAAGTACCTTGCCAGGAAAGGAGTACCTTATAAAGTTCTTTTGATATTGGACAATGCTGCTGAGTCACCCAGAACCCCATGAGTTCAACACTGAAGGTGTCCAAGTAGTCTGCTTGTCCCCAAACACAATGTCTCTAATTCAGCCTCAAGAAAAGGGGGTCATAAGGACCTTTAAGGCTCATTACACCCAGTACTCTCTGGAAAGGATTGTCAGTGTTATGGAAGAGAACGTCATGAAAGTCTGGAAGGATTTCATCATTGAAGATGCCATTGTTGTAACAGAAAAAGTCATGAAAGCCATGAAGCCCGAAACAATAAATTTCTGCTGAAAAAAACGGTCCACATGTTGTGCATGACTTCACAGGATTTACGACAGAGCCAGGCAAGGAGATCATGAAAGAGTTTGTGGATATGGCAAAAAAAGATATGTGTGGGGAGGGTTTCAAGATATGGGCCTTGGAGAAATTAAAGAGCTGATAGACACTACACCAGAAGAATGAGCGGAAGATGAGTTGATGGAGGTAAGTGCTTCTGAACCAGTGGCAGATAATGAGGAAGAAGATGTAGAAGAAGCAGCGCCAGAAAACACATTGACATTAGGCAATCTGGCCGAAGGGTTTCCATTATTCAAGACTACTTTGGATTTCTTCTATGACCTGGACCCTTTTATGATATGAACACTGAAACTAAAGCGAATAGTGGAAGGAGGATTGGCACCGTACAGAAACATTTTTAGCGAAATGAAAAAGCATAAAGTCAGACAGAAATTACGATGTATTTCCAAAAGTTCCACCAAGTGTGTCTGCCTCTCCTTCTACCTCTCCTCCTGCCTCTCCTTCTAACTCTTCTACCTCTGCCACCCCTGAGACAGCAAGACCAACCCTTCTTCCTCCTCCTCCTCCTCCTCAGCCTACTCAACATGAAGATGAGGATGAAGGCCTTTATGATGATCCATTTTCACTTAACGAACAGTAAACAATCATCATGCCGTACAGTTAATAAACTTACATATTGTGTATGTGTGTGTCTTTGTGTGAACATCTAATAGCTGTATAAGGATCATGAGACATTTTTTGTCATCATCATTACCTAAGTATTCATCATGTAGAACATTGTGTGCAGGACTCACAGAAGTGGATTGTCTATCTTTACTTAGACATAAGGTGAGTGATACTTAATATAAAATTAATAATGTATTTGTTTTCTTACTGTTGTATAACTTTGCTTTCAAAGAATTATGTTACTGTTCAGTATGCTTCTGTTATTGGAGAAACTGCTTATCAGCCTATCATCACCAGCAGGTAGTTTAAAAAAATATCTAACAAGTTTCTAATACTGTATTATGAATATGACTTTATTACTGTATCCCATAAAATTTGTAAGACCATTTATTCATTAGTGTATAGGCTAAGCTACTGTGAAGCAATCATATTGATTACACTAGGCTACCATGAAGCAATCCTATTGCTGCTGCTTTGTTATCAATGCATGAATCACTATACCTGTAAATGAATACAACTTTGTTTTTCACATCTTTTCATTTTTGATATCTAGTGTTAGTAATACATATAATATCTATAGTGTTTTGTGTCATATAAGACTATTGGTGTAGGTACTAACAGATGATAGAAGATTCATCTTGTAAACATACAATGTAAACTTACAATATTGATAAATGTAGTACAGTACTGTAAATATATTTTCTTTTCCTTATTATTTTCTTAATAACATTTTCTTTTCTCTAGCTTACTTTATTGTAAGGGTATAGTATATAATGCATATAGGGGCGCCTGGGTGGCTCAGTCGGTTAAGTGTCCAACTCTTGATTTTGACTCAGGTCATGAACCTCAGGGGTCGTGAGATTTAGTCCCACGTCAGGCTAAGCCTGCCTGGGATTCTCTCCTCGCTCTCCCTCTGCCCCTTCTCGCCCCCAAGCCCGTGTTCACACACTCTTATCTCTCTCTAAAAAACAAAACCAAACAAAATAACAAAAAAATACATATACAGAATATGTGTTAATTGACTGTTATGATATCTGTAAGGTTTTCGGTCAGCAGTAGGCTATTAAGTTTTGGGGGAGTCCAAAGTTATATGTGGAGTTTTGACATTGTAGGGGGTCAGTGCCCCTAACCCTTGTGTTGTTCAAGGGTCAACTATATGTACAAACCACATTTCCTAGGGCATTTGTTTCATTTCCCACAGTTTACATTTTAGGACTATTACTATCTCTAGCATAGCATGGGAAGGGAGAAACGAGCAAAGCTCATACAGATATAATAATTAATATTTATGTATTTCTTTAAAAAGATTGGTAGGAGAGGAGGATGGAAGGTTAAAAAGGATGATATGGATGGAGTTACTAGTGAATATTATTTCTCCAAGCTCTTCAGTGCCATCTTATTTCAGCTTACCAAGAGTTGTTGGAAATTGTTTCTGTATTTTTCTGGAAATGTTTCCCTTTGAACTGGTACTATAATGAGTTTGGGAATCTCTCAATTAGGTAGAATGGTCTTTGTGTTGATGTAAAGATTTACTTCTTACCCCTTCTTTTTCTTTTTTAAGCTTCACTATAATGTGACTACAACCAGATTAGTGAATCCAGATCAACTCTTGAATGAAATAATGTCTATTCTTCCAAAGAAGCACGTTGACTTTGTACAAAAGGGGTAAGAAGCACGCTTAGAGGCTGTTGCATTTATTGCTTGATGTCTTTTGAACTTTGAGAAGACATGTATTGATTCTTCACTTCTCTTTTTAAAAAATATTTCTCCCACCTCATTTTCATCAAAAAAGCTTTTATGCTAGTGTCATTGTTCATAATTTAGTCTTGTTGGTGTTATATGAGCTAGCGCCATATTGTCACCACTTTCAAAGTTAGACTTTTCAAAATAGGAAAAATCCGAACTTCTTCCAGTTTTCTTTTCAGTCCTCTATTTTCCTCCGATATTTTCAATAATATTTATAAACTGCAATCTAAATTTATGAGATACCTCAAACCAACTAGGGATTTATGTAGAACCCTTTCCTTTATGACTTGCTATTGGATAGGACTGGGTTTTCAGCACTTTATCAAATTATTTCACCTGAACTCTCTCCCACTGTTGAGTGAGCTGCCAGCAAAGCCTCCGTGGCTGTGATCTCATGGTCTGAATGGCCAGACCTCTTCTCGTTACCTAAGATGTTCATATTTTCTAAGCATTTCCAGTTATGTCTCTTTAAAATTTCATTATTAAGGCAGATAGAAAGAGCTACTAATAGATATAACAAAATATTTAACTAGAATATTCAATGTAGAGTAAGATTTTAAGAAACAGTCTTTTGCAAAAATAATTTTATTTTTCATTATCTGTAAATGTTGGCAAGCATTCCTTACCTGAACCCTGGCTTTCTTCTTTAGGCGTCATCAGAACACATATAACTCATTCTGGCTCATTCTTCATGCTTGGGCTTTAGCGATGCTTCCAGAACCTCTAGCCAAATCTATATCAGAAAGCTTTCAGTAATCTTTCCTTCAGCGTATAATCTCTCTTTCCGATCACCAACTAGCTGCTAGCCAATAATTTATTCTTCTAACTTCCTGATCAGCTGCAAAGTCTCCGCCTTGATCCTTTTTTTTCCTTTTTAACTTTTCTGTTTGTTTTTAACTACTTTGTGAAAAAGCAGAGCAATAAAAGCTAAGTTTTTTAGTGGTGTGATCTTACTAACCTCGGATATATTCCCTTATGATCTTTTTCCAAGCCAGAAGAATTGGTTTTTCTCTTCCATAGACTGAATTGTTCTATGCTTCATCTTCCCATCAGGAACCTTAACTATAGGGTACTCCTTTTGGTACTCCTATTTCTGATAATGATTGCTCATTTTTAAGAGATCAAGACCCCAAACACAGATCTAAATTAGTAAGAAAAAGGATGATGTTTTGTGAAACCTCATAACAGATACAAGTAATTTGTCTACACTTCTGTGGAACACTGCCTAATCATAAATATTTAGGGAACTAAAATTTAAAATTGATCCTATTGTTTTTTATTTATTGGAGATTAGTAAGACAAACTAAAATATCATGCAAACTAATTAAAAAATTGATTTACATGAATTCAATTTATCTAACTTTGCAGGTACATACCTATTTCTTAAGATGCGTTTAAGGCTTCATTTGGACTGGGCCCTTCCATCATCAGAGTTGTTATGTTGCAGTTCTAGTTATATTTACCATGTGTTTCAACCATGGGAATATACCATCTCCATGGGTTTTCTGTTATAATTCTGCCATAAAGTGTAACCATGCTTCCAGATATTAGTAATAAATTCTTACTACTATTAGAAAAATCTCAAAAACATATGCCGTTCTGACAGGTTGGTAGCTTCAGCTTTATTTATATGAAAGACAAAATTTTCTGATGAGGTGCCCACAAAAATATATTCTTAATCTTCCCTGCACTTTTCCTTTGTTGTGAACATTGTGGAAATGGCCTAATGTTCAAAGATTACACTGTTGAAAGAGATGCACAAAGAAGGCCAGAAGATTTCTTGAGCATGAATGGCATGGGTAGCTATTAAACGAAGGGCTTTTCTTTGGACAAGGGAAAATTCTGATAGAGCCTTTCATCTTTATTCTTTCTTGAGATCCTAGTTCAGCTTCTGGGAAAACACCAGTCATGCTCCATGACTAAGGTATAGCTAAATCATTTGGAAACTGTAAGCAGTAATAGATTGCTTAATGTGACATAATGGTTCATTCTCTCCACTGGCCTCCTGGAGGCTTAGAAATCTCTTATACAGAATATTCATGATGCTCCTACTAACTGGTATCTTATCTTGTTTTTCATAGCTATACACTGAAGTGTCAAACACAGTCAGATTTTGGTAAAGTGACAATGCAGTTTGAACTAGAAGTGTGCCAGCTTCAAAAACCCGATGTGGTGGGTATCAGGAGGCAGCGGCTTAAGGGTGATGCCTGGGTTTACAAGAGATTAGTGGAAGACATCCTGTCTAGCTGCAAGGTATAATTGTTGGATGGTTCCCCCCCCAATGGATGAATATGGGTGTGATACAGCCTGTATGGAGACTGGTGTGATTGGTTTGATTTTTAAAGTTCTTTGGAACTACAGACTTGTTTCTAAAGAGCTGTCTTAAAGACCGATATCTTTTTGTTTTTAAACAAAAGATGTTTTGCAGATGAATCTAAGGTGTGCCCATCTGTCATTATCTACTACTGTCTTTTTTAATCATGTGGTTTTGTATATTAATAACTGTTGACTTTCCTAGATTCACTTCCATATGTGAAAGTAAGCTCTTAACTATGTCTCCTTTTAAATGTGTAATTTCTTTCTGAAATAAAATCATTTGTGAATATAGCAGGCTTCTCCTCTTCTTTGTATTTGATTTTGATCCAAATAAAACCTCAAATGGCTTCCTGACTATTAAGTAGAGACTATTTGGAGATGTTTTATCTGTTATCAAATATGCCTTGGGCAGAAAAACAGATAAGAATTCATTTGCATAATTTTTCCCCCTGTCTCTGATTTAAGTAGGATTTATTGAGATCGTTAACTAAGTCACAGCTGTGGTTACCAGAGTTAAACAACACATTTAATATGTTGAATAAAAGACTATTGACTTCAGTAAGTGTGTTCGGTCAACAATAAGTATCTGAACTATGAACCCCCATGAAATGTTACTTTATGGTAATTTTCCTTAAGTCTCGATGTTGGCCCCAAATTTGTATTTTTATTTCATTTTATTGGTCTCTAAAGGCTAGCCCTCAAGTTTTATTTGTGTGGATTTTACCAATTAAACTAGTTGGAGAAAAATAGCACTACTTCTAGTCAGTAGTGAGGGAGTATTTTGTCACTCATTTATTCAGTAAACATTTACTAAGTGCTTACAAACATTAGGTTCAGGGGCTGAAGATGATGCTGTCTAGTAAACTCAGGGAGCTCAGAATCTATTAGGGGCAGATGCATAAACTAGTATTTATAGCGTAGAGGGGATGACCAACTTTGTCTGGAGGAGTAAGGGATAATTTGTTCTTAAAGGATATATAGGTGTTCATCAGAAAGAGAAGAGGGAATATGATATTCTTGGCAGCAAGAAGAGTATGTGCAAAGGCGTGGAATTATGAAATGTCATGCCTTGTTTAGGGTGGAGGCAGAAGGTGGTGCAAGGGGGAAATAGCTGGAGTTGAGGGCTGAACATTTAGCTGGAAATAAGTGATGGAAGAACTTGAAGGAACTCAAATGTTCCACTAAAGTGTTTTGGCAAAGGGAAGCTCTCAAAGGGTTTTAAATTTTTTTAGAACAGCTTAGTGAAATATAATTCACATACTATAAAATTCACCTCTTTAAAGTATATAATTCAGTGGGTTTTATTCACATTTGTGCAACTCTCACCACAATCTAATTTTAGAACATTTTCATCACCTCAAAGAGAAACCCTGCATCCATTAGTGGTGCTCCCTGTTTGCCCACCTCACAGTTCCTGGTTCCCACTAATCTACTTCCTGTCTCTGGATCTGAGTATTCTGGACATTTCATGTACAGGGATTCATACAATATTGTGGCCTGTTGGGTCTGGCTTCTTTCACTTAACATAATGTTTTCAAGATTCATTATGTTGTAACATGTGTCAGCACTTCATTCCATGTTACAGCTGAATAATACTCCATTGTATGGATATGTCACATTTTATTTATCCATTTATCAGTTGATAGATATTTGGGTTGTTTACACTTCTTGGTTATTATGAATAACGTTGCTATTAACATTTCCATACAAATTTTTGTGTGGACATGTTTTCAGTTCTCTTATGTTTATATGTATCTTGGAGTGGAATTGTTGAGTCATTTAACATTTTGAGGAACTGACAAACTGCTTACCATTTTATGATCCCACCAGTGATTTATGAGGGTTCTAATATTTCTACATTCTCTTTAACATTTGTTATTGTCTGTCTTTTTTATTTTAGCTCTATGAAGTGTTATCTCACTATGGTTTTGATTTGCTTTTCCCTAATGACTAATGATGTTGAGCATCTTTTCATGTGCTTATTGGTCATACATCTTTTTGGAGAAATATCTATTCAGACCCTTTGCCCATATTGAATCTGGTTGTTTGTCTTTTTATTGTTGAGTTGCAAGAATTCTATAGTCCTAGGTGTAAGTCCCTTACCAAATATATGATTTGCAAATATTTTCTCTCTTTCTGTAGGTAGTCTTTTTACTTTCTTGATGGTGTCTTTGAAAAACAAAGTTTTGGGGCGCCTGGGTGGTTCAGTCTTTGGGTGTCTGCCTTCAGCTCAGGTCATGATCCCAGAGTCCTGGGATCGAGCCCCACATCGGGCTCCCTGCTCAGTGGGAGCCTGCTCCCTCTCCCACTCCCCCTGCTTGTGTTCTCTCTCTCGCTGTGTCTCTCTCTGTCAAATAAATAAAATCTTAAAAAAAAAAAAGAAAGAAAAAAAAGAAAAACAAAGTTTTAATTTTCTAAAGCCCAATCCGGCTATTTTTATAAAACATAAGAGAAGAATCACTCCTGTATTCCTGTGTCAGATGAGTCTGGAACAAAAACTTTTGACCATGAACCACAGTAAGAAGTCCGTTTTACTTTGGGATGCATCACACATAAATATAAAACACTGCTTAGCCTTACTATAAATGTGATACTATTTTCTATTTCCTTTTGTAAACATCTAGTCTGACAATTGCAGTCTTTACATTGGAGTTTTTAGTATACTTACTTTAAAAATTAAAAAAATTTAAATCTCTTTTTTGGGGATTAATTCAGCCTAGAAATGTTATTATTGGCTCTACTACCCATCAGACTGGATCAAGTAAAAATAGGTACCCTGACTGCTATTTAAGCTAAATCTTGCTTTTCTTTTTTCTTTCTTTCCTTTTTTTTTTTTTTAAGATTTTATTTATTTATTTGACAGAGACACAGCGAGAGAGGGAACACAAGCAGGGGGAGTGGGAGAGGGAGAAGCCGACTTCCCACTGAGCAGGGAACCTGACGTGGGGCTCGATCCCAGGACTCTGGGATCGAGACCCGAGCTAAAGGCAGATGCTTAATGACTGAGCCACCCAGGTGCCCCTATCTTGCTTTCCTTTAAGGACAAATAAATGTTAATGGTTGCTATAGCATCTAAAATCTATCACTTAGCTCTAATTTTATAGAGCCATTTGGAAAATTAAAGGGGTATAGTTGGGAGTTGTAAATGAGGCTGGGGTAGTTCCTAAGAGGCAAATATGGTTTAGATTGTTGACACTAAACTAAATCTGCATAGTTTTAAGTTGGCTTCCCTTTCCATTGTGCAGCCACACATGGACTTCTTTGGAGGGTGTGTGTGAATTTTATGTCCAGAGGATGGCAGTGTGAAGAAGTGATGAAGGAACTTGTGAAGAATGGTTGAAGGAATTGAAAGTTTGGAACCTGGAGAACACTTAAGGTGTTAACCCTCAAATACCTGAAGGTCTATCATGAGGGGAAAATAGGAGACTTGTTTTGGTGATAGTAGCAGGCAAAGAAAGTCCAGTGAGAAGTTGGAGGTAGAGGTCATATCTTATTCATCTTTGTGTTCCTAGCATTTAGTAGTGCCTAGAATACAGCAGGGACTCAGTATATACTTATAAAGTTGAACCATATTGAAGTTAAGCTCACGATAAAGAGCTTTCAGAAAAACTCCAAGCTACCTGACAAGAGAGGGTGCCCAGGAATATAGTGGCTTCCCTGTCATTGGAGGTGTTCAGACATGTTGGACAGCCATTCATAGGAAACGTCATAGAAGGGATTTAAGTACTGAACTGAAACCAATAGTCCTAAAGCTCCTATCTGTCCAGTAACAGTGTGGAAGATAATCAATTGTTTGGATATTGGGAGTAGAGTGACTGCAGAAGCTTTAGCAGCAGCATTTTAGGTAATTTTGTATATTTTGCAAATTGGGGATGATAGAATGGTGAGTGAGTTGAAGGAGCAATAAAAGGTTGTGTTTCTTGGCTGTGATAGAGAGAAATAAAGTAATGATCATAGTAACTACCTAGGATTGAACACCCACTGTGTGCCAGACACTGCACTGGATGATTTATATCAGGCATCAGCAAACTACGGCCTGTGGACCACCCTGTAGCCCTGTAGTCTTTTTTGGTAGTTTTATTGGAACACAGCTGTGCTCATATTATCTATGACTGCTTTTGTGTTAGAGTGGCAGAGTTGAGTAAATTTGACAGAGACTGTATGACCTGCAAAGCATAAAGTATTTACTATTATAAAGTATTTACAGAAAAAGTTTGCTGACCCCAGATTTAAATAAGTGCTTTCAAATCATATACATATTAACTCACTTAGTCTTTGCACTAATTCTGCAAGGTTGGTGGTATCCCTTTTTACAGAGGAGAAAGCTGAGTATCAGAGAGGCAAAGTAATAACTCTCTCAAGGTTATAAAGCTTGTAAGTGTATTGGCTTTGAATCAGGCATGACAGGCTCCAAAGTGCATGTTCTTTCCTATACTAGAAATAGGTGTAATACCTCTCTCCTGAAATTGTGCCATATAGAAAAGCATGATTATATATTATACTCATCAAAAGATTGCTTTTTTTAAAGCAGCAATCTTACACAAACTGGTTAAGATGTAGGAAAACTTCACTAATCCAGACCTTATTACAGTTGAGTTTGTTGTGTGATTCCTAATGAAAATAAGAAATTCAAAGTGTCTTCCTCTGCATAAGAAGAATATAGTCTACCAAGGAAATAGGAATTGAAAGACTGCCAGCTTCTTGGTTCCACAGTGATTTTGTACATTTTAAAGAGCTTATTTTTATGACTATGATTATTATGTAATATAGGCCTATAGAATTATATATTTAAAAGCCTTTCTGTAGGCTCTGGGTTAGGGTCCATTTCCTTGCTTTTTCTAATTTCTGGAGGCTGCCCACCTTTCTCAGCTCATGGCCCTCTTCCTCCCGTCTTCACACAAAGGCAAGTTGAGTCCTTTTCACATCATATTACTCTTTCCACAGTCACATTTCCCTCTGACTCTGAACTCTTCTCCCTCCCTCTTCTACTTTTAAACACTGTAATGATTACATTGGGCCCACTCACGTCATGCAGGAGTATTTCCCTGTCTTAGGGTTAGCTGTTGGGCAACTTTAATTCCATCTGTAAGCTTAATTCTCCTTTGACATGTAACATATCATATTCATAGATTCCAGGAATTAGGATGTGATGTCTGTGGTGTGGGGGCATTCTGCCTATCACAATGATCAACTGATTTTTGACAGATACCAGGACAATTCAGTGGGGGAAAGAATAGTCTTTTCAACAAATGGTGTTCAGGGGCGCCTGGCCAGCTCAGTCGGTAGAGCATGTGATTCTTGATCTTAGAGTTGTGAGTTTGAGCCCCACATTGGGTGTAGAGATTGCTTAAAAATAAAATCTTAAAAAAACAAAAACAAATGATGTTAGATAATTGGATATCCACAAGCAAAAAATGAAGTTGGACCCCTCCCTCATACCATATAAAAAATTAACTTAAAATGGATCAGAACCTAAATGTAAAAGCTAAAATGATAAAATTCATTTTAAAAACGTGTGGGGGTAAATGCAGTCTTGGATTAGGTAATGGTTACTTAGACATGACATGAAAAGCACAAGCAACAAGTGGAAAAATAGATATACTGGACTTCACCAAAATTAAAAACTTTTGTGCTTCAGAGGATACCATCACAAAAAAATGAAAAGACAACCTACAGAATGGGAGAAGATATTTACTAAATATATCTGATAAATGACTTGTAACCAAAATATAAAAAGAATTTTTAAAACTCAACCAGAAGAAAACAACACAATTTAAAAAATTGGCAAAAGATCTGAACACATTCTTCACCAAAGAAGATACACCGATGGCAAATAAATGTATGACAAGATGCTCAACATCATTTGTCATTAAAGAATTTGAAATTAAAACAAGATACCACTACATACCTATTAGAATGGCTAAAATCCAAGAAACTGACAATACCAAATGCTGACAAGGATGTGGAGCAACAGGAACTCTCATTCATTGCTGGTAGAAATGCAAAATAGCGCATCCACTTTGGATGACAGTTTGATAGTTTCTTACAAAGCTAAACATAATCTCACCATATAATTCAGTAATTGTGTTCCTAGGTCTTTGCCCAGTGGATTTGAAAACTTAGGTCTACACAAAAACTTACGTGTGAATGTTTATTCATAATTGCCCAAGATTGGAAGCAACAAAAATATTCTTCAATACGTGAATGGTTAAACTGTGGTACATCCATACAGTTGAATATTTTTCAACAGTAAAAAAGAAATGAGCCATCAAGCCTTGAGAAGACCTAGAGGAACACTAACTGCATATTACTAAGTGAAAGAAGCCAGTCTGAAGAGACTACCCACTGTACGGTTATAATTAATATGGCATTCTGGAAGGGGCAAAACTAAAGAGACATGGAAAAAATCAGTGGTTGCCAGTGGGATGGGAAGGAGTGTTGAATAAATGGCCCATGGGAATTTTTAGGGTGGTAAAACTATTCTCTATGATACAGTAATGGTGGGTACAGAATATTATGCGTTTGTGAAAGCCTATAGAACTTGACAGCACAAAGCATAAACTCTAGTTGTCTGAATCTGTTTAGGCTGCGATGGCAAAGTACCACAGACTGGGTGGCTTAAATAGCACTTATTTCTCACAGTTCTGGAGGCTGAGAACTCCCCAAGATCAAGGGACTGGCAGATGCCTGCTTCCTGGTGCAGACAGCTCTCTTCCCACTGTGATGTAACATGGTGGAAGAAGTGAGGGAGCTCTCCGGTCTCTCTTGTAAGGGCACGAATCCCATTCATGAGGGCTCCATCCCTCCACCTGATCACCTCCCAAAGCCCCACCTCTAAATACCATCACATTGGAGATTAGGTTTCAGCATATGAATTGGGGATGGGGGGCAGACACAAACATTCAATCTGCAGTATTATTGTTCGTGAATTAAATCATTTAAGAAGTTGGGATTTCTCAGGGAGGAATGTATACTGTGACAAGAGAATCTAGCTATTAAAAAATGTATGAAATAACCTCACTGAAGGGGGAGGGGGAAAAGTTGCTGACCTGAGTAACTTTGGAAATGAAGAGAGTGTGTAAGACTCAAAACAAAAGGAACCACACATAAGCATTGTACTCTAGGTAATAAAATTGTTTCCCTTGAGAGGACAAGTTAACAGTTCCGGTGCTTGTATACTGGAATTGAAGTAAATGGATGGTAGATGGTAGAAGCTAGATCTCTAACTGTTGGAGTGGGAATTTACAGATAAGCAGGGGAAGGAGGCTAGAATGATCCATGTCCATGTGGTGATGGATTAGGGAAGGAGACATCAGTAAGAACTCATTTACTTTTTTCTTTTAAGAGAGGGAGAGTGGGGGAGGGGCAGAGGGAGAAATAATCTTAAGCAGACTCCACGCCCAGCGAGGAACCCAACACTGGGCTCAATCTCACAGCCCTGAGATCATAACCTGAGCTGAAATCAAGAATTAGACCCTTTAACAGACAGAGCCACCCAGGCTTCCCAGAACTCATTTACCTTAATATAGATACAGATGGTTACATATAGAAATGTTTATAGATATGTATATATATACAACTTAGTATCAGCACATATATTTCTCTTTTATTGTCAGCTGAGAAGGTCTGAAAGATACCCTGGTAGCAATAAGCGGACGCAGTGCCCGGATCTTGTTTCTAATACCATTACCATTCTCCAATAAAAGGAACCAGGACTCCTTGGAGAAATAGCTGGTTCTATCTAGGACTGGGACAGGAAATATGCAAGATGAGTCTGAAGCATAGTGCCAGGAAGTAAGGAAGTGCTAACAACAGCCACACTCACATTGATGGGAATATGTCGTCGAGTGGAGAGAACTTGGAGTTGTTGGCAGATTTTTAAAAATCTAAGTTGTTTGAAATAGTAGTTATTGTAAAAGCTTCGTTGTGTCTGAGCAGAGAGACTTTGGGCACTTGCTTGGCCTTTGAAAGCTTCAGGTTCTCAGCTGTTAAACAGAAAAAACAGTGCCCTCTTCAGGGGCAAGTTGTAAGAATTGTCAGAATATGTGTGCACTCATGATACTGGGTCTGTCCAAAGTCAGCCCAGAAGATGAGCTTCATAGTATCCTTCTAACTGGGCTCTATGTCGAGTGGTCTTGTCAAGACACAAATCTGGTATGTATGCCCCCAAATGATTAGCCAGTTGACACAAGGCCATTTGTTGAATATGTGTTCATTCTTGACTTACTTTTAACTTCATTTAGTTCAGTTACTCAGTCAACACTTGTTGAATTAGAACTTCATGTTGGTGCTAGGTGAGATATGGGAAAGAATACATGTATTTTCCTGCCATCAGGGTGCTTAGGGTCTCAATGAGAAATCTGTTGGGCAGCAACAAGATGCATTGAAGTTCACACATGGGGTTTGGGGGGGGTCACTTTTCCACGTGATCCTCTAAGCCAACTTTCCAAGAGGCAACTGTTTCTCATAGCATATGAGAAAAAGGGTCTAGGGTATGACCTCTTATTCCTACTTTAATGCACTGTGAAGACTTAGCTAAGTCCAGCTGTAGCTTTTTGTATCACTATCAGAAAGACTGTGCACTTGAGCAGGAAGAGTGCTGGATTCTGGGACTCAGGCCTTTGGACTCCTGAGCTGATTCTGTTTATGACCTTGGGTAAGTTACTGGCCATCTCTGGGTTTGTTTCTATAAACATGACACACACATGCAAACATATACAAACCTCTTTTAGGGTCTCTCCTAGCTGATACGACAAATGATGTCGAGGTTTGATGTGTAATTAGGAGTGATGGTTTCAAGTTTTGGCTAAGATAAGTAGCTCCAACAGAGTAGCTACAAACACCTCACCATGTGACATAAGTATATACCTAAAATACAACACTCCTTACAAAGGACACTGGCCTGGACAACACTTCCTCTATATTTAGGTGTTCATTCTGCTGATCTGCTGATCTGCTTGGTGTTCTGAATTCCCAGTCTGGTTTATACACTCTGAGAAGCCTCAGGCATTCACTTGATGGAGAGAAATAACTTGCACAGAAAAATATTTAGAATTACCAAGCAGAGTTACAGAGCAGGAAGATTTAATTCCAAGGGAGACTTTCAATGAAGTTTGGTGGTTAATGGGAAATTTCTTGCATTTGTCTTAAAAGACCTAAACCATCCAGAAGGCCAGGGTGTAGTCAGAGGTGAGAGTGATACACTTTGATATTTTCGTGTCAGAGGTGCAAAAAAAAGACCTTTGAGGAAGGGGATATCTCTCAGGATTTAATATTTTTATTTTTATATTTTAATGTATTTTTAATGTTAAATTTGATTCTGTTTTGGGCTAGATATTAGAATGAGGAAATATTGATTTATACAATTTCAGAGCTGAAAAGGGCCCTTGAGATAAAAGACTACTGCCCCTCTCTCCACCCCACCCTGTCCCTGCCATGTCCTTAGCTGAGAGGAGGATCTTTTTTTAGAGAGAGAGATGGAAAGAAATCATAGGGGACAAGTCCAGGGTGACAAGATCCACCATCCATCATGGCTCCTGACCACGAACAGTTGGAGCCTTTCTCTTTACTCTGTGTTTTTTTTTTTTTAATTAACCTTTTTTCATTTTTCCTACTTTAGAATTTCACATTATAGTCCTTTGTTCATTCTCCTCTTTTCTCTCGATAATGAAAATGGATATAATATGAACTTAAACTCACTTGCCCTGGGTCATTGCCAGTGCTTAATAAAAGTGTATTAGTATTTGTAGTAATGATAATAACCCACAGATAATGATGTCGCTAAAGACCAAAGGGTCCCCTTGCAGAGAAGCCCCCCCTTCCAGTCTCCTAGCTTTGCTGGATTTAACGGAGACCTTGACTGCTTCAGATAGTCATTGTCCCTTTTAAATTATCAAGGTTTCATGGAGACAAGCATTCTTCACTTAAGGGTTTTCCAGACTGTCTGATGTGCTGGGCTCTGGATAACCTTGTTCCTATGTCATCATATGTCATGCTGCCTCTCAGAAATTGTTCCCTGATGTTTGCAAAAATGAACTACTTAAAGGAAAACCAGAAGAAATTCCCTTTGTTCACTTACACACACACACACACACACACACACACACACACACCCACACACACCCCTTCACTATTGGAAATGGTTACACCTGGATAAGTGAGTCAGGATCATGAGGAGATTTGAAGCTGTGTGATGTGAGGAATGGCAGGAGGAGATGAGACTGAGGAGGAGATGTGACAGGCATGTTCACAAATCTGAGGATACGTGGAAGAGGGATTTGAACTTTTCTGGGTAGTCCTATCGGGTATAAAGAAGACCAAATTTATGGGTATAATAAGCTGGATTTGGTTTGATATGAGGTAGGCCTTCTTAGCTGTCTAAGAAGGAAACATGCTTGCCCAGGAAGTGGCCAATCCCCTATCCCTGGAGTGCTCCAGCAGCAGCAGGGGAGTCCCCCAACTGGGACTGTTGAGGAGGGATTGTAAAGATTAGGTGATGTCTGAAATGAATCACTTGAGGCTCCTTTCTAACCTCAAGGGGCAATAATTCTATAAGGTTCTTGATATGAGAATCCTTGATCCCATTTCTACATTGTAGAGTGGAAGTCCCGGGGGTTTCTTGATAGAAAGCTCAAGTCTAGGATCTGGCTTTAGGAAGGGGAAAATGGCCTTTTCCAATGGCCCAGCATCTCCAGCTGGCCCCAGGGTTATATGAGTGGCTCTAAGCCCCAGGCAAACTTCAGCCATTGTCAACATCTGAGGAATAGGTGAAGGAGCTGGAGACAGGAGAGGAAACAATTAGTCATCAAAGTTAAGAGAGGAGGCCTTTGAAAGAGGCATAGACAGCAGTCCTGGAGGCTGTTGAGAGGTCAAGGAGGCTAAGGAATGAGAGGTGGCATTGGATCTTTCAAGTAGGAACGCAAGAGTGTGCTGGGGCAGAAGCTTGACCTCAGGAACACAAGAGAATTGCTGAGAAGTAGAGGCAAAAAGGTCAGATTCCATGCTCGTGGATTTAGCTGCAAGAATGATGGGATGGAGGCTAGACAGGTAAGACCTATGAAGATGAAGGTCGAAGGCAGATGGGGAGGGGAATAAAGATGAGGAGAAATAGCTGATGTTGGAGGAAGAAAGGATGTTGGGTAGGGGAGAGGGAGAGAGGGAGAGAGAGAGCGAGCGCATCTCTGTTTCTCAGATCCACAAATAGACTCCATGCAGATGGGACTAGGTTTAAATAGAAGGTGAGAAATCCTTTGGTTTACAAGGGATATTGAAGTGTGGCTGTAGAGGGAACTGCCCAGAGGTCAAGTCTCTAAGGGTACCATTGTCATGCTTGTAGCTGAACTCGATGACTGTGTTAGCTCTTCCTGGCCCCTGACACTGTTATCCATTTCCTCCATTTGGAACTCTCTCTGCTTTTGATTTTATTCCCTTCTGGTTTTCCAACCATGCCTCAGCTTCTTCCTCTGTCTGCCCCTTAGATGTTAATTCCAGGCTTCTGACTCTGGCCCACTTCTCTTCCTGCTCTTCACATTTCTCTAGATGTTCTCATCTATCCTGTGGCTCATGATGGCTCCCAAATCTGCATCTCTGACCCAGACCTCTCCTCAGCTCTAAGTCCTTCTACTCAGTCCACTTTCACTGTACAGCTCCATTTGGATGTCCCATAGGCACCCAAAAGGCAACATATCTAGACCCAAACTTATACCCCCTCAGACTGTTTTTTCCCCACTGTTCCCATCTTTAGGGTGACCATACATCCCTGGTTGCTGAAATAGTCTCAGTTTAAGCCTGTTGTCCCAACATAATTATTAATAATCTCCCTTTTCCTCTCAGAAATGTTCTGGTTTGAATGATACATTATAAGATCACTTTATCCATTTTGGACGGTAGCATGACCAGTCACTTAAATGCCCATGCCAGAAATTTCATATTTATCCTACACTTAGGATAAATTTGCTTAACTCCCACATTCTGTATTGTTTGTCTCATTCCAGAGGACTGAGCCCCTGGGCAGCAGGGACAGAGTCTTATCCACTGTGATATTCTAGTGCCAAGCACAGAACCTGGTCTATAGAAGATGCTCAATAAATGTCAAGTAAAGGACATGAAGATGGAGTTAAGGGATGGAATTAGAAACCATAGAATATTAGAGCTGGAAAGGGTGGGCCCTTAGGCCTATCCTCTCGTTTTATAGATAAGGAAATTGAGGCCCAGAATGGTGCATGGACTTGACCAAAGTCATGACCAGTTAGTGACAGGTCAGTACTGGACCCCAGATCTGCCAAAACCTATCAAAGGCTCTTTTCTAGGTGTTTTAAATCTTCTTCATTAAGTAGAGGGACAACTCAGCAGTCTGCCTTCATTAGACCCTTAGTGTGTGTATATGTGTGTGTGTGTGTGTGTGTGTGTGTGTGTGTCCCCTGAGGGTTTGGGGATGTGGTATGGAGGGGAAGAATCGATATTCTTGTTTCCAACAGTGTTCAAAGAAGCTGAGGAGACCCGTCAAGGCTTATTTGAGAGGCATTATACCACTTTTCTCTTGGAGACATTTTCACCTTCTTAACATTGCCAGACCAGGTTAAAATAAAATCTGATCTGACAGTAACTCAGGTGGTGTCTTTTGTTATTGTTTCTAAATCAAGATGAGAATCAGATGCTGTGAAACACAGCCTCAGCAAGCGGGTCATGGAAGGCTAGCATATCGTTTACTGCTCGATCTGACATCTTGTTGCTGGACATGGGGATTCTGAAAAAGAGGCCACCTGCCTTCAGTGGAGTCTTTCCTCCTTCTTTTAGTTCACCTCCAATTCTTCTCTTAGCCTGGTCTTGGCGAAGAAATCATTTGATTTTGAAAAAAGGATCCGTTTTTCTGCTCTTTGTGTTCCTTATTTGTAAAATAAGTAGGCTAGAGACTCTCATCGCTGTGTCTAGCCCTGAGTCCCATCATGTTAAGGGTCCTCTGCCCATTGCTTGGAACAGACTTGGACATTCATATCTACCATAGGTATATCTAATATAGATACATTTACGCTATCAAAATCCAGGTCTCTGCTTTGTTCTTGGCCAGACTGAATCTCTCTTATACATGATACTTAAATTCATCATTCCTTAAATGTCCAGTACTCTTTCTTTTTAAAACACTCTAATATGCTTATTATTTCAACCATTTATATTTAACATTAAAGTTTAATCATGAAGTTGTTAACCATAGAAAATTATTAAATAAGTGAGTTTGGAATGAGCATGGAACAGCTGAAAAAAAAATGAGTGAGTATTTCAGAATGAGCACTTTGGAAAAGAAATTTATGCATAGAAAACAATGGAGAATTACAATTAAGAGCTCTGGGGATCTCAAACTGATTTGTCCAGCTATTACATAGTCATTTCAATTTAAATTAAAATTGTAACTATTTTCTAGTCTACTAAAAATATGAGGTGTCACATTAAGAGTTTTAATGGTGCGTTCTCTGGGGAATGCAAAAATGCAAGATTGTAGCACATAAATAACTGTATAGAGAAGAGTGAATAAATTCTCTGCCAAAAATGAATATGATAAAAACAGAAATGACAGTGGATTATTTTATTCCCTCTAGTGAAGCGCAGCTCACACATTAGAGCAAAGAAACAGTTCATAGGGTGTCTAATTCCGTATCACTTTGTCAGAGCTGATGAAAAGAACAACACAAAAAATTTTAACTGGTTGATGAACTCAGGCATAAATGAGGCCATATATTTTGTTCCCAATGTAAAAAAAATTTTAGCCATAGGAAGTAGGTTGATATTAATATTTGATAGCCCTGGTTCATAGAAAATTGGATTAGTCAAGGTTTTAACCACTGTAGAACATGTTTAAGGCAATCAAAAACTTCTGGAGGGGAAAAAAAGATTAAAGTCAAAAGCAGGAGATGTAGCTACCTGGAGTAGGCTAAATCCTGATGTGTGTGTGTGTGTGTGTGTGTGTGTGGTCGTGTATGCTAGAATGGCTGGTCAGAGTGGTTGGTAGAACACAGGAGATTTGGGATTTTATTGTAATACATGTGAATTATAGATAAAAGAAGTGGTATCTGGACATCTGGATAATGGAGAGAGTTAACTGAAGTAAGAACCAGGTGCAAGAGAGTTACTATAACTAAGTTTGGTTGAGCTTCCAGGTAGTCGGATAAAAAGGAAATTGGTAGGTTTCATACATCTTGTCATATCAATGTCTTCCTGTTCCTAAGTTCTTGGAGGAATTTGTTGTTTGGAGCAGTAGTTCTCAAACTTGAGTACACTTAAGAATTATCTGGCCTCTGGAGATTCTGTTTAACTTGTCTAGGATGGGACGTGTGCATCAATATTTTTTTTAAAAGCTCCTCAGGTGGGTTTGATGCACAGCCAGGCTTGTGGGTTAGTGGTGTAGAACCTTACAGAGAACAAATGACTAATCGCTGTTCAGCAGAAGATACAGAAACTCTTTATACAACCAATTATCATATTGATTCTTAATATAAGAGGAGTATTGATTTGTAGTTCAGTGAAGGCATTTCTAAAACAATTCAAATCCAGTTTTCCTGCCACATAAAATTACAGGCATCTGTACTTTGAGTAATCCATTCCTGAAAAACCAGACATTTTGCATACACATGCTAGCTGGGAGCCAATTTTTATTATTTTATTTTATTTATTTATTTTTTAAAGATTTTATTTATTTTTTGACAGAGAAAGAGAGACAGCGAGAGAGGGAACACAAGCAGGGGGAGCGCGAGAGGGAGAAGCAGGCTTCCTGTCAAGCAGGGAGCCCGATGCGGAGCTCAATCCCAGGACCCTGGGATCATGACCTGAGCCGAAGGCAGACGCTTAAGGACTGAGCCACCCAGGCACCCCCAATTTTTATTATTTTAAATAGGAAAAAATTACAATGTATTAAATGCAACCCAAATCCCTCAACTAAATTTTACTGAGACAGTCAAATTCCTTTATAAACTTAAGTTACAAATTACCACATTAGGATGTAAAAAGGCTTACAACATTCCTTCCTGTCATTAAATGATACATAGGTTTTTAACGGTCATTTGTGCTCAGTGACAAAGCTTCTTTTAGGACTAGCCCCATCTGAGACACACTTCCTTTTTATTGTTTCCTGATGCGCTGTTCAAATTTTGTTCAATTCTGATGGTCTACCAATTATAGTTGGAAGAAACTTGAGGCTTTTCTCAAACACAATGTCACAGTTTTTGTGATATATTTTTTAATGAATGAAAAATTTTTCCTTTGTGAATATTGGCTTAAATATTATATTGAAAGATATGTGTATTCTATGATATTTGGTCATTCCTATTCTGAGGGGCATTCTAGCAGGGAAATGCTAAACAGGGAGATATTCTACTTAAAAATGCATTTAGGGGGTGCCTGGTTGGCTCAGTTGGTTAAGCGACTGCCTTTGGCTCAAGTCATGATCCTGGAGCCCCAGGATCGAGTCCCGCATCGGGCTCCCTGCTCAGCGGGGAGTCTGCTTCTCCCTCTGACCCTCCCACCTCTCATGCTCTCTCTCTCATTCTCCCTCTCTCAAATAAATAAATAAAATCTTTAAAAAAATGAAAATGCATTTAGGGTCACCTGGGTGGCTCAGTCGCTTAAGTATCCAACTCTTGGTTTTGGCTCAGGTTATGATCGAGCCCTGCGTCTGGCTCTGCACTCAGTGCGGAGTCTGCTTCAGATTCTTTCTCTTCTCTCTGCCCCTCCCTGCTTGCTCTTGTTGTCTCAAATAAAATCTTAAAAAAAGAATAAAAATAAAAATGCATTTAAAAAGTCCAAGGTGGATAACCAGGCTTGAGAATTGAATTAGTAAGGATATTTTTTGGCTGCAAGTAACACAATACCCTCCCTCATTAAAGTGGGTATTCGTGGCAAGAAGTCCAGAGGTGGATGGTCACAGAGTTGGTCCAGCAGCGTAATGTTGTAATCAAGGGCTATAGCTATTCCCACCTGCTTGATGCTTTACTCAACTCATGGTGTTGGTGTTGTCTCCCTTCATGGTCACAAGATGACTGCAGCAGCCCAGATACCATGCCTTCTGTCAACAGAGTCCAGAAGTAGGAAGGGATGGCAGTGAGAGAACTCCTCTTATTCAGTCTCTCTTTATATCAGGAGCAAAGTCCTTCTCACAAGCCTTCAAGCAGAATTCTAACATCTCATTAGCAGAAATGGGCTATATGGCCATCCATAGCTATAAAGGAGGCTGGAAGAATGGTTATCTTGCATCTACAACCTCCATCATGCAGGGAATCCGATGGGGGAGAAGAAAGGCTGGTGGAAAGGTCAATAGAGTCTAGATTCTATCATTAATGAGCTGTGTGTCCTTGGGCAGGTCTCTTGCCCTCCATAAATTGATAGGGTTTTCTGACAGAACACTTCTGCTTGCATTTTAAGTTGTTACTTACAAAGGTTTGTCTTGATTGGAAAAGAGAATGTCTATGGAGATTGCCAGGGCACCTTGGCATATAAAAATTGCTAACAAGTTCTACAGCAAAGAGAACAGTTTATCTATCCAACCCAGTGTTCCCAAGATGTATTTGACCATAGAACCTTTTATATAAACCAGGAACTTGTGCATCCAGTATTCTGGAACTCTCCAGGAAACACTGACCTGTTAGATTGAAGTTTCTTAAAGATAGGGTCTTCATCTTTAAATTTCTCAGAGTACTCAGCAGAGTTTCCAGATACACACTGCTCATCCTTCATCAAGGCTTTAACTTCACTTCCTCAGGGAAGACATCTCATCCATCCAAACTAGGACAGAAGATACACATGTATATTTCCTGACCTATTTTGGCATGTATCCTGTATAAATATATCCTATCTTCCTCCTGTAATGTATAGATACCTCAATTGCAAAAACTTGTAATTTGTTATCATGAGTATATATGATCTGTCTTGCCAATGGACTTGTATTTATGTACAAAGTGGTTTTGAGGATCAAATGAGTCAGGAGGCATAAATGTGCTTTAAAAACTGAAATAGAAGGAATCTTTTCAATAAACCCAAAATATGCAGTTGGAGATGGGGGGCGGTAAAAGCCTACAAGAAGCCAAACCACAGGCATTACCATGAAATCTGATGGCCATCATTCTGCAGCCATCATCATCCCCTCGAACACCCAGACCTCTCCTGCCTTCCCTGCAAAGAGCACTCAGTCCCACGCTGCCACAGCACCTGGCTCATCTGCACTCTGCAGGTGTGTTCAAAGTCATTTCGCTCCTTGTTCCTTATCTGCCCTACCTGGAGACACTCAGACTGTGTGAAGGACATTATTAGGGCCGCTGTAGGGTGACTCTGGTGACTGAATAATGCATGAAACCAGCAGTGGCCAAGGAGGAGCCTCCCCAAGTGGGTGGTGGGTTGAGGACAGGGTCTGGTCTCCATCTGTGGGGACCCGACTTTCCTATCTGTGGGGTCTTTCAGATTGATGGCTCAGTCCATATGGATGAGGTTCCTTTAGTAGGTTTCTTGAAATGTTTATTAGCTGGAAACAGGTATGGACTGACAAGTTAGACAACAGTGCTTAATGGTTTACAAAGGGTGCCCATGTCCTTCCCATTCATTTCACTGGGGCCTCACAAATTGCTCTGGGAGGTAGAGGGGTCAAGGGTTGTTATCTATCATCTATTGACAGGGAAACCGAGACCCCAAGAAAGCATGATTTGCCCAAGAGAAGATCAGTCTTCTGGGCGACTTATTATTATTTTTTTAATGTTCCTAAATTAACTGAATCCACAGTACTTTTCTGTTCTTAAGCCAAATTGGAATGTTTCTCCTGCTCTCCTATTCCTATTTAAAATAAAAGCATGGGGGCTGCCTGGGTGGCTCAGATGGTTAAGCGTCTGCCTTTGGCTCAGGTCATGATCCCAGGGTCCTGGGATCGAGCCCCACATCGGGCTCCCTGCTCAGTGGGAAGCCTGCTTCTCCCTCTCCCACCTCCCCTGCTTGTGTTCCCTCTCTCGCTGTGTCTCTCTCTGTCAAATAAATGAATAAACATCTTTAAAAGAAAAATAAAAATAAAAAAATAAAATAAAAACATGGAGCGCCTGGGTGGCTCAGATCATGATCTCAGGGTCCTGGGATCGAGCCCCTCATTGGGCTCCCTGCTCAGCGGGGAGCCTGCTTCTCCTTCTCCCTCTGCCACTCCGCCTGCTTGTGTTCTCTCTCGCTCTCTTTCTGTCTCTGTCAAATAAACAAACTCTTTAAAATAAAATAAAAACATAACAAATTTATCATCTTAACCATTTTTATGTTTATGATTCAGTAGCATTAAGTACATTCACAATGTTATACAACCATCACTTCTAATTCCAGAACTTTTTCATCGTGTCACACAGAAACTCTGTACATTAAACATTAACTCCCAGCCTCCCCTCCCTCCAGCCCCTGGCAACCATCATTCTACTTTCTTTTTCTATGAATTTGCCTATTCTAGGTACCTCATATAAGAGGAATCATACAATATTTATCTTTTTGTATCTGGCTTATTTCACTTAGCATCGTGTTCTCAAGGTCCATCCATGTTACAACATGTATCAGGATATCCTTCCTTTTTAAGGCTGAATAATATTCTATTGTATGTACACACCACATTTTGTTTATCCATTCAGCCATTGATGGACCCTTGGGTTGCTTCCATCTTTTGGCTATTGTGAATAATGCTGCTGTGAACATGTGTACATCCTGTTAAGAGTCCCAGCTTTCAGTTCTTTTGGGTATATGCCTAGGAGTGGAATTGCTGGATCGTGTGGTAATTCTATTTAACTTTTTGAGGACCCGCCATACTGTTTCCCTAGTGGCTGTCCCATTTTACATTCCCATCATCCTTTTCTATTTTTAAGCCGGAATTCATCCTCTGCCTCCAGCATCTCCCATTCATCTCCACTCCCCAAACATCCACCCTGTGTACAAAGCGGATGTGCCTGTCCCACTTATTAGAGGAAAAAAAAAGTTGCATTAATAGTTAAAAGTGTGGTATTAAGCCGGGTCTGGCAGTAGGTGATTGATGGCCTCCATTACACCCCATTAGATATTTTATTCTTGTTAAATGAAGAGCAGCCAACTTTGTCAAGTATTTCTAGTTCCCTCTGGTCTTATTGGTCCGATCTATTCTTCAGGACGGCCTGTAAATGGCCACATATGGCTGAGTGTCTGCAGGACGGATGGCCATGCAGCTGGCGTTCATTGGCCACCAATTTACCCCGGCCCCCTTCATTGTGAGCCTGACAGCACCGGGGAGCCTTGTAGATCTAACCAAATATATCTATTTTCTAATTGTCTATTTATCACCTTCTGGGGATTTGTGGGCCTCCTATCTGAAGGCAAAGGGGGGATGGCCTTGAACAATGATCCTTGTCAAGGCTCTCGCTCGCTCTAAATTAGGGCCTAGTTGCTAAATAACTAATTTAGTCCTGCTATCAAGCTGAAAAAGTGGGTATTCAGCACAAAGTGCCAGCTGGGGAATTGATTATGTCTTCTCTCAGCGAGTGTGATAAACCTGCCGCCGAGCCACCGTGGAAGGCTGGAGATGGCTCCCCCGGGGTGGTGGCGTTTCATCATGGAGAATTGGCAGGGGTGCCAGGTCCACTGCCCGCGTGGCAGCTGAAGTCTGGGGCACTGGACCTGCCCCGCCATGGCACCTGCGGGGAGTCTGGCCAGCACGGCACCTTCCTGCTCCCGTGGCTTCTGCCTGGAGCCATGGGGATGGTGGCATCTGTCAGAGATGGGACCAAGGTGAGAATTGGGGAGGGGACAGGAAAGTCATCCTGACAGTCCCAATTCCAATTAGACTGAGATTATTGAAGGGAGCTCGGCCTGGGGTGGGGGAGGTGGGAGGGAATAAATGGGAATAGGAGGTTCTTAGGAAAATGTATTAATAACAACTGCCAGATTTTGAACAGAGAAGGGGGCAAGAGAGTTATGGATTACTGCCTGAGAAATCTAAGGACAACAAAAACAATAACAACAATCAATTACTTAGCCCTCCCCTGGGCCAGGCACTGTGCGAGGAGTCTTCAGATCTTTGATCTCTTTGAACCTTCTTAGTATCCAGGCATGTCAGGGTTCCTACCCCAATTGGTACTTGGAGAAAAGGAATTTCAGAAATGTTACCTAATCAACTTGTTGAAGGCTGAATTCTGCCCATAAATTTCTCCCTGACCCCAGTTTTTGTTTTGTTTTGTGTTGTTTTTTTTTTTTTTACAATGCCCAAAATGCCTCTATCGTTGCTTTACTCAACTGGTCTGGGTGCTGGGGGCCAGAGTGGAGATTCAGTCAGACCAGGCCCTGCCTTCATGGAGCTGATCTGTCAGAGGGGGGAGTCAGTGGGGGAGACAGACCACACCAATACAATACAATTCTCAATACAATCAGACCCAAAGCCCCTTTGTAACTCCAATCTTTTGAATGGCTCCTTTATCATCCTGAAATTAAATTCACAGATAATACATTACACTTATTTGCATAATTAAAAAAATCAGTATAGCATCTTCACTGTAATTTAATGAAGAAATGAAAGTAATTGTAATAAAATAATATGTATTTCATTATTCAAATGTTTGGTCATAAGTACATGAGAAAGCATCATGAAACATTCAGATGCTCATACTTACTTATAATGAATGTTTGAATTTAAGAAAAAAGAGATAATGTCCAACTGTTGACGACTTTTTCTCTTTCTCATTGACAATTTGAAATAGGGCTAAAAAAAAAAAAGATATTGGTCAATATACTTAGAATTGCTTGGAATGTGAAAGCTCCAAGTGCAGACTGATACAAGACTCAGATACCATGAACGGTGCCACCGTGGGTGATGTCATTTCTGAAATGAGAAAACTCCGAATTGAAGGAAGTAAAATAATCTTTGTGTTTCAATAATGGTTGCATTCCTGGGAAAGTCAGTGTAAATTAAAACCAAGCATGCTGTCCTTTGTGAGTTTGAGTCTAGATTTAGAGGACTATAAACGTTTTTTGACCCACACAGATGTCTGGTTAAGATTCAGATGTTGTAAGTTTGCAAGACAACCTATGCCTTTCCTCACTGGGGGTTGGTTCTGCCGCCACTGAGAATCACTGGACTATATAAAAGACAAGTAAATAAACAAGAAAATAATAAATCGTGATAACAACAATCAAAATAAAACTAGGTGATGGGTTAGAGAGTATTTGAGGAACTACTCAGATTGGGAGGCCAGGGTTTCTGGTTTGGGTTAAGGGGTCCTTCTAAGGCCAGATGTTCCTGGGGGACAAGAGGCAGAAGAGACACAATCATCCTTTGGAGGATTCATTACTCCATGGGGGTAGCGGTGGGGAAAAGAGTATCAGGAAATTGGTCTGGCCGGAGGCCCAAAAGACCCAGGTTGGGAGCTGCTCTATCAGTTACTGAGCGACCTTGGGCAAGCCACTTTTTTCTTCATGAGCCTCAGTTTTCTCACCTGTCAAATGGAAAGAGTGATGATCTCATTGCCCTCTTTCCAAGTTAATGAGAAGATCCAAAGTGATGGGAGTAAGTGCTTTGTACACCATAAAATTTGAACAGACTTTAGTCTGTGATGGGAAACATTGGAAACTACTCAAAAACCTCCAAAGAAAGGGGACTGGAAACAAAGGCATGGCAAATCACTTAAGAAAGCATTATGTAGGTGCCCTTACTAGACATGGCACTGGCCAGCGTGTTGGAGAGGCCGCTACCGGTGAACGGGCTCGGGTTTTTCGGACTCGGGGGTTGTGCAGATCTGCTGGACCTGGGTCCAGGGAGTCCCAGCGATGGGCTGAGCCTGGCCATGCCCAACTGGGGTGTCGCGGAGGAGCTGAGAATTGAAATGCTTCATGGAACCACCACCCTGGCCTTCAAGTTTCAACATGGAGTCATTGTTGCAGCGGACTCTCGGGCCATAGCCGGTGCCTATATAGCCTCCCAGACAGTAAAGAAGGTGATAGAGATCAATCCCTACCTGCTGGGCACCATGGCTGGGGGCGCAGCGGACTGCAGCTTCTGGGAGCGGCTGTTGGCTCGGCAATGTCGAATCTATGAGCTTCGAAACAAGGAACGCATCTCAGTAGCAGCTGCCTCCAAGCTGCTTGCCAACATGGTGTATCAGTATAAAGGCATGGGGCTGTCCATGGGCACCATGATCTGTGGCTGGGATAAGAGAGGCCCTGGCCTCTACTATGTGGACAGTGAAGGAAACTGGATCTCGGGGGCCACCTTCTCTGTAGGTTCTGGCTCTGTGTATGCTTATGGGGTCATGGATCAGGATTACTCCTATGACCTAGAGGTGGAAGAGGCCTATGATCTGGCCCATCGAGCCATCTACCAAGCCACCTATAGAGATGCCTACTCAGGAGGTGCAGTCAACCTCTACCATGTCCGGGAGGATGGCTGGATCCAAGTCTCCAGTGACAATGTAGCTGACCTACATGACAAATATAGTGGTTCTACCCCTTGAAGGAGGGTGGATGTGGCTGCTTGCATTTCATGGGGGGACTGTTGCTGGTAATGTGGATACAGCTCCCTATCCTCTAGTGGAGGGGTCCTCAATTGTATTGATAATTTTTTTAAGCTCTGGTGCCGTTGACCTCTATGTGTTACTAGTTGTTAATGACCTGCTGCAGAGGTGATTTTACTTTCTTGGATGTTAACATTACACTACTCGACCTCAAAAAAAAAAAAAAAAGAAAGCATTATGTAATCATTAAAATGTTGTGAAATAATAGTTAATGTGCAGAAAGATGTCCACAGGGTGAGAAAGCAAGTGACAAAATGATACGGAGAGTATGCTCCTTTGTTTGCAATTAGAAGAGGAAGAGCAAGCAAACAAAACAACCAACAAACAAACAAAAAAGAATTGGAAGGATGTATACCAAAGTACTAACTGATGTTATCTCTGGGAATTAGAGTTGATTGTAATTTTCTTTTTGCTCCACTGTATAATGAACTGTATCATTTTTGTAATAAGAGAACCAAGCCACAAATGTGGATTTTAAGATGCTTGTCACACACCAAGACCCATGCTAGCATCACTGGTGCTGTGTCTGGCTGGGCGGCCAGGGTACTGTCTTTCTTGGCATTTCACAAGAGATAAGCATTGCGGCCGCTTGCTGTCCAGGGAAAGCTGTGTCCAGGAGCAACTGGTTCTCTTTTTGTATTACCCTCTCTACCCTCAGAGCTTGAGTCAGGCAGCTCCAGGTTCTTATAGTCAGAGCTTATGATGATGTCCCAGATTCTGGGCTGGGTACCATTATTTGAATCCTCACAATAACTATGAGGTAGATATTATCACCTCCATTTTATAGGTAAGAAAAGTAAGACCAGAAGATTAAATGAATCACCACTTGTCATATATCTTCTAAGTGGAAGGACAAAGTTTTCAACCTGGGATTTCTAGTTCTGAGCCACTGGGCAGACATTTGTAACCACTTGGGAGATTAACTATTGGCAAGACAAGTTTCTGTGTCTCTATAAATGCAGTTGAAAAATGCCTAGAGTTTCTATTTTCTGTTGGCTCAATGTTGGTAAACACCCACCTCACAGCCTGGCTGGGAGACAGGAGGGTGTTGGAGGAGAAGGCTGCAGTCCTCTGTACGGAGGAAGGACATGGTTCACATGACTTCCTTTCTCTGGCTTTGGGCAGTGTTGCAATTACAGCCCTGCCACCCATCTCCCTCTGCCCAAACTGGAACCCATCATGCTGATGGGTTAGTTGGAGGAGATTCCAGTGAAAGAAACTAGGGACCTGGAGGGTAGCCCCTATTGAGCCCCGACCTTGGGGGGGGGGTCTTGAATTCTAAAGACTCCAGTATCGCACTGTTCATCCACCCAGCCACTCACCCATTATCATCTCTCAGAAAAGGGAGATTTACTTTCTGTTCAAGTCCTTCCTAAGTTTCTCATGTTATGGGGCTTGTTCTCATTTAATTTTGACCCAAAAGCACTATTTGGGGATGACATATTCATCCCCAATAACTTCAATCAATGCTAGGCTTCCAGTGCTTATAAAGGTCCCTTCCTGGAGTAAAAATGGAGACAGAAACACTAAGCAGAGATTTAGTCATTTTTCCATGTAATTGCACGTGTTGGGTGTTATAAACAAGCCTTTTAAAGATCACTTTAAAAAACAATACACTAAGTGTTTCCTTTGCAGAGCTCATGAATAGAGAATGGGTACTTGGGGCTAGGAGTGTAATTTCCAGTGACAGCATCATCCACGGGTGCAAAACATCCTGTAACTTAAATGATTTGGATGGAAGTGAAGGTGATGTGCTCTGGAAAGTGGTGTTAGGTGACTTGCGAAGTGGCTCTGGTGATGACAAAGATACCAATGTCAAAGAGGCATGTGAAGAGGATGAGTATCATTGTTTCATGGATTCCATGTGAGCATGAAAAAAGGCAATGTTTCTAAATATCCTTCCAATTAATATGAGACTTTATATTAGTATGTTAAGTTTCAATTAACATATGACTTATAATTACTACACTGGTATACTAATATATTTTATATACATTACTTTATGTGAAATTAAAGTTTTAAATTTATTAAATAGGCAGACCTTTGACTATCCCATCTATATTCTTAAAAGTTGATACATGCAAGTTGGTCAAAGCTTTGTTTTGGAACTTTCTGTTGGCAAAAGGCAGATCTCTCTATACTTGGGGTTTAGGCCTACTATGTGCCAGGCACAGTGTGGAGGAGAAACCAGAGTTCTAAACCACACCTGAGTCCTGAGGGTCTGTGTGGGAAGAGGCCTGATGGAACCCCTTCATCCTCACCCTTCCAAAAGGTGTTATGTGTTCTGCTGTGGAGAGGATGCATCCACTTGCTGGAGCAGGCTGGTGTCTAAAATGGGGTTGAGGGGCTCCTGGGTGGCTCAGTCTATTGAGCGTCTGACTTTGACTCAGGTCGTGATCCCGGGGTCCTGGGATCAAGCCCTGCATCAGGCTCCACGCTCAGCGAGGAGTCTGCTTCTCCTTCTCCCTCTGCCCCTCCCGCTGCTTGTGCACTCTCTCTCTCTCTCAAATAAATAAATAAAATCTTTAAAAAAATAAATAAATAAAATGGGGTTGGCATCAGTGGGGTTAACCATTTTTGCTCAGTGTTCCCTAAAATAATCTATGTCCCTACTTGAACATTTTAATGTTGACATCTAGAATATAATAAAGCATTTTAAATAATTTTAAATATACAGTTTTAAATAATTACAAAGGATATCATGTCTGGTATATTATAAATATATAAATTGTGAGATAAAACTCTCACATCGCTGTTTAAATGTGTCCAATAAAATACACATATCATAGCAATTTGATACCCACCACCATCCTTTTAAAAAATACACGAATGAGCTCTTATTTAACAGTAGGAAATTGTATTTCCAATCCACTTCCCCCACAGAATTTTATTCTAATGTAATGTATTTTTATGCTTGAAAGTCTTTTATTGATTTTCCTATCATACTTCTCTGCAACAAAAAAGATGTATATAAATTGAATTTTTTAATTTCCTATGGCCATAAGCCTCTAAGAATAAAAAAAAATTCTTTTGGATTGAGTTATCATTTCAACTATCAGTAATACAAACCTGATAAAAATAACATGAATGTACTGCAAATTTTGATAAATAATTATTAAAGAGTTAAAAATTATCAGAAAAGCTTCTCTTAATGAGATGGGTGGGGGCATATAGCCCTGTTGTCTGTGCACTACAAAACTCCAGGGAGAGATGTTCACATAGACTGTGATGTAGATGGCAACCCCTGGAATTATGCAGTGAACAACCTGCACAACTGTATGTGGTGGGCCTGGATTTGGACTGTGGTGGTTATAGTGCCTTGATTAAAGGTGACATTGAGAACACCATTTGTTGAATTGTCCCTTTATTTGATGCCCCAGAATTTTTGACTCAACAGGACAACATAACCATAGTAATATTCAGGTGAAAAGATAACATGAGTCTGTTTATACAGTAGAAGAAGGATTATAGAAGGGAGGATGGGAATGGAAAACTGGCATGATGTTTCCACCAAAGGCAGATCAGTTTCAGGAAAGAATTCACATGGAAGGTGGGAACCAGGAAATTGATTCCCTGCTGGATATTCCCTGGAAAGTTTTTATACCCCCAGGGGGCTGTGAATCTCTGGGGTATCTCCACAGTCCAGCCAATGGTGCCTGCAGAGCTCTTTGTTGTGCTGGCCAGACAGGAGGCATTCTGCCATTAACCAGAAACTCTGCCTCTTGGTCTTGGCAGGCCCTCTCAGCCAGGATCCCCAATTCCATTGAGCCCACCACAAAGCCCAACCCTGTCTGTGGGCCTGGTAGATGCCTCATACCATCCTAAGGAAGAGCATAATATAGTACCCACTTGTTTAGAACTGAGTAAATTCCAGGCAGTATTCTCTGCATTTTACTAATCTCATTGAATCTTCCCTCAAACCTAATAAAGTAAGTTCTATTATTCTCATTCTACAGACAAGAGAACAGAGGCTTACATCTATGAAATAACTTGCTCAAAGTCACACACATATACATGGAGAAGGGAGCTTTCAGACCTAGTCCAGGTCAGCGAAGTTCTGAAGCCTGAGCCTTTTCCTATCCCACCATGTCTCTTTAAAGCATGAAAAGAGAATGGAACTATTGTACTGAGGAACCTACTAGGAGCCAGGTGCTTTGCACATTATCACATTTAAATCTCACTACCATCCTGCAAGGTAAATACTGTTATCTTTTTGTTGCAGATGAAGAAAATGAAGCCCAAGGTAATAAGCAGGAGAGCTGGAGTTTGACTCTGGGTCTGTCCATCCCAAAGGAATAGCCTCTTTCCCCTCCTGGAGGCAGTTTCCTGGGCTGGGATGCCAGCTCTCCAGCCACTGCCAAGCCCATGACTGAACAGAGTCCATTACCTTTCCTCTAAGCTCCTTGGTATGAACTACCTTGAATTTCCCTACAAAGAATAAGGGATATAAAGACAATAAAACCACTGTTAGAAAATTTGGCCTCTGAGTCCATCTGGCCCAGCCCCGCATTTTCCACGATTATTTAATTTAATGCTGAGAATGCTTCTGAACCCTGGCCATGTGCCAGGTACCCAACTAGATGCTGCTAAAGACACTGGGCACGAAGGGAAAAGTGGTCCCTGACCTCAGTTATTGCCACTTGACACTCAGTCTTATCTTAAATTCCATAAAGACAGTGGTCAACATGGGGTCACAGGAGGTGGAGGAGGCAGTTGATTGTGATGGGGGTATCGGGAAGATTGTATGAACATGACGGAACTTGAGCTGGGGTATCACTGCTGTCTAGTTAATTCAGTCAAAACAGGCGACAAGGTCTGAAGAATCTAGAGAGATGTGGCCATATGGTCTTAGCCTGGAGTGCCTGAGCCTCTCTGACGTGCTGACTGGGAGTTTCTAGGTCATGTCTGTGTAGAGTGCTGAGCATAATAGCTCATTGGGCAGTATACTATGAAGCTCTTCACGGTATTATTTTGTGAAAATAATTTCAGCTAAATATACTTTGGCTTCTCACAGGAATAGGACAAGAATTCATTTTTGACTAGGCTTCTCTCCTCATTTCCCTTGCAAGTCGGATTACTTAGGGGCCTCTGCCGAGTGGAGTCACTTCAGGGCTCTGCAGACCTCAGGAGCCCCAGAGTGTTACCTCACTTGACCTCCACAAAATCCTATGCCCTAGCCAGACAGCCCCTCCAGGACTGCTCCTGAGCCAGCCCTGGGAGGATGGTGCCTCCCTGGTGCCCCCTGTGGTGGGAAGTAGAGCCTCCTCACCAGGGCCCTTCCTGCCCTTTTTCCGTGAACCACACCCAGATAAGTGAGCCCCATCCCCTGCAGAGTGGGAGTGGCCAGTTACAGGGGCCAAGTTCTGTAGAGGCACCCTCATGGAGGTCCTAGTCCTCAGGAGTATCTCAAGAACCTAGCTGGGAAAGAGATGCTAGCACTTCCTCAGGCAAGGCCCGCTGTCTGAGTGTATTTTTTCTGCAATCCTGGGTTATTTGACTTCTCTGAGGAAAGATAAAGTGTTGGACCACACTTCATTCTTAATTTCTTTCTGTCAAACTTCTAGTTCTGTCATGATTTTTTTTTCCTTTTATTGCCATTAATTTTTTTTTTTTTCTTTTTGGGTAACTGTAGATTGTAAGGTAATGGATTTTGGTCATGCCTATGACATTAGTGCCATTTATTGAGTTCCTACCAAGTACTAGGTACTTTTCCTGGGATATCGCATTTCGTTCTGCGAAGTAGGCAGTGTTGTCCCCATTTCACTGATGAGACTGAAGTTCAGAAAGATGGAATGACTTATAAGATCACAGCTGGTAAGTGGTAGGGTGAGAATTTGACTCTAAAGCAGTGACTAACTCTAGAAAGTGTGTTTTCTGCACAGAGAGTCTTGAACTAGGCTTGTCTCCTACCTGCCAGCACCCTCTAAAATAAAGCATCTAGGGCGCCTGGGTGGCTCAGTTGGTTAAGCGACTGCCTTCCGCTCAGGTCATGATCCTGGAGTCCCAGGATCGAGCCCCGCATCGGGCTCCCTGCTCAGCAGGGAGTCTGCTTCTCCCTCTGACCCTCCCCCCTCTCATGCTCTCTCTCTCTCATTCTCTCTTGCAAATAAATAAATAAAATCTTTTAAAAAAAATAAAATAAAGCATCTATCACTAAACACAGCTCAAAGTAGATGGAACCGCAATTAGATCCACATGTGGCATTAATGCAACATAAAGACCGGTAGCCACCTTGCTGTGTGGCCTTGGGCAAGTCACTCACCCTCTCTGGACCTGAGGTTCCTCAACTATAGAAAAAGAGCAAGGAATGGATGATTTCTCAGGGGACTTTGTTCTTCCAAAATCCTGTGCTTCAAATGCCACAGTAAATTTAGGGGCTTTGTGGAGCTGCAGCCCATCTGATAGTCTCCCCAATTTGACCTTTTCTTAAATTCATTTCATTAGTTCTCTTATTCATAAGAATGCGTTTTCATTTCATGGTTCCTATGTTTAGTGCTTTCTCCTGATGATGCTTCTCTTCCCCGGTATAATTTTTTGTTCCATTAATTTCCAAGGACCATTTTGCCAGATCAGAGTGTTAAGAATCATTCACACCTCTTCCATTTGTCTAACCAACCGCTCATCCATTTCTCTCCAGAAATAATTGTATATGGTTCAATAAGTTTATTGTTCAAATCTGTTTACACTTCAGGATGCATCTCATCAGGATTTGCTATAAAGGGTAGAAGCCAGTTTCCAATTATCATTATTATATCTGTTTCTCCAAGTTTTCCAAATATACTTTTTCTTCATCTTCAGGAGCTCTTTTAAATTTTTTTAAAAATTTTATTTTTCTTTTATCCCAAAGACAGACTTTAAACAAAAAAAGCACTAATTCTTTTCAATATTTCTGTGCCTCTATTTCCCTGACTCACCAGGGCTAGCAAATCACCTGGGTGTGATGGTGGGCTTTTTCTCTCTCCAGCACTACTCTGCCTTTATTTTGAGAAGTTCCCCATTAAGGGCTCACCGGGTCTTTATAACTCTCTCGGGCTGCAGACACCGTGGGCAAGGGAGGTCTGAGAGGGAAGAGAAGAGAGAGAGGAGAAAAAGAGAAGCAGAAACGGAACTCTAGGAGCAAGAACAAGAGAGAGAATTTGCAAGTGAAGACACTGCCTGGACTCAGGACAGGCGGCAAACCAGTTCCCAAAGCAGCCCCGGGTCTAGCTGCTCCTGAAGCCTTCCCGAGGCAGAGGTAGAGCTTGAGGGCTTGAGGGCTTGGGGCCGGCAAAGTGGGGTCCAGAGCTGTTCTGCCAATTAGTAGCTCGGCAGTGTGAGTCCATGCCTTTAACCTCTGCCTCAGTGCCTCAGCTGTAAGAGTGGGGATAATAGTTCTTGCTTCGTAGGTTAATGTGGGCATCTATTCATATATCCATTTATTCAGTTATTTCTTAGGTTCCTGCAGTGTGGCAGACTGTACTGAGAGCTGAGGAGAGAGTAGGGAGCAAACCCCAGGCCCCATCCTTGTATTTACGGAGTTGGGCTCAGGGTGGGGTGACATATATCAACATATTCATTACTCATGTAAAATTTACCAGGACTGCAGAGAGTCCACGATGTGCTTCGGGGCACCCTGGGGGTGTACCGGGTGAGGAGAGGGGAGAGCACGGTAGGCAGAGGCAGGTGTGGCTGCGGGGCAGACAGCGCGGGGAGCCCAGGTCCCAGGGAAGCTGGTGGGACAGAGCACCGAAGAGGCCTCCCGTCACAAGTAAAGTAGCGCTCAGCTCGGGTAGCCGCTCTCCTGAGTACTTGAACTGTGGCTGCAGGCTTCCCAGGGGCCACAGCTATTGCCCCCTGAGTGGGAAAGGAGCTATTTAATGCTCCTGTCCAACCGTGGGGAAAGCGCTGATAGACTCAGGAGGAAAGAGCTGGGGTCAAGGGTCCCACGGGCTGGGGCACTCGGAGTCTGGACCCACCTGAGTGGGGGCCCAGCTGCAGGAGAGCTTGGCGTGAGGTGCCATGAAGCAGGGCCGTGAGATTTTCTGTCCCTGTCCTCAGCTGCGGTTCATCACTCAGCATGTACCAGAACCACCAGGGGAATTGACTTCAGAAGCAGACGTCTGGCCTCCATTCCTGGAGGCTGGTTTATCAAGTTTACCAAGGCTGGTTACAGGGTCACAGCAGCCTCCTTCCCAATTCCAGGAAGCGCTTTCTACCAGTGAGACTGCCTGGCTGGGGGGTGCAGCCCGCACTCACTGCCAGCCCCCAGACTGGGAGGGTAGCGACAGGTGTCAGAGCTCCATTGGGATTGGATGGGAACCAGTGAGAACGTCCTGCCTTCTCCATCTCTCTGTTCCCACGGCGGTTGTCACTGGAGAAACGCAGGTGTTTCCCTTCATTGTCTGGTCTCTTTATGGGGAAATGGCATCAGCTGGCCTCAAGAACTGATCCGTAGAACCCTAACAGCACCCCCCTCCCCCTAGTGTGCTGATCATCTTCCTGAAGAGGCTCCTGGAAGGTCAGGTGCTGGGGCGTTTGGCCCTGTCATGAGGGAGATGTCAGGGAGGGTGCTGGGTTTCACCTTGTAGCTCTGAGTTAAATGCTTTGCTGGGTGGGGGGAGCCCCAGGCTGAGAATGCTGTTTGCTAGGAGAGCGGCACAAGGCATTCAGGGGCGGCTTTATGTAGTCTCATTAACGGACACGGATGCTGGCAAAGAGGGAAAGCGCTCAGTGTGGCCTGAGAGTGGAGCCACCCTTGGGTCTCTCCTGCTGAAAGTCTGGGGTGGTTGTGGGAGCAGAGGGACAGAATTAGAAGCCCGTCCCAGGACACCGGGATCCTGGTTGAGGGTGGAAAGTCGTTCCAGGTGGGGGTGGGGTTGGAGAGCTGCCCTGGTAAAGAGGCAACCCTTGAAACTATACACTTACTGTGGGGTTTTTCCCTGATGTTTTCTTGTTTTTGTTTTGTTTTGTTTTTACTATAGAAAATCTGGAAAAAATACAATAGAAAAATAAATTTTAAAATAAAATAAAAATCTGGCAACCCCTACAATCCAAAGCCATCCTTCAAAATTCTGGTGTATTTTCTGTCAGGATCTTTTTCTAAACACAGGCCTGGGCTCCTGGGTGACTCAGTTGGTTAAGCATCTGACTTTGGCTCAGGTCATGATCTCAGGGTCCTGGGATCAAGCCCCGAGTTGGGCTCCCTGCTCAGTGGGGAGTCTGCTTGTCTTTCTGCCTGCCACTCCCCCTGCTCATGTTCTTTCTCCCTCTCTCTCAAATAAATAAAATCTTAAAAAAAAAGTTATTTTAATTCTAAAATATGCAAAATTATTAGGATGAAAAGGCAAAATTCAAATTATAATTAGTAAATATTAAAAATTTAGATCAAAATTATTTCAATAAAGCTGGTTTTAAATTTTTAAACAGTTGATTAAGTTAAATATTAAAAATATTAAAACTATGCTCTCTTTTTTTAAAGATTTATTTATATATTTTAGAGAGTCGGGGGGGCAGGGGAGGGGCAGAGGGAGAGGCACCGGGAGAGAATCCCAAGCAGACTCCCTGCTGAGTGTGGAGCCCAGCGCAGGGCTCCATCTCACCACCCTGAGATCATGACCTGAACTGAAATCAGGAGTCGGGCACTTAACTGACTGAGGCACCCAGGTGCCCCAAAACTCTGCTCTTTTAATGGCCAACATTCATCTAGTTGTCAATGTAAAGGGTTGGTATTATGCTTCATCCATATTTGTCTAAATCTACATATATACAAATTTAAGGGTAAAATGAATTATTTGATATTGCAAAATATTCCTAAGCTGTTATGTACAGCTGTTGCAAGTCTTGTGCTAATTAGTGAGTATGTCTGGAACCATGAATTAGAACATGAAGAAAAGCAAGGAGATGGACACTTGGCACTACTGGGAGATGATACTAGGTTATGCAAGAAAGGTTTGCATTTCATGCTATCTAAGAGAAAATGTTTGACAAATTCATTTGTCTTTTCTCTTACTTCAGCACGTCCACCGCTCACATCTTCCCTGCACTCTGCAGTGGTGTCTGTCTCCGATGTCAGCGGCAGCACGGTCCACCCAGTGTTGTGGCACTTTTGTTTCAAGGACAAAGGGCAAGAGGTGCAGACACATTTCCTGGGGCTTGAGTGATGTTAGTGGGGAGTTGATGTTTCGGGTCATGCTATGTATGCAATGCTGGGCACCAGATCCTAAGTAACAGAAGTGCCCATGTCTTCTGTAATAACTATTTGTGTGTACGTGTGTGTTTATGAGAGGCAGAACACCCTCAATTGTGGGACCCAAGGCAGGGATCACCCTTGCTCAGGTATAAAGTCCAAGGATATATATGTATAATAATATACATATATAGTGTGTGTCTTATTTCCCCAATTTTCAGTCATGAACATTTTCTTTATAAATATTCTTCTGAAAGTATTTATTTTTAGCAATATTCCATACAACAGATCTATCACCATTTCTTAAACCAGATCCCTACTGTTGAAATTTATGCTGTTTTCCAATTTTTCTCTCTTATAAACAACACCACAATGAACATCCTTATGCATATATGGGGTACATGTCTGGAAGCATCACTAGGTCAAAGGGACATACATTGTGTACAGAGAATTAAATCAGGAGGGGCCCCTTTAAAAGTCAGATGTTAAACTGATAAGCTCTTTTATCATGTGTTAAGGATGGGTCACAGGAAGACTGACAGCATGAGAATCAGCCCAGGGAATGGAGTCTGGAGCTCTGGATCCTCACTCACTCTGTGAACTTGGGCAAGGTTCTTTCTGTCTGGGCCTGTTTCTCTATCTGTACAGAGAGAAGTTGGACTAGATTTTTCCCCCCAGAGTCCTTGCAATCAGAAGCACTGAGATTCTGCAACCCTTTGCTTGCTGGGTGTGCGTGGAGCCAAGCTCAACCCTTTGGGGCTCCATCCATTAGGCCACACTGCCCCCTGCTGGCCAGTTACCAGATGCCAGTCCCGTTCATGACTTGCCGGGAGAGGCCCTGGAACCTTGCAGGGCTCACAGCAAGTCAGCTGCCCGCTGAGAACCCAGCAAGTTAGGAGAGGCTGTGAAGTGGCTGCTGTTTCATTGGAAATTACATACTTTGGGCTATGCTTCCAAATGTCTCATTTCATTCGTTTGTTCAGCAAATGTTCCCAAGGTCCTCCTTTATGCCCGAGCTGGGAACTCATGTTGCCCTTGAGGAGCACACAGTTTAGAAAGGGCAGAACGGGCCACACGGTACTACCATCCAGAGCAGAGAGAAAGATGGGCAGGAAGTGCTTCTGATGCTTAGTTATTTGGCTATTGCTGCGTTCTCAAGCCCCTGATATTCATTTGTTTGGATAAAGAGCCCAAATGGATGGCTGTTCTGGGTTGAATAGTGTTGTCCTAGAACCTGTGAATGGGATATAGGTTCTCTGCAGATGTATTCAAGTTAAGATGGCATCATGCTAGTGGGCCTCAATCCAGCGACTGGTGTCCTTCCAAGAACAGAAAACACACACACACATGGGAGAAGGCCCTGTGACAATGAAGGCAGAGACTGGAAGGATGCATCTATAAGCCAAGGACTGACAAGGATTGCCATGAGCGGAAGCCAGGGAGAGGCAAGGAAGGATTCTCCCCTGGAGCCTTCAGAGAGAGCACGGCCCTGGCCAACACCTTGACTTGGGACTCCGGGTCTCCAGAACTCTGAGAGAATACATTTCTGTTGTTTCAAACCACCCAGTTTGTGTAATTTGTTACAACAGCCCCAGGAAACTAATACTACAATGGCTCCCTGAGGATGACAGGTGGCATGCCCAGGAGAACTAGGAATCTGACTGAGAGAGAGAAAGAATGAATGTGTGTGAGTGGGAATTGCTGGAAGGCCTGAGTCGTAGCCCCAGGAGGCTGCTGACTGGCCATGGGACCCTGGGTGAGTCCCTTGCTTCAGCTCTCTGGGTGTTGGTTTGTTGGTCTGTATGGGAAGGCATCGGGTAGACCAGTGGCTTTTACATTCATTCCACTGCTGTTTCATCTCCTAAAATTACATTCTCGGGGACTATGCCAAAACTGTTTTTATTTGTTTGTGTTTTTTTGAGATGAGAACTTTTTTCTTAAACAAAAGTAAACATAGCAGCCCACATATAAAAGAATGCAGGTAAGTTGGGCCAGTCATGGGGTCCCGGGCTGGGTGGAGCACTTTTGAGAACTCCTAACCCATCTCTAGGACACTGAGGTTTTGCTCATTCCTGTACTGGCCTCTGGTGTCAAGAAGGGTACATTCGATGTCAAGTGGATAACAATCCAGAAGTGAGTCACTTTCTTCATTACTTAACAGGAAGGTTCATTTAGCCCTTTGGGTTTAAAAGCTTGGGATCCCAGAACTTTCCCATGGGCTCAGAGAAGGTAAGTGTACTAGTTTCTTGTGGCTCCTGTAACAAATTCCCACAAACTTGGCGGCTGCAAACAACAACATTTATTCTCTCATGGTTCTTGAGGCCAGAAGTCCGAAATCAATTTCACCGGGCCATAGTTAAGGTGTTGGCCGGGCCACAGTCCCTCTGGAGGCTCTAAGGGAGAACCTGTTCTTTCCACTTCAGTTCTTGGTGGCTGCCAGCAGTCCTTGGCTTGTGGCTGCATCACTGCCATCTCTGCCTGCAGTCACTTTGCCTTGTCTCCTATCTGTCAAATCTCCCTTATAAGGACACTCGGGACTGCATTCAGGGCCCACCTGGATAATCAAGGACAATCTCTCCATCTCCAGATCCTTAACATAGTCATATCTGCAAAGTCTGTTTTGCTATGCAAGGTAAGATTTGCAATCTAATTCAAGGGTTAGATCTGATATTTTGAGGGGGTCATACTCATCCCACTATCGAAGTGACATGTCCACAGCGAGTCAGTGGCAGAGACACACTCTGTCAGTCGCCTCCTCTCTTGTTCTCATTATTCCCATGCTCCCTCTCTGCTCAGTAAAGAAGTGGTAGAAGGAATTTGGAGCCCTTTTCTGGGTGACAGGTAGAGGAAGAGGCTGTCTGCCATCAGCTTCTTGTTGAACTCGAGGCACGTGGGAGGCAGGGCCATTCCCATGGAGAGACACAGAAGGAGGCCCAGCCGGGCAGCAGTGTCTGGAGGGACTTGCATGAGCTCGGTCCTGTGTGCGGAGCTTCCCCCCTCTGATGTAATCCCTCACAACCCTCTGAGACATTATCTATCGACAGGCTTCAGAATATCCATTCAGGTCTGGGTTTCTGCTGCCCTGATCTAAGAAAGCATGCTCTGAGCACGAGGTCAGAGCACTGGACTTGAGTCTGGGAGCACAAGCTCCTTTTCTAAGTAGTTCTATGGGCAAGTCATTACAGTTCTCAGAGCCTCTGTTTCCTTGTTTGTAAAATGGAGCTGAGAACCCTTAACCCTGCTGGGTTGTTATGAGGTTCCAAGGAAATCATGTCTTTTACCCCCACTGCCTACAGAGGAGGGGCTGGAGGTGAGATTTCAATGGGCCAGCAAGCTGGAGGCAGCCTTCGGGATGAATGGAGGTGAGGACAGGGGCTGCACGTGGGCCTTTTCTGGGCTTGGCGCATATCAGATAAGGGCAACTGACCCCTCTGGAAGGTGCCAGCAGGCAGGGAGGTGTATCCAAGGAGAACTAGTTCTAGCTGGTGGTCACTTAGATTAATTCAACGTGTGCTCACTGGGTAGTGGTTTTAGGACAAGCTCTGAGTGGGTGGTGATGGCAAGGTGTGGTGTTCTGTACCTCAGTGACCTCTGGGCTGTGAGGAGGGATGGGTATGTAAATAAGGCAAGAGAAGGCAGTGAGTGTCCAGAACCAGGAGAGAGACAGAAACAGGTGAATGGGGGACACTGAGAAATAATGGATCAACTCTGACTCAGCGCAGGGGCCGCAGGGGGGACAGTGGACTCCTAATCCTCCATGTGGTCCAGTTTCCCTTACATCTGCAGTTTGAACCTCACTCCCACCCTGGGGAGACAGAGTAGGGATAGTTATTAGTACCATAAAAAACTTTGATTCTTTTCAAATTAAGAATGTAATGACCACTGTAGAACATGTTGAAGATGCAAATAAGCACAAAGAAGAAATTAAAAAATGGCTTACAAGCCCATTGCCCACTGACTCGCCATTGTCAATATTTGGTATGTTTCTTTTAGTGTTTCTTTTTCTTTTTTTTTAAAGATTTTATTTGTTTATTTGACAGACAGTGAGAGAGGGAACACAGGCAGGGGGAGTGTGAGAGGGAGAAGCAGGCTTCCTGCTGAGCGGGGAGCCCGATGCGGGGCTCGATGTGGGGCTCGATCCCAGGACCTTGGGATCATGACCTGAGCTGAAGGCAGACACTTAACGAGTGAGCCACTCAGGCACCCCATAGTGTTTTTTTTCTACATGGATGTCGTGCTACCTCTTGTCTTGTAGCCTGCCTTTTTACCAAACTAGACAATGAATAATTTTGTGTCACTAATGGTTTTGGACAGCTAAATGTTAAATTGGATACATAAAATTCATACTTTAACCGATTACCAACAATCAGATACATTGTTTCCTTTTTTAAAACTATTAAAAGCAGATTCTGGAATAAAATTCTTGAAATTCTTACCTCTTTGTTCACTCAGTTCATTATTTCCTCAGGACGAATGCCTGGGTTTGGAGTTGCTGTGTCAGAGGGGAACCTCATTGTAACAGCCAAATTTGCCCTCCACAAAGGTCGTTCTGATTTAAATTCTCAGCAACAGTGTTTGAAAGCACGAGTATCTCCCCACATTCACCAATGCTGGCTTTTCTCATCTTTTGATTTTTGCAATTTGATAATCAAAAATGTCCCCCAGCTGGTTTAATCTGTATTTCGTTTTTTTTTTTTTTAAGATTTTATTTATTTATTTGAGAGAGAGAGACTGAGAGAGAGAGAGCGTGAGAAGGGGGAGGGTCGGGAGGGTCAGAGGGAGAAGCAGACTCCCCGCCGAGCAGGGAGCCCGATGCAGGACTCGATCCAGGGACTCCAGGATCATGACCTGAGCCGAAGGCAGTCGCTTAACCAACTGAGCCACCCAGGCGCCCTTAATCTGTATTTCTAAGATGATTGGGATTTTGAACATTTTTATCCTGGGTTTATAGGCCATGTGTATATGTGTATCTGTGTGTCTTTCCTGGCAAAATGTCTGGTTTGTGTTTCTTTGGTATATTTGTAAGACCATCTGATATACCAGGACAGGAACTAGTGACGCCTTTTATTGGTGAGGAAGCTGAGGTTCAGTGAGGATAAGTGACTTGCCCAAGGTCACTTGGGCACCTAAGTGCTGGAAGCTGAGACCTCCATCCTGGGCTTTGAGTCACTTTCTAGCACTGTGCCCACTGCGTCTGCTGATAGATGACCCTCTCCTATAGTTCTGGGGGAAAAAATCAAGCATGCCTTGTTTCAATTTAGTCTTGATTCTTAAAATAATCTATCCTGTAACATACAGTAGTGTTAGCAGAGAAAATATGTTCCGCCACTTACTGCTGAAGGAGCTGGAGATCCGCGGTGGGCTGTGACCCTGTAAGAGCGTGCCCTCCATTCTGATAAATCAGGTCCTGGAAGGCTGTGTGGGAGATTAGTGCTGACGGGTGTGGGGACAGTTAGCACGATTATTAACAGGACACCATGGCTGAAGACAGCTGGCTCAGCACGCACGCAAGCACCTGGAGACCCCAAGTCAGGGTTAGACTTTGAGAGCTGACTGGATGGGGGGGATTGTTCACCCGCCCAGCCATGCCCCCTGGGGGCGGCTCTGCAGTGCCCGTACATCCACCCCACTCTCCCCTGTTGGCACTGTGGCCACTTGTGGTGCCTGAAGTTAGAAAGAGCTGGGTCCCAAACCTGGCTCTGCCGTAGGTTTACCTATGACCTTAAGCACCTCCCTGCTTCTCTCTGCCTTAGTTTCCCCACTTATCCAGCCAGGATATTGGGCATAATAATTTCCAAGGGCCCCTCCAGGTCTGTAGGTCTGCCTGCCCTGTCCATCTGTTGCCTGGCCTTTCCTGCTTCTTGGGTTCCCGAATGCCTGAGAAGATGGAGACATACAAACATGGTGCTCAGTGGGACCTCAGTGAGTGACCTCCGCTCACCGAATCTCAGGTGACAAACTCTGGTTGGCAAGAAAAGTGACTATTTTTATCTCCAGGGCTTACTTTCTCTTTTGAGCTGTCATTCAGCTGCACGAATAGAAGGTAATCTCAGTGAATTCCAAGCAATCTCATTAATCTGGGGTCTCTCTCCCCACTCTTCATCCATTAGACTGTGTTTAAATTTGGGGTGGGGCTCACTTAGTGTTTTGGCATAAGAGAGCTGGTGGCTGTCTGTGTTCTGAGAGACACCCATCCCAGATGTCAGTCTTTGAGACACATGGTCCTACTGGTGTCAGCGCTGATGCCCACAGACTGTGGCTGCACCAGCCCTCTCTCCCAGGGCAGATCTCTCCAGAAGTGGTGTGACCTCAGCTACATTAGAATCTGCTGGGGGCCTGGGAAAATCCAGCTGTTCTCTCATGAGGCAGGAAGCTCCCCAGCCTCCCAAGGCCCTCTCTGCTCAGGCACACCACATAGCCATGTCTGCTCTGTCCCTCCATCCCCACTCCCATGTAGGAGCTCTGCCAGGCTCCTGCTTCCCCGGTATCCTCCTGAGAAGAGGCTCAGGCCACCCTCACTTTCAGATCTCTGCAAATCCACCTGAGATTTCTGTTATCCCTTGAGCCCAGGCTTAGCTGGGTTCCAGGCCCTTCTCAGGGACCCCTCCAGCATCTGACCTCTGACCCTCTTCTCTCCCCCAGCCCAGGCAATTTTTAATGTCCTTAGGGGTGGGGGGGAAAAAAAAAGAATGACTCCGACAAATGAGGCATCATTCTCAATCTTTTTGTCTTATACTTTTTTCTTGTTCTTTTTAATTGCTCTCTGACCACCTTCTTGCCTATGGTGCAGTGTGAGTGAGGCAAGAGCAGAAGTCATAAGGAAATATGGAAGCCAACGCCCCACTGAAAGGCCCGAATGTTATCTGGCCGCATGGAGATGAGAGGTCGTACTGAGCTGGCAGCAGATCTGTGACTGACCTTGGTTTACCCACTCTGCCTTTCTCAGAGCCACACTCAGATGCTAGAAATCCAGCTTTTCTTCACATGAAAACCATCCTTGTACATGGGCTTCCTATTCCTCTTGCTTTTGAACTAAAGCCAAACCCGGGGCAGCCAGGCAGCTCCCATAGTCCTGGAAACTGCCCAGATCATGTGGCCCAAGAGGGTAGATTGGGCACCACCCCAGTCTATTGGCGCTCCTCAGAGTCCCGACCCGCTTCCCCGGCCTGCCTCCAGGCAGCAACCAAGTGCGGAGGCAAGTGTGCAGGGGGGGCTGCGCCAGGCGCGTCTCCTCTTTTCGGCTTCGCTCAGTCAGCATCTCCGATTCAGCTCTGGGCCTCATACTTTGTTATTGTGGTTTTTAAAAACACTTTATCAAGGGAAAACCCTTCTAACATCTTAGGGTCTGTATTTTTTTTTTTTTTTAAGATTTTATTTATTTATTTGAGAGACAGAGAGTAGAGAGCACAAGCTCCCTGCTGAGCTTGGAGCCCTATGTTGGGCTCCATCCTAGAACTCGGAGATCATGACCTGAGCCGAAGGCAGACGCTTAGCTTAACCAACTGAGCCACCCAGGCGCCCCCTTGGGGTCTATCCTTATCTCTGCATGTTTATTTTTCACTGTAACAGAAAACGGTTTGGACTGTATGCATTATTTTTTATTTAATACAATCTTGAAGTCTTTACATTCTACGAAATATACTTCTGTGATACCATTTCCAACAGCTGCATCGTATTCCAGTAGGCTCTGAAATGTAGCCAACCATCCCTTTTATTGGACATTTAGGTATTTCTAATTTTTTTTTTATATTATTAAACTGAACAGTATGAAATTTCTGACATTTGGTTGTCTTTGACCTAAGAAATGGCAATTTCATTTGGTTTGATGTGATGTAAATAATACTATGATGAACATCCTTAAGACTACTCTTCGCATAGTGGTTTCAATGACTTGCTTGTATTCCTAGACATTCCTAGAAAGGGGTTTGCTGAATCAAAAAGGATGCATACATTTAGGCAGACCTACACTTTAATACACTGACCTCCAGGCATGTGTCCAAAGCAGACCAAGACAACCAAGGGATGAGGGTGAGGAAGAGTTTCAGGAGCCAGCTGTTGGATGTCCTGGAAAGGGGCTTGGGCTTGGCTTCAGATGATGGGGCAGAAGCGTCAGCGGCTTCCCGCACTAGGGGTGACCCTGGACCAGTTAGAGCACCGAGGTGAGACCCACTCTGGAGAGCAATCAGCAGGGTTTTCGTAATGGGACTGCCGGTGTTTGGTCAACGATATGGGTGGTTTGCCTAGGGCTTGGGCATTCTGAACACTGTCCAACTTCCATCCACCTTTGAAACTCTTTCCCTGAGCTTAGGACTCTCTGAGCCTTGAGATCAGAAACCCCCTTTTCCCGGAGAAAGGTGATTTAGAGATGACGGCTTTTTAAAGGACTCACAATCGCGTCCATGGTTTTGAATGTTTAAAAATGCAGCTTGGCCTTGAGGGTGGACCCAGGCCTGGCTGTGGAGGGAGGTTCTGATGGATTCCAAGGCGGCAGGCCTCCTGAACCATTGAAGCGTGCAGGCTGAATTTTAAAAATAATTGTCCTTTTTAATGATGTAAAACATGTCATCTAGATTAAAAAATAAACACACTTTATTACTTTCCCAGTCCTTTCTTCCTCCCTCCCAGGGCCAGATGGGGATTGCTTGAATATTTCTGGCGTATTTCACATATTTAATAACGCCCTTGGAGGTTCTTCCAGATCTGATGAAATGTGGGATTGAACTCTGCCCATAGACACTATTCACAGAAAAGAGCGCTGGTGGTAGGGGTGTGTGTGTGTGTGTGTGTGTGGTGTTGGGGGTGGGGACCCATCCTATTTTGGAAGCAGCTGGGTCTACAAGTCAAAAGGCCTGTACTTTTTATGTGAGCAACAAAGCAAATTGTTTCTCTGCCCCTCCTGGTGCCTTTTGGGGGGTGGGGGGAAGAAATCACTGCAGCTAAGCAAACTAGAGCAGCTTCTGGAGAGTCAAGCCTTCCCCGACAGCTTTCCGCGAGCTCTCTTGGGCTGCAGCGAATCCAAGAAAATAATCAAAGCTTTAATTTATTTATACATCTTCTCTATAGATATTATAGATCCAACAACTGCCGCCTCCTAATTTATGCGCGCGGAGCCCCCGAGCGCGCGGCGGCGGCGGTCGAGCGCGGGTCCGGGGCCGCGGGCAGGAGCGGGCGGAGGCCCCCGCGGCGGGCGGCCCCTTCCGGGCGGCCCGGCGCCGCCAACCCCGCGGCGGCAGAACAATGGCCGAGCGGTGGCGAGCGCGCGGCCCCCGGCGGCCCGCCTCGGAGCGGGCGCACCTGGGTGATGGGCACCTCCCGAGACTCCCCGGGCCTGCGGGCCTGACAGGCGCGAGGCGGCTCCTTAATAGACTGCGGGAGTGTTCTCCGGGAGAAGTCTGCGGCGGTCCCCGAGGAGAGATCATCAGGCAGAGTGGTCCCCGGAGCAGGATTTATTAGCAGACAGGATGGGGAAGTTGATTAGCCTCCGCGGCTGAACGGACATCCTGTCAGACAGGCCTCTTAATCCAATCACTTACCTGTCGAGGGGGAGCCTCCCGCCCCCGCCCGCCGCCCGCGGGGGCCCCTGCTACCTGCCCGCCCCCGAGCGGGAGCTGCGGGCCACAGGCCCGGGCCCTCCGAGCGACACCAGCGCGAGGCTCCGCATCTCTCCCTTGCCCCTGCTCTCTCACCGGGTCTAGCTGCTGAGGCCACCTCCAGGTGCACTCCTGGATTCACAGCCCTGGTGGGGCTCCTCCCCTGCACCGGAGCTTTACCTTCTGTGGCTCCCTTTTCCCCACTCAGGAAAATACCTGCTCCTGGGTCTTGCCTCATTTGGCCCCGAACCTCCTTTCCAGCGTCGTCCCGCGCTGGTGGCTCTCCCCGGTGGCCTCTGCTCTGTGCAAACCCATCTACTCTCCTCCTTCTCTGAATCCTTCTGCCTGCTTCCCCTGGCCCTTGCTCCAGTTATGGGATCTAGTTAGAATGCTCTCCCTCTTTTTTTTCCAGATCCAACTTGTCCTTGGAGATATGGCTCACAAGCCTCATCCTCCCTGATTACATCTCTCCTCCCTCTATGCCCAGGTAATCTCTCCCTCCTGTAAAACTTCGTGCCAGGGTGAGGACTCTAGCCCCCCGTCCTGCCTCCACCACTTCCTAGCTCTGTGACCTTGGCCTTTCCCCCTTCTGTAAGAAGACAGGGATGATAACAATACGTGCCTCACGGGTTTGTCGTGAGGACATAGGTTGTGTGAGAGAATATGCGTAGAAAGCTGGGCGTGATGCCCGGTGTGCAGCAGAGCTTTGTGCTCAGCATCTGTCTTACTCTGTATCAGGTAGTGCTGGATGGTATTACCTCCTTCCCTGCTCCCAGGTCCATTAGGGTAGGAGCCAGGCCTTCACCATCTCACGCCCTCCCCCGTCTCTGCCCACCCCCAACACCAAGTACAATCCTTTACAGATAACTCGACAAAGTGTTTGTTGAGTGAATGAAGGAACCGCTGCCACACTGCAGACCAAATACTGGGAACTATTTCTCTGACGGCACGAGGCCCCGTCCTGGTTGATCTGACCATGGAAGAAGCAAAAGGTTGAGGGACAGGGCTCCCATCTGCTTTCGTGTGGCAGGCATCGAGATGTGTGTGAGTTCTTGTCAAGGGTTTAGGAATTCAGACCCTATTGATCCACTGCATCTTCAAAGCCATCAATCATCATTAAGAAACAGGACCTGAGCCCCTGGATGGGGTGGCTGGTCCTGGGTAATTTAGAGGATTTTAGACACACACACACACACACACACACACACACACACACACACGGCTTAAAGAAGTCAGCTAAGACAAGCACCGAACACCTAGCAGGCAGGAAGGGAAAAACCCAGGGAACTTGTAGGGACCAAAGGTAACCGACCCGGAAGTACATCAACTTCCACTTCCTGGTGGAATCGCAGAGTTTTGTGGTTGGTTGTAACTGTCTAATGAGCATTTCACTTTGGTAAATATGGATGCTGGGGTATCACCCTAGTCCTGCCACCTCCTACTGATGTCTGCCTCCTCTGGCTACTCACAACCCACCAGTCTTGCTGGGTCAATGTCAAAGTCACTTGTCTGTGGTTTGGGCCATCTTATTTCCCTTTAAAAAAAAAAAAAACAAAAAAACCCAGAAAAGCATTTTCCAGGCCACAGTCTTCAGGCAATGTTCTCATGTCTTGATGTTTTTCAGATTTCTAAACATGCCTGGTAATCTTGGCATGGCAGAATATACCGCTGGAATGGGGTTCAGAGCACCTTGGACCGGTCAGGGCCTGCTCCTGACTAGAACCATCCGTAGAGCCTCGGCGGTAAGCTCAGAGTCAGGTCTCGCCCAAGTTCTGGCTTTGCCACTTCCCAGCTGTGGAACCCCCAACAAGGGATGTACCTTCAGTGTCCCTGTGTTTTAACTGGGGATAATAATAATAATAACAACCAAAATATATTAAGTACTTGCATGAGTCAGGTACTGTACAATTCTCACTGGGGCTGGGAAGAGGGAAGAGGACCACACGTCCCGGCACCTCCCACTCTGGGTCTCCCTCTGCCCAGCCTGTGGGCACTTCCTTGGGACTCCAGAACCCTTCTGGAGACAAGAGGCAGGGGTGGGTAAGATGTGATGCCAAAGAGGAGAATAATGTTGCTCAGATAAAAATCCCATTGTTGAGGGAAATGCTGCAAGTTTCCAAGATGATTATGGCTCTAAAGTTCGAGCTACATGCATCATGTAGATTGGGTGTTGTGAAGCACAAGGTCCCAATTTCTCTGCCTCTTAGAGGTTGACTTCTCCAGATAAGGTAAGGGGCTGTGACCCAGATCTGAGGAGAATAAACCATGATTTTTCCTGAGTCACTGAACCATTGTTCGAGACCAGGGGCCTGGCTCAGGAACATTCTGAGTCCTGGAAGGAGTCCATGGTGATCTTGGGGACTCTTGGGGCTCCTTGGTTCCGTGTGCAGAGCCCACCTCAGCTGCTGCCTACTGCCCCTCTGGACCCCTCCCCCCCATCCAGGGGCTCAGGGAAGAGGGGCAGACCGACCCCTGTGCCTGCTCACAGCCCGAGGGGTGCTGGAAGAGGAGCCAGTTGCTTGGAATGGGACGAGTGGGGAGAATGAGCAATGCTCTGGTCTCTGCACTTGTGTCGTGTGGGCTGGCTGTGCTCAGCAGCCCTGGCGGTGGGAGCCGGGAGACTGCTGGTTGGGGCTTCAGGGGCAGGGACAGTATTTTAGTCACCTTGGTATCCCGCGCACAGAGTAGGTGCTCAGCATGTGTGTTGTTGGCTCGGAGAACAGCTGAGGAGGGCAATGTGAGTAGTGGGGCAGGAGAAGGGCGCTCCAGACGGAAGAATCTGCATGAGGCCTGGAGGTGCTCACAGTGGGAAATGAGGCTAAAGAGCGACGGTCAGAGAACTCAGGGTCGGAGACACGTAAGAGCCACCTTGTCCAGAGTCCCTCTTCACTTTGGACCCATTCTAGAGCCCCAGCAGCCGCCTTCCAGGAGATATTCTGCTGCACTTGAATGCTTCTGGAGGCAGGGAGCTCATTCTTCTCTTGACGTTTCTCTGAGCATCTCTGACTATGACAAAAATGAATTCTTTCTTAAACTAAGTGGGCATTGATTCCTTTAGGGGCCCCTACTATTCTTTAAACTGCCTGCTTCTTGGGTGTCACATTGCCAAGGGCCTTGAGTGCCAGGCCAAGGGGTTTGGTCTTTATTCTGTATGTAGAGGGAGCCCTGGAGGCCTCTGAGCAGGACTGTGAACAGGCAGAGCTTTACGCAGGAAGATGACTTCCCAGGCTGGGCTGGGGCTGGAGCCCTAGAGACAAGGCAACCTGATGTTTGTCTCTGCACCCATTCATACCCACAGCATTAATTAACGGACTCGAGGGCAGATAACCAATGATAACCATTTCTCTTCCCAAACAGGTCCAAGGCCAGTGTCCATGGGTATGGACTGAGAGGAGGCACATATAAAAATTAGTATCTTAGGTTTGTCCCAAATCTGGGGCTCGTGGAAGTCAGCGTCTCCCAGACCCCACTGGCCCCCTGGAGTTTGTCTCTCTGGAGAATCAGATATAGCAGGCAAGTGCAGGAAGCTGGGGTTCTTGCAGTGAAGGGAGTCTCCAGCTCTCCTCCGGACCTGATAGAGAGAGGCGGCTGGAGGGCTGTAGCAGATGGTCATGGTGAGGACTGGCACTCAGTGGGAGAGGCGGTCAGCCCTCCATTGTGAGATCAGGGCTTCCCCCATCCCAGGATCCCTTCTGACCTTTGTGTTCTCCAAAAAAGTCAAGGTGATGACAAGACACATCTCTCGCATCTCAGCCATCATTGCAGTTGAAAGATGGGCCCGGAGCAGGTGGACTGCTTCAATTATGATGGATGAGGACGGTGACAGCTCTCGGGAGAGCCACGGGAACCTGGCAAGTGTTCACTCAGCTATGACTCCTCTGGTAGCAATTTGACAAGATCAGAGCACTTTCCAGAAGTGGAAAGTTTGGGGACCTCGGGGTTTGCTTGGCCCAGGGACTCTGTCTGCTGAAGCCCTCAGCCAGCGACGCAGGGTGGGCAGCCCTCCTAGGAGGGCCAACGCTGGGGAGGCAGGAGCAGCTGGTGGGGAGGGGCTCTGTCTCAGGAGGCCTCATGGCCCTGGGCCCTGAGCCTGGGACCTGCCTGCTTCAATCCCCTGCAGCTGCTGACCAGGGGATCCCAACATGGTCACAGCCACAAGCTCACAAACCAACTGGGCATTTCCTCTGAGCCAGGCCGTGTGCTGGGCACTGGGCGACAACAGTGGACAAGAGATTCACATCCTGCCTGCTGGCACTTTCTGTGCTGACTCTGAGTGAAGGGAGGGCCTGGGACCAGACAGCCCCATCTGTTAGATGGGAGGAGAGCTGATAGAAGAGGAGAGCTGGGGAGGAAAGTGTGGTGGGGAAAGATGGAACGTGGGGCCAACGTGCCAAAGGGGCTCTGATCTGCTCTTTCAGCTTCTTGTTGGCTGCAGGTGGCTGTAATGATCTGAGACTCTGTGTTAGTGGTGCGAGGAGTGGTCTGCAGCATTTCCTTCCCTGGCCCATATAGCCACACAAGGACAGGGCTGGTTTCTATCTCAGGCCACTCACAGCACTGCAGACCAGGTCCCCATCAAGCTCAGAGGAGCCCACAGAATCAAGCCCACAAGCTCACTTGGGCTCTCACCTCCTTCTTCTCTTCTTGCCTGATCTTTGCCCTAACAGAGCAGATCTTTGTTCCTTCAGGGCAAATAGAACAGACCCAATTCGGTTGCCACAGACTAGGCCTGCAGACTGAGAGGCTCTGGTCACACTCCCCCCCATGCCCACCCTATCCCACCATGTCTCCGTCTTTAAGTCCTTCTGAGACTGAATCTTGTGCAACTTGCCAGGTTCATGTTTCATGTTTCAAAGAGCACAGGGTTAGGGATCCAGCTGACCTGAGTCTGATCCCTGCCTTGGCCCCTTTCTAGCTGGGTGACATTGGCCAATCATGTGATCTTTCTGGGCCTCGGTTTCCTCGCCTGCAAAGTGGGAATATAATAGTGCCTATTTCATAGGGTAGTTGTGAAGAATAATGAGAGAACGTATGTAATGTTTGAGAAAATTTTATGGTGTTTATGCCCAGTCGAGTCTCTCCCCCGCCCCCTTCCCTGAGAAGAGCTCCCTGGAGTTCTCAAGGCTGCAGGTCCTAGGACTCTACCTCTGTGGCTGAGCATATGACCAAGTGGAACTAATCAGAGTCCATCCTTGGGTTTTTATACTCTAGCTGGGGAAACAAGGCCTCTTTCCTCTCTGTTGTAAAGATAGAAGATGTAAGCTTGAAGATTCCTGCAGACATGGTTCTGACCTTGGGGACAGGGACTTACCAGAAAAGACCAAGCTGGAGAGAAGCAGAGAAGTGGGGAAAGAGAGAGAGCCCTGTTTGCGCTTGAATCCCTGGCCCCAACAATCTCTCAGTCCAGCATCATCTCTGTTTGTCCTGTGGTTTCACCATTTGCATGAATGCCTATAACATTTCCCTTTTGGACTAAGCTGCTTGGAGCTGGTTTTCTGTCATTTGCCACCAAAGGATCCTAATTCATATAAATATACTTAGCCCAGTAGCTGGCTTATAGCAAGAGCTCAGTAAGTGGCAGCTCTCAGAATTAACTCAAGTCAGGCTCTGTGTGGCTTGACATGGGTGCTGAATTTCCTCATTTACCTCTGGCCACCTTGTCAAGAGGACTTGTGTGTCCTCGCTGCCACCCAGCCCAGACAAGAGCTGCCTCCGTGAGGCGCGAAGCTGGCCCGAGTAAAACAGCACCACGGACAGTAGCAGCCCAGAATGCAAGCGCCTGCCGCAGGACACGGACACAGTCAGGCTGCCGACATCCTTCCCCATGTCGCCACCTGATAATGAACAAGTAATTTATGTCCGAGAGTCAGCGGAGCTTGTCGCAGGCCGGGGCTGAAATGTTACTACGAGGGATTCCTATGAAGGTCATTGCCCTGCTCTTGTTGCTGTTAAGGGTTGTCTGTAAATGGTGTCCCCTTGGAGGTGTCCCCTTGTTCTCTTGGCTTCTTTTAGGGGAGAAGGTTGCACCTGTGAGGAGCTGGGCTGGGACAAGCACTGGGCTTCTTCTGAGCCATGCCCTCGCAGTCGCCCTGGAATCCTTGCAAAGTCTGACCTTAGGTGGTCCCCGGACAGGAAGGGGAGATCCAGGGTGGACTGGTGCACGAATGGCTGTGTGGGACCTGTGAATGGGATCTGTAAATGGGGAGGGCAGGAATTAGGCATCCCTCTTTGAGGACAAAAATGTCTCCTAAGACCTACTGTGTGAGTTAATTTGAATCAAATGTTAGATATGATAGGAATAGTGTTCTGGGGACAAGGTAACAGAATATCTCTTTAAGAGCATGAAAAAAGGCCAAGAGATAAAGCAGAAGATATAAAGCTGGGCTAGTGAATAGATGAATCCCTCAACCCCTTCCTGTGGGCCTTAGTTCCCTACCTGTTCCTGGATTAGAGAGCCCTCCCCATTCTGGAATGGAGGCAGAGCATGTTTTAACAGTCCCATTTCATGGATGATGAAACTGAGGCTCAGAAGTTATGTCAAGCAGCTTCTATGTTCCAGAGCTGGGCCTTTAGCCTTTGAATAAACCAGTGCTCCATCCATTGCCCAGCCTGCCCACTGTTCATAGAAATTGTGGGACAAGCATTCTCGTGGGGTCCTCCCTAGCAGAGGCTCAGAGACCCTCCTGTCCTTCCAACATTTTAGAGCAAGGGTTCCTTGGGAAGTTGTCAGGCTGACTTCTGTTAAAAGGGGGAAAGGCGTCCCTTGGGAAGGGGTCTTGTCTCCCCGAGGAGGTTTGGCTGCTTGTGTGTGCAATGCCTCAGCTCAGCTGGACCAGCTTCCATGAGGGGGTCTGCAAGTGAGGTCATCCCCTTGTTTTGCACCGTAGGGTCCCTTGTCAGTGGACCCCTTTCAGCTCCATTTCCCCTTTCCACATTGGATGCTGGGGTTTCTGGCCGGAACCATGATCATTGCACCCTGAGCTGAGGGCTGTTTTCTTTTCCTCCCAGGTGAGGACTATGTTTAAATTTACTTGAAGGTCCTATGAGGGGGATGAAAAATAAAGAACAGAATGGCAACCTTCCTACTAAAAAGAGAACTTGCCAAATGAGCCCTGCTTGCTGCTCCTCTCACCACAATGAGATGGGCATGAGTGCTTTGGCCATGGAGGCTCTGTGATCACATCACAGGCAGTGGGCAATGTCCATGGGGCAGAGGGATGCCAACAGGCTGGCCCCTGTGGCCTGGGCTTTTAGAAAATATCCTTAAACCCAGCTTTTCCTGCAGGTCCTCTTGGCAGAACTCTGGGAGGCAGGTAAGACCTGGATTATCAAGCCCATTTCACAGATATGGAGACGGGGCTCAGAGAGGGAGTGCGGACGGGACCGGAAGCTGGGCTGCAGGCCCTCATGCACGGCCTTTGCTTTTGTATCTCTGGCCACCCCACCCCCAACAGCAGGTGCAGAAAGGGCCACCCAGATGCACAGGGCTCTGGGGCACCTGGCCAGATGCTCTTTGGGCAGGGCTAGGGGAGGGGAAGAGTCCCTATAATTAGCCCTGTCCTTGTCTGCAACGGCAGCCCCATCACAAACTGTATTGGTTTTTTATTTTTATGGGAAGATTTGTAAAAGGGATACATGCTTATTTTGAAATATTGGGAAAATAAAGGTGGAACATGAGTGATCTCACCCTTGCCTCCCCTGTCTGGCTGGTGGTCCTTTCCTTGCCTGTTTCTACTGACCATGCCCTTCTCTATTGCTCGCTAACAACCCGTATCTCCCGAGTCAGACTGACTGCATCCAGTGCTCAGCCCCACCACATCCTAGCTATGTGACCTGGGGCCAGTTACTTAACTTCTCTGAGCCTCCATACCTTCAGCTATAAAAGGGGGATAATACTTAGGGTGACCGTTGAGGTCATCCAGACTGGGACACTAGGTTGGGGCACCAGGCATAAAGCAAACCAGGATGTGTGGACACTCAGTGATAAGAGGAGTTCCTATTCATGGGTTGTGATAGGATGAAATGATAAAATGCTCAGATTAGTGAGCATAGAGCTGAGAGTCTCAAGTTCTCAATATAAGACAGCTTTCCTGTTATTGTGCGTTGTCTTCATGCCAGGACATTTGGTGACCTTCCTTTCAGGGAGAATAAAATGGTCTGAGCCGAGACTCCTCACCTTCAGCACACGTGCCATTCCACACGGTGTTGGCATTTGACTTCTCTTGCAAGGCTGGGCATTGGGAATGATCCTGATGGCTGTGCAGCGTCCCTGCCTGGAGGCCTCTGACCATGATGGGATGAAGTTCTGTGTCGTCACACAACGTCACTGGTTAAGACCCAGGAGGGCAAACAGCTCTGAATTGGGGATGAAGACCACATTTGTACGTGTATTTCTGTCTTCTGCTAATACTTGTATGTAGGTTGTTAGGGAGGTGGGTGGGTGGTGGGAATGATGGTGCTGCTCATTTAAGCTGAGACAATGCTTCTGGAAAGCTCAGTCCCGGGAGATGGCCTCAGGGGTAAGCCCATCTGCTCCTGGGGGCTGGGATGGGATAGTCAGGCTGGTCGGTCCTGACGCCATACCCTGGAGAATTTCTGGGAAGCTGCCGAGGGGTCCCAATAGTTCAGAAAAAGCCACAGAACAGTTAGGAATCCTGCATCCCTGGATGTTGTTAACAACAGTTACCACTGAAGGCCAGGCCTTCTGGTCCAGTGCAGGTGTATATGTGGGCTCCACGGGAAGGCGTTTCATAGCTCAGGGTAGATGCGCCGGGATGCGACTTGATATTTCCTGTAAGTGGGCTTTTCTCCTCTCTTGTGCCCCTGTTCTGCCTGATGCAGAAAAAAACAATCTAGTGATTTCATACTGAAGTCATTACTATTCAGGGAGTTTTGAGTGACTTCAGGTTTTGGATCTCTGTCACAGTCAGGATCGTTCCCCTATTGGGGTTTTCTCTCTGTCCCATCCTGTGGGTTGAGTCTAAGTCATGCGGAGGGTGCTGTCAGTCTGCCTCCATCTCCCTAGTTCCTTCGGGTCCGGGTGTGCAGGGCCTTTTGGGCTCGAAGCCCGCTAAGTGTAAAGCTGCACCCACCCCCGAGGGCCATTCTGGCCACAAAACTCTGCCCTTGTCTTCCAGCCGACTTCAGTGACCCATTTGGGAGCTGTGAGAGTTTTCTGAATGCCCTGCTATGCAGTCTGGGGCTTCAGGAAAGTGCGCGGGGCTGGGGGCCGTTCAGGCTCTAGCACACGCCCCCTGCCCCCATTCTGTTCTCGGGCAGCTGCTTCCTCGCCAGCACTGGGTGCAAGTACAGAGGCTCTGTGCTCTGGGGTCTCCACACTCACCTGGGGCCTTCTAGCATTTTCTCCCTTCCCATGGGGTTTGGCTTAAAGTGGGTAGGTGACAGCACCTGAGTGCCTTGTCTCTAGTCCGGCGGGGCAGGGGTAACTCCTCCTGCCTTGTCTGTCCTACACTTGGGCCGTGACTCCTGAACTTAACATCTAAGAACTTGGGACTTTTCAGACAACTGCCCCCTGGGGTAATGACCGGAGTGGAGGGGGCGTGACACACTCTCGTGTGGGGTGGTAGCCACAGAGCTAAAGGGGTACAGGGGAGACAGTAAGAACAAACCGATTGATATCTCAAATTCATGTCCTGTCACAGGGATTTTAAAAATAGAGCAGTATTGTATATACTGTTTTATTAACTTCTTTTACACATCATGAATATTTACCACTGCCATTATATATTGTTTTATAATATCATTTTTAGTGACTGCACTGCATTTCATTGTGTACAAGTTTCCGAATCGAGCCATTTCCCTTTTGTTGGGCATTCAGATTGTTTTCATCTTTTTTACTCTCAGAAAAAAAGTGCTGGGATGAGTGTTTCTTGGACATAATCTTTGTGCATATCTCTATTTCCTCAGAATACATGAGGATGTTTATTTATTTTTTTTTAAGATTTTTAAAATTTATTTATCAGAGAGAGAGAGACAGAGACAGGCAGAGGGAGAAGCAGGCTCCTTGCTCAGCAAGGAGCCCGATGTGGGATTCGATCCCAGGACCCTGGGATCATGACCTGAGCTGAAGGCAGACGCTTAACCGACTGAGCCACCCAGGCGCCCCGAGGATGTTTATTTTAACATAGCCATGTGAGGATATTCCCACTCATCCCAACACAAGCGCTTGTGCACATCTCCACAGACACATGCGCACACACAGACACACGCACATGCGCACACACAGACACACCCACACTCGCACACACATACACAAACACACATGCGCACACAGACACACGCACACACACAGACACACATGCACGTGCGCACACACATAGACACACCCACACTCGCACACACATACACAAACACACATGAACACACGCACACACACACAGACACACACGCACACGTGCACACACACACAGACACACACACAGACACGTGCACACACACACACGCGCACACACCCAGACACACAGGGCCACACACAGTTTTGAGACTGTGTCTGGCACAGAGCTGAGCTTGGCACAGAGCAGTCGCTCCGCTGAAATTGTTCATTGTCTTAAGAGAGTGGGGGACACCAGGCTGTGGAGGGACAGAGGAAGGGAGGCTGGGAAGCCTGGCATGTTGTGAAGAAGATGGCCCGGGAACTCGGCTTTGAAGGAACAGGAGGGTAGAAAATAAACAGAGACAGAGGAATGGGTAGTTCGGGCAGAGGAAATGGTGCAGGCAAGGGCCTGGAGGTGGAGAACAATGTGTGTGTAGGGAAAAACCAGGAGTGTTGCTGTGGAAGGGCATGGCGTGTGTGGATGTCCAAGAAAGACGGATTAGAATGTGGCAGAGGAGAGAGGGGCCACCAGTACCCCCAGTTCTTGCCCAACCATGAAATCTCTCCAGCTGGGCGCGACCAGGTGTATCAGAAGGATGGGTGAGTAGCGTCGTCAAATAAAAGACAGGATCCTGTTAAACTTGAATTTCAGATAAAAATGAAAATTTTGTTTTGGTATAAGTATGCTCCAAATAAGCATGGGCACCCTTACACTAAAAATGGATTCATGGTTTATGTGTCATTTGAACTTAAGTGGGCGTCCTGCGCTTGCATTTGCTGGCTCTGGCAGCCCCACACGTACAGAATGCGGTCCTGCTGGAGCATCAGGGGCATCATTACCATTTTTTGGGCCATTGCTTCATAAGCAAAGACAGATCGACGTGTGTGAATCCCCACCGCACCTAAATGCAGATAAACATGACGAACGGTAATGGTTCCAGAGGAGCCAACGGGAGCGTTTTCAGGAGCAGGTGAGCGATGGGCGTGCTGGAAATGAGCATCTGGGCACCGAAGCTCTAGGCCCCACCTGCCATGCCTGGAGTGTGAGATTCACCAAGAGTCTCTTCTGAAGAAGTGAGACTCCGGTCTGGAGAAACAAGGCTGGAAGTAGTGATTGGGTCCCAGGGTAGCCCACTTAAAGTTCATTCTGCTCCTACAGGGCAGAGTTTTAGTGATGTCATGAGAGAGGCTTGTGTGGGGGTTTGCCTGGAGCCCCACTTCTATTTGGAACCTATTTCTGTGGTGACCGGAGCTCTGTGGTCCTTGACTAGGAAGGAAAGATGGAGGCATCAGAAACAGACCTCCTTCAACCCAACCCTGGCTGCAGTGGTCTCTGGGCTTAGGGGTGGGGGAGGGAAGAAGGGGAGAGGACATGCATATTATTGGAAACTGGGGAGTAATAAAGAAGGTGAGTTCCCTCTCACCTCTTCTCTCTAGCTGTCAAACCCTCAGGGGAGGAAGTAGCATGTACCATGCACCGGCTATGAGCTAAATGCTTTGGGCACATTATCTTAGGTAATTTTACACTTGTTGGGTGTTATCTCATTTTACAGGGATAGAAACTAATGCTCAGAGAGGTGAAAGAAGCTGCCTAAGGTCATATAGTGCAAAAATAGCAAAGGCAGGACTTGACCTAGGTCTACATAGCTCCCAAATCTTGTTTTTTCTCATTGGAAATAATGCCCATTATGGGCAGCAGAACCTGATGTCAAGATTCCACATTTCCGACTCTCTGAGCTGCCCATAGTTCCTGATCCTGATAGTCTCAACATGGACCGGCCACTCATTTATGCACCAGGACCCTTGCTTGGTGGATGCCAAAACTGGTGGCTGTTGTCATGTTCCCTGGAGGAACTCAGCGTCACTGCTACTTTTCCCAAAGCCCTCCCACACCCCTATCACTCCTGGACTACTTAATGTCTGGGCTCTCTCAGCCTCGGTTCACACCTGTTCATGAACCCCCCCCCCGGAATTATTGGTGATCCCGAGTGAAGAGCTCCTGAGGTGGGGGATGGGGCAGGAACTGAGTTGGTTCTGTCTTCCTTCTGGGTACTCCAAATGTGTCCACGGAAGGGAGGGAGGTGAGAGCCTCACAGTCTTTCCCGAGCTACAGCAGTCCAGTCAAGAAAGCTGGTCCACTTGCTTAAATGCTGATCATTCTAGGCTGAGCTCATCTGCCTGGATTGTTTAATATCTGATGCCTCAGTAGGCATCAGATGTCTCACTCCAGTGAAGTACTAGACAGGTATTCTGATAGGTGCAATGTTGCCAGATAAAATATAGGACACATAATTAAATTTGATTTTCAGATAAACAACAAATAATTTTTTAGTTAAGTAGGTCTCAAATTATAACTATCTGCCCAGTGATCCTGAGGGCCTAGAGCTGATCCAGAAAGGTGACTGGGGTTGCCTCTGTCTCCAAATTGTCCCCAACATATTATACCAAAAAATTATCCATTGTTTATTTGAAATTCACATTTAACTAGGTGTCCTGTTGTTGTTTTTGCTAATTCTGGAAACTGTAGATATGTGAGTGGTCCTCCTTCCATACTAGTTCAGGGACCCAGGCTCCATCACCTTCTGGCCCTGATACTTTCAACCTGTAGTTTTCAAGGTCATGATGCTTATTAGCATGAGATTGGTGAAAAGGGAATGAGCGTGGAAGGTCATGTGGGGAGGTTTATATGTGACTAGACCACCTGGCTCTGCTCTCATTCCATTGACCAGAACCAAGGACATGACATGCCCAACTGCAAGGAACTCTGGGAAATATAGTTCAGCTCATTGCTCAGGAGACATGGAAAGAGGCTTCATGAAGAGCTGGCCATTAAAAAGGAAGGGGTGTTTTTAAAAGAAGGCATGATGCTTTCCTTCTCTAGGGTCATCTTTGTGGGGGGAGGTCATTTTAAGTCTACAGCTTTATTTCAGCAAACATGCACTCCAGGAGGGAACAAACCTCTGCCTGTGTTTGTTGATGATAATTCTTCCCTCTGCTTCCCTTGCAGAAAGCAAACAAACAGAACATTTATTTTTTCTGTGTTGAGAATAGTTTTTTCTAGACAAAGGCCTGGTAATGGATTGTCAAGTTTTATGTTCTTAAACAAGCAGCAGCAGGGAGAGTCATAATTTGAATCTTGGCATCCACCAGAACTGGGATGAATCCTGGTCGGGCCTGGTACCACCTACTAGCTGTGGGACCTTGGACAAATTACTTAACCTCTCTGAACTGCAGTTCCATTATCTGTGAAATGGGGCTAGTGGAATTTATCTAATTGGTTTCTGTGAGGACACAGCATGGTCCAGCACGTGGCAGGTCACTGGAGCTCAAGAAACAGGAGTGACCTCCCTGCTCCTGTCCCCTCTATGTTCCTGTACCAGGGCCTTTTCTTGATCCTGAGCCGAGCCTATCTGGGGGACTGATGAGAGGGCCTCCAGGAATCTGCCTGCAGGCAGCACCCAGGTGAGCTGACAAACTCAGCTTGGCAATAAGCCTAGAATCATCAGCAAGGAGTAGTATCTGAGGGTTTTTCTCCTGGTCCAAGTCCATCGTGGACTCATGTCTGGGGCCTGTGGGGAGGGAGCTGCACTGGGTAATCATGGGAAGGCCTGTTCTAATTCAACCTCTGCAAATCACTGGAACACAAGCCTCCTTGCAGTGGGAGAGGGGGGATAGACCGTCCCCACAGAGACAGAGACTGGCTGTGAACCACGTACAGTTCCCAGTGCATCTGGGGTGGAGAAGGCACACCCAGTGGAAGGTGGCTTACAGGTGGCCCCCAGGACAGGCGTTGTGTGTTCTGCCATGAGTTGGTGGGAGCTGAAGGAAGAGATGAAGCAGTAGCTGATAGGACTGACTGGTAAAAATATAGGAGCTTTCCAGAACCGATTAAGGAGGTGCTGAAAGCAGCTAGAAATTTGGAATTATCAGGCAGAGGGCACAATGCATTAGTCAAACATTGACATCGGTGATGATGTGACTCCATTTTAAATGCAGAGCTGGTGTGGTGGGCCAACCCAGGTTACATTATTTTCTTCAAAGAATAGCTCCCGAAAATGTGGTACATATACACAATGGAATATTATTCAATTATAAAAAAGAAGGAAATCTTGCCATTCGCAACAGCATGGATGGACGTTGAGGACATTATGTGAAGTGAAATAAATCAGACAGAGAAAGACAAATATCATATGATCTCACTTATATGTGGAACCTGAAAAAAAAAAAGCCCCAAACAAAAAATGAACTTGTAGATATAGAGAACAGATTGGTGGTTGACAGAGGCAGGGGTTGGGGGATGAGAGAAATGAGTGAAGGGGGTCAAAAGGTACAAACTTCCAGTTATAAAATAACCAAGTCCTGGGATGTAATGTGCAACATGGTGACTATAGTTAACAATACTGTGTTGTATATTGGAAAGTCATTAAGAGGTGGATCTTTTTTTTTTTTTTTTTAAAGATTTTATTTATTTATTTGACAGAGAGAGACACAGCGAGAGAGGGAACACAAGCAGGGGGAGCAGGAGAGGGAGAAGTAGGCTTCCTGCCGAGCAGGGAGCCCAATGCAGGGCTCGATCCCAGGACCCTGGGATCATGACCTGAGCGGAAGGCAGACGCTTAACGACTGAGCCACCCAGGCGCCCCAAGAGGTGGATCTTAAAAGTTCTCATCACAAGAAAAGAGATTATAACTATGTGAGGCAATTGATGTTGACTATACGCACTGTGATCATTTCACAATATATACAAATATCAAATCATATTTTATATCTGAAATTAATATGTTATATATCAATTATCTCAATAAAAAATTGTGTAAGTATTTTAAAGGAAAATAAAAGAATAGCTCCTTCAACCAAATCTGATTGTTTTTTGCATGGGTGTTTGCCCCTGTCTCCCACCCCTCAAATGGTTTGCCTTCCCCCTTGGGGGTCTGTGCCCTTCACTAGAAATGGTTTGCCATCCTTGAATCAGACTCAACCTCTCCGTTCTTTTCCTGCTTGCATCCCACACCCCTCCTTATGGAAAGATTGTCTTCTGGTTTCTGAATCATTAATTTTGGGTGTGTGGCGCTTGCTGGCAGAGCTTTTTCTGCTCTGAAAAACTCGGATTATAAATAGTTCAATAATACATGTCTTCCCGTGTTTAAGATTCTGGCTTATGTAATTGGAAATCTGGATGTGAAGCAAGTTAAAGTTGATGCCATAAAGACAGTAAAATAATTAATCACATCGCTCTGTTTAATAGATTCAAGGGCACAGGAACAGCAGCCAGGGTGAGTCCTCGGGAGTGGCCCTCACTGCTGTGGTGATCTTGGCAGGCACGGGGGTGGGTGGGGGGAAGGGGCGCCAGAAATCAGCCCTCAGGGGTCAGAGGATGGGGCCTCCTCAGGGTGTGCTCCCCAAACGCCCTGAAACCCAACCTGGGGAGGTGTCAGGCGTCTGTTTGTCCCTCCCTCGGCCAGTAGCTCCCTGTCCCTGGATTCTGGCATGGCGTGTCTGTCCTCCTGCACATGGGAGCCTGCTCCAGCCTGCCCAACTGGCTTTCTAGGTGCAGTGCTCTGATTAGAATAATCCCTGTGCAGCTCACAAAGGACTTCGGCATCCACTCTCCTGTTCTAGCCTCACAGCACTCCGTGAAGCAGTCAGAGTAGTTATTCGTTCCCTCCCTACTTGTCCTAGGGGAGAATGGAGGCTCTGCTGGGTTCTGGGGGAAATGGTCCATTTCACATAGATCTTTCTCAAAGTCACACAGCTCGTTGGTAGAGCCGGGTCTTGCATTCCCATCTGGGTGACTTCTCAGCCTGGGCTCTCTTGGCTCTGCCTCCCTGGCTCCCAGAGGGGTCAGGAGCACGAGGGGGTGGGCACCCACCTGACGAGGGCAGGGACGAGCAGCCAGCTAGAGAGCTGACAGTATGTGTGCATTTGTAAGGTGCCGGGCGCTGTTCTAAACCACGTTCACACATCACTTCATTGGTTCTTCACATCACCGTCTGACGTAGCTGCTGTTATTGCTCCTGTTCTGTAGGTAAAGAAATTGAGGCTCAGGGAGGGTTAGAAACTTGTGCAAAGTCACATAGCTAGTAAGTGGTAGAGCTGGGATTTGAACTTGTGTTCATAATCGCTGTACCCTATGGGCTCCGTGGAAGCCTGTGAGCGACCTTGACGCAGGGTTGTTTTCTCACATGACTCGGTGCCTCCGTGTCTAGCCCAGGGCCTGGCACAGAGAAGGGGCTCATGCGATGTTTATTGAAGGACTGGAGACCCAGCTTGGTGGGGTGCTCCTGCCTCTGCACTGGCCAGCTCCTCACTGTCTTCATTCATTTATTCTTCTCACAAGTGTTTCCTGATCTGTCGGGCCCTGTCCTGGCCCTGGGGATACAGCGGTGGATGAGCTGGTCTCTGCTTCTGTGGAGGCAGGTGGGGTACAGGGGGCCAGCTAATCATAAAGGGGTGTGGTATGTACACGTGAGCTCCCAGAATAGTGAGAAGAGTGTGATGACCCGCTTGCTCGGGACCTGAGAGCTGAGGATGCTGCCTGATTCCCAGCCGCCTGTGCAATCTTGGGGATTGGGTAACCTGGAAGACTGAGAAACAGGCTCGATCAGGATGGAGGCAGGACTAGCATGTGTGTAGAGGGGCTGTATCTCCCCAGATTCTTTGAGGGGAGGAGGGTATTTAGCTGGCCCTGGTCTCCTCCTGGGTCCTGTCAGCCAGGAGGGGAAAACTGGTGGGGGAGGAATGACCTGGGGTCCACCCCGAAGTACTCCCTGAGATCTGAACTGGAACCTGCCTCCGCTGAACCTATCTGACTCATCTATTTACCCACAATTAGTTATTCCCATAATCATCGTTAACAGGATGAGTCAAGCCCTGTTTAAGTATATCATATACATATATATAATCAACCAAGTCAATCCCCATTTTACAGATGGAGAAACTGAGGCACAAAAGGATTAAGTAGTTCAAGGTCACACAGCTCACAGGTGGCAGAGTTGGGATTTGGAGTCCGCTCCTAACACTCACAGGTCACTCCCTCCCACAGAGGGCCACATGAATCAGGCAGAGCTCTTGTCCTCAGGCAGCTCATCATCTGTTAGGAGGCTAAGGGAGGAACAGGTGAAGTACTGTGGGCCTTCAGAGAGGGAAATAGGACCATGATGACAGGTAGGTGTGTGTGTGTGTGTGTGTGTGTGTGTGTGTGTGTGTGTAGTTATGGAGCAGGTGCCATGGGCTCTTAGACACAAAAGGTGGAGAGGGCATTCCAGATAAGGGATTAGCATGAGCAGAAGTACAGAGGCAGTAAAATGCTGTGAATATACCACTTGGTTAGGATGTTGGGTTAAAATATTGTCATGGGAAATAAGGTTGGGAGTGGTTGGTTAGAGCAAAATTGTGGAGGACACTGATTATTAGGCTATGAATAATGGGATTTGTTCTGAGAGTACTTGGTAACCACTGCAGGTCTTTAAGCAGAAGAGTGACATGGTCTGAAGTATGTTTCTTTTTTTTTTTTTTCTAAGATTTTATTTATTTATTTGACAGAGAGAGACACAGCGAGAGAGGGAACACAAGCAGGGGGAGTGGGAGAGGGAGAAGCAGGCTTCCCGTGGGGCAGGGAGCCCGATGTGGGGCTCGATCCCAGGACCCTGAGATCATGACCTGAGCCGAAGGCAGACGCTTAACGGCTGAGCCACCCAGGCACCCCTGAAGTATGTTTCTGGAAGGCCAATCTGGTAGCGATGGGTGAAGATGAATTAGAAGGGGACAAGTGTCAAGATCAGAGAGGGATGGCCTGGATGTAAGCAAGGAATAGACTGGCACAAGTGGGACATGAGAATAGGGTCAACAGCGCCAGACCAGGAAGAGCTGGGGACTCTGGGGTTTCTGGTCGAGAAAACTGAGAGGCCATAGATGCCACTGACAGAAAAGGGGGGAACTAGTTTGGAGAGACTTGATGTTTCTCTGGCCAGAACCATTCACTCAAACACCACCTCCTCAGTGGGGCTCAGCTTGCTTTCCTGCCAACAGTGATTACTTTATGGGAAATAATCACATTCACATATTTGTTTTTTGTCTTTGCCCAACTAGCCTTTAGGAGAGCCCTATTCACAGCACTATTCCCAGAGTCTGGCACAGAGTAGGTGATCACTACCTATTTTTTTGACTAAGTAAATGAATGAATGACATGTGTCGTGTTTGAGGGGAACTGTGGTAAAAGTATGCAACTGGACTGGACATCAGGAAGGACGTCTGAGCAGACAAGACTCTCCCACACCTGGGGGTCAGCAGCTCTAAGTGTGGAGTGTCTGAGGTGGTCCAAAGAGAGAATGGACAGAAAGCAGAGGTTGAGGATTAACTTTGGGTAGAAGGCTGTGAGGAAATTCCTGTGTGTGTGTGTATATGTGTGTGGTCACTTGGCCACTAATTTGGGACAAAGGGCACCTGACTGGACACTGGTTCACTGGTTGTGCCCAGAGCCTAGTACAGAGTCTGGCACTTATGTGTTCAGTGTTTGTTGACGGAATTAATGTGTGAACGTGCTCTTCAGCCAGGAGTGAATCTTCCTGTGCATAAGAGGCGAGAGCAGGGAGCAAGGGTTAGCCTGTGAGCTGGGGTCCATGAGGCTGCCTCAGCGGCACCCGTGGTCTTTCCTGGAGTCTGGGCGGGAGTAAGAAGGTCCACTCCCAGCATGCCCACTGGGTCCCCACCCTGTGCTCCCAGGTGGGTGCAGCCCAGTCAAGAGTGCAGAGGTGGAACTTCCTGGTGGGTGGCCAATGAGGAGGTGCACTAAGGAGAGCCCACCCCCGGAACTGAGCGCGCCCAGGAAGCCGCGCCGCGCTCCACCTGGCTGCCCGCGGTGGCCGACGTGGACCTTCCCCTGCTGCTTTCCTGGGTGACGGGGCCAGACCTCACTCTTCAGGGAGTCTCCATTGCCTTGCGCCCTTTTTCATTTGGGCGGAGGCCTTCAAGGATTCGTTTTGTGAGTCTGGTTTAGTTGTTCTTTCGTTTAACAAAATGTATTCTGCGCTCCCAGGACCAAGCGCTGTTCTAGGTATGGAGGTTACAGCTTCAGACCCTGTCCTTGGGGGCCTTACAGTCTGTATGAGTGGAAGAAGGAAGTAAACCAACTCTCAGTTTACTCGATAATTACACACTATTGTAAGCGGGCCAAGAAACAAAATAACGGGGGCATAATTTAGATTGAAGGCAACATTTGAGCTGGCCTTGAAAGGATTCCATTCAGTAAAAGCAAAAGGTGGTTGGAGGTTGGAGAAGGCGCTGGAACTGAAATGAGCTTGCTACATCCAGCGCCGAGCGGCCAGGCTGCAGGGGAAGGCCCGAGAGGAGAGCAGCTCATGCAGGACTCTGGCTGTTTTCAGTTTAGGTTTTTTCCCAAAGGATACTAGGCAGCCACTGGAGATTTTTACCAGGAAGGGCCATGCATTTTTAAAAAACAATCACTCTAACTTTGTGTGTAGAATGGATTGGGGAAGAGGAAAAGGATTTTTATGGGGATGGCCTAGTTTTCCTCTTCACTATAACTGGTCACTAAAGGCAGTTTGAGACAAGGCAATGTTGAGAACCTTGAGCTGAAGTGCATCAGAGGGGTCACAGATTAGCTCTAATCCTCTCCAGAAATACATGAGTTTGCCACATGGCTTTGGGAAAGCGACTTTCCGGACCCAGATCAGCAGTGGAGGGAGGAGAGAAAGGACATGGAATGTGCCACAAGCCACACGGACTTCCCGCCCAGGTGCCGCCTACATCCAGGTGCATTCCTTACATCCTTTCTGAGGCTGGTTTTCCTTTCCTATTACAATACCGCCACCCAAATGTCCTGGCTGGGTTCTTCTCTAGTTCTAGTTAGTTGTGAGACAGGACTCAAGTGTCTGGGCTCCTCCATTTCCTTGCCATAAGCCCCCAACCTCTTGCTTTGATGTTCTGGCTTCTGAGAGTCATTTGCCTACCAGAAATCTGGCTACCTAGATCCTTAGTTGAAGCAGGGTCCAAACAATCCACAGCCAGTGAAGAATGTCCTGTCTGGTGGCCAGCTGTGGTTGGACAGGAGGCTGCATTGACAGTCCTCCAGACTGTGGAGACCACAAGAGTAGAGACTGGTCAGTTTCTCCCCATCACTGCGTTCCCAGCACCCTGCCTGGAGTGTAGTAAATCTTTAATAAGTATTTGTTGTACGGATGATGCTTTACCATGTTTTTTTCAAGTCTAAGGCATCATTAGCTATAAGCAACACTGTGAATTCATTTGTAACTTTTCCGGAAATACAAAGGAGGGTCATGACGTTAAATATGCACCTCAGTTGTAAGATGTGTCCGGACAATAGGAATGCTAAAATGTGAAAAAACAATACGTGCATCCAGAACTTGGGCGATTCTCATCCTTCCAGACACCGGCTCGTGTGGCCAGTTCAGCTGTAAAGAGGGCCAGTGCTTGCTTTTATGCAGACATATCCCCAGGCCTGTGGGTTTTTTGACCAGTTTTCCTTTCCTCCAGAAAGTAGCCATGGCCCCTAGGCAGCAGTTGTGCCCGGATGAGCCCCCTGGGGCATCTTGCCGGGACTTTGTAAAGGACCGGCTCCGCAACATATTTTCTTTGGACTTTATAGGAATAATGGAAGTGACATAAAACTGTGCAACCAGATTCAAATGAAAGGACAAATGTAGTTGGCCAAAATGAACAATTATAGGAAACAAAGGGAAAATAACGATTAAAGATCTTTCATTACAGCCAGCTAATTATCATGAGTTCTGGACTTAACTGTTCAGGCATAGAATTAAAAACCTTAATTATATTGTCACCTTTGTCTCTCAGCTCCCATTGCCACAAATGAATCCATTTACTGTAAGTGCCGCTGATGAGCAGAAATTGATGGCAGTCCCAGCGAGGTGGGAGAGGGGGCCCAGGAGTGGTGGTGGGGGGGGTGTGCACCAGGCAGCACTACCAGGCCCGCACAGCTGGGCGGCATCTGCATTCCAGGACATTATAAATTAGAAACACTTTTAATGAGACAAATACAGGTTTGATGGATTTTATGATTTCTTCTCCCCTTCAAATCGCTAACAATGCTCCTCCTCTTTCTTCCTTTCTATTAGAGCTGGCCTCTTGTTAAGTGATTGCATTAATGGTCTTTGGAGACAGGCTGAGTGTGGGAGGACAAGGGGGACTTCCCTTGTGAGGGTACTGGAAGGCTCTTCTCTCTAAAGGAAGACAATTCCCAGCTGTTGTTCCAAATGGGAGCCTTTTAAGGCCCAGAGCAATGAGTGGAAACGTGAGATTACTTTGAGAGTGAGGGAAATTGGAAAAGAAAGATGCAGGACGGTTGGGAAGATAAAATACTCGCAACTAGCCAGGGGCTTGGTTTGAGAGGCCGGCCGGTTCGGTGAGAGAAGCCAGGTGTGGCTACTAGAGGTGGTCAGGAGGTCAGTTTCTTGACTTCAGGGTGGGGTGGGGTACAGCCGGGAGTGAAGAGCCTTAGAATGATAATCAAACATGGTATAGTGGCTGTGGACACAAACTCAGGAGCCAAACTGCCTGGGCTTGCATCCAGGCTCTACCTCTTTCTGTGTGACTCTGGGCAAGTTACTTAACCTCTCTGTGCCTTGATAGCCTCATCTGTAAGGTGGAGCTATTGACAGGACCTACCCCATAGGATTGTTATGAGGATTAAGAGAGTGAATATGCATACGGCGTAGAATAGTGCCTGGCCTATTGTAAGAACTACGTGTCAAAAATACCAAGTTTAAAACAGCCCTGAATTCAAATAATTGTCTTCATTTAATGGCATTGTGACCTTGGACATGTTACTTAACCTCTCAATTTCTTCTATAAAATGGGAGGAATCACCATACATACTCCAGAGGTTTACACTGGGGAGTCAGTGAGAAAATGGGAGCGTATGGCTGCTACGTATTCTTACTGTGCCAACTCCAGCTCCGCTATGAGCCTGCTTGGATTTCAGAGCTATGGGGAGAAAAGGCACGTAACATAGTCACGGAGAAACTTAACCTAAAACAAGCTGAAAGCCATCCGCTAACACGCGCAGCAGCTGGGGCTGAATGGGGGCGTGCGGGCGGTCCTGGGAGGCCGGCACTGGGCGCGGAGGAGATCAGGCCGTGTGGCTGTCCTGGCTGGGCACGAGTCGAGGTCTCTGGCTCTCCTGCATGTCTGGAGAAGGGGTGCAGGCCTGCCCTGGCATGGGCACTCCTAGCTCCTATCTTTGGAAGCGTCGGGAGCCTGTGTTGCCATGGTGACGTGGAGGAGTTAATGGGATGGAACTCCTCACAGGGCAGGCGGTGGGATGGCAGCAGCAGCTCCACACGTGAAGATGCCCAAAACCAAAGGGTGAGCACCTCGGCCCTGCAGGGTCACGGCCAAACCCAGGTTGTGGGGATTTCAGACTCCGCTGCCCAGAGAACAGGAAGGAGATTCACTGCTGAGGGCCTTTCCTCCCGTATCTGGTCACCCCCCGCTCTGCCTCCGCCTGCTGGGACCAGGACTAGGATGGGGAGATGTCAGGGAGATACCAGACAGGCTGGGTAGAGAGGACGGGGACGGGGGGGACCAGTTAGAGACAGGAAACAAGGGGCATGGGAGGAAAATGCCCACCCTGGGGTGAGTGTGTGGAAGAGGCCCCTCCTTGCACCCCCATTCCTCAAGTGAAGATCCCAGACAGCTGGGACTATGGATGACCAGAGGCTTTTTGATCCTTTATCACATTTGTTTCTCCCAAAACCCTGAGGGTAACCAAAGCAAAGTTTATTATCCCCATTTTACTGATGAGCCAGCTGAGACTCAGTGAGGTGATGAGCCTTTCCCAGAGCTGGGATCAGATTGGGATCAGGTGTGTCTTTTTTTTTTCCTTAAAACGATGAGAACTGGCAGGACTTTGGGGTTGGGGGCCTGGGCTAAGTCCCACGTTGCCCTTGCTCTAGGCCTTTCTGTCTTTGTTGGCAAAAGCCCAGGACCCTTCTTGAGCCCTCAAACCAGGTTTCTGCCAAGCAGGTGAAAGCAGCAGCTTGTGGTTGCTCCATTAGCAGGTCGGGCTCCACCCCACTGACAGGGGTCATGGTGCAGAAGAGCTGGGCTCAAAGGCAGAGAACCGGCCTCCCCACCTCTTCCCCTCCCCCCTCCGAACTCCCTGTGTGCCCACGGTTGGGCTTCTTGCCTCTGAGCCTCAGCTTCCTCATTTATAAAATGGAACAAACATGACTTGCCTCCCACTTCACAGGTTGGCTGTGGATGTCGAAACACTTAGTAGGTTGTGGAGAGGCAGGAGTTGGGATGGCAGCAGGTATGGTCGGTTAGCTGGTACCACCGTGGCCCCAGAGGGTCTGGCCCTGTCCTCCTGAGGATTCTTTCCCATCTGGCTCTCCCCTCCTTTGCCTTACACTTTACTGTTCCCCAGACTCCCAAGACTCTTTCACACATTTGTATCTCTGCTCAAATGGTTCTTCCATCTATAACTGCCCTCTTCCCTGTCCTCAGCCTATCAATGCTGACTCCCTCTCTGGATGCTCTCCTGACTCCCCACCCCCATCCCTGCCCCCACAAACTGTCCCTCCTCTGGGTCCCACTACACTGCAGAATCATCTGTCAGGACAGCTGAGACATTATCTAGCCTCCATTTCCCTGTTAAGAGCTCCTCTCCTTGGTTAGACTACGCTTCTGAAGGACCAGCATTTGCTGAAAGCCCAATGGGGGTGGACTGCCCTGCGGTCCTCATTTTCCATATGTGGAGACTGAGGCTCCAATTAGGCAAGTGTTTCACCCAAGCACCCCCTGCAGGCTGGAGGCAGAGCTCACCATCTCTGGTCCCTGGTTGAGGGCAGTACTGCCTCCCCCTTATTCATGTAGGTCCTGCTGCGGAGGCCAGGTAAGTTGGAGAGAGTGTACGTTTAGTTGCAGATAACAGAAAGCGACTTTAGCTGTTCAAGAAGAAAAGGATTTAAGACAGGGAACTAGGTGCTTATTGTTTGTTTGGAGGCCGAGAGGAGTAGAGCCTTGGCCGGTCTCCAGAAATGACTCCCAGGACAACACTGCAGAACAGGCCTGCCCGTGGAGCCCCACCTCTGCCAGAGTCAGGGGAGTGGGGGAATGTGCTCGATCCACAGCTGTAAAGCAGTGGTGCCTGGGCTGTTCTTCTTGACATGTGATGGCCCCTGCAAATACTGCCGCACGAGCTGAAGGGGCAGAAGCAGCAGACATGCGGCCCCTGCCTCACCCTCCCCTGCCGCGTGCAATACTCAAGTGCATCTGACCGGCTGAACCTAAATCACACCTGGACCCTCATCCAGGAAATAGACCAGGCTCTATGGCACAGGAAGGCCAGCTGGGAACTGGACAAGATGTTGAGCATCATGCTACTGCATCCACCCTGCAACCATGAGGCTGAACTAAGGCCAAGAGTCCAGATCCAAATTGGACAGGAGGCTTATTTATTTGAGAAGAACCTGCTCTTGGCCAAAGCTCCTGCAGTGTCCTTCTTTTAAGAAAAGGAGTCCTGTACTTCGAGTCCAGCCTCTTGGGATCCTGAGCTCTACCAGTAACTGGCGAGTGACCTTGGACAGCTCACCTGCATGCATACAGGTACATGTCCACATGCGACTTTCTATGGGGGAAGAAACTCTGCAGCTTCATCTCAGGCCAAGCCCGTGTATTACCATCATTAAGACCTCGGACTCTGGGGTCAGGCCCCTTGCCATCCAGGTCACCATCCTGGGAGCCCACCTCGTTCTGCCATCATCCGCTTAAAAGCCAGAGCCCGGGCAGGGTTAGAAGCACAGGTGTGACTGCCCGGCTGTCAGCCAAGCACGCACCCTTCACACAACACCTGAGCGACTTCAAAACTGGGCCTGTGGCTCCTGGGGCCCCTCCTCCACCGAGTCAGGAACTGGTGCACAGAGAAGGAAAGGGAGGAATGTGCCCCAGTCACCAGGCCAGAGGCAAAATCCTCTTCTGCCACATGGGATCCTCTAAGCCTCAGTGCTCCCGTCAGGCAAATTGCCTTCCTACCAGTGCCACCTCAAGGGTCGTGACGGGGACTGAGACACAATCCTCGCCCAGCACTCAGTACAGCACCTAGCACTCAAACAGCCTCAGTAAGCATCTGCTTCACTGTCATCAGCTAGAGTCCCTGCTGCTGTATCTTAACCAGTGTGGCATCATTCCTTTGCCTCTCTTGGGAGGACTGCTGCGGGGGCTGCCCCTGAGCCAACAAGCATGTGCTGATCATTTATGGAGTCTGACAAGGAGCTGATCCCAGCAGTGGACGAGGGAGCAAACTGGACCACAGCTTCTCAGCCCTGGCTGCACACTGAGAAATACCAGTGCCAGCTCCACCAGCAGAGGGGGGGCCAGGCCTCATGTTTTATTTATGATTTATTGTATGGCTCCCCAGTGATGCCTTTGTGCAGTGGGGGCTGAGACACACCAGGCCAGGTGTCCTGCTGCAGTCTGATTGGTTAGGACAGAATAATGACCCATACATCTTACCGGTGTCTGTGCTTGGCCTCTCTGAATCCTTGCAGGATAGGAATTAAGATCCCCTTTTGATGGATGAGGAGACTGTGGCTTGTGGGGTTTGGATGATCCTGACCCACCGGTCTAGAAGAGCAGCGAAGAGACAGAAGAGGGTAACTCTTGCGGTCTGGCTTTGTTAAGATCCCCAGGAGGAATTACTGGCAATAGAGAATCTTTCTCGAGGCCCAATTCTAGGCTTCCTGTAGGAGCCGAGTTTGGACTGTCTGGTGGGGCCAGGCTGCCCGTCCTGCCTTCCTCTGATCCCAGCCTGTCCTTGTCTCCTGCTGCAGGGGCATGCAAGAGGCCTTGCTGTTCTGTGGGGCAGACTTTAGCCTATCCAGGCCCAGGAAGACAGGTCTGATGTGGGGACCAAAGAACCCCTATCTGGAGCCTAGTGCCATTCCTTCCAGAGGACCCATCTGTGTGGTGGCTTCCAGAACTCAGTTGGCCCCAGAGAAGGTTGTCACGTGGGCCTGGCTCTCAGATCGGCTGCTCGGTCCTCCCAGTGAGGATTTCAGCTCTCACCTCGAGACTGGAGCACATTCATCACCCCGAGTATCTCAAACAGTGAAAGAGATGGGATTATAGATGGCACCGGGAGAAAAATGGAGATCTAGGTCCCGAGTAAATGAATTTATCTATTCCCAGACCTGGGTCGGACAACGCCAGGTAGAGGAAGTCATTTATCTCTTTGAGAAATGATTTTAGAAATACAGTCATGAATGTGGCAGTTCTGTGCTTTCCAACTTCAGGGCGAGATAGGACAAGCCCACGTGTCTTCTGCCACGGAAGACAGCAGGAGGCCCCAGGGTGACCAACTGCTCTGGCTGACAGCAGGGTCCGGGCATCGGGTGCTAATTACCACATCCTCTTCTGAATTGGAGTCTGTGTTGTTGTTCTTCACTTCCTTCTGATTATCTCAGGGCAATTTTGAGAGAGCCAGGGACGAATTTAAGCAGAGCTGGTGTGCACATTATTACGGCCTCTCTCTGGGCTTAAGTGGCTCTCTCGAAAGTAGGCCTTTTTATTTATCTTCTCTCCTCCTCTCCTTAAATTGTAGCCCAGCCCTTAAAAGCGTGGATTGATTGTGCATTTCCTTTGCCTTGGAATGAGCCTGTTTATCACTTCTGAGGTCTGAAAATAGGAGAGGAGGTAGGGATGCTGGGGACGTGGCTCCTCCCACCAACCTCTCCTGTCAGCTCAGACCAAAGGCAGCTCTGCCTCCAACTTTGATTTTTAAAGAAGCCACTTACAGGTTGCATTAAGAATGGGTGGGTGCAAAGTTTGTGCAGTGGGTAGCTAGAATTCTTGTTTATTTCCTTATGAACAGATGGACCCCAGGACAGGTGCTGTTAAAAGCCGGTTTAGATGAGGGAAACTGCTCCCCAATAACCTCCCGGCCGCAGGCTGCAGGTGGAGTCAGAACAGATGGGTCCTGGACCCAGGAGAGGATGCTGTTTCTGGAGGCACTATCATCAGTCAGGGGCGTAGGAATTTTGTCCCAGGACAATGATCTTCACCCTGACTTCTGATCTGGGAGTTAATGCCAAAACTGGGACCAGAGGCTGGGTCGCTGACACTTTCAATGACATCCTTCTAGTCTCTCCTAATCTTGACTTTGTTAACATTGTAACTCTTGGACAATTTTTTGGGGGAAGATAGGAGACGGAGCTTACACTACGCCTTGGCTCGCGCCCCTCGCTGATACAGGTGGTCCTGCAGGCAACATGCCCCATGGCGGCACAGGGCACTGTGGGTGGGCTTCAGCTCGGAGGAAATAATGCCAGCTAACACTCACAGTTACTCTCTATGAGGCCCTGTTGCCAAGTGCTTCACATCTGTCCACATAGCCTCTCAACGGCTCTCTGATACCGTATTATTATTATCCCCACTGTACAGATGAAAACACTGAGGGACAGAAAGGTTCTGTCCTTGCTTATGGCCACACAGCTAGTGAGTGGTAAAGCCAGAATCATACCAGGTAATCTGGCATCTCAGCTGGAGCTCTTAATCACCGCCCCCGGAGAGCCTGTGCTGGGTCTTGGGGGATGTTTCCTGCCACAGCCTTGGGCTTGGCCCACTTGTTTCCCACCTGGCCATATTCCAGCCTCTTGGCTGGATGCCACGTTTGTAGTGTGACTCCAGCCTGCAGGGACTGTTCTAACGCCGAGAGCTCTCCTACACACCACTCTCCTCATGTGCCTCCCCACTCCCCTTCTTATGGCTCCTAGTCATCTGATTCTGGGTCCTCCTGACCCTTCTAGTCTGGTCTACCTTTCACAGGCTCTAACCAGCCAAACAAAATGATTCACCATCTTTTCCATACAAGGTGTTTCCCTGCCTCCGAGCATCCCTCCTTCCTGGAATGCCTGTTCTTTCCCCAGCTGGCTCTCTCCTCCATCACACCTTCCTCGACCCTCAACATGCAAGCTCTAACCAATGGGGCGCTATGTGCAATAGTTGCTTTCTTTGTAAAGGAAGTTTCATTGCTTTTCTTTTTGGATCCTAAAAGAATTCAAGTGTATTTAAGAAAATTTGTAAAATAGGGGTGCCTGGTTAGTGATTAAGTGGCTGACTCTTGATCTCAGCTCAGGTCTTGATCTCAGGATGGTGAGATCAAGCCCCATGCTGGGCTCCATGCTGGACGTGGAGCCTACTTAAAAAAAGAAAAGAAAAGAACATTCGAAAAATATAGACACTCTCTCAGAAGGAAATAGAGCCTGGGATCCTGCATCTGCTGTCAATGTCTTGGCATATATGCGTTCAATCTTTTTTTTCTTCATTTTTTAAATTGTGAAATATTTCAAGTACAGGATAGAGAAGAATACATTTCCTTGGGCACCCACCACCTCTTTGATCAACCCAGTAATTTTTCTATGTATATGTGCAGTTTTAAACACTCTGGGATGGTGTTGTACAAATTGTCCACACTGTTTTTTTTTATTAACATATAATGTATTATTTGTTTTAGGGGTGTAGGTCTGTGATTCATCAGTCTTACACAATTCACAGCGCTAACCATAGCACATACCCTCCCCAATGTCCATCCCCCAGCCACGCCATCTATTCTATCCCCCTCCCCCAGTTTGTTTCCTGAGATTAAGAGACTCTTATGGTTTGTCTCCCTTTCTGGTTTCATCTTGTTTCATTTTTCCCCTCCCTTCCCCTATGATCCTCTGTCTTGTTTCTCAAATTCCACGTATCAGGGGTGCCTGGGTGGCTCAGTTGTTAAGTGTCTACCTTCGGCTCGGGTCGTGATCCCAGGGTCCAGGGATGGAGCCAGCATCGGGCTCCCTGCTCCGTGAGAAGCCTGCTTCTCCCTCTCCCACTCCCCTGCTTGTGTTCCCTCTCTCGCTTTGTCTCTTTCTGTCAAATAAATAAATAAAATCCTTAAAAAAAAAATTCCACATATCAGTGAGATCATATGATAATTGTCTTTCTCTGATTGACTTATTTTGCTTAGCATAATACCCTCTAGTTCCATCCACATCATTGCAAGTGGCAAGATTTCATTTTTTGATGGCTGCATAATATTCTATTATGTGTATAAATATATACACACCACATCTTTATCCATTCATCTGTCGATGGACATCTAGGCTCTTTCCATAGTTTGGCTATTGTGGACATTGCTGCTATAAACACTGGGGTGCAGGTGCCCCTTCAGATCACTACATTTATATCTTTGGGGTAAATACCCAGTAGTGCAATTGCTGGGTCATAGGGTAGCTCTATTTTCAACTTTTTGAAGCACCTCCATACTGTTTTCCAGAGTGGCTGCACCAGCTTGCATTCCCACCAACAGTGTAGGAGGCTTCCCCTTTCTCCACATCCTTGCCAACATCTGTCATTTCCTGACTTGTTAATTTTAGCCATTCTGACTGGTGTGAAGTGGTATCTCAGAGGTTTTGATTTGTATTTCCTTGATGCCGAGTGATGTTGAGCACTTTTTCATGTGTCTGTTGGCCATTTGGATGTCTTCTTTGGAGGAATGTCTGTTCATGTCTTCTGCCCATTTCTTGATTGGACTATTTGTTCTTTGGGTGTTGAGTTTGATAAGTTCTTTATAGATTTTGGATACCAGCCCTTTATCTGATATGTCATTTGGAAATATCTTCTCCCATTCTGTCAGTTGTCTTTTTGTTTTGTTGACTGTTTCCTTTGCTGTGCAAAAGCTTTTTATCTTGAAGTCCCAGTAGTTCATTTTTTTTTTTTAAAGATTTTATTATTTGACAGAGAGAGACACAGCGAGAGAGGGAACACAAGCAGGGGGAGTGGGAGAAGGAGAAGCAGGCTTCCTGCGGAGCAGGGAGCCTGATGCAGGACTCGATCCCAGGACCCTGGGATCATGACCTGAGCCGAAGGCAGATGCTTAACGACTGAGCCACCCAGGCGCCCCCCAGTAGTTCATTTTCGCCCTTGCTTCCCTTGCCTTTGGCCATGTTTCTAGGAAGAAGTTGCTGCAGCTGAGGTCGAACAGGTTGCTGCCTGTGTTCTCCTCTAGGATTTTGATGGACTCCTGTCTCACATTTAGGTCTTTCAACCATTTGGAGTCTATTTTTGTGTGTGGTGTAAGGAAATCATCCAGTTTCATTCTTCTGCATGTGGCTGTCCAATTTTCCCAACACCATTTGTTGAAGAGACTGTCTTCTTTCCACTGGACATTCTTTCCTGCTTTGTCAAAGAAGAGTTGGCCATAGAGTTGAGGGTCCATTTCTGGGCTCTCTATTCTGTTCCATTGATCTATGTGTCTGTTTTGTGCCAGTACCATACTGTCTTGATGACAGCTTTGTAGTAGAGCTGGAAGTCTGGAATGTCCACACTGTTTTGAAAGCTGCTTCCTCCTCATCCCCCACCTCATAAATCACACATACTTTCCCATGACTGAAGAGTATTCTTTGGAAAGATGTGCAATAGCTTATTCCAGGAACCAATCCCCTATTTTTGGACATTTATAGGCATATGTAACAGCGTATAAGAGTATCAGTTTTAATGCATCTTGGCAAGCATTGAGTATTATAATTTTTTAGAAGACATGGTCTGTTATGAATGAATAAAAGAATGAATGGTAAGAGCTCTTTCTTGGGAGTGATAAGACCTCCTTGAAATGCTGTCATCCCGTCACGCTCTCCCTGTGGCCAGCTCAGATGCTACTGCCTCTGCAAATACGTGTGGTGGGAGTTGGGGGCGAGATCAGGGCACAGGGCTGATTTCCAGACCATCTCAGTGTGACTTTTAGACTTTAGCCAAGTCTGTGAGGTGACCATGCAGCCAAAATAACCACCCTTCTGTGGGCCAGGCTAATGTGCTTCTCCCTTGCTGCTTGGATCAATACCGTACTTACTGCAGATTAGCTAAATGAGCCAGTGCAGCTGGGAATGAGCTTCTAGAGACAATTACTATGGAAAATGCAGCCATTTTTTAGTGGGCACCACATGCATGAAGCTCTTTGCAAATATCAATATGTATTTGCTTGCTTGACAAAAACAGATTAAACCTAAGTCAAGAAATTAATCCAAATGATCGGACTGTAAGTGATCCTTGTTGTGCAAAGTGTGGTGAAACCTTGACCTTTTCAATGGTTGCTGCTGTTCAGATTGTGCTGGAACTAACCAGCCTGGCAAAACTGGCTGGTGGTTGGCCCATGCCGAGGTCTGCACGGTCATCTCGGGGAGAAATAGTGATGCTGCTGACAGTTATAACCATTCATATTTGCATAGCTTTATCTCACTTGTTTTCATCACCACCTTGGCATGCTCAATAAATGTTTATTTAATAAGTCAGTTCACTCATTTAACAAATAATTATTGAGTAGCCGGTAGGTAGCCTGGCATTGTTCAAGGTGCCGGGGAAACGGCAGTGAGCAAGGCAGGGTTCTTTTCAGTGGAACGTACAGCCTTGTGGGGTGCGGACACTAAGCAATCCCCACTGGGGGAAGTATCACAAAGAGCGGGAAATGGCGCTGGGGAAAGAAAACGTGGGCAGTGGTGCCTCATGTGTGGGTGGTGGGAGAGGGAGGCTTCTCGGGGGGGCGACATTTAAAGTTGAAATTTTTTTTTAAGATTTTATTTATTTATTTATTTGACACGGGGGGTGGGTAGAGAGCAAGCACAAGTAGGGAGAGTGGCAAGCAGGGGAGAAGCAGGCTCCCCACTGAGCAAGGAGCCCGATACGGGGCTCCATCCCAGGACCCTGGGATCATGACCAGAGCCGAAGGCAGATGCTTAACCGACTGAGCCACCCACGCGCCCCTAAAGTTGAAATTTTTAAGATGAGAAGAAACAAGCCAGGAGCGAGCCACGGCAAGAGGAGGGGGTGCTGTGGGTCAGAGCCCGCAACGAGGCCAGCAGTTCCAGGGAGCAGAGGGCTGCGGGCCGGGCTGGGCTGCCGTGGAAAGGGAAGAACGGTACCATAGTCAGGTGTCAGGCGTCAGGCCAGAGAAGCAGCCAGCAGCCAGAGCACACAGGGCCCTGTGAGGCACGGTAAGGAATTTGGACTTTATGGTAAGGGGGCGTGGGAAGCCATCAAGGGTTTTATATAGAAGGACAAGACCCACTTTACATTCTAAAAAGATCACACTGGGTCCTGAGTAGGGAATAAAAAACATCCTATATTCATTTGGCTAGCTGGTTCCAGAAGAATAACAAATGTAAGTCAACAGGCTGGCATGGTGGGGGGAACCTTGGGTAGATCCTCTGAGGGGCTTTCTAAGATTCGAGGACCTGCCAAGGCTGCAGGCTCTGGTTCTGACTGTTCTGATTTCAGGTCTCATCTCAGTTTCTCTTTCTCTTGGGATGGTTTGTCACTGGCATGATTTTTGGCCCAGTTAAATGGGAAGGCAAAGAATGGAAGGAAAAGAGAGAGCTGGGAACCTCTGAGGGGGTGTAGCAAGGGAGCCTCCCAGTGAGTTGGGCAAAGACGCCCCCTTGCTCGGTCCCTGGGCTGTTGGTGGCCAGCGCTCAGGGAGCAGGTGGCCCAAAGCTCTCTCACAAAGAGTGGATGCCTTGTTGGCAAGACCCCCTGGCCCTCAGGCCATGCCTGAGTTCTTGCCATCACCCACCCAGCACGACCCTGGCTACAGCCCACTCTTGGGCAGCCATCTGTGACTGGCTCTGGTCTCCTGCCCTGGGACCCAGCAGCTCCCCTCTGTCATCTCCCCCACAGCCTTCTGAGTTCCCACCACACCCTCCTTACTCCTCCACACGGTTATCAACTGGGAAACAACTACAATGCCTTTTTCACATTGGAAAAACAGGCTTCCATTCTAGACAAAGAAGTCTGCTGTGTGGGGTAAATGAGGGAGGAGGATAAAGATACCAGTTCCCTCAAGGCTGTTGACAAAGTATAAGGTTAAGCAAGTACTCAAATGTTTAAAGGGTCAACACTAAAAGCCTGGGAGTAGAATGTACAACTTCCAAAATGGTAGTAGGGGAAGGGCTAGAGAAAACATAGCCCAATAGGTGGTCAGATGCCTCACGATATAGCAAGTGAGAAAGGAGAGCTGGAAAGAGAGAAAGAGAACAAGTTGAATTTTATTTCATAACCAGGTTGGACATTCTTATCCAGTCCCAGTAAATTCTCTCAGGAGGCTGGTGGGTGGGGAGGCACCTCTAGTGCACATGTGTGCCAGTTAATGACCTATACATCTGTTACTCCTTAATTTTTTGTTTCTTAGATTTTGTTTATTTGAGAGAGAGACAGAGAGAGCATGAGTGGGGGAGGGGCAGAGGGAGAGGGAGAAGCAGGCTCCCAGGGAGCCCGACACAGGGCTCAATCCCAGGACCTGAGATCATGACCTGAGCTGAAGTCAGATGCTTAACTGACTGAGCCACCCAGGCGCCCCTGTTACTCCATAATTTTAAACTTGGGGGCAAGGTCAGACCCAATTCATCTCTGTGTTCCCAGAACAGGGAGGTCCAGCCCCTGCCGAAGGAATATGAGTGTGTATTATTATTATCCAATGCAAGCTTCCTTTCGGCTCTTTGGCCATCTTCTGAAAGGAGTGAATTCTGATCCCACTCTGAAAGGAAAGGAACAAAGCAAACAGAGAAGCTCAGGGGCCCACGTGAATGTGAAGCTCCCATGTCTGAGACCAAAAGACAGACCACTCTGGGTTTTGGGGGATATGAATGAAGCTCTCCCGTCACACTGGCTTCCCTTGCCCATTCCTCCTCCTCCCCCTTGTCGTCCTCCTTCATCTTTTGACTTTTAGTTAGCAGTTTCGCTGGAAATGAAGCAGTTCCCTGAAAGGTACATGTCAATTTCCCCTTGTGAGTATAAGAAACTGGAGGGCTTCTGTTAAATTCTCTCGGCCCCAGAGCATGGGGAGCCACGCAAGACCTCTGCCATCTCAGAGCTGTGGTGACAATGATAATGTCCATCGTTTGTTCTCAGGAGCCTTCAGGATGAGGCATTGCAGAGATGGCTCACACCCACCACAGTGACCTCCAGGAGAGACACGCCAGGAAGGCAGGAAGGAGCCATGCAGCAGGATCATGTTCTGGACTAGAAAGTACGTCTGCTCATTACCTGACCTTTGCTAAGTACACCAACTAATGGAGCGAGAGACATGAAAGATCTTCACAGGCCATGTGGAAATGTAATTCAAACCCAGCCCGAGGAGGTCACAGTAAGTTAGATTAATTTTCATCCAGCCTTTCCTTACAAAGCTAACCTTTGCCTTACAGAAAAGTTCTTTAAAAAGAGATATGTCAGTGTTTATTGGGCATTTGAAGGAGTTTTAATCCTAGCAACCCTGTTGGAAGTGTCCCCATTTTGGGGGGATTCAGCCCAGGAAACTATTTATTGATCCTTTACATCAGATAATTGTCGTGGATTTGAAATCTATCAAGTACTGGAAATTCAAATTAAGCCAATTGTGACGTTCTGTTTAATGAGGGTTATCAACTGCCAGAGTGGGCTGTTAGCAGCCTGTGTGGGTCCCCTGGGCCTCCGCCACTCCTGCGGGAGGGGAGCCGGCCAAGGCCTCTCTCGGGGCGCCCGGAGGGCCAGGCGCTGGGCCCTTTTGTGTGGGCACCCCTGCCCCACTGATGGCCGCGCCCGTCACTCTGCCGGTCCCCCACCTGTTCTCTCCCCATCCTGAGCCTTCCATGTCTTATCTTCCTCTCATCCTCTGTTCTGTCCCTCCTATCCCCTCTATTTCCTGTTCCGCTCTTCTGTCTCCCATTCAGCTTCCTGCCTCTTTCTCACTTTGGTCTGTACCAAGCCCTGTCTGCCACCAACATTAAGACCCACAAGCTTTACCAAACTGTCTCCCCTCAGAGGCCTCTGAAATCCTCTAAATCCTTCTTCAACACGTTGCAATTTGACAGCATGAGATGCTGAGTTACCGAAGTTTATCACCCATTTCTTGTTCATAGCACTTCTTGTTTTGGTGCGAACCTGTCTTTCACCTGCTCCGGGCTCCTAAGCGCTGTTCAGTGCTGGTCCAGGGCTCATGGTGTCCTGGGATTTCTCCTTGGCTCTCTGGGTTTTCTGGAGTGTGACCTTATGTTCTCTCAGCTTCAGACTGGGAAGTTCTGTTGCTCATCGGAAGCCTCCCTCCCCTTTGAGCACTTTAACTATCTTTTTGCAAGACTTTGTCCGTCATGAGGTTTCTTATAGGAGATAAAGGGCCAGATTGGTGACACGCTGGGGGAGAGATGGTTGACTGGACCTGGAGAGGCATGTGGGAAAGGGAGACACTGGAGAGGAATCCTATCCTCCTCTTCCTCCCCTTTCTCCTTCTCCTCCCCCTTTTCCCCCTTCTCCTCCTTCCCCTCCTTTACATCTGTCCCAGTCAACCTTCAAATCTTTGTGCATGCCTAGCACCCTAAACCCCACATGAACTTCTTGTGTGTTTGTCTTCATTCCTCTTCTACTTCTCTCTGCTTTAAACTGAGGAGGGAAAATTTCCCTATATGAATTTTTCAGAAAACTTTCATCAGCCCTCTTGCTGCTCCTTGCTAGCCCCTCTCTGCCTTTTGGTCCTTGAGGACCACCAGAGAGCCCATGTGTCGTTTTTAAGAACCTTAGTTTGTGACAGGGCCAGGAATTAAGAAGGATACCCCTGGTGGCAGCGTACAGAGAATGGGCTCCCCGTATCTTGCTTCTCAGAGAAGAGGTGCTGGGCAGACGCGAGAAATAGATGAGCTTAATGCCTTGAAAGAACCCGGTCAAGAGGCCTGTAAAGTTGTCTTCAATTCTTTTGGTGCTGTTACCTGAAGTTGTGTTGGGTTTATTTGGGGGAGGCTGGTCAGAGAGCTAGGGAAGACCGATGGGCAGGAGGACAAGAGGCAAATCTGAGCTCACCTTGAGGAAGTGCTTCTGATACACAGAGCAGTCAACAACGGAAGGGGTTTTTGCCCTCGGGAGGGGTCAGCATCCTATTCCCAGAGATGAACAGGAGCGGCCGTGCATTTTATTGAGAATGCTGTAAAGGCAGTTCGCACAGTGCAGGGGGAGTGGACTTGATCAGTGACTTTCAAACATTCATTACTGTGGCCCACGGAAATGCATTTATATTTTGAACCAACACACACACCCTCAAAACAAAAGTTTCATAAAGCAATTTTACTTTTACTACAAGCAGTGCACTCTGACCTCGTCCTTCTCTTCGATTTCATTTTAAAAACACTCTCAGCTCAGTAAATTGATTTCCCAGTCCGGAGTTTGGAAACCTGGACTAGATGACCTCTGAGGTCCCTGGCAGCTCTGTGAGTCTGGGATTCGATGACAGGTACCACTGGGCCAAGCAGTAGGAAATGCGGTTTGGTATTACTGAACATCACCTGTGTAATTAGTGGTGACACTGGGGCTGGGGCCCAGCTCCCTGGACAGCCAAGTTAGTGTTCCTTTCTCACAACCTGCAGGCTGACTTCTGATGGTTCTTCTGGGCCCTCTCCTCCATCTTAGGATGACTGCTCTGTCAGCCTGTGAAATGGGGCATTTGTGACCGCATCAGCCCTTTGCCCAGAGATCTTCAGGGGTTCTGCCATTGTCCACAGGGTAAAAGTCCAATGTCTTCATCTGCTGAACACCGACTTTCCCAGGAATCTCTCCCACTGTTTCCCAAAACTCTGTCCCCTTTGAGCTCCCCCTCCCCCACACCCAGGCCTTCAATCCCATACCCTCAGTCCCACCCTCCCCTCAGCCTGGGTGTCCTCCCTCCCTCTTCCTTTCTCCAAGTTCTCCCTGTCCTACCAGGGGCGGTGCCATGTCCCTTTTCTGCGGGCGGGGGGGGGGGGGGATATGAATCCACATTCCTTAGTGGAGTCTGGGAACCAAGCCTTGTAGACCAACGTGAGACCCCCGCCGTGACTCCGTGTGGCACAGGGAGACACTGGAGGGGTTTGAGAAGGTAACTGGACTCATGCTGTTAAAGCATTGCTCAGGCTGCTGTGTGGAGAAACTGCAGGTCAGTGAAGAAGCAGAGGGAGAGCAGGTGAAGATGGAGTGGCTCAGACAGGGTGACAATGTGACAAGTGGTCCGATTGTGGACAGATTCTGAAAGCAGAGCTGATTCGGTTTGCGGACAGATTTGATGTGGGGTTTGAGAGAGATAGAGGAAGCAAGGATGATTCTGAGGATTTTAGTGTGAGCAACTTGAAGGATGGAGTTGCAATGAGCTGAGACGAGGAAGCCTAGGTATAGAGGTGATGCGGGGAGAGCAGGTGCTCAGGTCTATACGAGTTAAGGCTGAGAGCCTGTTAGCCCTCCATAGCTGATACCAGTGACCTGGACGCCCAGGTCCAGAGGGCAGGGCAAGAGCCCTCCAGGACTGGATTGATCAGCATATAGATTCTCTCTTGGTGGGGTGTGTGTTTGTGTGCGTACACATGTGTGTGAAGGATGTGGGTGGGGGGGACGGTTGGGATAACCTATGATGGTTCTCAGACCCATCCGAGAAAGGCTGCCCTTTCCTGGCCTGTTCTGGGCCAGATGCTGAGGGAACATTTCAGGGGCTGCCCATGCCCCCTAGAATGCCACAATGAGCTCAACAATGATAGGCCCCCCGTCCCTAAACTGGAGGGGCTGAGGAGTGGTCTTGATATTGGGGGGGCGGGACAAGTTACCTCTAAGGTCCCTTCCCGCTGCGATTCTGGGACTTTCTGCAGCACCAGGGCTCCTCCCCCCTCCCCTGCTCGGGGTTCACACACTTTGCCCTTGCCCTGCCTTGTGCCCAGTTGGTTCTCACGTGGAGCTGTGCCTGGCACTTCCCTCGTTTTATTCCCAGTCTCCTCAAACTTTTGAAAGATATTAGTAGCATGCAACCTGAAGAAGAGAGGGGCGTTGACAAAATGAATTCTGACAAAGATAATTGCGTGAATCCTTTGTAGCTCGGCCCCGAACATGGCTCCACACTGTCAGTTTTTATTTCATTCAAATCCTGGAGTCGAGTGTCCGCCTGCAGGTGAGGGAGTGGTGGGAGACGAGGAGGACCCGAGAGGGGCTGCAGGCCAAAGGCAAGATTTAACCCCACCCCCCATCCCCCCTACCCCCGTTGCAGGAGCCTTCTGGGGACAGGGCCACAGCACCGTGTCCTGGGGCTTCCGTTGGTCGGGGGGCCTCCGGAGTCTCTGGGACGGGCGGAGAGACAGACGTGTGAAAGGCTTAGGGGACCACCACATTGGCACTGTCCGCCAGGCTGGGAATCGCAGCCTTAATGAACATTGAGTTCCTTGATGAAACAGACACAGGCTTGTCCCCCGTGGGTGCGAAGAGGGAGCCACTGGTAGGAGGGGGGAGTCACCATGACCTTGCCGAACCGCACTGCAGCCGCTGTCCTCAGGGCTCCCTGCAGTCATAGCTGACTGGGGCCTCTGGGCCACCGCTGCTCTCAGAGCCTGCCTCCCATGTCCGAATGCTCTCACTCCAGATTTCTCTGCTGTTGTTCATTGGACCACACCCCAAAACCCAGGCTCATGGTCTCTTTTTGGATCAGGAGCCAAGTACTCCCAGGGTACTTGGTGCACCTGTTCCCACGGAGGGGCCGGTGGTTGAGCCTTGGCCCATTCCTGTCCCTGGGCCTGGAGTGACCTTCCCCAGTGTCCCAATTTCAGCTCTGTGAAACCCAGGTCACCCATCAGCACCTTACTCTGGGCCTCAGAATCCTTCTCAAGACAGGCTCTAAGCAATCGCCACTAACCAATGAACGTTGGCAAGAGAAATGAAACTTGTTTAACATCCCTGATCTAGAAAAAGGAACTAAAACTTAACCGGCGTTAGTGTTTTCGTGATACTGGAATTTAGTTGACATGTGACCTACGCCGTAGGTATCAGAAGTTTTTCATAACTGTTTGGTGAGGAGCATTTGATTATTCTGTGTGATGTTTTTAATGAAGACCACTGAGACTGGAGGGGCTGGTGGGGAGGCCATCCTCCTGGAGGTCGGGCTGAACCACTCCCTAGCTGTTTAACACTACGAGAAACTGCATATGGACAATACCTGAATTCCCCATATGAGAGGTCCGCACATGTAGGTGATTATGTCCTATCAGTCACTTCAGTGAACAAATGAGTCAAGCTGGTAAAATTACTCCAAACCCTTCCTCGGGCAATTTCCATAGAAACCGGCCACCCAGAGCTGGCTAGGGCTTTTCCTTACATCTTTATTTGGGATGCTCCCCTGGCCACCATGGCTCCGAATAACATCGTAAAGAGGAGGGTGTGTTGGGAGGGGGAAGGTGTTTATTACAACCGAGGCCCCTGAGGTGGCTTTCTGGCAAAGTGAGAGTGGTTGGGTTGGAAAGCCGGCGAATCAAGGTGCATTGTCCATCAGCTGCTTCTCTCAGCTGTGCTGTCCTTTTTTTTGTAAAATGAGGACTTGTGCCCAATCACACTCCAGGGCACTCTGGAGACCTGGTATTTGATTCCGTGGCTTTGAATGAGCACTTGTGAGAGGTCAGACCTGTTGAAGACCAAAAATATGGTCTAAATGTTTATCAAGTAACCCCACCAAAACTCGTTATCACCTGGTTGGTGCTGGGCACTGGGCAGGGGAGCTAGGTGAGCAGAAGTTTCTGCTCTCAGGAGCCTCACATACTAGTTAGGGATGGGCCTGGGATATGCAGGGTAGTAATACAGGCAGAATGGCCAGTAGAGGTGTAGACACTCTCCCATGGGAGTCGGGAGAGCCCAGCCGTGTGTGTATGTGTGGGTGCACGCGTGCACGTATAGATCTGGGACGGTTTCAAGGAAGTGGCACTGAGCAGACCCCTGACAGCTGGTTAGGGTTTGGAAATGCAGAGGAAAGGATGCCCGCTCCGTCCTTTACTCAGGGCTTGGCACATGGAGATGCCCAGGAAATGCTTGATAACCAACTGCCGGATCCCTACACATCTAGTTCCCTCCTTTGGTTCCCTCAGGCCATCATATGGTATTTACAAAAATTAATTTTGGGAGCAGGATGGCAAAAGGCAATCCAGACAGACACAATCCATCACTTTGTCGGAGCTCTGTTTTGAGACATCGAGAGCCTGGTCAGAATCATTTGGAGGCAAGGTGCAGAGACCCACCTGGAGCTCAGGTAAAAAGAGGGACTTAGGAAGACAGTGGAAATGCTCAGGGCCTCCAGTTATAAAAGCATGGACCTCCCAGGAACTGGAGAGACCTTAGGGGTCTAGATCTTCCACTTTGCCACCTGCCCCTTCCCCACTCTACCACAGAATGTCTGGTTTCTTCTTTTCCGTCTCTTGGACTTCTATTACATTCTGTTGGCTCTGCAGACTGGCTTTTCTGCCTGCTCATCTTCTCATGAGTGACCCATCAAGGCCTCCCCGAAATGGTTCCTTTACCTCTCAAGCCTCCAAGGTCTTCTCACTCCACCCGCTGTGGCTCATTGGCCAGTGTCTGTGTCCTGACTCCAAAGTCCCAGGAGAGGATCTGCTGGTGTCAGCTTACATGACAAGTCTGCCCAGTCAGCTGGGAGCAGGGGCATGACCCTCACACACCGTGGATGTCCGCTTTCTAGCTGTTTTTCCAAGAAAATGGTAGAGTTCCTCCAGAAAATGGTGGGTTCCTCCAGCAGGAGGAGCATCCTTCTCCTGGGCTGTTGCAGAGGCTCCCACGCCCAGCCTTGTAAGGTCTTAAAGTGCATGGCGCATGGCTGTCCGTCCTGCTCCCATCATGTGATTGATAGTAACATGCCACAGATAGCTTAGTAAATGCAGGAAGAGTTGTCTTTGTCCAACACAGTCTATCTGGCACCTTTCTCTCTAGAGTTAATCAGGCAGTTTTAAAGAACATTTTATGATGCTGCTGAACAAAGGGATGATGGAAAGTATTCTTTCTCCTCCCTGGCAGGTCAAGCCTTTGTCCATATCAGCTCTCCTAGGCTCCTGGGTGGGGGCTGGTGTATATGTACTGACTGCCTCGATGGAGACGTGGCCAGAGTTTGGACCTCTGAGCTCATATTCCCGTAGAAATAGATAGTAAATAGTGGTTCTGCTCCTGAGCCAGCCCACAAAGCCTATGTAATAAACCTTTTGTGGACCCTAAGGGCCATTTAATACAAGCTTCTCTCCATTCATGTGATGGAAAACAGATCCAGAAGCAAAACTTTTCTTAGAGCTAAAGGGAGACTCTTTGTAATCCTCTGCAATCCTGCCTTGTATGGGAGGCCCAGGAGAAAAAGGGATGTATTCCGAGTCACACAGCTCTTCAGGGGCTGGATGGCAGCTGAACTCACAATGTCGCTGCATCACTGGTAAGTAAACAAAATTCCAAGTCCGTCGAACTGTGTAACAAATAGGCTGTTGTTTGTCTTGAATATTGATGTTTGAGAAAAAGCAGGTTGGATTAGATGGTAGATGATTGTCAGATACCTTCATGAAGTTCTAATAGACTTCCAAATACCAAATCCTTTTAAATAAATTCAAGGTTATAACGCATGAAAACCTTTTCTCTCTCTCTCTCTCGATAGTTAGATTGCTAGAGATTGAGATAATATTCTTATATAAAGTATATACAGGTATACATAGGTAGATAGATATATATACAGAAGGAAACAACTAGTGCTTTATTTTGTCTGTTCCTTCTAGAAGTTGAAATTATGTTTCCCTCTCATCTAGAGGCATGTAGAGCAGTGCTGTAAAAACACAGAACTTTCCACAAATGGCGGAAATGTTCTGTATCCAGTGCAGTAGCCCCTAGCCACATGTAGCGATCAAACACTTGAAGTGTAGGTAGTGTAAGAGAGGAACAGCATTTTTAATTTTATTTAATCTTAATGAATTTACATTTAAATGTGACTAGCCACTCGTGGTTAGTGGCTACCGTGGTGGACAGTGCAGCATAGCATTCCTATGAAGCTTATTAACCAGAACACACTTGGAGCTTTCAGGCAGAACAAAACAGGCTAGGATGGGGAGAGCAAAAGGTAACAGAGACAAAGAAAGATGTTTAATTAAAGGCAACTGGACGAAAATTAGAGAGGAAGCATGTTTATGTGTGAGAGGGCACCTGAGGTGGTGTAAACTGAGCTGTTAACAGTGAGAGGCGAGGAGAAGGGGGTGCTTGATATATTCAGTATTCTTGCATGGGGTTAAATTGGATGGTCAGACAGTTCCATGTCGTGGCCACCAGGGGCCCCCACTGACTCAGCACGGTTTGGTTGCTGAGGTGGGGGTGTGTGTGTGTGTGTTTGTGTGTTTGTGTGATGGGAGGAGGAGGATGAGACTCAGGAAAGACAGCCCTTGAGCGGGTCAGAGAAGAGCGGGGGTAATGGCTCATCGCTGTGTGCTAAACACGACTGCAGGTACCTTACAAATCACAATCCTATAAGGTATGTCAGTACTCTTTTATCACCCCCATATTACAGAAGGACAACTAAGGCACAAAAGAGATAGATAACTTAGCCAAAGTCACAGAGCAGTGGAGTTCATAGTTAGGAAGTAAATTAAACCACCTGGCTCCAGAGTCTGGGTTAACTATTATGCTCCGCTACTCCCACGAGGAGCCTGCCTCTCCGTGGTTCTAGCCCTGCCTAGAATGTGTAAGTATCTTGCCGCTCACCTGGATTATCTTAGCATGAAGCTGTTGGGGCAGGTTTACGTGAAATATTGTATTCTTCTTACTTTTTTTTTTTTTTTTTTGCCTGTAGCCACTTTTCATTCATTTATGCATTCATGTATTCTACAAGTAGACATGGAACATGCTATAAGCTGAGGATAGGGATAAGAAGGATCAAAGGAGCCTGTGCTGGGAGGTCTGAAATGGACAGAAATACCTGCTATACGGGGAATGAAGGGCTGAGTGTCTTGGATCGGGACAGAAAGAGAGAGAAGGGATCCTGACCAGGTGGATTATCTGGGAAGGCTTCTTGGAGGAGGGGCCCTGGAGCTGAACCTTGAGGACCAGGTAGCATTTGAACACGTCCACATGTCTCCATTTTTGGTTTCAGTGCCCTCCTGCCGTGCACTGACAAAATGCATTGTTGCTGGGAGGATGACCTCTTACAGGAGATTCAGAACTCAGGTTCAGCCAGAGTCTCATTCCCCACGTGCAGAGTCCCTCAGTCATCACAGCCTGGCGTGCTGGTAGGAAGCACGCTGCTTGGGCACCTCCTGCCTCCTCCACGTGCTGACCTCCTTCAGATGCCCAGGAGCAGCGAGAGAGCTTCCCTCCGAGGCCCAGCTCGCAGCACAGGCCTTGCCCACACTCCAGGCGCCTGGATTCCTCAGAAGCCGGCTCCCGGGGCCTGTCCAGCAAGGCCTGGAAGCCCAGGTCCCCACAGACCTGCTAGTTAATGAGTTCTGCAAAAACTAGGTCTGTCTGTAATCGAAATGGGAGTCCAAGCCTCGCACGGTCCCTGAATTAATTCATTCCTGTTTGAAAAGGAGGAAGGCAGAGTTCCTGCTGCCGCCTGCACCATCCGTGGAGAGGTTCTGTGTGCCACAACTTCCATTTTGGGACCCGTTGTTTTTCATCACTTCAGCACAATCTGGAAGACATTCTCCAAGTCTATTATTCCTGTCTCCTGCTGCCACACCGAGGCAGTTGTTAACAATGCCCTCTGCCCACCCCAGACCCCTCCTCCATTTAAATACCAGTCTGATGGGCAAAGAGGGCATTTGAGGACTGCTCCAGACTAGAAAGTTCCTATTATTTTATTCCCTTCTTACTCTAATTCAATTTCCTTCCAGATGGGGACAGGTGGGTATAAAATAAATGGGGCTGGAATTACAATCGCAAGAAGGCAGGTTCGGATGCAGTGGGGAAATTAGATGTAGCTGGAAAATTTGTCTAGGGTCCTATGGGTGCGTCCCTTGAGGGCTCGAAGGCCACCACGACCACCACCCCCAGCCTGGCTCTCCTCTCAATGGGCTGAGAATGGGGAATGAGAGTGACCAAAATTCCTCCTCCCACATTAGAGTGGTCTGAGTCTCCTGACTGAAAGAAAGGAGAAATTCAGCAAGGAGATCTTATCATGACACCCCCATATCTTGGGTCGCCAGGAAAATAACACTTAGCCTTTGTACCATTCTTCTGGGATTTTCTTCTCTTCTGTCTTTACTCAAATACAGTCTCCTCCAGGAAGCTTTCCTTGATTACCCCTCCTCTGTGCTTCCCCCAGACTCTGCATATGTCCGCATTAAGTGTGTTACTGGTCCATGGTGCCTTGTGCATTAGGAGCCTGTTCCCGCTGGCAATGGCTGGTGACTTCCTGTACAGAGGAGGCTTCCGTACAGATGTGCTGGGGGATGACTCTCTTTGCCCACTTGCCTGCTGTGTGACCTTGCACACACTCCTTATGTCTCTGGTCCTCAGCAACTCTGTTTGCAATGTAAGAAGATAAGACCCACCTGACAAGGTTATTATGAGGAATAAATGAGATACCAGCTTTCTCGTCTCTGCCTCACAACCCTTTGTACCCACTAACTACTATTAGGGCACTGGGGTTCTGGAGGCAGATGGACCTGGCTTTGAATCCTGGTTTCCACCATTTTCTAGCTGTGTCTTCAGTTCTGTTGCCACCTGTCTGTGCCTCAGTTTCTTCATCTGTAAGATGATGATGATAACCCCTAACCCCTATCTCATATACTTGTTGGGAGGATAAAATGGGATAATGCACATAAAGGGCTTAGCATAGGCCTGGCACAGAATAAACACTCAAAAGATTAGCTATTATTATTGCCATCGTTGTTATTAAAATTGTGTGATGGTGGGGGCAGCAATACCAGCCCAGGACAGTGCCCAGTGGCCAGTAAGTGTTGAGTATAAAGAAAAGGAGAATGTTTTCATTCTAAACTGGGGAACATTTTACAACTAGAATGCTCAGTCATGTTACCCTTTGTCAAACGAGGATGATTGGAACATGATGCAGGTGATCAGAGAGCATGGGCCTGGAGAGGTACCCGGGGGTACCTGCCCCTTCCTGGCTGTCACAGTGCTCCTCAGCCTCCCAGCTCTTCCAGCCTCTGCCAGATGCAGGGGAGTTGGAGGTGACAGATACTCACCCACTGATAGCCAGAAATTTAACCCAGAAGGAAAGAAAATCTATGGCTGCCAGCTCATATGCAGCCAGGAGCAGTTGTTAATGAGTCAAGGTCGATGGCCAGACAGACAAGAACCAAGGGAAGGGTTGGCATTTGCTGAGGATGCTGATTTCCAAGCTCTGGCCTGTGGTGGAGCAGCAGAAATGTGCTTGTGGAGACCTTGGCCTTCCTTCCAGGCTGGGGCTGCCCAGAGCTGTGCCCTGGAGCCGTGAGCTGAGTCCGTGTTTGTGTCCATGCCTGTCTGTATCTGTCATAGCCAGCATGTCCTAAGGGCTTACTGTGTGCTAGTTTACATAGCCCGCTGTAATATCCAGTCTTCTCCATCACATAGATACTAGTGACCTCACTGTGAAGCGGGAACAAGAGGCCCCACAGGCATTAGTCAGGATCAGCTAAGTTATGCTGTGGTAATGAGCACCTCTTAAATCTCAGTGGCCTGAAGTCTCCCCAGTGACATTGCAAATCCCTCCTGGGTCAGTCTGTGCGATTGTCATTGTCACCCTGGGGCCCAGACTGACAGAACAACCGTCATGTGGAACACCACTGGTCTCTTCACAGAGGGTGGAGATTGGATCGTGTGCTGTCTCATGGGGCTTCCTCCTGGAAGTGATGGACAGTACTGCCGCTCACATTTCATTGGCTAAAGCGACTCATGTGGCTGCCTCTAACTCCAAGGGGTAGGGGCATTTGTAACCCTAGTAAGTGCCCGAAAGAACTGGAAGTATTTGGAGTATTTGGTGAGCAACAAAAGGCTACCATGTTACCAACTAGTGTGGTTTCGGGATTGAACAAGTTCATATATATCATACACTTAGAACAGTGCCTGGCCCCCAGAAAGCCCTGCATGGATATTAGCTAGGAACACCATGACTATATCTATTATTTGTTTTAAAGATGAATAAACAGAGCACAGAGAGGCCAAGTAATTTGCCTAAGGTCACACAGGTTGGGAGATTCCCTAAGGATTGTATTCCTAACTATACGACCCCACCCCCCAGAGTGCCAGGCCCACTCTGAGAGCCAAGCTGGGTCAGGATGGACATGATGTGCTCTCGAAGAACATCCAGTCTATTGGGAGAAGAAAAGGAAGGCTACCCTTTAGTGAGTGCCACATACATGGTCTCATTGAGTTCTCACTACAGCCCTGAGGTAGGGATTATTATTATTATTTTTTTTTTTTTTTTTGAGGTAGAGATTATTATTCTCATGGCTGGGGTGGGGAGACTGAGGCTTAGAAATGTGAAGTGATTTGTCCAAGACTGAAGGCGACTGGAGGGTGGAACGAGGCTTCATGTCCCATATTCTGGACTCTAAACCACTGTGGCACGTGGTCATCAGCCTCTCAGATGCTTTCATCAGGGACAGCACTGGCTGTTGGAGGGCACTCAGGGTGAATTCAGGGATGAACAAGCCCCAGGGTATTGACTCGCTGAGGAAGAAGCACAGGGGAGGTTCTGTGAGGATCCCTGAGGAAGCGGACATGGCTTCCGGTTGGTGGTATCAGGCAGGCTGCAAGGAGGAGCCAGCGTTTTCCCTGTCTCTGGATCGGACGTACAGTGCTGATGGGGAGGAAGCTGCAGAGGAGGGAGCCATGTAAGCCTTCTGGGGAGCCAGGACTTCTGTTCAGGTTGTTGGGGAGCCAGAGCGTGGGCTGTTTGGAGGAAAGGTGAGACCCAGGATCAGATCTGATGACAGTAGGATGACCAGTGACGGCGGCACAGACCAACTTCAGGGCCACGATCTACATGGTAATCCCAGATTAGAGTGTGTCTCATGACATTCCGGCAGATGTCAGCAAATGTCTGGAGGAAGGGGCACTCTGCTGGCCATCTCTGTGCACAGATCTTCTGTCCACCCTTCTCCTCCTCCTCTGTGCCCTGGAAGGCCGGAGTCTGTGGCCTGAATCCACTGGGCTTCCTACTGTTCGGCTTCCTGTGTAGTCAGTGGGAGGCACTAGCAGGAGACGGGGTGGGGGGTGCTAGCAGAGAGAGAGGCAGGGGTACTTATTCCCTCTGCTGCCTCCCTGCTGGCTTGGTGGGGGTTGTGCCTCTCTGTCAGGGGCCTCTGCTCCTGTTTGGTACCCCTTACTAGAGATGCAGCTCTGGTGGGGTTTTTGTAACTATTTCTCCTGCTGTCCTTCTGGCCCAACAGTGGTAATGGCTCCCCTCTGTTGCCACGGTGTTTCACCATCGTGTGCTGGTTTTTCTTAATAAACAATCTCTTCACTAAACTCTCTCCAATCACCCTTTTGAATGAGCCTTCTGTCTCCTGCCAATACAGGGCTCTTTCTTAATTGACACAAAGATGCCATTGGACTAGCAGCAGCTTTGAAAGCTTTCAGACCTTATTCTATGGCATTTGGGGAGTTATTCCCAGGAAGGGGATCAGGGGGCAACCCAGGCTCCATCACCTATGGGGTGGCCAAAACAGAAGTGCAGGGATAGAGCAGGGCATGGGGACATTTTCTGCACCCCCCCCCTTTTTTTCTCAAGACTCCTGGCACCTAGCAGCATCCCTGTGAATGTTTGTGGTGCTGAGATAAGAAGGATTCTGCAAGCCGGGGCAGGAGAGGCAGCGGCTTAGGGCATTAGTAATGGTGACCCGCAGGTGCTCATTCCTTGCTGCGCTCACCTGCGGGTGCCTCTTTAGACTGTGAGCCCCCCGAGGGCAAAGCTGGGCCGCTCCCATTTCCGCCTCTGCCAGCACAGCCCCGTGGGAGCAGACGGGAGTGGCTGGCGAAGTGACCCGAGCCGAGTGGAGCTGGCTTGAGTTGGCCTGAAAACCTCCTTTGGGGCAGACCCCTGGTTTTCACTGGAAGATGAAAACCTGTATCAGAGAGAAGACTGACTTAAAAGGATTTTAGAAAACACCATTTTATTCTTTTTCAAAACGTACAGCAAGTAATCAAGAACATTCCTCCTGAGTCCAGTGCTATTTCCTCTTCAGTTCACTGCCCCTCAAGCCAAATCCCAAGTCTGCTTTAATGAATATAGAAAACTCACTTGTCATTAGTTGGACAAAAGCTAATGGACTGGAGTCCTTGAGGACAGTGGGTCTCTTGAGCAAATTAAACACTCCCCTTGCAATCTTGAAGCCTATGTTAAATTGTTTATCAAACTCTGCCTTCCCAGGTAGCATTCAGGTGAAATTTCTCAAGTTCTGGCCATTAAGTCAGAAAATTTTATTGAGCTGGAGACAGTAAAAAGGAGGTAATTTCAAAATGGCTTTGTTTTAAAGAGGAAAAGGCATATTAGTTGGGGTCTGGGGAATGATCCGTAAATACACTTCACCTATGGTATGGCTCCTATCTTGGCTCATAGCAGACATTACTAATCAATCATATATTCTTTGCTATTCATTCAAAACAAAGCCTACTTGCAAACCAGGGCCTCAAGTAAGTGGATGTCTACAATTTTGGTAGTCAGAAAAGAAGATGCTGGAAATCATAGGGCAGAGGAAGGAGCCCTGGGCTTGGCGTCTGGAAGCCAGTTGTGATCTCCCTCTCTGAGTCTGGTTCCCTTTGTTCAAATGGGAGCCCCTCCTAGCCTGCCAGCTGAGGCTGTGATGATGGTCAAGGTCACGGCTGAAGGAGCTTGCGGGGCTGTGGAGTGCTGTCATGCCAGCTGGGCGGTCGTGGTTGTCCTGGGCGCTGGCATGCACACATGCACAAGTGAACTCTCCAAGGAATAGAGGTAGTTCTTCAGAGGCTTCCTCGTCATGGGGCTGTTGATGTTCAGGTCCTGTGTCTGTGTAACCACATATGGCTGTGGGGTGAGGGATGGAGGTCTTGGGTCCAGGGATCCCAGAGCAGGGTCAGAGAAGCAGAATGCTGGAGCATATGCCCTAAGTGGCAGCGATTCATGCAATTCATTCATTCATTCATTCATTCATTCATAAACATTTTCTGCCAGGGCCTGAGCAGGGCCCTGATGACTCACCAGCAGCTCAAGTTGCTGGCTAACCACCTTCTAGGGTCCTACAGTCTCAGGGTGACAGGGGCCTGAGAAAAGGCATGGCTTTGGGGAAAGCCTGTGTGTCTTCGGGCAAGCCTCTCACCTCTCTGAGTCTCAGCTTCCTTGTCTGTGGAGTGGAGGTAATAGCCCCTCAGAGGGTTTAAATGAAGGTTTAATATTCCGCTCAGGGGATTCAGTGAGATCATACATGTAAAAATGCCTGGCACGTGCTAAGTACTCAAGGAACGTTAGCCAACTGCCAAGTATTAGGGCCAATAACACCTCGGCAGATGCTTACAGAGATGGAATTCAGTGCAAATACCCAAGAGTGGGGCTTTCAGAGTGCTGGAAACATTTTCATATTTGTGCAGGGAGAAAACAAATATTATTTGCCCTAAAACTGCGAGGAGCACGCTAAGAGAATGAGGCCGTTAGAAATTGAATAACTTCATTTGCAGACATAGCATCAGTTTTTTTTCAATTTGTAAGTACTTGTCTCTGTATTTGGGAAGGAAAATTGAATTCATCTCAATCATCAGCCTGTTCCTGGGTGGTTCGGGGAAACGCCACCCTCTCTCCAAGCATCGGGAGGCTCGGTGCCACCTGGAGTGGAGTGACTGGAGCCTGGTTGTTTTCTTCGTGGCGAGTTGGGAATAGCACGTGCTTAATTGTTGCTTTGCTCTTTCTCTGTACTCCCAAACTGGGCACCTCTAAGAAGCAGCTTTGCAAAGGTGTCTCAATCCCATGTTGGGGAGCATTTACAGAGGGTCAACGAGGGCATCCGATGGCTGCTCCTGGGGCCACAGAACAATGGCTTGCGGATAACCCATTCGGCACAACGGGGACGTGTCCACCCGGGAAAGGCAAAGAGTAGATGGTGGGGCATTCCAGGAAGCAGCCACTGCTCCTCTTGATCCTTCCATCTTACCTTTGTTTCATAATACTTAACCTGAATTGCCCCTGAGCATGCTCCTGGCCATGGTCATGTCCAGAAATAGGATTTCTTTGGAAATGGACATCGCTGTAGAGGAATCTAGAACTGGGTCTCCAGTACTTACCTGTCATTCCTGCCCTGGCCCGTAGGTAAAGGCTGGAAACCAGAAACTTGAAGGGAGATCCTAAACGTAGATCACATTTACAACAACCTTCCATGTCCCTTTGCAGTCTTTCTCCTTACTCTCCCCCTTTCCAAACATATTGGGCTGCCTCAGGTTCCGCCGGGGTTCTTTAAGTTAGGATTATCCACCATGAGCTGAATATTCAGGTATAGCAGTTGCTGCTCAAGGCATGAAGAAGTGAAAATGACCTATATTCCCCAGTCCCTGGCCACTGACTGCTGTGTAGTGATGGGTAGGTAAGAACACTTGAATGAGGCTGAGATGTGTGGCCAGGGAGGGTGGAGAGGGGGACAGTCAAATGGGGCCAGTGTTTGCATTTGTCCTGCCCTACCTCCTCGATAAAAGGAAAATAGGGTTTGGGGGGGGGGTTGGAGGAGGAGGAGAGTCTCCTGAGAGACTCCTGCCTGTAGGCGGTTGTGCTCAGCCCTGCCAGCTTCCCACCCCCACTACCCCCAGGATGGAACAAGCTCTGATTGTGTTAAATGTTGACTATTCTCGTACCATGGCCCCGCAGGGACAGATTCTGGCGAAGATGATAGATAGACCTTGGAGCGGGAAAGCAGATGATGTTTGAAAGCACAGCGCCGGGGGAGAACCAGCCTGGGGCTTAGAGAAGAGAGCACGTTTTGTTTGTTTTTGCTTGTTTCCGCTGGATCTCATTCAAGGGAGGTGGATGGGACATTGCAAAAATGCCCATTTTGGTCTGCCGTGGGGGCTCAGGCCTTGGGTAGCAGGCTGCTGGCATCCTCTGCCACAATGTCAGAAGCCCTCGCTCTGGGCCAGGCTTTGTGGGGTCACTGGGGATGCAGGCAGAAGTCAGCTGTGGTCCCTGGTCTAAGTGCCTCAGTCTGGGGTGGGGGGAGACTGAGCATGCACAGACGGATGATGCAGAGTAATTCATGCTTTGATGGAGGGGGGTACAGGGAGCTAGGGGACAACTGATGTGTATGTGTGACCAGCAGCAGATGGCAGAGATCAGAGAGGAGGGGATTCCTATACGTTTGTGCCTGGCAGGTCTGGGTGAGAAGAGGTTGCTTATGGTTGCTGGCCAGTGCAAGGGTGTCATGTGGAGGACAGACAGGAATAAAAAGTAGAAAGGAAGCAGGAACCAGTTCATGGTGGGCCTTGAGTGCCAGGCATCTCTCTGGAGGAAATGGGGAGACATGAAGTGGTTTTCATCAAGTGAGCAACCAGTGAGGTTGGAGTGTTAGGGGAGAGGTCTCTCAGGATGAGCAGGAGGGCAGTGGGCACAAGAGGATGGCCAGGGCTTGAGTCTGAGAGGACTTCATTCACCTCCTCCTCTCCTGAGGGCCCAGGCTATCTTTTAAAAAATCATGGGGAGCCCAGGAGAATTTCCAGGGGGCAGGGAAGTACTTTCTGCTAGATAGAGTGGAGTGAGAGTTTTACCCTTGGAACATCATTATTCAGTCTGCAGGCTGGGATGGGGAAGGCAGCGAGTGGAGAACTAGAGAGCTAGGAAGAAAGGAGGTGGTGTAATCATGCACTGGTTGGAGCACAAGCTTTGAAATCAGACCTGGCTTCCGATTCCAACTCCACAGCTGTATAACTTTAGGTACATTTTTTAATATTTCTGTATCAGTCAGGGCAGTCGAGGTTATGCCGCAGTAACAAACAGCTCCGAAGCCTAAGCAGCTTTAAATCACAGAGGTTTATCTCTGGTTCATGTTACATGTTCATTAAAGGTTTGCTGGAGGCTCTATTCATACTAGTGACTCCAGAACCCAGGTTTATGGAGGCTCCTTTTCCGTACTGCTTCTATAATGACTAAGGCAATGTGGAGCAAGCATGGTGACTCAGTTACTAGTTCTTAAAATGAGCCACCTCACTTCAACTCTCATTTTATTGGCCAAAGGTTGTCTGCCTGTGCCTATGTTCATAGAGTGTATGGGGATGGGAATTGGAATAGTGATGAACACTTCACACACACACACACACACACACACACACACACTCTCTCTCTCTCTCTCTCTCTCTCTCTCTCTCTCTCTCACTCACTCACTCAACTTCCTTATCTATAAAATGGGAATAAAACTACCAGCCTCAGGTAGGCATTGTGAGTCTAATGAGAGAATGAATGTGGAGGTCTGCTCACACCAAATAATGACAGCTGGGGGGAAAAAAGGTGTGGGCAAAAAGGGGACTAAGTGAGGCATTTATTCCTTTTGGAGTTTCCTAGACAGCATGGTTGATTTGCCCAGAAAAAGGCCCTGTCCCTGCAACAGCTGTATCTGAGGTTTTGCTTCATTTGTGACCCCAGGAGTCCCCGGGGCTCCAGGAACTCCTGCTTATGAAAGGCTTTCCCACTCTCTGCGAGTCTCAGGGCTGAGCTGGGGTGCTCTCCGAGGCACCCTCAGGCTTCCTCTCCAAGACTGTGCATTTCAAACGCCGACCTCATGTCTTCGCTGCCGCCGCCAAGGCCCTGTGGAAATGGCATTTCTATTCCAAGAATCAGTTCCCATTCATCACCGTGAAGCGCGATACCTGGGGGGCAACGGTAACTGAGATTTGGCGAGTCTCCGAAGACGGCAGTGTGTCTGCGCGAGCTGAGTAATTAGAGCAGTTTTCTGCACACATGCCTAATCTTTATTTAAGGTATTTCACTTAGGTACACATCTAAGTTATTCAAAAGTCAGTTAGATTTGAGACATGTGTGTCATCCAACAATCTCTCTTCTCTATTTTAGAACAGTTGAATGAGCACCAATAACCATAATTGCAAATATTTACTGGGGCTAGGTGCTAAGCAGCTGTACTCTGCACTTCATTTGAAGTAACCCATTTAATTTTCACAACGCTATACTCTTTCTGGTACACGACTTAAGAAACTCATGGATCTCCCAAGTTGTTTCCATATGAAGGATTCTTAAGTAATTTTTACGGGGAAAGTGGTGAATCAATGGAGAGCATTTGGCCTGGAAGACTAAAAAAAAATAATGGAGCTGGCGTGCCTGTAGAGCTCATTACGTGCCAGGCACCATCCTAAGTGCCTCTCGTGTATGAGCCTAGTAATCATCTCAATAATCTATGCAACAAATATTATTATTGCCATTTTACAGTTGTGGGAACTGAGGTAGACCAAGATTGCATAACTCTCTAAACATAAACATAGCCAAAAGGTGGTAGAACCCGCACTTGAACCCAAATAGTTAGGCTCTTAACCACTACATCATACTGCCTCTTGGGGTCTAGTAACCTGTGTCTTAAACTACTGTGGGGACTGTCATGTGGAAGATGATGACAGGAAGGCTTTTCACTAACTTCTAGATCAGCAGAACCAGGGCCAGTGGTGTAAGCCACAGAGAGGCTGATTTGGAACCCACCTAAGAAAGAGCTGTCCTCGATTAATGTTGCTCAAAGATCAAACAGAGTTGCTGGTAGGTAGTAAGCTCCCCATCACCAGAAGTCCTCAACAGACTGGGTGATGACGTCTTCCCAGAGAGACATGGGTGAAATTCCTTCCTTAGGCTCTAGGTTGACCCAAATGGCTCCTGTGATCCTTCGACATAAGGAGTTATTAACACGACAACTGTCATGACGTCTGAATATGGCAGAAAGTTTTTAAACTACTATATCCTCTCCCTACTTGAAATTGGGAGCAGATGACAAAGCTACACAAGTGGCAAATATGAAGGCCCACGATACTTTTCCAGAGCTCAGTAGTATCATCAAATTAAACTCATTGCAAAGCTACTCTGACACATGGTAATGATGCAAATAATTGTTGTTACCTGGATGATCAATTAACCTAAGTTCACTTCATTGACTCTAAGTAGTATCATTTTCATTAGTCAAACCTGCATTTTTATGTTTTTCTTTTCTAGCTTTATTAATTTACCTGACTTTTAAAGCAGTGCTGAATTTGGAAGTTTTTGCTAATGCTCTGTAGGATTTGTAGGTTTTTATCTTTCTTAGAGAAGCCATTAGAGGATGAGAAGCTTGGGGGTGGGGGATCACTCCTTAGTTGGACAAGAAGAGCTAGGCCAAGGCCAAGGACCTCCCTGGTGAGCAGGAGCTGTGGGTGGAGAAGACCTGACAGGAACATGGGTCACATGAGCTTGGGAGTCTGGAAGGAGCAGTCAAGCTCTCGGCAGAAATGGCAGTGATCCCACAAAATGGCCCAGCCCCTTGGGGCCAAGACCCAGGGCAGTGAGAAGGAACTGGTCAGAGGTGATGAAACAGGGCAAACGCAGGAGGAATTGTACGGATGAAATGTGGCCCCTGCCTCAACATCTGGCATTTTGTCTGGGTCCCCTGGGGCAGGAGGCAGTTCCAGGGGGATGGGCATAAGGTCTATCTGGATATAAGGACAAGAAATTGATTGTAATCGAGGAGCAAAAAGACCCAGCACAGGGGTCGCAGGAGCTCCTGGTAGTAAGTCCAGACCAGTGTCTGCAAGCAAACCTCCTCCCTCCCCAGATCTTACCCCCGTGGGGTGCAGGGTGGGGCCCAGGGATGTGATTTCAGTCCCAGCACTGCCCCTACAGCGCATGGCTTTGGCAAGATCCTTACCAAATCTCTGATCCTTACCTCAGTTCTTTATCTCTGAAGTGGGAGAATTAGTCTACATATCCCCCAAGGACCTCCCACTTCTAAATCATGGTGGGGGTGGCTCTCAAACATCTTCTTCCCCTTCGAAAAGGCTGTCAGGGAGATTAAACCAACTGTGAGTCTTTTGCTCCTCTGCTCAAGAATCGAGGATTTCTATGAACTGGAGTTTTTGATTTACAGTCCCAAGAGCAAGGTGGTACAGGAGGGAATAATAAGCTCTTTTGACTTGGAAGCTCCTGCAAGAAATGATAGATGTCCCCAAGGGAAGGTACATCCTGGAGGGTGTCCCCACCCCCAGCAGGAATCAGTCTCCCTGTCTCTTGAATGCCCAATCAGTCTCCCTATCTCTTGAATGCCCAACATCTCTCTAATAGCATTTGCTACCTGGTATTTCAAGCAGCTGCTTATGTGTCTTATAGTCACTGATGAGGTCCTGAGCCTCCTGAGGTTAGCAACCGTGCAGGCGGGATTTGTGGCACAGGCGGCTGACTGCACGATGGAACTTCTGATTTCAACCAAGTGTCTCACCTTATTTTGTTGCGAAGATCTGGGGTGCGTGCTGCTTAAATGCACAGAAGCCCTGCTACTTTGGACTTCTTGCAAATAGAAAAAAGTCCACATGGGGGGAGGGTGTGTGCTAGGCAGAAGCTACCCCGTCATTCCCTGCAATGCAGACCCCTGGAAGCTTTGTGTCTCCCACTTGTGGCCCTGACTCTGTTGACACTACAGAGCAGACACCTGGGGGTTGGCACCTGGGCTGGCTGGAGGGCTTCCAAGAAGCCTCCTTTCCACCTTCTCGGTGTTGGAAGCCCAAGGGCTGGAACTTGTTGATATCATGCTCTAAACAATACATATAATCATTGATGGTGACTACATTTTGGCAAAGTCTAGGCTAAGCTCTTTACCTATTGAATCCTCGTCACAACTTTATGGTGGCAGAACTATTGTCACTCCCATTTCACAGATAAGAGAACTGAGACCCCTGTCCAGACAGCCGGGAATGTTTTTCCTCTGGCCCCTCACATGGATCCTTCTCGTTCCTGAGGTCTCAGCCTCGAACATCACTTCCTCAGGCCAGCCTTCTGGACCACCCTCAGTCAAGAGGCCCCCAGCTACCCCATCATTCTATATCCAGAGTCCTCAAATTTGAACATGTACCAGAAGGCTCCTGGAGAGCTTAAGATACAGATGGCTGGGCTCCATCCTAGAGGTTCTGATTCAGTCCTCCAGCTGGGCTGGCTCGTGCCTGCGTAAATCACCAAATCTCTGATCATCTGTAAAGTGATGTTCTGCCACGTTCTGGTCGTGTATATCCTGGAAACTACCTGGAACTGAGAGGCCAAGAGCCCAGGTGAACAGCTGGGGGTACTCTGAGAGGCAAGGCCTCCAGTTTCTGACTCCCCGCATGTGGCAGGACAATCCAGAGCACAGGAGGAATGGACCCACCCCCGCTTTGGCCTGTTTGCTTCTTCTGGGGCTGTGTAGACCCAGTCCAGGAGGCTCCAGCTACCCAGATCTGACCAGAGAGGATAGCTGATGGCATTGAGACCCTTGGCCGCACCTTGAGGCACACAGCCTTGTCGATTCTCCCTCCTGAAGAGGAAAGAGGAAGAAGAAAGCGGAGAGGAAGGACAGAAAGAGGATAATAGAAGCACATCGCGCACTGTGCTTCTCTTTGGCAAACTAAATGCTTATTGAGATTAAGATAAGCTTGACAGACTTTTGTTAGCAGTTTTGGGGCCTGAGAATATCTTGCCTTGAGAGACTTCTATTAGAACTGACTCCACAACTAATAATGTAGTCTCTGTCACTTAACTCAAAAGTCCCTCCTGGACCCGCACAGTGAAGCGTTAAGGAAATGAAATCTTTTTTTTTTTTTTTTTTTTAAACATATACAGCAAAGTTTGATTTGTTGAGAACATTTCTTCAACTGACAAGTTACAAGCCATGTCTGAGAGGCCCACTGGGAACTTTCAAAATTTGAGCAGCAGTTTCTAATCACTGACGATCATTAGCATTTTAGTGAATAGATTTTTGATAAGAAAAATCTTTGCTCTGTGGGTAGAAAAAAAAAACCCTGACATTTGATAATGCAAACAGAGTAGCAATTTTAATTAGGCCTGCAGTCCTTCCTGGTGTGGCAAACATGGCACAGGATCCAGATGTTTTCCATGTTACAGGATGTGAACTTAAGGCTGCGTCAAGCCCCTGGTGCTGGGTGCTATGCGATTGGATCTCCGGCGTGTTCACCGGTGTGTTCAGTAATAACGACTATTTACTGAGCACTTGCTACGTGCCAGATGCTGTGCTGTTTCACGTGCATCATCTCAATCGGTCCTCAAATCAATCTGATGAGATAACTATTATTATTATCATTCCCATTTTACAGATGAGAAAACTAAAGACCAGAAAGGTTCACTAACCCAAAGTCCCCAGCTCATTTATTGCTGGAGATACTCACCAAGGTCTGTGTGACTCCAGAGTCTCCACGTTTACCCACCAAGCTGTACCTCCTCCCAGAGTCATGAGACCTCTCCCAACCTCAATCTCCTGGTCTGTGGAATGTGGGGACGTGATCAGTCATATCTCCTTCACTGGGCTCTGGTGGAGCTCTGAGGAAGGGGTGGCTGTGCTTAGGAGAACATTTTTTCCTCTCAGGGAACTAGAACCTGACACTTGGTTTCGTCTTTCCACTGATCTTAGCCTGACCCTTTGGGGCCACCCAGAAGAACTCTGATCCCCTTTCCCTGTGATATTCAGAAATTTGTAATCAGCTCTTGCTGGGTCATTGGATAGGTATATGTTTAGCTTTTCAAGAAATCACAGAACACTTTTCAAAAGTAGTTGTACCATATTACACTCCAAACTGCAGTGTGCGTGCATTACAGCTGCTGTGTATCCTCTCCAGCATCTGGTTTTGTCAGCCTTTATCCTCTCAGCCATTCTAGGTACGCAGTGATATCTCACTGCTTTTGCGGTTTGCATGTTCCTGATGACTAATGGTGTTAAAAGTCTTTTCATGTATTTATTGGCCATTTGTATATCTTCTTTGGTCAAGTGCCCATTTAAGTCTTGTCCCTTTTTTTAAGAAATTGTGCTGCTTGTCTTCATTATTGAGTTGCAGGGTTTTAGATATTCTGGGCACAAATCTTCTGTCAGATAAATATGTTGTGAACATCTCTCATTTTATGGCTTCCCTATTTTCTGGGTGGTGTTTTTTGATAAGCAGATGTTTTAATTTTGATCAAGTCCATTTTCTCATTTTTTCCCCTATGATTTATACTCTGTGTCCTTTCTAAGAAATCTTTAGTTCACAAAGATATTCTCCTATGTTTTCTGTTTTCACTCTTACTTTTTACGTCCCTAGTCCATCTTAAATTTATTTTGTGTAAAGTGTGACACAGGGTCAAGGTTCTTTGTTTTTCATATGGATATTCGTTTGTTTCAGCACCGTTTGTCAGAGACTTTTCCCTTTCCCCATTTAATTGCTTTGGCATTTTTGTTAAAAATCAAGTGACAGTATATCTGTGAACCTATCTCTGAATCTTCTGTTCTGTTCCATGGATTTATCTGTCTATCCTTTCAGCAAAACCACACAATTTAGATTTTTATAGCTTTATAGTAAACCTTAAAATCTGGTAGGTTAAGTCTTCCCATTTTGTAATTCATTTTCAAGGCTGTTTTGTCTATCTTTGGTCCTTTGCCTTTCCAAATAAATTTTAAAATCATATTGCTGTAATCATCTGATTACAATGGATCTTCAGATCAATTTGAGGAAAATTGACATTATAATAACATTGAGTCTTCTAATCCATGATTTTTTCATTCAATTTTTAATTCATACAATTTATATAGGTCTTTTTGATTCCTTTTGGTATCGTTTTATAGTTTCAGTGTAGAAAAATTTCACATCTTTTGTTAAATTGTTTGATGCTTTTGAATGCTATTATAAATGGTGTTTATTTTTATTATCATTTTCTAATTGTTCATTCCTAATATACAGATGTGCAGTTGATTTTTATATTAATTTTATATATTGTGATATCTTAAATTCACTTATTAGTTCTAGTAGTTTTTTTCTTTGTAGTTTACTTAGGATCTTCCACTTAGGATCTCCTATGTACACAGTCATGTCATTGGCAAATAGAGACAAATTTAGTTCTTTCTTTGCAATCCATATACCTTTTATTTATTTTTCTTGTCTTATTGCATTAGCTAGATTTTTTCCCTTTAATGCATCTTCAGAGACTCTTGATTTTGGTAAAAGTCAGTCTTTGCACAGGTGTCAGTGGTTTTTGCCTTCATAAAAAAAAAAAAGCACAAATAATCAGTTGCAAAAGTCCTTTCTACTCACAGGGTTGGTATTTTTCCAGACTTAAGAACAAACTCAGCAATTTGGCTCCCCTTTTTCTTGTCATGGGATGAAATTTAATTTGCATCGTAGTTTTCAAAGCTCTTTGCCAAGTGCTCCTAGTCTTTCCACTTTCTGGATAGGAGGTAGCACTGCACTTCTTTGGTACCTCATGGTTTGGTGGGGCTGTGTGACTGGTTTCAGCCAATGTGTGAGTGCTGAAATGATATGTGTTACTTCTGCATCAGGGCATTGAACTACTAATGCAAGAGTCTCCAGAACTCTCTTTTTCCTCTAGCACATTAACCAATGATGTTTCAGATGAAGGGTACTCCATCTGCCTGGAGCTCTGAATGTCTGCAGTGAGCAGAGTCTTCCCACTCCTCCCCCATTCCCCTTCCCTCCACTCCCACTGACCCACAATGGACATATGACTTGAGGTAGAAATAAAATTTTATTGTTTTAAGGCACTGAGATTTTTTTGTTACAGCAGCATTACCTAGCCTATCCTGACTGATACAACGTGCATGAAGTTTTAAAAGAGAGATGACTAAGCAAACTGATAGGTGGAAGCAATGTAAGAAAATACATTGTTTATTTTTCTTGCAGTGAGACAAAGGACATATACCCCAAGAGAAACCAGCAGTGAGCCAAAGCCCAGAATCTTATGTAGGTCTTACATACAACCAGATCCCCAGTGCCCAGCACCTGGTATACATTCAAAAAAGATGCTTGCTTGCATTCAATTAAGCCAGGGTTCTCCCTTTAACTTGTGCTTGGTAAAGTAGAAGCACAGCATTTTCCTTCACTGTTCTACACTACTTTCTTGCCTGCGTATAGGAACGGCAAAAACAACTTGTCCTCATGAATTGTTGGGAAAAATTGTGCTGATTACAAAACGCTTTGCAAAACGTAAAATCCTATCTAAGTGGCAATTTTCTCCATTGCTCTGCCAATTGTAATAAATAAATATTGTTTTTAAAGCTAGCTCCTGGCTTGCTTTCCAGTGACCATCCCATCAAACACTCTAACATGCCTAGGGTTATTGTCCACTCTGGATTTGCATGTGTGTGCATGGCGTTTGTGTAATGCTGTTTACTGAGGAGTTGAGTAAGCCCATCTTGTAGCAATAAAATAAAACTTGAGAACAATGTCATACTCCATTGGAGAGATGGATCAGAACAGCTCACTCAGGACAGCTGTGCTATATGCTCCCCAAGGGCATGGGAGCTTGTTTCAAGTCATTTCTGCAGCCCTAGTGTGCCTGAATTAGGGAAATGTTCTCTATGGTTATTAATTGTTTTCAATTGTTGGCCCAGCTTGGATTGAGACCCTAGGTTTCTGGTTCATGTTATAGCACCATGGGTAGAGTCCAGGAACTCCAATAAAATAGACACCTGCTGATGGTTAAATTCATGTTCACTGACCACCTACTGTGGACCACATGCTAGGAACTATGAGGGATGTAAAGATTACTGACATAGTCCCCTATCCCAGTGAGCTTCCAGTTGTAAGGGGTTAAGGGAGACATCATTCATCCATCCATTCATTCACCTGTTCAGTCATTGATTCTACTAGCACTAATTCCACTAATATTGATTGATGTTCCAGGTACCATTCTAGTTACAAAACGAAGTCTCAGCTGTCATAGAAGATATATTCTAATAGGGGTATACAGACATTTATCAAATAATTACAGTTATAGATACTTTATTGTAAGCTGTGATAGGCACTACTGAAGAAGACTTTAGAGTGCCGTGAGGACAAGAAATCAAGAGGAATAGACTTTGTCAGGGAGAAGCAGCCAAGGAAGACTTCTCTGAGTAAGTGAGCTCTGAGTTGAGACCTAAAGGATGAATTAACAGTTATCCAGTCTGGGGGTTGGTGGGGGAGGGGAAACGATAGGCAAAAGAAACAATACATTTATTTATTTATTTATTTATTTTAAAAGATTTTATTTATTTACAAAAGAGGGACAGATAACATGCTATAGGAGGCCCCAGAATAAGTCTCATTATAACTAGGGGAATGAGAAAGGCTGCCTACAAGAGGTGGTGCTTGGGCTGGGCCTGGAAAGACAGAGTACAAGCAAAGACCCAGAGGTAACAGGGTAGAGGGTGAAAAGTCTAGGGCAGACTGTGAAGAGTCCTGAATAAGGCTAAGGAGTTTGGATCTCCCCCACTGGGAGAGAGTCACTGAAGGTGTCAGAACAGGACATCGATGTGATCAGAGCGCTTGAGTGAGAGAGGCTCCTTTGTCCCCCTGGAGACAACTTTGCCTGTAACCCAAAAGGACATCAGAGCCCCTAACCTCCCTGGAGCCCAGATAGGGGTTCCAGTGGTCAGCTCTCCTCTACCCACAAGGAGAAACCCCCAAGGTCTTGAGGAGACGGTGCAGGAGAGCAGGGGCATGGGGGACACAGGGTCCTGAAGCTGGAAGGTCCCCAGTGGCAGGAGAATGTACGCATGTGAGAATGGCAAGTGAGCATCCAGAGTGGCTCAGAGCAGAGAGCTGTGTGTGCCAACTGCTGTGTGAAACAGGCTGACATGAGAAAGGGCCTTGTGTTAGTTTTAGGGCTCCTTAATGTGCAAGGAAAAGAATCCCAATTCGATCTAAAATAAAGACTAAACAGAAGGAATTGAGCCATGGAACTGGGTACCTTCAGGGGATTGTAGTGGCTTCAAGTATGTCTGAATCCAGGGCTTAAACCAAATCATCAGGATTCTCTCTCTCTCTCTCTCTCTCTCTCTCCATCTCCATCTCTATCTCCATCTCTTGGGTTTGTTTCCATCTGTCATTGCAGTTGGGTTTCCTTTATGCAGGTGAAGAAAAGAGCTGTTGAAAGTCCTAGTCTTACATTGCAGCAGAGAGAGGGAGTTTCTGTGTCAGTATATAAGTCCCAGGGAAGCACTCTGATTGGCCCTGATGAGTCACATGCACATCTCTTGGACCAATCATTGTTGCCGCAGAGATGGTACTGTCCTGAGATTGACTGGCAGCCCCAGCCAAATCGTGCACAGTGGAGGAGAGCACAGCCCCAGTGAAAGCAAACCTGAGCTGACGAAAATCACCCAGAGCCATATGGTTCTTTTCTTAGGTTGTCCGTCCTAGTCCATCTGGGAGGCTGGATCATTTAAGGAGAGCATAATACTAATTATATATATTTAAGTGAGATTTTGAAAACAGGCATGGTCGATAGTTTCCATATGACAAGATTCATTAAAGTTGTAGAGTTATTTTCAGTAGGGGTTTAGTTGCTCCTCCAAGGCGTTTTGATGCCAAGGGTTAGGTGGCTCTGTTATTCTGGGGCAGAAGAGCCTCAGAGGGCGGTCAGGTGACCTAAGCTGGGGCTCTGGGCCTGCTCACAGCTCACTCTGTGATTTTAGACAAGCCCTTTCCTCTCTCTGGGCCTCAGTTTACCTATCTTTACAATGACAGGCATGATGTCTTCTGGTAGAGCTCATGGACTACAGCCCACTCCTGCACTTTTAGTCCTCTCTTACTTAAATCACATTGCAGGGGAGATCTATTGGGCCCCACAAGCACAGGATGCCTCAAGAGGGAGCACATGAGTTCTGCCCCCACAAGCTTCTCTCTGAGGACTGAGAGAGGCTTATGCTGGGGTTAAGAATGAACTAAAGTTCTGTATTCCTGAAGCGCCTGGCCCCGCCCCACTGATAGGGGCTCACAAAGAGGGATTTACCCAGCTATGGTTTCTAAGAAGCAGATACAGAGTCGCAGAGACCCTGGGCTAGAAGATCCCGAGAGGTCCCTGAGCCAAGACTGCCATCCTATGCCGGAGAGTACTTCTCTAGCTGCTGCTGCACACCTCCCATGACATGGGCACGCTTCCATCCTTGGACCCTCCAGAGTCCAATTTGCCCTGACAGCTCGCTACAAGTCCCAGTGGCAGAGTATCCCCGTCACAGATATAGGGAACAAAAAGCTCAGGATGGCCGGAACACTGAGCAAGGAAGTAGCCGGAGCAGGAGATGAGGGGCAAAAGAAGGCAGGGCTTAAAGATTAAAATGGAGTCTGAGTTCTGCCTTGAGGGCAAGGGGATATCTCTGAAGTATATTAGGCGAGAGAGAAAGTTGGCCCATCCGAAAGGCCCCCAAACTGTGGTATGGAGGACAGTGGGGCCAAGCAGGTGCCTAAACCCGAGGGAGACAATGGATGCCCACACTATGGAGTTGATGGGGGGAAGACCGAAAGGCTGACTAAGTGGCATTTGGTGACCCAGTAGCTGGAGGGAGGCGCCCAAACCAGAGCATGCCATTGGCTGGGATGGGAACCCAGGGAGGCAGCTTTGGAGAAGCACTGAGTTCACTGGTAGGCATAGGACATGTGAAATTTCTGGCTGGCCATTTGGAGACTTTAGGGATGGTAGTGGCAGTGGGAGGTTCAGACCGACTCCCCAGATCCGTGCCAGCCTGGAGGCCGCAGCAAGGCCTTACCTACCCCGGCCATCTGACAGAAAGATGTGGTCCAATTCTAGCTGGAGCCATCGTTTCTGAACAGGGATTTCAGTGCTTTTCTTCCTTTGGGAAGATTCTTGATCACAGGGTCCTGAGGGGCTCCCGACTCTCTGGGGACGAGATGCCCCTTTGGTTTCCCTGCTCCAGGCCAGCATGGAAGGAGGGTGGAGGCTGTGGGGGAAGGAAGACAGGCAGGTGCACAGCTGTGCAGGCTGCCCGGGGTGGGGGGGCAGGGCTTGCACCAACACGATATGTGAGTGTGCATTCCTGTTTTACTAAACATTCCTGGTGAAGCATTTCTCACAAGGGGGCCACACTAGAGGATATTAGCACTCACCTCCACTTAAGAATGGGGATCAAGTTCCTTGGGTCTAAATTTAAAGAAACTTAGTGTCACAGCCATTTAAAAGGCCTAGGAACTGCTGAGAGGGGAAAAGATCGAATCAGAGGGCTGTAAAAATGAGTTTAAATAAAAAGAAAGAAGTGGTTGTACAAGCAATATGTGATTATATTTATGAAATAGGAAGTGTAATGTGTATTGAAGAAAAGGAGCCTCCTGCCCTCCCCACTTTGCTTTGGGTGGTTGTCGGGGAGGATGAGGGCTGGGTTTCCCAGCCTTGGCCCTGGAGGTTCAGTCCAGTGGGGGTGGGGAGGGAGGCTGGGCAGCCGGCAGGGTTGGGAAGGCCACACCCCCTGGTGGGTGTCCTGAGCCCTCCATCTGACGCCAGGCTCTGGTCCCCTGCCCCCTCTGGCCTTGGCCTCTTCCTCCGGAAAATGGGGCGAGGCGCCTATGGGGCCTCCAGCCAGGGGGCTGAGCTGATGATGGGCATGAGGCAGGGGACAGAGGGAGCTGGCTGGAAGCTGGTAATTAATAAATGAAATGCCCTGGGACTGCTGCCGAGCCGCCTCAGATGACATATCTGTCGCGGGCTCGGCAAACCATTAAATGACCATTTTCTGACAGAACGACTTCCCCGCTTGCCAGGACATATTTTCTCTTCTGGCCCTCTCTTTCTCCTCCTCTCCCTTCCCCCACACCCCCCTCCCCCCTGACTCTGCCCTCCCTGCTGAGCCACTGTCCCCGGTGTCTCTCTCTCTCTCTGTCTCCACCTCTCTCTGCGTACGTGTGTGTCTCTGTGTGTCTCTCGGTGTCCCTGTCTCCCTCTATCTCTGCGTGTCTCTGCCTGTCTCTCGTCCCCCTCCCACTGGGGCATCTCTTCTCTTTGTGGCTGCCTCTCTCTTTCTCGGGTCTCTGGCCCTCTCTTCTCCCAGGCTGCTCTCTTGCTCCCCCACCCCCTAGTCCCTGCCCACTCCACCGCCCCTCTCTCCGTTTCTCCCAGTCTGTGTAAGGTTTAACTACCCCCCCACCCCCCTCGTCTGGCTCAGCCTACCCCCTCCCTGCCTCCCCCCCTCCCTGGCTGCCTGACGGCTCCAGTTCATTTCTGCCTGTTTAATTGGGCCCCGGATGAGTTTGGTCGACAGGGCCATTCATCATGTGGCCGCGGCTGGCGGCGGAGCCCGGGGGAGCGGGGCTGACAGCTCCGCCAGGCTGGGATGCGGCCTGCGTCGGGAAGTTCACATATTTGGGCATTAGTGCAGCTATTAGTTTAACAAGCTTCGTTTATCCTTGTCACTACCACTTCAGCTTCCCATGTAATCATTTGAAATGTAGATTACAGCCAGACAAATGGGACAGCGCAAGACGCGCAGGGTGGAGGGAGTGACACGCAGCTCGTTAGGGCCGCCTTCCCAGCCCCATCCCTTTCCAGGCAAGGCTTTGATTAGCTTAATATTCACATGATTTCAGTGGGAAGCTCCAGTCACCTGTGCCAAGCCCCTGGCGCTGGGCGGAGGGGCCCAGGGTGTACCTAGGTGAGGGGCCAGGTCCTGCCAGGGCGGGGTTCCTCTGGTTCCAAGATTACCCACCCTGCAAGGAATCATGTGGGTGGCCAGGGCCCCAGAGTCGGCCCCTGAAACCTCTCCCAAAGTGGTCTTCCTCCCAGGATGAGGCCGCTTCCAGACCCTGGCTGCTCTCTCTGGCTCTGATTTTGACACCCTGAGCTAGTGTCACCCTGTGTGAACTGAGGAAGGTCTGGCCTTCTCTGGGCCTTGTGTCCCCCTCTGGAAAGTGGAGGTTTCAGATTGGATCCGGTGGGCCCACTTTTCTCCGTTCCCCTGCCAAGACCCCCTCACCTTGGTTCCTTTGATGGAATCGCCCAGTGTCCAGTCATTTCTCTTCTTTATCTGGTAGACTGAGGGCCCCTTTCGAAAGGTAAACCTGGCTGTATGCCTGCTCCAAAGGCCCTCATGACCCTCAGAATGAAGGCAGAAGCCCTTACTAGGGCTTGGGGCAAAGGCAGGGAAAAGCAAGGCTCCCGGATCTACCACAGCCCACCCTCCAGCGTTACCTCAGGCTGCCCCTCCTTTCTTTACACAGCTCCCTGCCTCCCTGCTTGCCCTTGTCAAATGCCTGGAGCCCTCTCTCAGCCCGGGGGTTTTGTGCATGCTGTTTTCTCTGCAGAAATACCACTCTCCCTATGCCCTCTCCCCCAACTCCTTTTCTCAGACATCTTTCTCATCCTTCTAATTCTTAATTTAGATGTTCCTTCCTCCAGGAAACCTTCCCTCCCTGGGCCCTTCCGCCCAGGGTCTGTCCTGTGTGCATCTCAGAGCCCTGAACCCACTGACAATAGCACTTAGCACCTGCGATCAAACTGTCTGCTTGCTTGCATCCCCCACCGGACTGTAAACTCCATGAGGGCAGGGCCTGCCTAGGCCGGGCCCTGGCCCTGGAAGCTGCCCAGCCAGTGTTCATTGAAAGACTAGGCGGAGCACAAGCAGTGTGAGAAAGGTTGAGAATGAGAAGAAATGGTTGAGAAAATGGTTGGCCCACTCAAAGAGTTCAGCCGAGGAGGGTTTACTGACGGGACTCTGCAGAGCTGTGAGCAGAGCTAGGGAGACCAGCGTGGGATGGTGAGGCATCGGTGGGGAGCCATCACACCCTAAGGCCTGAAGGGCAAGGGGGAGGGAAGGTTGTTCCCAGAACCTGGAGAAAACAGGAGCCCATTGAAGAGGGGCTGAAAGAAGATGTAAATAGAAAGCAGTCACCACAGAGTGGGGGTGAGGCAAGGAAGGACTGGGGGTGAATCCTCTGACCTCCCACTCTTCTCTCCCTCTAGTGTCTGACTGGGACCTCCCAGAGGGCCCAGGGGTCTGAGTGTTGGGGTCCACAGAGATTAACCTCCTGGGATACAGAGCAAGGAAGAGGGAAAAAAAAGGTGGGGGGATGACCTGGTAGGGGTCAGGGTATGGGACAAATGGAGACTACCCCCTACCCCCAACATTGCCAGAGGCCAGGCCCTCCACAGAGAGGCCAGGACCGCCCCAGAAGGGCCACAAGCAAACCCACCTCTGGGTAAAGTGGAGATTCTCTACAGAGGGCTCCCCAGCCCAGGGACATGAGAGGCAGCTCCTTGTACATCATCCCTTCACTGGCACCTCTCCCTGCTCAGCCCAGCCGGGCCCAGGCAGTCCTAAACTGTTTCTCCTTTCACCTCTCCCCCTGCTGAGTGGCTTGTCTCTGTTTTCTTCCTGACACCTTCTGAATAATGACAGCAGACCTTGAAGCCAACGAGTCGTGAATCAAAGTGGCTTCTCGATATCATAAAAGAGATGTTCTAAACCCCAAACATAAAGATCGTTTTATCTTTATTAATAGTTTAATGCATCTGAGAAAGCTATTTGACATTTTTTACACCTCCAAATCTTTCCTTCATGCATTGCTGGTCAGATTACGCTAGGGTTCAGCCACTTAAATCCACTTAATAACTGACTAAATTCCACACTGAATTTACGTTGCGCTACAAGCTGATTCTAGGATACAGATGAATTTTCTAGCAAAAACAAACAAACAAAAATACCCCACACCAACGTCCAGACTCCAGAGTTGTAAATCTGCTTTAATGATGAAAAAGGAATTAAAGTATTGGGATTAATGTCCTGTTTAACAGCACTTCCTGGTGAAGACTCTGCAGCACAAAGTGAAGAAATGTATCTCAATTAATAACTGAGAGTATTTTCTTTACCTGTTTAATTAAAGTGCTGCCCTTGCAAACACATAATGTGAAATTAATTAAAAACACATGGAATTTGGGACATGGAGAATAATTCAACTCCTCCCAATTGCTGCCAGGCCCAGTACACATCAGTGCATGATACCGTGAAGAGAAGGGTTTGGTTACTAATGACATCTGAATTGGAATAACATCTAATTAATTGGCTAATTGTTTCTATTGTATACCACCGCCACCAGCAGCACCATTGCCACATCACAAAAACACAACCACACAGAGGATTACATTGGATACATACATGTACACACACTGGAGCCCAGCACACCACCTTCAAACGTATGACCCCACCCTCTGGGCACTTACATGCAAATATTCTCTCACAAGAGACACACACGGGTACATCCATAGATTACACACAAATACTCCCAAGTAAAGGTCAGCGAAGAAAGGAGAAAAACATGTTCTGTGCTTCTCCCCAACTTCTCAGAAAGAAAAAAAAATGTAACTGTCAGAAATGTGATAGGACTGCTGAAGACATATAGAAAAAGCTCAAACCATGTAAGTTGTGAAACATAAATCCCAATTCTATTTGTCCTGCGACAGTGTATAAACCACACATTTTTCAATAGGATAGAAAATTAAAATCCTCACCAGGTTCAGAATTGCTTGGGGAAGTTAGATAGAAAGCCTAGTGTCCTGGCAAAAGGAGAAGCAACTGTTGGCTGGTCGAGGGCTGAAGGATGCTTCAGGACCACAGACAACAGGGCTCAGCTGGCCTCCCTCTACATTCTAGAGCTGCTGTCAGTGTGTTCACACACCCAGAGCTGTGACTGGCCAGACATTCCACAGGCACTCTCTACTTAAAAGATTCCTTGATAGGGTCAATTTCTAGGGAGTCCCCAGCAGCCATAATCTGCACATAGCTCCTGGGGTGTGCCTTCTACTCCCCCAAGTCTGTAGTCTGTCCTTTCCCCCCACGGAAGTTCACTTGATTCATTTCAAATCTCCAAGTAGCCCAGGAGCTTTTCCCATGCTTTAGTTCCAAATGGCTTAACATCTCCCTCACAAGGGATTCTCCCCAGTGACTATCAAATATTAACTAAAGCCAGATAACCCCAGACCCTAGAGAATTAGATAATGTTACTATATTCTATTCAGAAAAGTGTTTATTTATCCTCACATTGGGTTTCCCTTTCCCTAAACTAGTTTGTTGCTGATGAGGAAATGTCTCAAGACTTCTTGAAAATCTCATTGTTTTTAGTGTGTTTGCTGTGGAATGTCCCCAAACCATTTGAAGACTAAATAATGACATCCTTTCGTTCGTTCTCATCCAGCATCATTCTTCCTCAAAAAAGCTTCCTGGATCAGGCAGACAGGTTTCTCTTTGCAGAAGCCCCCCTCCCCACTCCCCATGGTTTGTCCTTCATGGACCCCCCAAGCCACTATTTTCGATAGTTTCCCCCAGACACCTTCTGTTGACAGGCAGTCTGCTGCCATGGCAGCCTGACGCGTCTTTGGCTTGGGGGGTAATTTCCAATGACAGGTACCTCATTGTGGCCAGAGTTGTGCAGTTTCATTCTCTACTTTCTTCCCAGTCCTTGGGTGGGTACCAGTGTTGATTGAGATCCAGATCATTGGCTATGCAGGATCAAGCGTCTGGGGGGCTTCAGACCTTTTGAGGGATAAAGATCACCCCAGGTAAGGGCAGACCCAAGGAACCCTCAGTCTCTTTGATCTCTCCTCTTTGACTCTGAGTCCTCATGGTCAATACTTGGTCCTTTGCCTTTGATTCACTTAGAACTATGGACTCATGGACACTTTGAGATGGAAGGGCTGGAGAGCATGCAGTTAAACCTTATGTTCCCTACACCACTGTGCAGATGGAGAGGCTGAGCCCCAGTAAGGACCTTCTGACATGAGTGTGAGGGCAATCAGGCAGGAAGATGACAGTTCTCTCAGTGGGGAAGGGGCTCTCAGCTGGTCCCTCTTGAGATTCTAAAGCAGAAACTCTGGGTCCTCTGCTATCCTCATACAAGTCTGCCCTGTCTTCCATCTTCCTTCAGTTCAATTCAACAAACACTTATTCAGTATGGACTAGCTGAATAAATAAAGGAAGGAATCTCTACTCTGAACCAGGCAGAGTGCTGTAGGCAATGAAGACAAGGTAGTGTGGCAGAAATGGCTGCTTATATCGCAATATCTACTCTCTTCTCTTCCCATAGTAAGAGAATTTGTAGCTGGAGAAATAGGGCCACTCAGAATAAAGATCACATTCTCCAGTTTCTCTTGCAGCTAGATGTGGCCATGTGATTTAGTTGTGGCCAATGGGATATAGGCAGAAGTGCCACGTACCAGCTTCCTGGAACCTCACTTAAGAGACAGCTGGTTCTCTTTTCTTTGTGCCCTTTATCCTGCTCCCTGGGATCCTGATGCTGCTATCGTGGACCTTGGGGCTGAGGGACTAGAAGGAGGGCCCTGTGGGTCTCCTGCAGCCAAGTCGCCCTATCAGCCCCAATCAGCAGCCTCAAGACTTCATATGGGAGAGAGGGTGATCTGCTTATTTAAGCCACTGTTATTCTGGGGTTTTCAGGCATTCAGAGCTCATTTATTCCGTTGTGGGTAGTAAAATAAATACTTAAGGAAGAGAAATAAAGAGCTATGCGTACACACACATATACACATACTCTATATATGCATAAATTATCCCTGGAAGAATTAGAAGGGTCTTAGTCATGGGAAAGAACTGGGGGCCTCAGGCTTGCGGTGGGAGTGAGACTCACCGCCTACTTTTTTGCTCTGAATTTTTTCACCATGTGTTATCTTTTTTTAATGCAAAAATCTAAAAATGAATGAAATGCCATTTTATACCTTAGAGGCCCCCAGTCTACTCACTGTCAAAGGAATATTTTCAGTGTTGCCAAATGGACATCCAGCTCCTCTTTCAGCATCTTGGTGGTAGGGTGCCTACCTCCTCCCCAAATAGCTTAATCTCTCTGTGGAAAAGGAGAACAACAACAAACATGCCAACCTCTGAACCTGTTTCTGCATCTGGGGAAGATAGAGGCCCCCCTTGCAGGGCTGTGGTGACAACATCCAGGAGCTGGCGCAGCCCACGCCAGCTTGTCATTCCTGCGTGTCCCACAGCACCTCGTAGACCCCGCTTGCTCATACAGTTGTCCTGCTGTGGCTTGCCTCCTCACCCCCAAGGGGGAGCTCCCCGAGGGCAGGGATCGTATTCCATTCCTCTCTGTTCCCGGCCCCTGTGCCCAGACCAGACCCTGGCATGGAGCAGAGATCAAGGAGTATTTACTAGCTGAACGAAGGAGAAAACAACTGGCAATTCATTTTAAAATGCAGATCCTGACAATTCCCAGAAACTCCAGTTGATCCATGATTTTTATTGGATTTTTAGTTTTTCCTGGATTCAATATTCACCCGAACCCAAGGAGTGCCAAGGTGAGGCATGATAGGAGAAGGGAACTCGGGGAACTCTGCCCCAAGGTATCACCCAGCGAGTGGTTTTCTAATGAGGAATAAGAAAATCCTCTTGGCATCTCCATGAGGACTTCACTGTCTGTTGCTGGGCCAGGGCACTAAGCACTCACAAACTCAGCCCGCCACCAGAGTGCAGGGACTCTAGAGACTCTGCTCTGGGGTCGCACAGCCTGGCTTCACGTCTTGACCCGATATCTGAGCCCTCCTGCGTTAGTTTCCTCACCCGTAAAAGTGAGGATGATAATAAGTGTCCTTACCTCATAGGGTTAATGTAAGGAGTTCAGGAGATTATGCATGTGAAGTCACAACTCTTTGAGTTATAAACATGATTTAACTTTTCCCCAGCTCCTCCAGCTGTGCTATATAGAACTATCCCCTCTCCCTTTTCTGGTGGGGCAGCAGGATCTTTATTGACATCACGGTCATATTTTAGAACTTTCTAGTAAATACCATCATTTACTAGATAATACAAATAATTTCTAGTAAATCAGAACTGTTTCATTCTGGGGGTGCCTGGGTGGCTCAGTCGTTAAGCGTCTGCCTTCGGCTCAGGTCGTGATCCCAGGGTCCTGGGATCGAGCCCCGCATCGGGCTCCCTGCTCAGCGGGAAGCCTGCTTCTCCCTCTCCCACTCCCCCTGCTTGTGTTCCCTCTCTCGCTGTGTCTCTCTCTGTCAAATAAATACATAAAATCTTTAAAAAAAACCCAAAAACTGTTTCATTCTGAAACTTGATACTCAAAGCTGTTCTTTTTGAAACGTTAGTCTCAAACATAACTCAAAGCTGATATTCTACCCTCATCCCTCCGAGTAGACTAGATCTTTCTGTGGTTCCCACGGTCTGCAGAGAGACTGTATTAGCTTTCTGTTGCTGTATAACAAATTACCACAAACTCAGTGCCTTAAAACCACAGAATTTTATTATCTCACAGTTTCTGTGGGCTAGGAGTTTGGCATGACTTAGCTCGGTCCTTTCCTTGAGGTCTCCCAAGACTGGAATCCAGTATTGGCTGGGGCTTCCATCTCATTTAAGGCTTGGGGTCCTCTTCCAAGTTCACTGATTGTTGACAGAATTTGGTTCCTTGTGGTTGTACAGCGGACACCCTCAGGCCCTAGAGCTGCCTGCCATTCCCTGCCACGTGGCCCTCTCTACAGCATGACACTGTGCTTCTTCAAGGCCAAAAAAGTAGGGCATCTGCTTCTCTGATCTCTAGATACTCTTTTTTTTTTTTTTTTTAAAGATTTTATTTATTTATTTGACAGAGAGAGACACAGCGGGAGAGGGAACACAAGCAGGGGGAGCGGGAGAGGGAGAAGCAGGCTCCCCACTGAGCTGGGAGCCCGATGCGGGGCTCGATCCCAGGACCCTGGTATCATGACCTGAGCCGAAGGCAGACGCTTAACAACTGAGCCACCCAGGCGCCCCTGATCTCTAGATATTCTTAAAGAAATCATCTGCTTATGTCAGGCCCACCAGGATAATCTCCCCTTTGATTAACTTAAAGTCAACTGATTAGAGACTTTAATAACATCGGCAGGATCTCTTCACCTTTACCGTAATATGGTAATCCCATGTGCTTCCCCTCCCCAACTCCTGCACACAGTTTCTGGATGTGGGAAATCTGACTCTGCTTCTTCTCCTTCACCCAGCCCCACCGAAGACTGTCACCACCACACAGCCTCCAGCTTTCAGATGTCCCCTCACCAGGGAGAGGGTCTTTGGGGCAGGGTTCTAGTAGGGCGGTGTAGGGGTGCAAGCAACTACGGTGGCCCACAACCCATAAGGCTTACCCATATTTCTGCCTGGTCTCCTTTCCCCTGCTTCAGTAAACACAAGGACAGGTCACCAAATCTGCAGGTCATACAGGGAGTGATATTCCAGTCTCCCCTCCTTGAAAATACCTCCAAACTTCTAAGGGATGCTCTTAAAGCTACCTTCCCTTGGCTTTGGAGACAAGCAGCAGCAGCTCTGCCCTCAGGACTCCTGAACCTGCATTTTGCCCAAGCTGACCACCTCTTTTCCTCTTAGTCTTCTTATATTTATGGTGGAGGGGTGAAGGCGGGGGTGGGGGGTTACTGGATAGTCAGGTCCATTCTCTGAATCTCAGGTAGCACTGCAGAAGGTGACTGGACCCAACTGTCAGAAACTCCAAGAACTTTTGCTTTCAACTTTGGGTCCTGGCTGTGCAATTCTGGGACAGCAGGAAAAATTCCACTAAGTCTCAGCACCTGGTAAACAGTTAGTGCTCAATAAATGCTAAAAGGTATTATTGATCAGAACTCAACCCAAAGAGTCTTATATTTAGAAGCAGGGCAGAAGATCAGAGTGGACCAGGAGCAAAGCTGCAGATGACAAGCTGTGGGACTCCTTCAGTTCCTCTAGGCCAGGAATACACTTGTTCTCCAAGTCTGCTATCAGGTTGAGTTCAACTGAGGGTAGGGCAAAGGTGAAGAGCAGGGAGGGCAGGATTCATGCCATTCTTTGGCTTCAGCCTATTTGTCCTTCACCACCTCAGAGTTGGTAGGAAAGAACTGAATAAAGCTGAGATTGAAATTCTCCACCGTTCATGGTGTCATGAGGATACAGTCTGGCTAGCTATCCCCAGACCCATTTCCTCTTTTTCTTCAGCACACAGGTAGACTACATTTCTCAGCCTCTCTTGCAGTTGGGTGCGGCCACGAGATTGAGTTCTGGCCAAAGCCTGTGAGTGAAAATGATGTCTGCCACTTCCAGCCCTGCCCATGAAAACCTTCCAAGGCATGATCCTCCATGTTCTTACCTTTTTTACAGGCTTGATGCAAACAAACAAGATAACTTAAGAGGCTTCATGTTGAAGCTGCCAGAGCCAAATGGTAAAAGGGACCTGGATCCCTGAGTCACTTCGTAGAAGGCTGCCTGCCGACCAGGAATGCCCACATTTAACAGTTATGTGAGTGAAAGACATATTATTTCGGGTTTAGACATTTAAGTTATAGGGTACGTTTGTTACATCAGCTGGCATTGCCTTAACCAATACACGAGTTCACAGAGAAAATGAGGGAATTAGTCCGTGTCCACATTGTCCCTGCTTGTAGAACTTCTAGGAGTTTCGGGCATTTATCTGCCATGCTCTATAAAGTCTGCACAATGTTTTAATTCCACTTCACAGAAAGGTTTTCTTTCCAAACCCTCTTCAGGGGCCTTTCCTATTAAAAAGTCCCATTTATAGAAACTACTACTTAGCATTTTTGGAACTTGTTATCCTATTCAGCAGAGTCTAAGTCAGGAGGCTTTGAACTCGGACAATTACTGCTCTTGATTAACAACAAGAACTGATGAGTTGGCCTTTCCAGTGTGCTAAGCAAACTCAGCCAAGCAGAAAATATCACTGAAGGGGAAACAATGGGAAGTGATTTTCTTGGTTACATTACGAGCCGTCGTGATATTTACACATGTTTGTGGATAATGTGGGAAACTCTGCTGCTTGTGTGCCCTTCCTGATGACACTGCTGGGCTTGAAACGCCATGTTTCTCACTTGACCTGGGCTGTCGATGTCATTGTGTGACTGCAGGCAGCCAGCCTAGTGGAAAAACCACAGACCTGGGCGTGGGCAGGCGCGGGTGCAGGATCCCTGAACCAGTGCTTCGGAGTACTTGCTGCTCCGGGTGTCCTTGGGGCCACCGGCCTGGGGCCTCGCACGGTCAGACAGCCCGGCCAGCGGTGTAGAGGAGTATCCAATTCTTCATACCCTCACCAGAACAGGGGATTTTAAAAAGAGATCTTTGTGAAACTGAATCATGTTTTTAATCTCGGGTTGTACTTGTACTCATATTTCGTATGTCTTCATGTGTGAGTGGTCTATGCATGTTCTTTATCCATTTCTCTATTGGGGACAGTAGTATTTTTCATATCATTGCATATAAAATCATGTATTAAGGCCAGTTCACCTCTTCACATTTCATAGGTTTATTTTTCCACATTATTTGTCCTTTTTTTGTTGTTAATTTTTTTGTACATTTAAAGTTGAAAAAAAATTAAGTAGTCAAAATTCTATCTTTTCCTTTGAGGTTTTTCCATCTTTTTAAACTTACAAAGTCACATTCCATATAGAGGTTTGAGATATATTCATCTATAAACACCACTAGTTTTATTAAAAATTTAAAAAGTAACTGCTTAGGGGTGCCTCGCTGGCTCAGTGGGTAACTGAGGGTTGTGAGTTCAAGCCCCACATTGGGCATGGCACCTACTTAAAAGAAAAAAATAAATAAAAATAAATAACTTTTTAATCCACCAGGGTCTTATTTGAGTGGAAGATGTGAGGTAAAGATCTTCCTAGGGCTTTGGTAGGCTCTTTGATGGTTCATTTCTACATTCTACCTTTGTCTCATTCCTTTCCAGCTGCTGTAACAAAAATAGCACAGGTTAGGTGGCTTAAACAACAAACATTGATTTCTCACAGTTCTGGAGGCTGGGGGGTCCGAGATCAGGGCATCGCAGATTTGGTATTTAGCGAAGGCCTGTCTCTTATGTCCTCCCATGTGGAAGGGATGAGGAAACTCCCCAGGGTCTCTTTTATAAGGGCACTAATCCCATTCGTGAGGGCTCCACCCTCATGACCTAATTATGTCCCAAAGTTCTCTCCCACTAATACCCTCACATTGGAGATTAAGTTTCCATATATGAATTTTGCCGGAACACATTTAGTTTGTAGCAACCCTCGTCCTGCATTCAGTACTGAGCCTGGCTCAGAGAAGGTTCCAGCTAGAGTTTGACCTTTGGATGTAAAATTTTGGCTTCTTTACAGCTGAGAAAATATCTTGGCAAAACTCACATTGGCCATTTGGAAAAAATGTCCCACAGTGCTTGCATTCCTCATGAGATCTTGGAAATAAGTGTTAGGTTTATACCCATTGTGCAGATGAAAAAAAACCAAGGGTCCTAGAAGTTAAGAGACTGCTTATATCAGCAAACTGACCACCAAGATCTGGGGCTGAGACCCAGCCCAGGCTCTTGGGAGCCTTTATCCTTTTGCCTTTTTCACAGCCCTGGTGCAGCCTTGTTCCTCCACAGATCACCGCTGCACCCAGCACCTAGCATGGGGCCTGGCTCCAGCAGGAGTTTGAGTGACAGATGGGCCCAAGGCTAAAGTCTCCCACGGCAGACCTCAGGTATCCCCCTTCCTCCTCTCTGTGATGGTCACTGAGGTCAGAGGAGCTGCCGGAGGCCGCTTGAGCATATTCCAGGCTGACATTTCCACCCTCGTCCCCGGAGGCCTTGTCATGGCGTCCATTCCGCCGTCCTGTGGGGGCTGCACATGCCCGGGCTACGGCAGATGCTGGTGCCCCGCACCCGAGGAGGGCAGGCTTGGGGCCTCTGTCCCAGGGGAGCCGGGGACGAGGGCTGTGGCATCAGGGACGGCGGCCCTGCTCTGCCTCACCAGAGACTCCTATTGTCAGTTCCAAATGCTGCCACTTCCCTTTGAAGTTCGTGCCTCTAAGCCGTGAGCCGTGGGAAGAAAGGCGCTGGGCCGGCGCTCCGCTGCTCCAGCATGTCTCTGTCCCTCAGGAATCACCTTCGTCACCATCCATTTGCCAGAATGAATGGAGGCTGCACAGCTGGCTTTATTAAATATGAATGAGTCGCAGCCCACGGCCCCCACGCGGTCACTCACCCACTCCATCTCTGGCAATTACTGCATCGCACACACTGTGCCAAGGGGCACAGCGGTCCCTGCCTGCCCTTGCAGACTGACACCGCCCAGCAGGGGCAGGGCTCGGGTCTGCAACTGCCCCTGATGGAAAGCCGCTCCTGGGCTCCCGTGCAGTCAAAACGGCTCTGCTCTGCAGGTGTAGGGAGAGGGCACTTCCGCAGAAGGATCGTGGATTCTTGGGCTCCGAGCCCTGGCTGGGTAGGGCCTGTGGCTTTGGAGCCCAAGACAAGGTCTCCTGGCATGGTGGGCTCCTAAGCTCTGTCTGCATGTTAGAGGTGTGTGGGTCACACCCAGACATCTTTGATTTCAGGCAGTTTGAAGATCCAGGTTAAGGGCACGTGTGTGCATGCACACACCATCACTGAGCACACATTCAATGTGTGTTACTGTTACCCTCACAAGAACCCATTAGATTGTGAATTTCATGTCACTGGGGTCCTTGGTAGCTCTGTTCACTGCTGTGTCTCCAGTGCTGGGGGCAGAGGAGATGCTCAAATATTATTTGTTGAATGAATAAACGGGGTGGGTGTTACTGATCATTTTGGAGCTAATGAAGTGGAGTGACAGAACTCGCCAAGGTTCTCCAGCTATTGAGTATCAGAGCTAGGTGTCCAATCCAAGGTGGGGCTCCACCTGGCCCCGCAGGCTGCCGGCTTGCCCACCCGGGACCCCTCCTGCCCTGCGCAGGCTATGGTCCGATACCACACCACACTGCTGGACTTGCACGGATCTGTTTGGCCCTGATTCCTTTGGGGGAGCCAATAAAATTCCCCACGGCCCCATGTGGCTTTGTGAAAGTTGTCAGAAACCATCTATGAAGTTGTAAGGACAAACAACATCAAATTCTTTTTCTGAACTTAAAAAATTACTTTTATTTTAGGAACCAATAAAATTATGGCAAATATTTACAAATAATTATCTCACATAAAGGTTACATAAAATCAATTCTTCACAAGTAACAGTCACTCATGAAAAGACACACAGATATTAAAACTACGCCAATCTTATTGCAAGTTTCTCCAACTAATCTAAAATAAAAGTGTTGCAATCAACCATTTAACTTAGAATAAAACCACAAATTTCAGGTTTGACGAGAAAAGAAGGTAAAAAATTAAACCAAAATCCCACCCCTGTTTTCTCCCAAGTCCCACCCCCAGCCCCTGCCCTCCTCCCAACAAAAGAAAAATATGTCCGACATCTTTGGCAAATTGGCACTGCTGTAATTACATTCAAATATTATTACACACAAAAGCAACACACATCACTAAGAAAAAAAAAACCACCAATATTTCAAGTCAGTTATTTTCTACTAGAAAAAAAATACAAAACATACACATTTTTAAGAAGCATTTGTTTTCAATCTGTTGGAGACCGATCATCTCCCACTTTCAAAGGCAATTCAATTGTGGTTTTGTTGTTGTTTTTTTTTTGTCGGGTTTTTTTTTTGTATTTTTTTTTTTTTTTTTTTTTTTACAAGTAAGTGTTTATGCAGGCATCACAACTTTGGCGGATACAGTAGGTACGTATTTCTTTGATGCTGGAAGGTCATTCCCTAAGACAAAGTCAACTGCCTCAAAGAATGAGAAGCTAAAGAGTTCCACTTGCAATGTAATCTGCATTTACTTCTATAAATACTCAATGTCCAAAGGCCACTAGAGGGTGAAGAACCAGGGCAACATCTGCCAGCAAGAGTCAGGGCAAAACCCAAATCAGATTTCCACCCTTGGCCCAGACTTGGAGGCCCAGCAGTGGGGGGCAACCAGGGGGCCCCCGCTGCCCACTCTATCCCACACTGAGCTGGTGGCGTGGGGCCAAGGGATGGGCCTGCCTCTTCCTGAGCCCCAGGATGGGCTGCTGCCAGGTCTGCTCACCATCTCTGACCAAAGGTGAGGAGATCAGGCAAGAATCGGCATGAGGAGACTCAGCACTATGTCTGAGTTTCAAGTACGTCTGAGATGCAGGGATGTGCATGTGTGTGCATGTACACACTCACATGCACACATATGGAGGGGAAGGCCCGATTCAGAGGCTCTGAGTTTTGCGGGGCATTTCCAAAAGACTCAGGACTTATTTATTTTTAGCTTTATAGCAATTAATTGGCTATTGATTGGTTGGAATGTTCAACTCTCCATTTCCTCAAATACAATAAAATAGTTTCATTAAAATGTATTCATGCTTGAAAATAAGGGAGCCATTAAGTGGTTTCCTTTCTGTTCCACTCCAAGGGAAATGCACTGTTTGTAAATCAAAAATCCATCATCCAAAATCACTTGTTCTTAATGGTGCTTTTAGAGAAGATGAGGGACGTGGCCTTATGCGTGGTGATTTTGGGGATGAGGGTGGCCCAGTGGCCATAGTTGCAGGGTTGGGTGGGCCTGTGGTTGGGGTGGGTGAGGCTCAGCTTGACCTCCTCCAGTCAGGCCTTAGAGTCGGGCAAGGGGGCCCCTGACTCCCAATCTGCCCCACCCCCTGCTGGTTCGCACGCTTCCTTCCCCAGCCGTGCTCAGAGCTGTCTAAAGCTGAAAGGTGGGATTCCTGCCCCGCCTTGTCCTGCCCACAGGCCAAATACACTACCTGAGACCGACTCCCTTTTAGAATTCATTACGGTTTCCTCAATAAATAGATAAAGAGCTGCGTTTTCTCCTTCTGCCGCTTAGGGGGTCTAAGACGTGGGAAGGAGAATATCTAGACTTACTGCATGGTGGTTACATTTACCCCCAACTCAGACATGGGCTAAAGGGGACCCCTGGGAACACATGGACTGAAACTCTAGATTGGCAGGGACATGATCCTGAGGTCTCCTTTGATCCTGGGATGGGGGGTGGTCCAGGAACGGGACCCCCATGTCAAGAAATCACAGCAAAGGAAAGAGAGTCTGGTGCCTGGCTGCTCCTGGCAAGCAGCCCATGTCCAAGAAGCTGCAGACCCTTCCTCAAGAGAACAGGCAGGCCAGGGACTTGCTTCCAGTCCTCTGCGGCAGCCCCTCGGGACCTGGCCGCCACTCCGGAGCGCAGCCGCGAGCTGACAGTGGGGAAGTGCGGATCAACACTGCGGCTCCACGATGACTCCACCATGAATATGCAAGAGGGAATCCTGAGGTAAGGGGTCGTCAGGGGACAAGGGGCTGAAGGGGCTGCTGGGAGGTGGGGCAGACTGCAGGCTAGGAGTCATGGCCTGACTGTCCAACTTTCCGATAATGTTTTGTTACCTTTTAAGAAATGCACTTGCCTTGGACCTCTCCGAGGCCAGAAGAACTAAAGGAATGAATTCTCCAGGAGCATCGATGTGCGTGCCTGGAAGCCATCAGAGGCAGGCTCCTCGGTGGGTGACAGGGCCATGGCCGCAAAGCCAGCTTCTTAGCGGGGTCACCCAGGAGCTGGTCTAGTCCAGAGTGCTGTGGGGGTGCACCCTCTCCAGCCTGGGCCTGGCCTATGCAGGGACCTGGATTTTTCTCTACCCTCAGGGCAGCTGTGTCTCAGACATATCTTGTTTCTAGGTATTTGTCAGGAGTGCTTGGTTTGTTTTTAAGATTTGCTCCCCATGGCTTGGAGCTAAAGTCTAGCTGAAATGTCATCCAGAAAGTGGGGGGTGGGAAGCTGGTGCCAGAGGCTGCCAAAGGCAGGGCAGTTGCTCTGGGCTATGACTTCTCATAAAGGGATTTCACCCCTCAGTGCCCCGTGGCCACATCTGGGGCCCTTCCCCCGCACACATGAAAAAACCCCAGCGGCACTGGCCTCTCAGAGCCAACAGTCCCTCCACCCCCACCACCAGCTGTTCTATCCCACCCACCATCAAAGCCCAAACGGTCCGCAAGAGCCCAGGGTGAGGAGGGAGGGGGTAAGGACTGGGGATGCCTGTCCCTGACAGTGACTGGCCTAACAAGTTGAAGCTCATCTCCCATCTCTCTGGGTTCCCATCTTCAATGAAGGGCAAGGAGGTGAAGAAGAAAGGGAGCACTGGACAAAAATTGGGGGTCATGAGCTAGGAGCCAGTGGGTCAGATGTGGCCCACAAACATATTCTTTTGGCTGGAAGGGCATTTAAAAAGCTTTCACATTTCAATGCCACTGGATGGGGCCAGCCCTCTGGTTGTCTCGGGTTGCCCCCCACACCCCATGCCACCTCATGCCCTGCCTCAGTGGCGAGATCACCTGCCTGACCCAGGAAGCAGCAGTTCAGGGCCCTGGAGATTGTGATCTGTGTTTCTCAGGCCTGTGGCCGCCCCCGGGGCCCGGCTGGGGGATGCCTCCGTGTTGGCACAGACCGGTCTGGAGTCTAAGCCACAGTGAGGAGACATCTCATAAACCCTGGGACCTTAGACCCTCGGAGTCAGAGGCGGGCCCACGTCCAGGTCCCGCCACGGCTGATGGTGTAGTCTTGGATGTGCTCTGATCCCCTCGGAGTCTCAGGACCCAGCAGGGAAGAAGCATGAATGAAACCTCAGAAGCACTGATGTGAATGAATCTGAGCAAAGACTTTGCAGGTTTGGTGTTAATGGGAATCAAGGCAGACCAGCAAAGCCACCAAGCCTTAGGCCATTTGGTCAGGCCAGCCTCTGAGTCCCTGTTGTTTCCTCGTGGGTCTAGGGGGTTCTAGGGGATTGAAGGGTATATCTAAGCCATACGCTCCCATGATGAGAGCACAATTCTGTGGAGAGAGAATGGAGCCCAGAGATCTGAGAATTCACCTCACCTCTGTCTTGCCATGCAAGCCCCAAATCTCAGTTTTCCCATCTGTAAAATGGGCATTGTGATCTTTGCCTCAGGGAATGGTCAAGGATTGCAAAGCACCATACAAATGTGAGTTATGAAAGGGCTAACCCTAACTAAGGCGCCTTGAGAAAGGGAGGTTGGATTTGATATGTCATCAGATTTTTCAAGGCTGGAGCTAGACTAATGGTATGAAACTTTTTCATAAAATCCACAAGGTCCTTTCCAAAAGTCAGAGCCAGAACATAGGGCTGAAGGCCTGTGGAGTGCCCTAGGCCTCCAGCCACAATGCTGGTGAAAGCCCTGGCCTTGTGTTGTCCATTCAGAATTCTCTGGCATTCACTCAGCGGCTTGTGTCCTTTGGAACCTTTCTCTCCAGGCTTACAGGCAGTTCCACCAGCAGTGAGCGGACTCTGAGCTGGGGAGAGCAGGTACTTGTGTGAGAACATATGTGTACATCCATGTGCTCTTGTGCTTCTGCCTGGCAGCCCAGGAATCAAGGGGTTGTCTAATAAATACAAATGCAATCTGAAGACCAGCAGAGCCTCAGGGGAGAGAGGAAAGGCATGGAGGGAGCTCATCACAGCAAGAGAAGGAACAGAATGGGGCCAGCTGGGCTTTGATGAGGAAGGACAGTGTGCGCTTTAGGCAGTTGGTTCAGGGAAAGCTGACTTCCCAATAGCCTGAGACCACGAGGAGGGACAAGGACCAAAGGTGTGGGTGTAAGAGGCCAAAGGCCTGATCCGCAGACCTCTGAGCCCACCACTTCCTGCAGCAGGGAAGGAGGGAGGGAAGGAGGAGAGGAGAGGTCAGCTCCTGTACCTTCTCCTACCTTGCCTGGCAGGTGGGGGCTGGAGCTGGTTCATCCTGTTCCTGGAGGTGGGCTCTGCCCCCAGCTGCCTCCCTTCTTTGCCCAACAGGTTCCAAGGTGGTGGGTGCACTGGCAGTGAGCTCCCTGGCTCCACTTCTGCCTTGGACGGCTGGGCTTCCTTGTCAGTTCTAACAGCCCGGGACACGCCCATCTGTGGCAGTGGGCCCAGAACGATCTCTCACTGCCCTCGCTGTCAACTTCCCTCCCCGGGGATGGAAGGATCACCTTGTGCCAGGGGTTGGGAGGCTGAATCCCAGCCCGCCTCTGCCAGTCAATGCCTGGGGACTCCACCGTGTTGAGCCCATTTCCTCTTCTCTCCCACCACCTTGTAGGATGTTGGGGAGAAAACACTTGGTGGTGGCCAGAGGAGGTCTGTTCTATTTCCCTGCATTGTCCCAGGCTTCCCCAAACTGGGCCTCAGTTTCCCCTGAGGCGAGCTGGACTAGATTGTCCTCAAGGCTTATTCCCATCCCTCTGGGTGTTCTTATTTCCCATTTGGTCCAAATAGATACCCATCCCATAGGCTTGCTCAGAAGTAGAAGACCTGCCCCCAGATGACCCAGTTACAAGTCTGTTCCCCATCCTGGGAAAGAGGAAGGCAAGGAGAGAGCTGGAGGATGACCTTGCAGGTGACCCTGCTATACCAAGGCAATGGAGGCTCAGAGACATGAAGGTCTTGTCTGAGGTCCCACAGCAAGGAAGCGGTGTGGCCAGGACAAGACCTCTCAGGCCCAATAACCTCAAGTCCAGGCTCTGCTCTGCCCCAGCTCTTTGCCAACTTGGTGACATGCAAACATCAGGGATGCAAACGTCTGTCACACGAGATGGCAAAGTCCATGGTCATCAGTGTAATTCAGCCCAGATTGGGACAGGGCCTCCGCCTTGCTGTTCTGAGTGGGCAAAAGAGAGACTACTGAAGGAACTGAGGCCCCAGGCAAAGAGATGGTGGCCCCTGGCACCCCTATTTCAAAACCACTCCCAGTTCACACACCAGTTCCTCACTGCTTATCCTGCTTCTCTCCCAGAAGGCCTTCCTCTGTCCCCCGTATCCTCCCAGGTGGTTTTTTCTGACCACTCCAGCCTCCAGTGAGTTCTCCAAGCTCCCCTCCAGGCTCCTGGGGCCCTTGGCCATGGCCCTGGCCATTACAACCCCTTGCAGCAATAGGTATATGCCCACTGTGCAAAGTTAGGCATCTGCTCCCATCCCAGCACCTCTACTTCCAGCTGCATACTGGGCTCCACGAGGATAGGGAGGGGCTGATCAGGAAGTTCTGGCTGACTGCTCTAGGTGTTTGTGGTCCTCAGTGCAAGAATGTCCTTTTTGTTAATTATTGTCTACATGGCAGGAACAGGCTTGCCCAGAATCCACTTTCTGGCATCCTGGAGGGTGGGAGAAATGTCCATGGTGGTGTCCAGTGTGATATGAGCCTGGGCATGCCTCAGAAAACACATCCCAGTTCAGTTCAGTGGTTCCAGGGGCTTGGGAGTCCCTGCCTTGGACTATGGTCTTCTGAGTCCTGTCCAGCCCCAGCATTCAAAGTACACAATGCAGTCAGCACCTTGGACAGCATCTTTAGAATCCTAGCTGAGGAATCTCCCAGACAGTCCTTTGTTCTCTTTGAGTCCTTTGATATGGAAAAGAGCCGCTCACCCTGCACAGGGCCCAGGAAAATGGAGCCAGGAAGCCAGGGCATCTCTCCAGTGTGTTTCTCCTGAGGAGGGGTCTCAGGGGGCAAGCTTGAAGCATAACCAGCCCAATGAGACTCCTAGTCCAGACGTTAAAGAAGTAGCAATGAGCAGGAGGCTGGGACCTGAGGTGGGCATCCTTAGTCTCAAGGACAACTCCAAGCCCACCTATGGGGGGGCAGCCAAGACAGAGGGGATGCTCTGCACACAGGTCTAAGATGTCCTGTGACACATCGGGAATATTGGATGCATAATGGGTGGGCAGTCTGCTCAGCTGGACCCTCACGCCCACAAAAAAGCAAGAAGGTATTTACATGGGTGCTGTTGAAGTGACAAAAACAAGCTCTCCTTCCCAGGCCTGGGGCAGGAAGACAGGTGGATGGTCAGACAGCTGGGGTCCGGCAGGCTAGGCTGGGGCTACAGTTGTCTGCAGAATAGTCTGTGGCTTTGCAGACACCCAGTTGCTGTTGGGAGAAGCGCACTGATTGACTCTTAGAAATGGACGTGTGTCTAGAAGTCCAACAGCCTTACCATAGAACCCCAGTTCCCTGGCAGGAAAAGGTTGGGAGGGGGGTTTCAGGCGAGAGAGGATTGCTGGGGGATGGTCTCATTGGGCCCCTCTGGCTGGCTTCGGAGGGGCTGAGAGGCTATCGCCCTCAGTGATATGTGTTGCAAGTGCTTGGCGCCCACCTGGCTCCGAGGGTCAGTGACGGTCGTAGGCAGCGGCGGCTGCAGGCGGGGCGGCTCCTCGGGCCGCGGCGCTGTAATAGTACGGGGAGCCTGGGAGAGACAGAAGAGGGCACGGCGGTTCGAGGGGGACCTTGTGCCTGCCACCCCATACATGGGGTCCCCTTTCCACCAGGGTCCCCCTCCTCCTCCCCTTCCTCCCAGGCCACCAAGATCTCTGTCCCAGTCTGTTCCCCAAATTGCAAACCTAATCAGGGTGGCTTCCTGCTCACAAGATTTCAAGGCCTCCTCCCCACCTGGAGCTGGGCTAGGCAGACTGGGGCCCTCGGGTGAAATCCTCCCTGCTGCCCGTTTCAGTCAATAACGTTTTACTGGAACTCAGCCTGGCCCACTTGACTCTGTGCTGTCTGTGGGTGCTCTCATGCTACTACAGCTGCCTGCACGGCCCCAAATATTTACCATCCAGCCCTTGGCAGAACGAGTTTGCCGACTTCTGACCTAGAGGGTGAAAAGCCATCACTTCTTAGTTTGCCCTGTGGATACTTCGTGACCTAGCTCTGCCCACCTCTTGGGATTTCCCCCCACCCACCCACTGCTCCCCCACCATACCACGCACACACCACACTCCAGTGAACTCGGACCCTGCAGAGGTCTCAAGGATACCCTCATGCTAATAGCAACTACCTGCGGAGAAGCACTTCTTCGGCCTCGCACCACTCTTTCACGTGTTGTCTCATCTCAACCTCCAGGGCAGGGGAGTTAGCCCACTTTATCCTCCTCTCGTGCCTCTCTGCCTCTTTCTGTGCTTCTTCCTGCAGCCCCCCCGCCCTGAGCTCACCCTCCTCTGCAGCCTGGACCAGGGGCTCCAATCACCTCTTTTACTGCTTCTTCCCCCCACCCTGCCCCTGGACAGAGAGCCCCACATAGGAGGGGGCTGGGCTCTGCTCTTCCCGGTGTCTGTCGTCAGTTCCCAGTCTGTCGCCCGGCACGTGGCACGTGCTCACAGCCAGGCTGGATGAGTAAATGCACAGCAGCATTGAGTAAACAAACAGTAGCGGAGACCCCTGCCCATTCACTCATTTCTTTTCTGGCCCTATTGGGGACAGCAAGGGGCAATAATCACAAACCTCACAGACCAATGTTCAGAGTCAGCAGGGGGATTAGAGCTCTGAAAAAAGAGCTCTGGGGAATGCAAGATGATTCTGGCAGAGTCAGGTTTCCTGGAGGATGTGGGTTGGGCTGGGTTTGAAGGACAGGAAGAGACAGACATGGGGAGCCTGAGGTATGGGAGACCATGGGAAAATTGCAAGGTGGAGCCCTGCGGCCTGTGACCTCCAGACAGAGCCAGGGTGAGAGCCAAGCTGGGTTCCTCCCACTGTCTCAAGGCTTCATTCTGGGACTACCTGCTTCGGACGAGGCCTCCAGGAGGCCTACGTTGTGCCAAAACTCCTCTCCAGGGATGAAAGAGTCTGGGCGGCTCAGGGAGACCAGCAGATTCTCAGAGCCACAAAGCTTAGAGATGCTAGGCCATTGCTTCCTTTTACAGGTGAGGAAACGAGGCTCAACAAACCAACACCAAGTGCCCAAAGCCACAGGGCCTCTCAGTGCCAGAGCCTGGCCTGCATTCAGGACTCTTCCCACCACAGTGCAGTCTACCCAACGCTGGGGGGCTGTGTTTATCCAGGTGGACAGCGGTGGGGGCCCTGGTAGCCACTGGACCATGCATCTCTTGGGGTGGGAATAGTGAGCTGCTTAATTCCCGGGGGGAGTGGACTCATACTTATTTGTGATTCTCCCAGATACCATAACTGAGCACCAAGGCCTGGACTCTATCACTCTTGGCTGAGTGACCTTGAACAAGTGGCTTCTGAGTCTCAGTTTTCTCATCTGTAAAAGGGGGGGTCATAATGGGGCCATATGAGGGCACCATGAGACAAGGATGTGAAAGTGCTTTGGAAATTGACAGTTTTCTAAGTCACTTACAGCTATTCACGCTTTCCATTTCCAAAACAATTCCACCAGGTAGGAACTAGTATCGTCCCCATGTAGCAGATGAGGAAGCTGAGGCACAGAGAGACTAAGTAGCTTCCCCAAGATCACACAGCTAGTATGTAATCTAGAGGGCAGGATGGGGGAGGCACTTCAGCACGTGCCACTGGCCCTCCAAACCCAGTCCCAATGAACAGACACACTACTTCCTCCCTTGCCCCCTCCCATCCCCCCACCCCCCCGGGAGGGAGTATGGCTCAGGCAGCAATGACAATGGAGGAGGAGCGGGAAATGCCTCGCCGTGCTGTTCCAGAAGGCGGAGGCACCAATCCCATGCCTAAGTCTTCCCAGAGATGGCTTTCTCTGCGGCCTCCTCTGTCACCTTCCTAGTTGGAGCCCTGGCTCAGAGATACCTGTCAGCCAGCCTCCTCTGCTCTTTCTTCTGGGATGGGGACAGCATTAGGACAGTCACCCACAGAGAATCTGCAGTACCAGCCCTGCATCCTGCCTTCAGATGAGCCCAGGAGAGAGGAATGTGTGTGTGTCTGTGGTGGGGACATCCCTGCAGGCCTGGGCATGGCACAGGAGCGGGAAAACCGCAGGGACTGCCCTCACAAAGGGGCCTCCAGGGGCAGCAAATAGAAGTAAGGCTCCTGGGAGGATCCCAGCTCAGCCCTCCGAGTTCCCAACAGGCCACCTGTCACCTGCCCCCCACCCCCCGCTCGGCTCTGACTCACTCCCCTTCCAAAGCCTAATCTCTTGGCCAGCCTGTCCCGAAAAATCAAAAATGCTTGCATTTACCATGAGAAATGAACACATCACCTTACAAAGCACTCTGGTGCCCATTAGACCTCCATCTAGAATAAACTTGTCCTTTTCTTCTGTCATTTTTCCTAATTCACAGTATCATCAGTTTGCTTCTTGACACAGTCCTTCCAGGCTCCCGCTCACTCCTCATCCCCTTGGAGTGGCCACGGGCACACCCTTTCTAATCCTGATTGACCACTGCTTTCCTGCCCATCCCTCCTGCCTGCGTGCCCTCCCGGCCTGCTCGCTGTGCCCTGGTGGGCCTTGTGTGCACAACGTGCAGGCCGCACCGGCACGGGAGGCTCAGCGGGAGGGGCGTTCTCCTGAGAGGTCAGTGCGCAGCCTCACTAGGGCGGCACTGCCCAGCCTGGCGGGGCGGTGTTTCTGCGAAGGGGACTTCAACCAGGCTGGCTGGGGTGCGGGCGCTGCGTGTGAGCACACAGGGGCAAGGGGAGAGAGAGTGTGTGTGAGTGTGTGTGTGTGTGTGTGTGTGTGTAGGGTCTCACCTGTTTCTGCAGCTCCCACTGATCTAGCAGGAGCACCAAGGAGCCTCAGAGCAGCTTTCCCCACCCCTGGTACCTTCCCCAGAAAGAATCAGTCTGCTTCTCTGGTCCAGTGGGATTCTTTTAGTTAACGGCCTGAAGACACTCTGGGTAAAGGGCAGTCTGGTAGACATCATGGGCCTGGAACTTATTTGCAAGACTATGACAGAGTGAGTCTGGCATCTCACTCATCTTCAAGAAAGTGGGATCACTGCTTATTCAGGGCTGTGGGCCTCAGGAGAGTGTCATATTCAGCTCTTGCCTGAACGAAGCTGCCAGTGGCAATTATCCTCATCTTACACCCGAGGCAACTGAGGCCCCAATTGGGGGATGACCTATGATTCCCCAGGTTACAGACTTGGGAAGTGCAGGGGCCATTTCTCATGTTTGTAACTACCTAACGTTGTTTTCGACTTTTCCTGTGTTTGCAGGGTGTCCTGTGGTGGGAGGCCTGCCTCTTTGAATGAACTCGTTCTCCCATTCCACTTGCTGCTAGGGCACAAGTGTGTCCCCTGGGCTCTGCCTGTTAGAGCCTCTTGCATGTGACTTGGATCGGGAAGGAGGCAGCAGGAGGAAGTGGGTGGGCTAGGACGGCAGAGGCGCCCAGCTCTGGGGGCGGCGGGGCCGAGCTCTCCCGCACCTTGGCCAGAGTGGCAGCAGAGAGCAGAGAGCCAACTGGTAACAGCAGGAGGGCTCCGGCAGCCCTGGTGGTGTGGCTGGGTGATGTTCCTGGCCGTGTGTCCCACACCTGTCTCTTTGGTCCTCCTGGAGATTCTGGAAGCCTGTAATATCCCTTAATAAACTGGTTTTCTGCTTCAGCCAGCCAGAGTGGATTCTGTGGTTTGCAACAGAAAGTCTGACAGATAAATACAATAACCTGGCTTTCAAAAATTGATCAGAGCTGTTCTCAACACATACATGGTCTGAGTATTCAGGCCCCTCAAGACTTCTATGGAGGGATGAGGCCTCTTTTCCTGGCTGTTCAGACTTAATTGGTCAGGGAGAGTAAGAGTACCACATCATACTCTGGGGTTGGGGCAATCTGAGTTTGAGTCCTCATTCTGCCACCTGCATGCTGTGTGACCTCAGGTAAGTTAATTACCCTTCCTGAGTCTCACTGTCTCCATCTGTATAATGGAGATAATAGCTATTGATAAAGTAAAGGTAACCCACATGAAGAGTTTTGCCCAGCGCCCACACAATGAGCAGGTACTCATTTAGATGGACAGAGTTCCTATGTACCAGCTCTGGTCTCCTCTCAAGGCCCTGAGCACCCTCCCAGCATGGACAGCCTTGCCTGGGGCTCCCTCACCCCCAGCCTGGAGGCTCCCTGAGACAGAGTCCACATCTTTCCATACCAGGCACACAGCCCACGCCTAACACCCAGGGATGTGAACTGCCTTCACTCCAGCTGAACAGCAAAGGCCCCAGATGCCGCCTAGCCCCACCCTCCCTTTGCCACCCGCTCGGGCTCCAGACCCAGCGCTCTGCCCCTACCCCTCTGAAAGACTCTGGTTCAAGGAGACTATGATTAGCCTTTGCCTCCTAGGGCTGACAGCTGGGCCATCTCAGAGACCAGGGCCTCTCAGAGGGGCTGTTTCAGGAAAAGCATTAGGTAAGTGGAGATGTGGTCCAATACTTAGAATTTATTTTTACCACAACCAAAAAAGTCCACAGATCAGCCCATCCAGGAGGCCACAGGTAGTACGATCCTAGTCTCCTATAAAATGAAATCTGCAGGCATAGGGACCTGGAGTACTAACTGGCATCGTTCTTTGTTGTACCCGCAAGTTTTGCATGACACGCCAGAATGCTCGGGGCAGCTGGGGGCAGCTTGAGGCCCAAGTGCACGGAAGGGTGGTAGCCAGGAAGGGATGGTGTCTGTCAGACACGTTGTCTGCCTTAGTCACCTAATCACAGACCCATGACCTGGCAACTTGAGTTTGAAGGGACCAAGTTCTTGCTTTTCTGGTGAAGTCTGTTTCCCAGTCCTAAAATAAATTCCGGATCCAGGAATTAATAGGCTCTTACTTAAGCTGGCCTTGTTAAGCTGGGCAGACAAACCTGAGTGGTCTCTGAGCCTTGTCCCAACCTGTGTAGGAATTCCTCAGCTGACTGCTGGGGCCATCCGTGTGCAGGCTCATTGACTAGCTCTGCCCCCGGGTGGTGAGTGACATCTGTGAGCCCTGGGCCCCTGCCTCATGCTCCAGAACCTTCAGCTCCCATTATCACTCACCAGCTGCTTTCATGTCAGTTCATTTCAACAAAACAAAAGGTTCTCCTTGGCCTTTTAAGGGCCGAGTTATCCCTGCTTGGTCTTTGGAGTGGCCCAAATATCTTTGATGATGTACACAGATCAGGCTGGCCCCAACAATGGATAATATGCCAGCCTGAGGCCTGGGTAGAGGTTGGGTGCCCGCTGAGCTGGGACTGGAAGGATGCAGAAGGCCTTCAGGCACACGGCAATCAACTTGCCAATGGAGCTCTGCTGATGTCCATGGCAGGCATCACTAATCAATCACTAAGCTGCAGAGTCCGTATCAAGACAGGTAGATGCTACCAATCAATCCAAGTTGGCTCTTGCCAACTTGCTGCCTCCTTGTTGCCTCTTAGAGATTTCTCACCGGAAGATTCAATGATTGTTAAGAAATATGTTACTCCCGGGAAGGCACTTTTCCTACGCTCCCCCTATTCCTTCAATGCCCCCTTTTCTCTGTTTCCCTTCTCTGCCATTTTCCCTTATCCACCAAAACATCTGGGGGAGGGACGAGGGCTCGAGCGGAGCTGGAGTGGTGTTTCCTGTCCGAGGCTCCCATCACAACTCCCGGATGGCAGGTACCTGAGGCAAGCTACCCACCCCCACTCAGGGACTATACCTCAGGCTGCCAAGGGACCCTGGCCCAAAGAGGGGTCCTAATGGGGCGGCTGATGGCCCAGGGGCCCGACAGGGCCTCCACCAGTACTCACCGAGCAGCCCCGGGTTGGGGAACCTCCAGGAGTCGTTGTACGAGGGATACTGAGGGTGGCTGTAGGGGCTCCCAGAAAACTCACTCCCTGCATGTGGGGGGCGGGAGAGAAACAGGAACCAAATGTCAGGTCAGGTTTGGAAAATGCCAGTGGCGTTTGCCTCATGAACTGCAGGTGCTTCTCATAACCAATAAAGGCAAGCCTGGCCCACGTCCTTAATCAAGTGGATGGCTAACACCGGCCTTGTATTTCCTCCTGTAACATTTTTTAGCAGAGGGAGTGAATCCCAGCCTCCAACATGCATACCATGAAACTACCATGTGCCAGGTGTTCCCGGGGGTTATTGGACCATTTTACAGGTGAGAAAACTGATGCCCAGGGTCTCTCACAAAATGACCTTGATCCAAGTTCAAAGTGGCAGCCGGCCTGGCTCTCCGCCCTGACTGAGGCACTCCAGTACCCCAATGTGGTTTCAATTCCACTGCCCATGTGTTTCCTGAGTGGCTCTGGACTGAGAAGCCAAAGGTGACCTCAGCTCTAGTCTGGCCTTCTGTGTTGTGACTCCAGAGGGGGCTGCTCCCGGGGCCCTGGGAGCATGGGTCTAACGGGGAAGGTGAGACAGATGCTCACGTCCATGCCGGGAGAAGGCAGATGGCACTTCGCTGAGATGAAGGGAGGCCAGAGGGCTGGGGCGCACAGCAGAGCACAGAAGGTCGGGGCCTTCCAGGCATTGGGAGGGGGGCCGCTGTTCGCTGCTGGGGATGCTCAGGCAGAAACCACGAGCTGGGCCGGGGTAGGGGCGGCGTTGGGGAAAGGGGGCACAGTAGGACTTGAGGACGGCTCACTCTGGCCCAGCTGCTCATGGGGCCCTGCTTCTTGCGTCTGGCACTTCCCTGTGCTCTTTCTTCAGCCCCAGGAGGGCCTGTTTACCACCAGCCAGTCACAGGAAAGGAGTTCAGAATTCCTGCCCTCAAACCTTGCCGCCTTGGCTCTGCAGCAGGAAGGACCCTGCCTGTCTCCTCCCTGTGGCTGGGATTCCCAGAGCACCTGGTTTGGGCCGGAGCCCGGCTGTGTTGGCAGCTGGCTGGTGAGTGGCTCTGTAGGCCCCTGGTTACAGAGCAGGTGGGCCCCTCCCTGGCAGCCCCAGGAGACCACCCACAGCCCCAACGTGCATCCATGGGTTCTTCTCAAGGGTGCCAAAGGGTAGGAGCCTCCAGAAGGACCAACCAGAAGGCAGGACCTGGAGCACTGCTCTTGCCCCAGCATCCGGGCCCAGATGTAGGGTCCCTGGGGCTCCACCAGGTAGGGCAGGAACAATAAAGGAGGCCTGAGGGGCCGGCTGCTCCCACCCCCTGGGCCCAGCTGGCCTCCTCCCCATTTCTACAGCCAACCATAGGCAGAGCGTGCACACACACACACACACACACACACACACACACGTGCTCCTCCTCAGGCCTCTCTGGGGGCCACTCCCAGCCTGACAGGCTGAGCCTTCCAATTCTCTGTTTTTTATGCCTCAGTGGTCAGGGTGTCAGGTTCCGGTGGAGGGAGGGAGAGTGTGGTGACAGTGCTGGGCCGAAGGCGCCCAGCCTCCGCATATCCATCAGTGCCTCCTCCTCCTAGGGGGCAGGGAGGGGGATCAGAGAGACGGCACAGCCTGGGGCAGGGGGACAGCCGACCTCCCCTCAGGGCTCCGGGCTGCCCCATCAGAGGTACTTCCTGACAGCGCTGTGCCTGGACCCAGGGCCCCAAGGCTGTGCTGGCAAAGGCCGTCTCTGCTCCTCCGTCTAGCAACATCATGCTTGTCTGCCAGGCTCAGCTCCAAGGCCACCTCTTCCGGGAAGCCTCCTTGATCTCCAGCCCCCGGAAGTGCAGGTCTTGGGTCCATTCAGCTGGAGTTAACCGTGTCTGTGTTATCCACCCTACACCTTCCACCGCCACCCGGTCCCCAAGCTGGATCTCTGATACCTCTTTCTCTGGGAAGCCCCCGCTTCAGGTGCCCTCCGTTTCCTGCAGCACCCCACAGCACCTACATGGGAGTCCCCTGTGACGTGGGAGTGTCTGCCCTGCGGGTCTGGGTCCGATTCCTCTCTGCGCCTGTGCGCCCCCCGCCCCCAGCCCCGCGCTCCCCGTGTAATGCCCCGTCCGCAACAGACGGTCGGTGTTCGTGGATGGCCGGTAGCTCGCCTGCCTCTCCCTGATACACGATGCTCCTGCACATACATGTGCCTGGCTCTCTTCCTCACCTCCTTCTAGGCTTTGCTCCAATTTCATCTCCAGACCACCGAATTTAAAATGGAAACCCCTTCCACCCCATCCTTTCCTGCTTTATTTTTTTCCATAGAACTGATCACGACCCAACATCTCTTGTTTTTTGTGCTTATCTTGTTAATTCTGCGTCCTCCAGTACGACGGAAGCTCCACGGGGGCAGGGAGTCCTGTCAGACTCACGTCTCCATCCCAGGGTCTAGGACAGGGCCTGGCAGCTAGCAGGCACTGAGAAGTTCTGTTGAATGAATGACCAGGTACACCTCAGTGACCCAGGGACACAGACGATGGCTGCCACTACTTCTGCTCTTAGTACTGAGAGCCAGGGGGGTATTGAGCACCTGCTGCCTGCCAGGATTCAACCCAGTTTATATGATCCACTGGTGGGTCCCACTCACAACACCACCCTGCTCCTTGGTGGAAGATGAGAATCCCCAGGAACACCCCCCCCCCCGCCTGGTGTGCTGAGTAGGGGCTTTGTGGGCACCCTCAGCCAGCCTGTTCCATGAGATGCCCTGGGAGAGCGAGCATTCAGGGTAAGGGGAGCTTCAGCACCTTGGGGCATGAGGCTGACCCGTGGGGGCGGTCCGGCCGCCTGCTGGACACTCTGGGATGCTGATTATCTGAAGTGCCACAGAGAAAGCTAGTGTAGGGAGTCCTTGGCACATGAGATGTGGGGAGGCCAGTCCTCAAATACCGAGGCGGCTGCCTGTCTAGAGACCTGGCCTAGCCTGACCCCAGAGGTGGCCAGGAAGCAGCAGACTGCCTAGGTTCGAGCCCACAGGCCACCACTGAGCCCAGCGGTCCTCAGTCAGTTTGGCACAGAGGCTGGGAGCAAGGACTCTGGAACCAGACTGCCTGGATTTAATTCCCGAGTCTGCCTCTTCCTAACTCTGTGACCTTGGGCGGATCATTCAGCCTCTCCGTGCCTCAGTGTCCTCCTCAGTAAAGTAGGAGCAATTAACAGATCGCACTGCATGTGATCACTGTAAAGACTGAACGGGTGATACACCGAGTGCCTGGCACACAGTGAATGCTCAGCAAATGTCAGTCATGACAATGACCTGATCCTGCTCACCAAAGCCTCCCTGGCATCCAGAATCTCCTTTAACTCTCCTGACAATCCTATGATGCTCACAAGATGGGTGTAACTGTCTGCATTTTCTATGTGAGGAAATGGAGGCTCAGGAAGGTGGGGGGACTCCGAGGCTGGCCTCCCGCCTGCCAGCCCAGGACCTTCTGCCTATGTGACACTGCATTCCCATCTTGGGCCTCTGTCTCTTTTTTTTTAAAAGGCCCTTCTTGTCAGCAGAGCTTGAATTTCACTTCTCAGGGGCCATGATGCTTCTAGCAAGGAAGGAGGCCCTGTCCTTGGGGGCTCAGCGGGTCCCACCTGCTGTTGGCTTCTCCGGGCCTGGAAGCTCCAATCTCCTGCTTCATCTCCCCTGCTTAAATTCACCACACTCATGACACCTGAGGAACATTCACCTTCTTTCCTTCAAACCTTACAACAGCCACTTAGAAGAGTGAATCCTGTCCAACAAAGAGAAGGTGGGGGGAAAGCACTGGGGGCACTTTCTGGGGTGCCAGGGAGCATGTGAGCCAGGAAGGACAGGATCTCCCAGGCACAAGCAAAGGTCTGGGGTGGGACTGGTCAGAGTGCGACCCCCTGCATGGCCGGGGCACTGTGAGGCCCAGCAGAGAGGCAAGCCCCAGAGCAGAACTGGGTGGGGCAAGAACATTACGCTTTTCTCCCGTGAGAGCTGGGACCCAGGGGAGACTAGGGAGTGCCGGGATCTGGAGGAGAGGCTGGAGAAGGTGAGCCTGCGGCCAGGGAAACCAGCCAGGTGACCGCTGCCACAGTCCAAGCGAGCGGGCCGGGGGGCCTGGGAGACAATGCAGTACTGCTGGCTGGCCCGACACAAAGATCACACAGTAAACAGCTTCCCAGATGGGAGCCACACTGGAGGTGAGCGGCGCTGTAATCTATAAACTTGTGGCACCACTATGGTGCACGCCAGAAACTAATGGAACATTGTGTCTCAGCTGCACTCACAAAGATGAATTAAAAAAAATAAGCCAACGCCTTCTCTTATGTCTGCCCAGCACAAAGGACAACAGGGGCCCCTTGTTTCTTTCCACTAACCGACACATGCTTTTGGCATCTCTCGAAAATACCAACCCCTTAAACTGGGCAACCTGTTCTTGATGCATTAATAGAAAAGTTTCTGTGAGGCAGATTGGGGTGCCAGCCCAGCCCAGGCGGCTGTAACTCAGTGGACAGTGAGACCGTCATCTGGTCTCACTGTCCACAGACAGCACATGGGCCCTCCTCAGAGACAGCTCCTGGGCTGTCTGGAGTTGGTCACACATAAGCCCCTAGGAACTCTCACCAACAAAACATGTCATCCATCCCCAGCCTCCTGGGAAGGAGCAGTCCCGAGGGGAAACCAGGACTGCAGTGAGAACAGACTCGGAGTCAGCACCGCAGGGTGGGCCCCCCCTCCCCATATGATGCTGTGGGAGCAGAAAGCAGGGAGGGGTCAGGGAAGGCTGCAGGCATTCCTGTGGAAGGCTCTGCACTCAGCCCTCTGCCTACTGGCTGTGTGGCCTTGGGTAAGTGATTGAACCTCTCTGGGCAGAGTCTCTTCATCTTGAATATGGGCCTACATCATAGGATTGGTGAGAGGGGAGGCGAGGTAATGTTACTCCGAGAAGAGCACTCCCCTCTCCCCATACCCAGGACGCCGAGGAAGCAGGAGAGAAGGGGAGGAAGAAGCGCCTCTTCTAAAAACCAAGAAGGCCCTGAAAGGGATTGTACAGCTTTCACTGAGTTCTTGCATATGCAAAAGAAAGCCCCTACTGGGTTTAGGGGTGGAGTTTAGAGACCCAAGTGCTGTGCATAAGAAAGGCCCTGTATCCTGGGAGGTTCTGTTATCGGAGGAGAAAAGGGCAGGAAGAGAAAAGGGCAGACGCAGGAGCTGTGCGCAAGCCACGGTGTGGGGAGGGGAGGGGGTGAGGAACATTTAAGTGGTTGTCTGGATTCCCATTTTAAGTTGTCCCTCCTCGGGTCTGTATCACCCTCTCTGCCAGCCACCATCCCAGATACATTCGGTAAAGCCGACTCGGTTGGTGTTTTCTTCCTACCTGGGAATCAGAGGTGGCCGAGGGCGGTGTCTGGGTGGCCGCAGGCCTGAGATGAAAGCATGTGGCTCAAGAGCAACAGAGATCACAGAGCCTGAGCATTGGGTGACGTCAGGGAGCCTGAGCCCGAGGGTGTGAAAGGGAGCCTCCACTGGAAACGTGGCAGAAATCTTGGGGAGGACATAGGGCTTTTCCATGAGGCAGGGAATAAGGGTTTGAGTCCAGCTTACTTGATCTCACGCTGCCAGAAGATACCAGCTGGCTCTGGTGGGCTCTCTGCACCGGGGAAAGCAGTGGTGGGACCCGGGGGGCAACTGCATGAGCAAAACCCAGGGGGTGGGACCAGGCAGCTGGTACATGACGGGCCTCTGGGGCACAGGAGGCAGACTACCCCATCCTCGGCCCAAGAACAGAGGGCTGGCCCCCTTGCAGGCTCCTGTCCAGGGCCACACCCACAGGTGAGCACCACCCTTCACTCCTGCCCTGAGCTGTCTACCTGGGAGAGACAGAATGACCTTTGAAGTCAGACTCCAAGACCCGTGGTCCAGGCCACGCTCTGCCACTCATAGGCTGGGTGGCCTTGGGCACATGAATTTACCTCTTGAGCCTCAGTTTTCTTATCTGTAAAATGGAAGGAAGAAAAAAATCTCTACTTCTGAAGCTTGTGAAGATTACATGACTTAACAGTTACAGATCTTTGCAAACCCTGGTGTGGGGAGGACTTGGTGCCTTCTCATCACTGATGGTAGAGAAAACTCCCGTCGTTCCTGCTCCCAGCCCAGACCCTCTGACCACAGCCCTGACTGCTGAGAGAGGCCCCTGACACACAAATCAAAAGTCCTTCCAAAGCTGCTAAAACAGAATAAAGCTGAAGAATGTATGTTCTTTCCTCGAAGACTGAGAAAGAAAGCAGAGGCTTAAGAAATTTAGGATAAATGGTGGGTTTCCCCAGAACAGTGCTGTCTTCCAAATATACAAGAACGAGTGATGAAGATCAGTGAGGTCACTAGAAAGGACTGATTAAAATGAAAAGTTTTTTTTTTTTAAGGCAGCTTTCCTGGAGATTCCAGGGCCAAGAAAATTGTCAGAAATCAGAGATGTTTTGTTTCTCCTTTGCTAAAAGCTCAGAGATGGCAAGAAAGTCGAAGTTTCCTAAAATTCTCCGAAGTGACAGGTAAACCGGCTCAGTGTAGCTCTTAATTAACCCAAAACGACACCTGCCAGATGATGGGGATTTGCAGAGCTCGCCGGGGGCCGACCCCATCTGCAGATGGTGGGCTCCCACCTCTGCTCGAGACCTTGGCCGGCTGTAATTAACATACGGAAAGTCTTTCAAAGTGACTTTCTATTTCCCAGCCAAGTTCTATTTCTGAAGGATTGAAGCTGGGCTTTGAGAGCAAAGCTTTGCAGAGGAGGAGGAAGGAAAGATGTGAAAAGGGCCGTGAGATTTCTCCAGCCCCTCCCCGTGGTCCTGGACAACCGTGTGACGTGCCACGGCTCGGAGTCAGCGGGCACTCTGCGTGGCCGTCCATAGCTAGAGGGAGGACACCGCTTTCAAATGTATACATATTAGATACTATTGCATATATATTATATTACTATTTTAGGTGTTAGATGTACAACATACATGTATATACATGCATACATGTAGACAGACATACGCATATATACACAAGTGTAGATGTGCGTGGGGGGGTGCGTGCACACGTACCGGATTCTGGGGCTCTGTCAAAGCCTGAGTGACTTCAGAGATTCGAACAAGGGGCCTCAAATGGCTTCTGGCACTAACACTCTCCCCTTTCCTACCCTCACTGCACCCACCCCCAGACGGGCTCCCTGGAAGGCCGCCGCTTCTCAACCTCCCTCTCTCCAGAGCAAGACCTCCGTGGGCTCCCAACAGGGAGAGGAAAACCCGAACAGACTCAGTAAAGGTCAGTCCTGTCAGCCCGGACAGCCTGGCACACAGCATTGATCCATTCCTGGGAAAAACCTCTTCTCCCACCAGCTCAAACCAGCCACGAAGGCCTTCAGAAAAACAGAGAAGAGAAAAACCGAGAGAGAGGGCAAGAGTGAGGGAACGAATGCAGAATGTGTCTCTCATTTCTGCTTCTCGAGAGAGCCATGGGCTTCGCAGTGGGACGGTGGTGCCGGGTGGGCCCCCGTGAGACCGCCGACCCGCCTTGAGGCAGTTGCGTGACCACGGTGGGCCTCAGCTTGCTCCCTTGTAGATAGGAGCCTGTTGTCCCTTTAGCCCAATTCCTGCCGTCTGCAACCACGGGAACCTGAGCGCGAGGACCCTTCGGGGAACCCGAGGGAAACAACCCTACTGTCGCATCTTCAGCACCTCCACCGTGGGCCGCGGGGCCCATGCCAGACCCCACCAGCTGGCGTCCATCAGAGGCAAGAACTGGGGCCTTCGAGTCACATGGGGCCAATCAAAACATATTGATGGTCAGCGCAGCATTTTCAAGGGGCAAGGGTGTCATCAGCCGCAAGCGAGCTGCAACTATTGTCTTGTCCCCTGAGGCTGACTTCCCATCTTTCTGTACCAGACTGGCCCCTGTAGATAGGTCTCCGTTGGAGACCCCTGGCTATGCTATGGCACCTTTTGAGCAGTTCTGGTTCCATTTTAATCTGCTCTCCTGCTGTGGTATTATTCCAAAGTTCTGGTCCAATGCCCTCATCTACGCACACAATGGACAAGACAACGTGCAAAGTGCAAATGGCTCTCGCAGCCTCACTAGGGTGCAAAACACGTGCCTTGTGTGTATGGGTGTGGGGCAAGGCAGTTCTGGTCTCTGGTGTGCCTCCCCGGGGGTGCCCACACGCAGCACAGTTGTGAGAAACAAGCCTGCAAGGCAGTGACCAGAAGCCCCCTTGTGCCATTCAAGGACCCACAGGGTCTGGTCCCAGCGAGCTTCTGAGCCACACCTCCTACGGCCTCCCTGCCCCAAAGGCCAACAGTCATTCCCCGTATGCCCCATGGGGCCCCTCTCCATCCACTTATGCTGTGTCCTTCATCTGAAATGCCACCTTCCTCTTCCTCCTCATGTCCAATCTCCCAACTTGTCAAGACCCAGCTCAAATACTGCTTTCTGGACTGCTCGTCCCAGCTGAGAGCATTCCCCCACCTTCCCCTGAGCACTCAGCCCCATGGCCCAGACCCCTGCTCAGACTCGGGGGTAGTTGTGACCCCTATCTCCATTCTTCTGTTGCTGAGTCTGGCTCCTCCTTGAGGGCAGGAACCAAGACAGGCTACCACGTGTGGTGGACAGCTCGTGACAACCTCGGCTGCCCCCAGCACCGGGGCCCAGCCACAGCACATGCTCGCTCAGTGAGCATGGCTTGGCCAGCACCTTTCAGTGTCAGACCGAAACAGCTCACGAGATCATGCTGGAAAAGCATTCCTAAAACTCTGGCTCTCGATCTTTGGTAGAAGCATGAGACAGAGAGACAGAGAAAGGCAGCAAAGCACACTGAAAAGGGAAGGGCCACGTTTGTTGCAAGGGCTAGGGTGCGGGCCCCACAGGGGGGAAAGGAGCGCTGCACGGGCTCTCCTGAGGGGCCGGGCCCCCTCCAGGCCTTACCGGGCCTCTCTGACACACAACCACAGCACCAAGCCTGGCTCACTGCAAAAGAGTTTAAGTTTCGTCATTGTGGTTTTGCTTTTGTGTTCTTAAAAGGCGAGAGCAAAACCCGCTGATAGTTACAGCTCAGAAGAGAGCATGACCAAACTGCATTCTTTGGGGCCACAGCTGGGATGGGTAAGTGGGAAGGGTTGTTTTTTCCTTACCACCCACGTGGCCATCAGAAAATGCTCAGTCTGGAAACCTGAACGTTTTGCTTGAGAGACCTTGCCAGAAGCCCCCATTCCATGATCTAGACTATTAGGCTCCTGATTCCACACAGTTCAGTTGGAATAACATTGAACTGTACTCCCAAGAGAATCGAGCTCCCACACCTGTGATGGATTTTGGTAAATCTACTCAATTCAGCATTCACAGGGGCCCTACTCCATTCAGAGCTCTGTGCTAGGTGCCCCGAGTGGGTCTCAGGCTCTGGATCTCCAGGAACTCCCTGCATCTATGTGGTTCTTAGACCCAGAACTAGAGATTCGGGTGCGAGAAAAGGGTGAGGCAGGTTTGGAAGCAGAGAGGAAGTTAGAATTTATTCTAGCTGGGGTATCTGGGAGGGCTTCTTATAGGAAATGGCTAAGCTGTGGGCCTCAGTGAACGTTCAAGCTTCATCATTTAGCAGGTTCCCGGAGCCTGTCCCTGTGCCCCTCCAGCCAGCCCTGGCTGCCTTCAGAAGAGTCCAGGCGTGCTGCCCCTGTTACCAGGGAGGGGAGCCTGGGGACGAGGTCCGTCTCTGGCCCCTCCCAAACAGGAGGCCGGTTTAGCAGGACGTAGTGTGTCCTGGCCTGAGACGGGCCACAGACCCCAAACAACACAATGGCTAACCTAGCACACTGCCCAATAAACCCAGAAACTCTTTAACAGCTCGGAACCATGTCATGATTTTTGCAAGTAATTGTAAAGCGGCGACCTGATGCTCTGCACGGGCAGCAGCGAGGGATGGTAACTGAGGGGAGGAGGAGCCCAGGGGCCTGTGGCCAGTCAGTCCCTGATTAAGCCCCTCAGTAACGTAGCCAAGTGGCCTCAGAAAAGTCACTTTACCTCTCCGAACCTGAGGTCCTCGTGTACAACGTGGTATCACAACAGTTGCAGGACTCAATGATACTGATGCATTTCGAAGTCCTTTGTGAATCAAAAAGTGTTCTACAAATGTGAGGGGCTATTCAGTGCTTGACTCAGTCCTTGACACATAGCACATGCTCTGTGCGATTGCTGAAAAAATGGATGCACTTGGGCTTGTTTTTAATGAAAACTGTATTTCTAGGTAGCTTCCTGTTATTTCAACAAGTGCCCCAAATGCTTGATTGTAGAGAAAGCTTTAACTTACGAGTTAGGCCCCTAATCTCATTCTGTCTCTACCACAGTGTGACCTTGAACATGTCTCTTTCAGGTTCACATAGCCTCAGTTTCCTCAGATGGACGATGGGGGGGGGGGGAAGTAGGCAAGATTGAGTTCCAATCTTTCTGTCACTAAATACTTTTTCATCCCAGACTCCTGTCCAAAGGACCCTTTGCTTGTTTAAATGATGAGTCTAATGCCGTGCCTCTTTAAAGTATTCTATGAGGCCTTTTTTTGGGGCAAATCGACCATTTCCACCAGGCTGACTATAAAGCCCTTCTTATTGGCTCCCAGACTCAAATGGGGCTCCAGCCTCCTCCAGCTCGGGGGCCCTCTAGCCTCTGGACACATTCCCAGAGCCTTCAGGGACTCTGCCTCTCAGCCCAACATCAGCCCAAAGCTGACTTACTTTTCTATGGCCTAGACCTTGGCCTGTCCCTCAGAGCAGCCAGGGGTCCTCTTTGGAAGAAATCCCCTCCCCCTGACTGGGCCCAGCTCAGTGTGGAGGCCTGAGCATCCTGCCGCTGACTAATGAGAGGGAGGTGGCGGTGTCATACCTTGCTGGGAAGTCACAGTGCTAGTCCCCACCTGAGCCGCCTGCCATCAAATTTTAATGCTGCTGCTGACATATTTATGGAATGCCTCACCAAGTGTTTGCGAGGACACCAGACAAGATTTACCTTCACAATTACTACCAGGATGCGCAGGCTTTGCTGTGTGCTGAGAACTCCGTAGCACAGAGGCCCTGAGCACCAGTCGCCCCAAGGAATCCGCTCAATTCCACGCACCTTTCCTACCCCCAGCACGCGGGGCCTGGGGCGGCAGAGATGAATCAGACACGGTCCCTGCCCACCGAGAGCCCACAGTCTGCGGGAGGGGGCAGCGCACACATAAATTACATGGATCCTGGGTGGCTGGGGACCCGTGCGGGGATACAGGTAGAGAGGCAGGTGAGGCTGAAGAGGGGGAAGGGAGTTATTTCTCTCTCAGAGTCAGGGTTAAGAACGAAGCCAAACACTGGGGCTCTGACGGGCCATTCAGCTGCTTCACCTCTCCCGGTTGCTTCTCTGCTGGGAAGGGCTCCCTGGGCTCACTCTTATCTCTCCCCTATACTGGCCTCCAGACTCCGCAGCCTACCCCCCCAGTACCTGCGCCCCCCCACCTCCTCACCCTTCCTCACTGTGCCAACACACACCTTTCTCCTTAAGTCGTATTGCTTTCCCAGGGCAGAGCTGCCCTCAGGGCAGGAATAATGGGCAGTGACCCAGGCCAGGGGTTCTCAAACCTTGCTGCCTATTGGAATCATCTGGGGAGCTCTGAAAAACCCAGAACACCAGGACACACCCCATGCTGGTTCAGCTGGAATCTCTGGGCTGGGGCCAGATACCAGTATGTGTCCAAACTTATGAGGTGACTGCAGTGTGCAGTGAGTTCAAGAACCAGTGGGTAGCTACTCGAGTGTAGCCGCATCAGCATCACTGGGGAGCTTGTTAAAAATGCAGCTTCCTGGGCCCTGCTCTGGGCTTACTGAACCAGAATCTACTCTGGAAGATGATCCCCAGGTGGCTTGTCTGCTGTAAAGTTTGAGAAGCACTGCCAACACGCAAAGGAGTTTCCCAGTGTCCTCAGGGGCACACTAGTGTCTGCTCCCCAGGTCCTAAGGAGGCCAACCTCTAAGAACCCAAAGAAGGGCTGGCCGGTGTGGGTGAACTCCAGGCTGGTCATGACAGCCACCACCATGACTCGGTGAGCTCCATCAGGTGCTCGTTCCGTACAGGGAGCTGAATCAGGACCTCCCCTCAGGCCAGTGCTCACAACTCCAAGGACCCGGGGGTCGTCTCTTCTTTACCACAAACTCACTGCAGCAAGGCCTTTCCTCAGTGCAGGCCTCAGTTTCCCCAGGAGTGTAGTGAGTAGGCCAGCCCTGAATTGGCTTTGCTTTTTTTTTTCTTTTAAAGATTTTATTTATTTATTTGAGAGAGAGAGAATGAGAGAGAGAGAGCACATGAGAGGGGGAGGGTCAGAGGGAGAAGCAGACTCCCCGCCAAGCAGGGAGCCCGATGCAGGACTCGATCCGGGGACTCCAGGATCATGACCTGAGCCGAAGGCAGTCGCTTAACCAACTGAGCCACCCAGGCGCCCATGAATTGGCTTTGCTGATGGAGAGCTCTTCCTTCTTAAATTCGACTGACATGTTCATCTGTGTCCTCTGTGACCAGCCCACAGACCTGGCTGAGAGGCGGCTTTGCGGGGAACACCCTGGGGCTATGGGGGAGGAGGGGAGATGTCTTTGGGGGTCAAGGAAGGAAGAGTGGAGAAGCCTCCTAAGGGAGCAAATGCAGGGCTAGGTGGGGGAGCACCACAGGTGTGCTAGGGAGAGCTGGCCTGTGTCTACCTTGATGAAAGGCACCCAGCAGATAATCTATCCACTTATTCACCAGATAGTGACTGAGGGCCTACTAAATACCTGGCACTGTTCTAGACACTGAGGATACAGCCATGAACAAAAGAGACAAAAGACCTTGCCTTCATAGAGCTTGTATTCTAGTGGTACAAAGAGACAACAAACAAAACAAATAATTAAAAATACAGTATATAGCATACGTTAAGGAAAAAACATAAAGTGGTGAGATTTTAGAGTGAGTAGGGATGGCTTCACCAAAAAGGTGACTTTTGAATAATAAGCTGAAGGAAGTGAGAATTAACTGTGTGACTATCTGTGGGAAGAGCTCTCCAAGCAGAAGGACCAGCAAATGCAAAGGCCCTGAGGCACGAGTGTGGGCGGTGTGTTCGAAGAGCAGTGAGGAGGTCTGTATGGATGCAGAGGAGAGTGAAGGGGAGCAGGCAGAAGATGAGGTCAAGGAGGGAAGTGGGGAGGGGGAGATGATATAAGGACTTTGGCTCCTACTCTAAGTGAGCAAAATGGGGACACGTCCTGACTCAGGTTTTAATGACTTGCGCTGGCCGCTACGCCGAGAATGGACCATGTTGAGAACGGCAGTGGGGAGGGCAGTAAGGAGGCTACTGCAAACGTACTGGAAGACTGACCTATCTACAGAGTGGTCCCCCTGGCCATCTGGAGTCTAACATCACGAGGTGGAGAGGGGCCAGGCTGTGTGGCCGTACAAGCAGACGGCCAGCTGGCCAAAGGCAAGGACGCCTCCGGAAGGAGGCTAGATGTGGGCTGTTGGGTGCAAAGTACCTGGCTCTACGGATGTCGAGCCAGCCCCTTCCTCTCACTGAGTCTGTAACAAAAGTGGTAACCAAGGGTCCCCACAGGGTTGTGATGAGGATTCCAGGCGAGTATGCATGTACCAACGGTGGGGAAACTGAGAAGGGGTGTGGTGCCCGGAGGCACTCCTGCCCTGTACTGCCACTGACCAGGAATGCCGCAGGGCGTTGCACCCCGATTCTCCACTAGGGGGAGCCTGGGCAATTCTTCCTAGAGCAGAAATGCAGTTTGCAGGCCTCCATCCGGTCTCACCCAGGAATTTCAGGCGTCTCCAGGATGGCGTTCTAGGGTGGGAATGAATGTGCCCCTGAGCTGTCCTCATTGTGTCTGGGATCCTGTGGTTGGTAGGACTTGTTCTCTTCAAGAGCCCAACAGCAGCTATTGAGAGATTGGTACATAGAACCCTAAAGTCCCATTGGGCTCATGCCCTGGGCCCCAAATAAACAAACCAAAGACTAGGCAGAAAGGAAAAGCCACAGCTGGCTGAAGGCGTGTGGTGTGAGGTCTACAAGCTGGATGACTTTTAGCTCACCCAGGCAACACACGTGCACATTTGTTTCCTCTCTTGGTCCACATGTTATTAAATGTGGCTTCTAAACCTTTCCTGAGCATCTGCTCTGTGCCCGGCTCTGTGCCAAGCAGTGGGTGGGGCCGTGATGCAGCAGGGACTCAGGCTCATGAGCCCTCTTCTGCCCCCCAGACAGCCAGGAGCCAGCTGGGGTTTGGGATTTCTCAGGGTCTCTCTGACCTCTGCGTTTATCTGAAGGCTCAAAAGGCCCAGTGAGATTCCCTTAAAACAGACAAAGGGGCAGGGCTGCCATGGAGGAATGAGTGGGTTGTTCACTGCATAAGAGCTACCAGCTGATCAGCTGAGTGGGGACTGAAATCCATCCTGCTCTGCACTCACCAAACCCTGCCTCTTGGCTTGGGGCTGCATCTGGCTCATGGGGAGCAAGCTCCTGAGAAACAGCATGGGGGAACTCAAGCCTTGTGGCTCCCCTTCTTTCTCCTCAGCAGCTTCTTCATTCTGCTGTCACGGATCAGGAGGGAAACATAAGGATGGATGCGGTAGATGCCCAAAGACAGTCCTACCTGGGCCCACCTGGGTTCTCTTCCTTCAACCCACATTTATTTAGTCCTGAGGATGTGCCAAGCGCGGTAAGAGTGCCAGTTGCCTGCAAGGTGGCGTCATTATGCATCTCTCAGAAGCAGATCTGGCTCTCAGGGCTCTGCATCTTCTCCTGTTCAAAGGACTCTGGAGCAAGCAAGACGGGACTCTATCCTGGCCCTCCCACTTGGGCAAGTTACTCTGTGTGAGCCAAGGCCTCGGCCTCCTCCTCTGTGAAACAGGGTAAGATCAACGCCAACCTGGTGGGGTTATTGTGAAGGGCACGCAGGTTGGGGAATGACCAGCATACAGAGGATCTCACTAGATGGCACCTGCTGTTATAAAGCAGGGCCTTCTCCCTCTCTTATCCTCCCGGCAGCCCTGGGAGGACAATCATAAAGACGCCCCCACTATAAAGATGCAGAGACTGAGGTCCAGAGAGGGGAAGGTGACTTCCCCCAAAGGCTGGTAAACCTGGAGGCAGGACTGAGGCCCAAGGGTTCGGAATCCCTCTCTAGGGCATCCAGCCCACAGCACACACCTTCTAGCCTCCCCCAGTTCTCCATCATGGCTGAAGGAATTCCATGCATCATTTGGACAGAGATGTTCCAGGTATGGGGAGGGTGAGTCCTGTGTTAAGTCGGATCGGGAAGACAAAGAAGGGAGAGCAAGGCAGGATTTGAATTTTCCCCTCGTGGATGTGCATGTGGGAGAAGGTGCCCCAGAGTCCCCACTCTCAGAACCCACCTGCAGTGAGGGTCCCTGTGTCCCAACCAGGCCCTGAGTTGGGGGGGTGGCCACAGCTCCACCCTGACTCTCCCCCATTGCCCCAGTTCAGCCAAGGCTGGTGGACCTGAGCACTGGCCAGCCTCCCCCACCAGCCCACCTGCCTACTTGCCTCCTTCGGCCAGCCGGCATGGTGGCAGGCCCTGCATGCTCCCTGGGGAGTCCGCCGCCAGGCCTGATGGCGCTGACGGAGGGAGGGAGGCCGCCAAGCTGTCAGTCTGGAGGTGCCCCTCGGAGCCCCTCCTGGCTGGAGCGAGGAGGGTGGGCCGGCGCTGGAGCCGGGCTGTCAGGGCCTTCACAGAGACGAGGCCGGAGAGGCGCTGCCTGACAGCTCGCCCACCGAATTAGGACCATTTGCATGCTAATTTCCAGCACTAACGGGCTGGCAGGCTGGCTGGGGTGTGGAGTGTGTGCAGAGAGAGGCGCCGCGGCCTCCCTGCCCGCGATGGAACAATGCTTGACTGATCTAGCTGCGTTAACGAGCAAATTATGGTAATTTTGTTATTACAAATGCATAGAAATTTCCAAAGCGGGCAGCCATTCAGGGCAGCTCCCTGCTCCTCCCCACTCCTAAATACTGAGCCCCCTGTTTGTACACATGGGCCTGGCACCCACTTCAGGGACGAAGATTTCCAGGGGCCAGGCTTCCCTCGGAGCCCTCCTCGGGAGGCTGGCCACAGGCCAGAGCATCCCTTCCTGTCAGCAGGCAAGCCCTCAGCTCCTGCCTCCCCCAAACCTCACCTTCTTGTCCCCCGGAGTCTCTGCTTAGTCCCTGGGCCTAGCAATCCCGCAAACCTGCCACAATCAAGTTGGTTTCTTTCCATTCTAGGTAGGTAACATGGGTGATTCTCCCTGTAGATGCTCCAAGGACTTGAGAAATGCAATTATTTCTGTGCCCACTCTGTGAACTGGGCTCAGCACCCAGGAAGAGCTGAGGGATTGTCTGATGAAGGAAGGAAGCAAGGGAAGAAGGGAGGGAGGGAGGCAAGGAAGACCAGAACTCATCCCACAAGTGAGGACAATTAAGAGACCGCACCCCTGGCCCGCTCACTGGTGGGGTAATTAATCTAAGACCTCATCAGAGGCGTCTGTTTGCCAACTGGCACCCGGCAACCCCTCCCGGCATTTATAATTGTCCACTGTCAAAAATCACAATTTGTCCCAGTTTTTCTGGTGATCTTCTTCTTGATTAAAACTATGTTTTTGGAAGCACGCTCTGGAACACATCCAGACAGAAACTGTTTCCAGCAAAGAGCTCCCTGCTCCCAGCCGTGCAGGGAGGCAGCTCCAGGTGCAGAGCTGCGCACAGAGCACGGGCTTGACGGTGGGACCCTGTCGAAAACCAGTCCACTCGCGGAGGGGGGCGCACAGCCACGGCTTCACTCCCGGGCCTCTACGTGCGACCCACCAGCCGCCCTCCTACTTTAGAACAGGGATTTCAGGTTTGGGCTGATGTTATTGAAAGGTCAAGAAGCTGTCTCAAATCCATTTTGGAAGCCAGTGGGGAATAAATCATCAATTACGGAGGAGAACGGCACTGAGGAAGGTCCGCTCCGCGCGGCCGAGGGAACCCGAGCCGGCCGGGACTCGCAGAAGAGCAAGGGAAGCAGACACCGAAATGCGAGCAGAGACTTTATAACCTCAGCTGGGGTCATGGCCAGATTTTTCTATTTGTCTGATTTTCTAATTGGGTCACAACTTCCAGAGGGAAACTGAACCCAGGAAAAGAAAACAATCATTTCTTTTTGTCTAGCTGCCTGGCTCTGGGGGGAAAGCAGAGAGCGGGAAGAGCCGGGGACCTTGGCATGGCCTACAGGTCCCTGGCAGAAGCTCTCATGGGCCCGGGGACGGGGATTGTCTCTCTCCCAGCTGGCTGGGGCCCAGAGCTGGGGGAGAGATGTGGGCTCAGGAAGAACACGCCAAGGTGGGGGTAGGTGGGGTGGGAGTCCTGCTTCGGGTTGTTCTAGAAGCCAGGGCACCCAGGGCCCACCCCAGGAATACCAGGCCTGCCTGAGGTCAGGAGACACAATGCTTCAGTGAAGAACTGATAGTGGGGGAGGCGGGGGGCATTGGTTTTTCCCCAGTGGGAACAACAGGGCAGGCAGCTACCACCGCAAGAAGGCTGGTCTGGCTCTTCCTCTGATCAGCTGTGTGACCCCGAACAAGTGCTTTCCTTGACCTCATCTGCGCCCTCGCAGGCTGACTTCTCAGGCTCAGTCGGGCCCTGTCCGTCCGTTTACAGAGGCAGCTGCAGCTACAGAACGTGTGAGGCCGTCTCCAGCCCTCCGCGAGGAATGTGTGAGAACAGAACCCTCCCCGTACCACAGGGACGCACCCCAATCTAGACCAGGGCTCACCGCCTCCCATGCTTTTCCTACAGGCAGATTCTCCCAAAGCCAGGGGTGGGGCCCACAGCTGGGGCCCCCACTGAGTCAGTGCCTTTGCCGCTGTCCCCCGTTACCCGCTCCACACACCCACCACAAAGTCCTGGGTAATGGCAGCTGATACACGGCTGGTCTCCAGGTTCGATTCCCTTGCAGCTGTTTCCCCAAGTGTCTCCAGCTTCTTCCTGGGGAGTCCTGTTTCCAGAAATCCCCCACTCACAGTGCTCTCAGAAAGTCTGCACATTGACAAAGCCCCAACAGACAGCGAGTTCACGGGGCTGTGGGGATTTGCTCAGTCCCAGACTCCTGGCTACAGCCACGGTACCTCCCCTCACCTAGATCTGCTCAGGCGCGCCCTTCTCTAGAAAGCGACTTCTAGATGTTAACCCAGGGTTTCTAATAGTCAAACACCAAACTGCAAAGTCCTTCTCTTGTCGTCTGGCCTGGACCACCTGCCTGTTGTGACCTGATGCGGACCACTTTTCCTAAGCCTCAGTTTTCATCTCTGTGAAATGGGGCTACGAACTGTGCTGCCCTCACACTAAGGTGTGGACCCTCTGAGATGACACACAAAAGAGGCTTGTAAATTGTAAAGATCTGTCCAGATGGTGGTGCGTATTCTTCACATTGTTGTGAATAAGACCTCAAAATGGCCACACTGTCATGCATCCTGTGCTGGTGGGACAATGCCCAAGGCATTTGTGACCTGTGATTGCTCTGTAGACAAAAGGACATGATAACACAGTTGTCATTTTCAAATTTCCCTTCCTCGCTCTTTTATCTCTCTCGCTCTCTTTTCCACTCCTTCCCTCTTTCTTTCTCTTTCTTTCAACCCTGGATCTAAGTCTCCCTGATTTGGGTCCTTTATTTGTGCCGTTGCACATAGACTCCTTATAAAGAAAATTCATTTGTTCAGGGTCACCGCGTGGTTTTTCATTAAAAACAAATTACCCGCATTCAGGGAGGACATCTGGGCTTCGCGGGTCCCATTAATGACTATATTTCCAGCCTCCCTGGCCCGTTTGGGCTCCCCTTGCCTGTCACCCCGCGTTCCCGGCCCCGGGAGGACAATGAGAGTGACAGTCAAGTGAAAGGGAAAACATGAGGGATGAGGGCGAGAGGCGAGTCCCCTGAGAGGGGAAGGAGGGAAAAGTGAAAAAAATAAATAACTCAAACAGAGGGTAACAAGGGCTATTGTCTCGGCGTCTTCCAGCAAGGAGCCAGAGCAAATACTGGAAGAAAGAGTGGGGGCATGGAAGTCAAGCTGAAGCTCTGTTTAATTACACAGTTGGGCCCTAAGCCGCTGACTCTGCACCGGACAAGGTAGGGAGGGGCGTGTGCCTGATGCAAATGGACTCCACCCATCTCCATTGAGCGCCTACTGTATTCAGGGACAGAGCAGGTGGAGGATTCCAAGGGGAGCAACCAGGGGATGGGAGCACTCTGTCACCGCTCTGACCGAGGGAGACCAGGGGCCCTGCCCTGGGGTGTGCTCACGGGAGAGAGGAGGCCCCCGAGGCGAGGGGTGGGGGAGGCGCGGGGGCAGGCTTCCTATAAGACAGAGCATTTGATTTGGTGCCTAGAAGGACGGGTCAAGCACGGAGAGGGGAAGATGGGGTACTGGAATCTGAAGTGTGGTTCTCTGGTGTCCCAGCTGGGAAGAGCCTCTTCTGGGCCATAAAAAGGTCTCTGGGTCAGGAAGGCCATCTGCAGCCCTACCAGGGCACCAAGGAAACCAAGAGTGCCTCCACGGCCCAGAGCCCATTCCTTCTCTCCACGGGCACCAGGGGCTAGGTGAACTTGAGCATGAGCACCAGGTGCCAGGCCCAGCTGCTCCCCTGTTGGCTGTGTACCCCTGGCAAGGCATGGTACCTCTCTGAACTCACCCAGCCTGCCCCTGAAGTGGGCACAAACTCTCCAACCTCCCCAGGTGCTTTCAAACTGCAACCTGGGATAATAGAGAGAGCTCTGTGATACCACCATGCAGGCAGGCAGGAGGCCTGCAGGTGGAATCAGCTTATGGGCATAAGCATTTTGGCCTTGTTAAGAAGCCTTTTGGAGAGCAGGTGCCAAGCCCTACTGGCTCTCCCTGCCTCCCGAAGGCTCGAAGCACTGCCAGAAGTTCTCTGGAGAGAAATCCCAGGTGGAGTGACCCACAGGCTTAGAGAGGGTGGTCAAGCCAGCTGAGGACTGACAGCTGATGAGGTCTTGTAGATGGGGGCTGCAGATTCCAGCAAATCAAAGGGAGGAAAACACAGACAACCCCAGTAGATTCAATCTGGTTTTTTGGAAGAACTCCAGTGTGTGTAGAAGCAGATACCTTTTGTATTCACTGCCCCCCACCCCCGATCCGTTCATTGTCTCCCTCCTCACTCCACCTCCCACTGACTAACATATGCTTCATCCCCAGTGACAAGCCAAGCCAGAGACTCCTCTCTTCCTAGATTCCTCCCCTGACCCAGGGTTAGCTACACCCCTAACCTCTTACATTCTTTGATGTGGACAGCATTTCACAATTTTAGAAAAACTCTGCAAAATCAGCTTCAGACATGCCCTCCCTGCTCCAACCCTGCTACAGAGAAATTCTGGAGCCCTCTATTCCTGACATTCCTAATAGAGGCTGCACCCCCCTTCTCTGTGCTCCCAGAGTCCCTGAGTTTACCTATTACCACATTCGTCCCCCTAGATCCTTACCGACTTGCCCATCTGCACTATAGACTAAGCTTTTCATGGACAAGGGGCACAGCTTTCACCTTTCTATGCCTACCCTCATGCTTGGTACATGTAGTTGGAAGGGAGAGAGAGAGGGAGGGAGGAGAAAAGGAAAGAAAAACTGATGGATGGATGGGTGGGTGGCTGGCTGCTAAAACCTGATCAGCTCAAGGTCCCACCATTACTTTTTATGTTCAATATGGTTCAACAGGACATCAGGGTGTCTCCCACGCTGCTTCTTCCCAGACCCCCACGTGCCTAACTATGGGGCACCTCTCCAACCCACCTTATAGTACTTCACGCATAAAGGTACCAAAAATAATGAGACTTCTCATTCTAAAAATACAAAAGGCTTATTTTTATAATTTTGCTTCTGAAATTATTTGGCCACAAGCAATTTATGTAACCTATGGTTGGCTATGATTTCTCAGCAATCAAAATACAGGCCAGGGAATTCTTGCAAAGTGAGAAAATCCAACTTAAAAATTGTTTTCAAATGTAATGAAATTTTTATGAGCACTAAATTTAATAGTTAATGAAGTTAACATAATGTTACAATTTGCAGGCACTAAACTTAACATTTATTAAGGCAACTTTTCCAGCTTCCTTTCTGAACTTTTGAGGCAAAAACAGTGGTAAATTGTTGTAAATTCCTGAAAAGCTCTTGGGCCCTTAGCCCAGGACCCCTCAGGGACCCTGCATTCCCCATTACTGTCCCATAGGAAGTCCTGGCTAGGATGTCAAGCTCCTTCTTCAGGAGCTCAAGTCTGGTAGGGGCTAAGATACACTCACAGATAACGTCATAGAAACTAAGAGGAACGTTCGCCGGGAGAAGTGGGCAGAGCCAGTGGGTAGATGGCTAGGGGGCTGGTCTGAACCCTGGATGCTGTAGGACACTGGCTCCTGCATGGGGACCCTTTCCTTCCAGGAGGGCTGCCTCCCAGCCTCCCCCTTCCTAGCCCACCCAGCTGAGCCAGGCCCAAAGCACCTTTTCCTCGTTTTCCCTGAAACAGGACTCGACCACTTATCCCGAGGGAACCGCCACCCAGCCCTGTGGCGGCCTTCAGGCGGGAAGTGGTACCGGGCGGCAATGCCACAGAATGGCCTGCCATCCCCGGGGCTTGGAGTCGGCTGCTCTACCACCTACCGTGTGGCCAGGTGCTCAGGAGGACTCCCCTGCGGCCGCTCTGCTAGGGCCTGTGCACACGTGAGCTGCAGCCCCTGTCCACTGGGGCGCCTCTCCTAGAATCTGACTCAGACCTCGGGATCAAGGAGGATGAAAGCCCCGGGCCCAGTGAGGCCGCCCATTCTCCTCAGGACACCCACACCTGAGGGCTGTGCACCTGCACTCCTCTCTGAACCAACAAGGGAACCCAACCTCTTGGGGCTGGGACCTCAACCTCCCCCACTTCATTTCACCCAAAGCTCAGATGCCCTCCACATACTTCAATTTCTTCTAAAGCAAATCCTGACTGTATCCCCTAATTTCCTAAAAAGGCATCACAATCCAGTTTTTTGTTTGTTTGTTTTTAAAAAAATACCACTTGCAGAGGCACATCAGGGAGAAACATGAAAAGTCAGGAGCCCAGACATATGGTCTCCCTCACTCATGCCTGGTTCTCATAACTGCCATCAGAAGGCGCAGAGATGGGGAGAGCTAGACAGAGTAGCCCGGGGAGACCTAGACACAGAGCGCAACTGCTGGTCGTACCGCCTCATGCACCCGAGGTTTCCAGGGGTTGATGTTTGGATGCTGGAGAGGCCCCTCTTCATTCAGCCCAGCCTGGCCTTCCTACTTGTCCCTGCCTGCACCCCAAAACCCCTGCTGGATGCCCAGGCTCTCTGGGCCTTGGGTCTTCTCACCCAGCAACGCCCTTCCAATTTCTCAGGCTGCAAACTTGTCTTTCAAGGTCCAGCCCAAGTGACCTCCCCTGGGAAGCCTTCCCTGGTTTCCCCCACCTCACCCCATGGCCCCAGCAAATTCAGCAGCCCCCTCCTTCGCATTTCCTCGGTACATTCCTACATTTATTTAATTTTTTTTTAATTTTTTTTTTTAAAGATTTTATTTATTTATTTGAGAGAGAGAATGAGATAGAGGGAGAGCATGAGAGGGGGGAGGGTCAGAGGGAGAAGCAGACTCCCTGCTGAGCAGGGAGCCCGATGCGGGACTCGATCCTGGGACTCCAGGATCATGACCTGAGCCGAAGGCAGTCGCTTAACCAACTGAGCCACCCAGGCGCCCACATTCCTACATTTAAACTCCTAACACAGCATGCAGGAATCACTTTTTATATCTGTCTCCCCAACCACTCTGTGAGCTGCCTGAGGGCAAGGACTGTGTCTGCAACACCACACCTAGCTTAGAACTGGTACTTTCAGGAAATGTGTGAAGAATGAACAACCAACTAGCCACCTGCTGTTTCCCCCTGGTTGAGCCTGGTATTCCCCCCAAGTCAGTTCCGTTCCTGGTGTGGCAGAGTGACTAGACGCCACTAGAGGGCAGCAAAGAGTCAGGAACGAGCAACAGGTGGCCACAGGGGAGCCCAGGGTGAGCTTTGAAAAGTGTGGAGGGAGCTTCAAAAGTACCCAGGCCACAGAACCACCAGAAGCCCCGGTGAGGGAGAAGAAAGAGCTATGAAACCAAAAGCCATTCATTCTCTGAGCAAACACTCTCTGAGCCTGATGCTTAGGCCTGGGAGGCACTTGACAAGCCATGGTCCAATCTCCCTCCCTCCACCCATGCTTCAGTCCCTCCCACAGGTCCTTTCTAGTTTCTGTGAGCCCCTCCCCTCCCCAGCCTGCCCATTTGCCTATCTTCAGTTCTAATTCTGGGGAAGGGGTCCCTCTGGCTCCCATTCACTGGTCCTAGCCATGCCTTTCAGAATTGTGCAGAGTATATTCTCCCCATGGTCCACATGCTAAATGAAGCCCAGAATGTGGAAATGGCATTCTCAGATCACATAGTGACTCCCTGGCTGAATCTGGCCACAATCTAGGCTTTTGCCTCCCTGCTGGCCCCCCTGCCCCCATTCCTGCTTGGCAACATTCTTGCTTGTGACTGGATTCTTTTCGAACTATTTCTCCCACTGATCCATGGGCTCCATGGGCCATGAACTCCACTGGAGAGTCCTCAATCTGATGCCAGCCTCGGTCAGGCCAGCCTTAGAGGCATGCAGCTAGGTGTCTTTTCTCACCACCACACCCCGCTCAGGCCCCTATATAAACAACAGTCATCACAGTAATCGTCAACATTTGTGTGGCATTTACTATGTGCTAGGTAAAATTCTAAGAGTACTATATAAACTACATCATTTAATGCTCACTCTTATTCCCGTCACCCCCATTTTATAGATGAGGAGGAAACGAAGGTACAAAGAAGTTATGTAACTTGACCCAAGTCACACAGCTAGTGAGACACAGAATGGGGATTAAAAACCAGGCAATCTGGCTCCAGTGTCCCATGCTTCCCCATGTGGCTGGGAACCGGGACATGGCAGTGAACAAAACAGACCTAGCTTTGTGTATTGCACAACCTGATGGGAAAGCAGATGAGGATGGAGTAAACCACTGAGGAAAGTCCTTCACCTATGCTTAGTATCTGCTTAGGATGCTTTGTGAGAGGAGTGATGGGGGGGTGGTCCTGGTTTAGATGGTGTGGTAGGCAGAATAATGACCCCTGACCAAAGAGGTCTACATCCTAATCCCTGGAACCTGTGAGCATGGTAGGTGATATAGCAAAGGGGAATTGCTAATTAGCTGGAAGCTAAGGAGAGTTACCCTGGATTATCCAGGTGGGGCCAATAAAATCCCATGAGTCCTTAAAAGTGGAAGAGGGAGGCTAGAAACAGAGAAGTAGAAAGATGGCGTCACAATAAAGATTCAGCCCAGCATGGCCAGCTTTGAAGATAAAGCACGGGGGCCACCAACCAACGAATGCAGGGAATATCTACACACTGGAAAAGGCAAGGAAACGATTCTCCCCTAGAGCCTCCAGGAGGAACACAGCCCTGCTGACACCTTGACGTTGGCCCACTAACACCCATTCTGGACTTCTGACCTCCAGAACTATAAGATGATGAATTTATGTTTTGAGTCACTAGTTTGTGGTAACTCATTACACTAGCAATAGGAAATTAATATGCATTTGGTTACGGGGAAGACCCCTCTGAGGTGAACCCTACAGGGAGGCGAGGACTAGTCCCGTAAGAGCAGCAGAGAGGGGCTGAGAAGAAGCTGCACCTGCCTCTCATTCCCACCGCCAGAGTCCCATGGGCCCCATGCCTGCCCATCTCTCGCTGTCGTTCCACACCTCGCTGGCCTCAGGTTCCTGTTCTACCCACCCTCGGCTCCTTCTTTATGAAAAGAAAATCCATCAGTTAACTGAGCAATGTAACTGAAAAGCACCCCAAAACGATATACACCAACCCATGGCAAGTAGAGCGCCCAGGACAGGAGGAACTTGCTGTGCCCCTTCTAGGGCTTCCAACAAGCTTCTTGTCTGCTGCAGCCCAAGGAAGGAAAACACGACACAGTTGGGATTTCTTGGCACTCGGCCTAAAGCTCCCAGAGGGAAAGCACGTGGAGGGCATGTGGGAGCGTCCCTGACTGGGTCGTCTCAAAGACAGTCTCCTTGCTGCTTAGACTTACTGAAGCCAAAGGGCAGTGAGCACCCTTCCTTCTCGCCCAGCCTGGAAATTTTAAGAGTTTCAAAAGCCATGCTTATATCTGTTAGGATGTACAAACATCTCCAGGCGGGTATCAACTAGTTGTACTGATCAGGACACCACGGAATCTTTGGTGCAAAACTTTTGGCATTTGCTGGGACTCGAGGAAAACAAGACTCAACTGTTTCCATTCTAAGCTGATTATGTGCCCTCTTTGCTTTATTCAATGTAAGTGATCGACGAAGGGCTCACAGATTTTGCACAGTGGCAGAAGGCAGAAATGGAATCTACAAATACCAGAGAAGACCAAGAAGCCCCATTTTGCAGACCTGGGAACACCCTGGAGCCGGAAACATCAGACAGCACCCCGATGGCAGAATCAGGATGGAAAATACAGAGTCCAAGCCAACAAGCTAGAATTTAATATGGAAAAATGGGATGCCTTTTTTTTTTTTTCCAGGGCCAAAAGTTCAACTACACTTGGGCAGTCCCTCCTCAATGTGTCTACAAGCAAACCTTACACCTGAAAGTCTTCCCTTGAAAGAAGAGGGGGCAGCTAAATTTCCTAAAACCTAGCATGGAAAAACAACTCAGAAGATGTCGGTCTCCCTCCGGATTCACGGCTAGGGGAGGCAGGCGGACTGTTCCATATAGTGAAACAGACAATTACCACGTCACAGCCTCAGACAAAAGAAGGATAAACAATCTCCTAAAGCCTTGCTCAGTTTGTTTCTCCAAACTCTACCAACATGCCCCTGGGGGTCTGTGAAATGGCATCCCCTTCAGCACGGCCACAATTGCATGAACGCCTCCCAGATTCAGAAGCCCATGAGATTATGAGTCAGAAATCTGAACAAAGTGGAAATCCTCAAATAGATTGTGGTATATCCATGCTCTAATCCCTGGAACTTGTGAATGTTACTTCTATGGACCAAAAAAAAGGGAAGGAGGAGCGTGTGTGGGGAGGTTCCCTTTATAGATGTAATTAAGATTTTTTTTTTTTTAAAGACCCTACCCATTCATTCTGACAGAGAGAGAGAGACAGCAAGAGAGAGGGAACACAAGTGGGTGGAGTGGGAGAGGGAGAAGCAGGCTTCCCGCGGAGCAGGGAGCCCGACGCAGGGCTCGATCCCAGAACCCTGGGACCATGACCTGAGCCGAAGGCAGATGCTTAAGGACTGAGCCACCCAGGCGCCCCGATGTAATTAGGGATTTTAAAATGGGAAGAGTATCTTGGATTATCCAGCTGGGCCCTAAATGCAGTCCTGTGTATCCTTACAAGGGAGAAGGAGACGTGACCCCCTCCGTGCTGTGAAGGTAGAACAGAGACTTGCAGGGAACACCAGGACCCACAGGAATGGATCTTTCCCTAGAGCCCCCAGAGGAAGCACAGCCCTGGGCCCCAGGACTGCGAGACAGTCACAAGAACTAATGCACGGTTCCATATTAACTTTCCCTGCCTCCCTCCCTTAGCCACAGCACACAGAAGGACCTATTCTGTGCTAGGGACTGTGAGGGCTACAGAAGATAAAGCAGAGGGCCTGGCCTTTATGACCCACCATCCAGCGGCACAGCTAACTGGGCCACACACAGGCTGGGCCATGGGGTGTAACAAAGCCAAGTATCAAGCATCCCCCCCGGGGAGGGCCAAACCGGAAGGCTTCCCGGAGCAGGTGATATTTCCACGTAGCCTGAAGGGTAAAGCTGGATCCCAACAGACAGGGGCAGGAAGTAGCAGAAACCAAGGGCACAGATGGGAATTACACTGATGGATGCGACTGTGAGGTGTGCGAGGAACCAGTGGGCGGTCACGGGGAGGGACGAGCTGGGCGAGCTGGCCAGAAAGGCAGGTTGAGGCCAGATTAGGTGATGCCTGAATGGCAGGCCCAAGACCCGCCGTGCCGTAAGGTGGGCCCCCTGTGCTGTGTGCCAGTCCTGGGGGAGTTCAGCGAAGACCGTGCCTGTGGGCCAGCACTGCCCCCATGAAGCCATTCCAAAAATAGGTTTGATGATCATGTTGGAAACAGAATCCCAAAGATGTGACACAGTTTGGACACTGAGGAACAGGAACCCCTGAGCATGGGGTCCCAGCCCTGACACTGGGTCTGGAAGGGAATGAGTCGCAGGGGTGTATGAGAAGAGAAAGCAAACGGAGAAGAAAGGGAGAGAGTGGGAGGCAGACCTGGGCTCCCCGCCAAGATGCTTGTGTTCCTCCCTCCACATGGCGTACCGTCCCTCTGTGCCAGGGGACTGACTGATCATGCCCCATGCTAGTACCGGTCCCGCCGCTGGTTTGGTCAGACTGGACCTTTGTTCAGGCCTGTGATTCCTGCGGCTGCTGTTAATGGGCGAGGAACCGCCGTTGGTTCCCACTGGGGTCTCTGCCAGGACCATGGCCATTTGTATCTTGAGCCTAGTAATTAGGCCTGGAGAAATCACGGGGGCCGGGACAGGCTCTGTTTGGATAAACTCAAGAAAGCTCAGCTGCTTCTCAAGACTTGGCCTCTTTGGGGTCTGCGGTGGGGAGACGGCAGGGCCAGCTGGTGGCCTCAGCCTTACCGGACAGTGTGCCCTTGGGAGAGGGCCTGGGGCGGCTGCCTGGGCCCCTGCCATCCGGCAGAAGCTTGTGTTGATGGAATGAGAGCACACAGAGGCAGCGGAGTTCGGAGGAAGGAGCCCTAACTGCTGGGCAAAGCCCCAGACTCAAGCCCTGCCCCCTGCAGGCTGGGCAGCCTTGGGCGATTCCCCAACTGCTCTGAGTCTCAGCTTCCCCTTTTGGAAAATGGGGATTTGATTCCTACCCAGCCCACCTCACAGGGTTGGAACCATAAAGGGCTCCTGGGAAAGCACTTTGCCTTTTATAAAGTGCTACGGAAGCGTGAGGGGCCGTGAGTGGGCAGGACTTGGGCTCCATCTCCTGAGAGTAGGGGCGGGAAGGAGTCTGGGTCCCCCCACCTCTGTTGGCCTTGTGCACAGTATTTCCCGACGCTCTGCCATGAGCCCATCCCCCCCCGCCCAGCAGAGAGGCAAAGGCTCTTTGCAGGTGTGAACCTGGCAGGCCTCCCTGGCCCTGGCGAGGCCCAGGGCACGAGTACACACAGAGGCCATTTCCCATATGTCTCATATTTAAAAGTCATAAATCAAGCTAACAAACCGTTAAATGAAATATGCTCTGTCCTCCTACCTTGTTAAATACATCTTTGTTAACAACCGGGAAGGCCAGGAGTGAATTTAGAATTCTGGGGCTCCTTGGCATCTGTGCCAGGACCTGGCTGTGCGGGGAAAGCCCAGCCAGGCTAGGATTCGCCCTGCTCCCTTCCCGCCCCTGGCTTGGCTCATCATCCTGTGGGGCCTCACACGGAGGTGGGAACACCCCATCTCACATTCGGTTCTGCCCATCCCCCACCAGTCCTCAGCCTGGGGTGCCACGCCCATGACACGGACTGCAGAGGAGGCTGGCAGAGGCATGTGGTTACTTAGGCAGGACCCCTAGGGTGGGCTAGAAAGAGGGGTTCGGGCACCAGGTAAATGACTCAGAACAAGAAACAATACTAACCCTTAAAAGAATAAAAGAAGTGTAACCACATCCAACCCAGTCCTGATTTTCCCCCTGATTTTTTTAAACATCTTTCAAAAAATGATGCTTTGGGTTTCCTGCTATGCTCATGCCCTGAGGACACAGCCAGCCAGCACCAGGATGATGTGCTGTCTTTCCCCACCCCATCCTACAGTGGAAGGAACAGGGCGGTCTCCTTTCTAAATGTCTTTAAAGAAACGGACCCAACGCTGGCGCGAGGGGATAAGGTTTCCTTCCGTGGCCACGGGGTATTCAGCTCCGAATCAAGTCACCAACCCACCCGCCAACATCCTCTCCTGAGCACATGGTCCTCAACCCCAAGGAGTAAGGCTGCTGAGAGCCCCTGGGGGTCGGGGAGGGAAGCCTCCTGGTATTCACCTCGCACAAACTGCGTGGGGGAGGATGGAGGAGGACCCCGACTGAGCACTGGCTGGGCAACCTTTGGCCAGGTCCCGCACCCCTCTGTGTTCAGACTATCTGTGTGGCCACCAAGGGGCTGTTTGAGTGACAGTCCCCACCCCCCTTCCCGAGTTCACTGCCGGCCCCACTGAAGGCCCAGCTGCAGAGAGAGAGGCTGAGAGTGCAGACCTCTGCCTGATTTATTCAGGTCCGCTTCTCAGAAGCGTAGAGGTCACCCGGGCTGTTTGGGGGGAAGCCCCCCCCGAAACCCCGTCCGCTGCCTGCTGTGGAGACGCCAACAGCGCAAACTCACCAGGCACCATCCCTGTCAGCGTCGGTGCTGAGTAGCTGCCCTGTCCGGCGGGGGGGACGTGCGGAGGGTACCCGGGGAGGGTCGTGCTCGCCAAGTCACGGCCTGAGGAATCAAAGCAACAAATCACGGGGTGAGTGTCTCCATGGCCAGCCGCTCATGTCCACAGCTCCCGGGACATCTGCACATTTGTCACGTCTGGGCGCTGAGCGCCAGTGTGCCCCCACCCCCCTCCCGTCACTCACGCATGCAGACACGTGCGCACGCGCGCACACACACACGCACAGACACACACCCCTCCGGCCACCCTGGCTCCACTCAGCAGGGACCCAGGACAGCTCTGCTGCGTCCCTGGGAAAACGGAGCTCCGGCCAGCTCACCTCGCCAGAGCTGAAGGGGGACTTGGACTTCTCCCCGTCCACACCTTTGCTTCTGCCGTGTCTCTGCGCGACGCACCCTCTCCTCCAGCTGCAGGCAGCCCAACACCACGCGCCCGCGAAGGCCTGCTCCAACACCTCCCTCCTCCTCCTCCTCAGACCCTCAGCTGTGTGTCTGGTCCTTACTCAGTCCTTCCTCCTTTGCCCTAGAGCTCGCCATTCACTCGACAAAGGTGCAGGAAGTGTACCTCCTCACACCTGACACTGTTCTGGGCACTGGGACGTGGAGATTAAGGCCTCGGCCACTGGGGGGCAGACATTCTGGTGGGTATGTGTTCACCTCTTTGCAGGCTGCCGGCTCCTGGAGGGCAGGGGGGACACCTCATTCATCCACCACAGGGCTTGGCACCTGGTAGGTCCCGAGTAAAGGCAGAACGAACGGGGTGTCCAAGCGTGCTGGGTTTCATGCTGTGTGGAAGAAACCCCAGGTAGCAGAACTCTGTAAGGGAGACGGCACTGAGCTTTGGCCGCCTCTTAGGGATAAAGCAGAGCTCCGGCCCTTTCAAGCACCACCAGTTACGTGTATGTAACAGGGTGTTCGGGGCTCAGGAACCCAGATCTTGGGCGATCCGACTGTTCAGTGATTAGGTGGTGGGCCCTGAGGACAAGACCCCGCCCTACGGGTGGGATTGCCAATTGCTCCTGGGAGGAGGAGATACACCTGCTTCAGCCATCCTGGGAGGCAGGAGGGAGATGAGGTGGCCTTAGGGCAAGGGAGGGAAAGTGGAACCTTGACCTCCTCTGACTATGGACACTGGAGACTGGGTGGGGGCAGCTCCTGACCATGAAGAGCCAGGCCAGGTCCCAGGACGACTCCTGGAGCCCAGCAACTTGGTGCGGGCCCCACCACAGGTAGGTGACTCTGAGCTCAGCCTATTAGCAGGTGGCCCAAGAAGAGAGACCACCTCTGATCAACACTCCCCAAAGAATCCAAGCCAGCACACGGTATGGGCCGCGAACGTTCCCCAGATAAACCAACAGCCTTTCTAGTGCCAGTCCTTCAAAGACTGTCCAGCCAACAGCCAAAGGCTGCCTCGTTTCACAGGGTTCTGCTTACCTTCCAGAACCTTATGGAACAGAAGGCATGTGGCCTCCCCTGACCTCGCTCACCACCTCCCTGGCTTTAGACTGGGCATCCCAGCTTGCAACAAGCATTGCTCATGTGTCTTCATATGGGGCATTGGAAGGGGAGCAAATGAACTACCTCTGAGCCCCCACAAGAGCTGACATTAAACAAAAAACCGGAATCGATGGAACTGACCAATTCTAATAAAGGTCATTTAAGGAGGTTTTCTCCCCAGCCCTCGTATGCCTCCCCCTCTCATCCTCCTCTGACCCCGCGCTTATAGCCCCCTAGGGCAGCTCCTGTCTCCAGGGTCACGTCTTTGTACCCAACGTCAGAATGGCAGAGGCCTGCAGATATTTGTTAAGTGAATGAAAGAAGTGGCTCCAACAGGGCCCCTGATCTCTCGGGAGCTCATAAAATTCCCTCCACTTGTGGTCAAGAATCAGTGAAGGGAGGGCCCTTGAAGCTCTTCTGGACCAGTCCTGTCGCTATTCTGCAGATGGCAAAGCTGAGACCCATGGTGGGTGGGGAGCAACGAGCTCAGGTTTCCTAACATCAGCCCAGGACCCTCCTCTGCCTCAAGCAGCATTCTGGCGGGGGTGGGAAGAGCACTCACACCCAACACGGAGCCCTCTGCACACGGTCACAGGGATTTGGTGACCCGAGGGCTGCTGAGAAGGTATCTGAGGAAGCGGAGTGAGCCTACGTGTCAGGCTAGCTGGTACAAGATCAAAATGCCAGGGGCCAGACTGTGAGACATGCAGAGAAAGCAGCCGTGGCGGGAGCTGTTCTGATGGGCTGTGAAGCTCCAGCCCCAGCACCATCCCCAGGCTCACGCCCCTGGTGAAGACGACAAACCACAAACGCAGTGACAGAGGTCACGTGTTTAGCCATTCCGCTCCACTGCCACGCACATACACCTGGCGGGGCGTCTGACGGTGAGTCCAGAGGCTCTACGTCACCCAGGCTGAGCCTTGCCTTCAGGCCACACCATGACCATTGCTTATTGGCTCTGTCGTGCAGAAGAAAATTCAACTACGCAGTTTTTGTGGATATATTAGTGTAGGGGTAGGAGCCAGGACCACATCAGAGAGAGGCCAAATCTGCCTCCTGAAAGACAGATGGCGTTATCCTGATAGGAGGCTGCCTGGTGCAGGGAGCACATGGGGGCCAAGCCTCACAAGGTCCACGTCTGGTTGCCTGAGATGGGAAAGAGGGTCGTGGGAAGAGAAGGGGCTTGCCCAGGGACACTCAGCCGATTGGAGGCAAGCCTGGGACTGGAATGCAGCTCTCCTGCCTCCTGGGACTGCGTTCTTTCTTCAACAAGAAGCTGTGCCTTTGGTCAGAACCCCAACAGTTTCTGCCAGTGTTACACATGCTTTAAAACCTTGATCCCTTAAGCAGAAAATACAGTGCCTCACCAAAGCACCCAACTCAAGAAGCCAGATTAAAAAAGTAATAAAATGAGGTGGCTGGGTGGCTCAGCCAGTTAAGCATCCGACTCTGGATTTCGGCTCAGGTCATGATCTCAGGGTCTTGAGATCAAGCCCCACATCAGGCTCCACGCTGGCCATGGAGCCTGCTTAAGATTCTCCCTCTCCTTCTGCCCCTCCCGCCCCTCTAAAAAAAAAAAGGTAATAAAATGAACCTAAGGAAAGGAGGAGGAAGGAATTGATAAAGAAAAAGCAGAAGATAAAGAATTAGGAAACAGAGAAAAGCACACAGAACAATAAATGCACCCAAGAATTGTTACTGGAAAAGACCAATAAGACAGACAAACCTAGGGCAAGATCCAAAAAAGAAGACACAAATATCAAAATAAGGAATGAGGAGAAGGGGCGCCTGGGTGGCTCAGTCGTTAAGCATCTGCCTTCGGCTCAGGTCATGATCCCAGGGTCCTGGGATCGAGCCCCACATCGGGCTCCCTGCTCTGCGGGAAGCCTGCTTCTCCCTCTCCCACTCCCCCTGCTTGTGTTCCCTCTCTCGCTGTGTTTCTCTCTGTCAAATAAATAAATAAAATCTTTAAAAAAAATAAAAGGAATGAGGAGAAGATACAACCAGAGACATGGTAAAGATATTAAAAAATGCAAAGATGCGGGGCGCCTGGGTGGCTCAGTCGGTTAAGCGTCTGCCTTCGGCTCAGGTCATGATCCCGGGGTCCTGGGATTGAGCCCCGCATCGGGTTCCCTGCTCAGCGGGAAGCCTGCTTCTCCCTCTCCCACTCCCCCTGCTTGTGTTCCCTCTCTCACTGTCTCTCTCTCTCCATCAAATAAATAAATAAAATCTTAAAAAAAAATTGCAAAGATGCTCTATACTAATACATATGGACATCTTAGCAAAAGGTACAATTTTCTAGGAAAACATGAATTACCAAAATTAAGTCGAGAAGGAGAAAACACAAACAGCCCAATCACTTTGGCAGAAATAGAAAAGGTTCTTTTTTAAAATAATTTTTTAAAATAAGATGTCCATTTAGTTTTCAGGCAAGTTTCATTTCTTTTTGTTTGGGGCAAGTTCTTTTAAATCTTCGAAGGACACATACTTTTGTTATTAAACTGTTCCAGGATATATAAAACTAAAGAAAATCTTCCCAATTCATTTTTTTCTAAGCTAGCATAATCCTGATATGAAAACTTAACAAAGGTGTACAAAAATGAAAATTAAAGGCTAGTGTCACAATTTATTAATATCCATGCAAAAAAAAAAATCTATGGTCTCACTGATCAAACAATATTAGAAAGAACAATATACCATGAACAAATAAGGTTGATTCCAGGTATGCAAGGATGATTCAGTATTAAAGCACTGGTTGGGAAATCATAGTAATGTATCAAAAGTTGAAAACCATATGATTATATCAAAGCTGTGGAAAAGGCATTGGCTAAAATTCAATACTAATTCCTTACTATACCTCTTGGTAAATAAGAACTGAAGTACACTTCTTTGATCTGGTAGTGATCTTAAATCTTGAGTCAACGTCATACTTAATTGGTGAAATACTTGAAACATTCTGAATTAAAATCAAAAACATGTCAAGGAAACCCGTTATCACTGAAAACTGTTCTAAAAGTTTGAGCCAGTACAAGAAAAGATAGAGACCCAAGAGGGATAAACACTGGCAGTGAGGGAAATTATCATGAGCTGGGTATATCGTGAGCCTGGAAAACCAGCTCATCTACCAGAACCAGTGAAAAGGTTTGTTGAGACAGCTGGAATGGATGTCTAGAATGAATATCGTTCTAGATTGAGTAGCTCCCCACCGCCTCTCCCATCAAGTACAGGTTTTTCAGGTTGGCTTCCAAAGCCCTCCTCAGTCTGTGCCCCTAACCTATGAGCTTTCCAGCCTCATCAACCCTGACTACCCCCACCCCCGGGGCCATTCCCCAAACCTGCCCTACCCTTTCCCATCCCCACGCCTTTGCTCAAGCTGTTCCCTTTCTAACTGCCCTTCTCCCATTCCTATCAGTTCCACACTGCATCCAGTCTCCAACTTCTGCCCTCAAGAGCCTGCTCCTCTGTGAAGTGTTTTCTAGGCCCCTCGAGTCTTTGTGGCACCGGTGTCTACTGCAGGTCCCTCTGCTCCCCACCCCGTCCCAGTGCATAGGGAGCATCGTGCCAGGGGAACAGATAAGCTGGGGGAGATGTCAGTCATGGTAAGACAGCACTTACTTTGTGCCAGACACTCTTTTACATATGTTAACTCATTTTATCAACCTGACGACTCCATGAGGTTCAAACAACCACCATGCCCGAGGAACTGAGGAACGAAGAGGTTAAATAACTTGCCTAAGGTCACACGGCTAGGAGGAAACAGAGCTGGGATTTGAACCCAGGTGCCTGGGCTCCAGCCTGAGCTTCTTTGGTGGCGGTAGAGGGTGGGTGTGTGGGTGGGAGAGAACAAGCTACGAAGGAGGGGAGGATGGAGAACTAGGAAGGTCAATTACTCAGGTTCGCAGCTGGAAGGGGTGAGCAGGTTGGAGCAAGGAAGAGAGAGTGGGGGTCAAAGACGGGCTGCCAGAAGTCAGGAGAGAAAGCGGCTGTCAGTGCCCCTTTGGGAAGAAACTCGCCAATCTCAGTCTGCCAGACCACCTAGACTACGTGCTCCACGAGGGTGGGGCTGCACCGTGCCTGGCAGGTAGCAAGTGCTCAGAACTACCGGTGGGGGAGCAGGACACGAAGAACATCCAGGGCCCATTTACCGGTTTTGCTACTGAACTGTCATGGACCTCTGGCAAGCCACTCCACCCTGAGCCGCAGTCTTTCCCAAATTTAAAAGAGAGCTCTTAGCTCAGTGATCTCCAAGAGTCCCCAAAGCTCATACTGGTCTCTGTGTGCATATACATGAAGGATAGTTTAGCCCTGAATAGACTGTTCTACCCTAAGGTCCAACTGCACCCGCAGCTCTAGAACCTCCACAATCAATCCTCTAATCTGAGCTGCTGCCTAGAGGGCTAATCCATACTCCTTAGGGCACTGGCAAGCAGTTCTCTGAGCTTCTAGCCTCAGTGGGGACTTGGGTCAGCTCCAGCAAGGGTTCAGGACTGGGCCAACATGCCATGGCTTCATGCCATCCCCAGTCCCTCCTCCCAGCCCATGAGGATGGCAGCGTGCACGGTGAGGAGCTGACAAATGGCTACATTTATCTTACAAATACCCCTGCCTCGGAGTTCCCTGTTGCTGGGGGATTCCTTTGCATTATCCATGGCTCCAATTTCATCCAGCAAATGTCCCTACAATCAAAGGCCTGTGGCTACATTTACCTTCCTTGGACTGGCCACAAAAGCAGAGAGTCTGAGTTATCACTTGTGGTGGGCAACAAAGGGAAAGACGGACTGTGCCTGTGACGTGTCCAGCCTCCAGAACCCTCCCTACTCTGTGCCAGGAATTGGGGTGGGCTGTTCAGAAACATTATTCCATTTAATCCTCACAACTTACAAAAGTCCCAATAAACTTTATGAGATCTTGTGGGGAAGTCACAGGGAGGCTCAATACAGAAAGGAAGGTAGCAGAACACAGCAATTAAGAGTATCCAGGCTGGGGATACCTGGGTGGCTCAGTTGGTTAAGCATCTGACTTCGGCTCAGGTCATGATCTCTCGGTCCTGGGATCGAGCCCCTAGTCAGGTTCCCTGGTTAGCAAGGAGTCTGTTTCTCCCTCTCCCTCTGCCGCAACAACCCCCCCCCCCACTCATGTCTCTCTCTCTTTCTCAAATAAATAAATAAAATCTAAAAAAAAAGAGTATCCAGTCTGCCCAGGCTTGGATCCTTGCTTTACCACTTACTAGTTGTGTGGCCTTGAGAGAATTTCTTAACCATTCTGATCCTCCGTGTCCTCATCTGTAAGCTGAGGATAATAGTAGCCAACCCTTATTTAGAGCAAACAGTGGCTAACAGAGAGCCAGATACACCCAAACTCATTTATTCCCATAATAACCCTATTCGAGAGCTACCTATGATCCCTATTTTACTGAGGGGGAAACCAAGGCACAGAAAGTTTAAGTGTCTTGCCAGTCACACAGCTAGTAAGTAAGGAAGCCAGGTTTGAACCCCAGCCAGGGTGGCTGGCCAGTCTGCACCGCCACCACCCTGTGCCACCCTGCACTGGTAAGAGGAACATGCGTCTTCCACGGGCACCGTGAGGGGTTGGCGCGGCACCGTGTCAGCCCACAGCGAGCACCGGCCGAAGACTGGATTGCGGGCCCCAACCCTTTAACCCCACGGCGGTAACCGTCGTCTTGGAAAAGAAATGGTAATCCAACACCAAAAATGTCGTTTGGGAAGAAAACATATTAAACTTCCTTAGACCAGGTAAATTTCGTTTTATGAAAAAGTAAAAAGAAACCTCCGCCTCCTAGAGGCGCAGTGGGCTTCTTCGCCCCTTTGGTTTGGGCTCAGCCCCGTGCCTCGCTTTGGCCAATGGGATGTTAGCAGACACTCAGAGAGCAGCCCCTTACGGTATGCGGGTGTGGCTGGCCGAGCTCCTCGGCACGTGCGCCATCACCCTGAGAACGGGCTCTGGCTAGCCTGCTACCAAGAGGCAGGACACATGTGGAGCAGAGACGGACCCAGCCCACAAATGGAGCCAAGCCTGGCTTTGATTAGCCAACCCAACAAGAAGAAATGATTGTTGTTTTAAGCCCTGAACTTTGGGGTGGTTTGCGAAGCAGCAGTACTGTGGCAATAGCTGATCGATACTAAACTTCATAAATGTTAACAGTTCTTGTTTTCATCATTATTCTCTGCTTGAGAATACTCTGCCTGGGACTTTCTAAGGACACCTGTCCAAATCTAAGTGGAGGATGGACACCATCTGGTGGGAACCCACAGAGTAAATTTAAACCCCACATTTGCTTTGATGCCTAAAAGGACTCTCCTGGCACTGAGCTGGGGATGCTGTGACTCTGGAGTGTATGGGCACTTTCCCCTTCTCAGTCCCCGCCCCAACACATTTCAGGCACGTCTCCAGTGCTGGGGGTTTTAGCAACCGGCCAACACAAGACAGCTAAGATGTTATTGCTCCTTTTAGCTCTAACTCAGGCCTCTAGACTCAACGGGATACCAGAATGAATGCTTCTGAATTTAATATGACTTCAAAACACATATTTATATCATTTTTTTTGCCAAGGAAGAAATGGTTTATATCATTTGCAATGGCACTGAATGTTATTGATGGCATATAATGTATTTGCAAATAAGTGATTTAGGATCTTAACATAATTCTTCCTATTAATGGCACATAAGTACATCCTGGACAATTCATGTGTTGCTCCCTCTTTCCAGAGAGAATAATCAAGACTTGGCCTTATTCACTATTAGCAATGTATGGACATTCTGTATGGACAGAACTTTCATCAAGACAAAGACTGCTCCCCAGAAGAGATAGACTTAGTTCAAAAGAACTCATTCTTTTCAACTGTGAAAGGAAGGAACCTAGCCCTGTTATATGAATGAGGAAACTGAGGCTCAGAGATGAGCTTTGACTGCCCTAAGGTCGTAGAGTAAGTAGTAGAACAGGGACTTCAACTCATGACACATGACTTCTAGTTAAATGCTATTCTTGAAGGTTACTCAAAATGTTCCCCTCAAGGAGACAAGCCCTCCCAGATGTTAAAACATTCTACAAAGTCTTCATAATTACAAGTGTGATACCAGCACATGAATAGACAGAAAACCAATGGGACAGAATTGAAAGTCTAAAAATAGACCCAACTATATATGGAAATCTAACACATGACAAAGGTAGGCTCTCCAATCACTTGAGCAAATATGGACTTTTTATTATAATGGTGTTAGGATGACCGGACAGCCATTTTTAAAAAAGATAAAATAGACGGATTCTTCATACTATATACCAGAATAAACTCCAAATGAATCTGAGATCTAAATGTAAAAAATAAACTATGCAAATACCAGGAGAAAACACAGGTGAATTCCTCTCTCATTTGCAGAGAGAGGCTTTCTAACTATGACTCAAAACCAAACAGATGCACATACCACCTACAAAAATCAGCTCAAAGTGGGTCAAAGACCTAAGTGTATAGTAAAACTACAAAACTCACAGAAGAAAACAGAGGCATAAATTTTCATGACCTCGGATTAAGCAGTACTTTCTTAGATATGACACAAACAACAATAGAAAAATCAGATTAATTGAACTTTATAAAAATTAAAAACTTCTGTGCTTCAAAGAACATCAAGAAGGTACAAAGATGACCCAGAAAATGGGAACAAATATTTCCAAGTCATATATCTGATAAATGACTTGTATCTAGAATATATAAAGCACTCTTACAGCTCAATAATAAAAAGAAAAATAACCCAATTTAAAAATGGGCAAAGCATCTGAATAAAAAAGATGTACAAATGGCCAAGAAGTCCATGAAAAGACATCCAACATCATTAGCTATCAAGTAAATGCAGAGCAAAACCACCATGAGACACCACATCACACCCACTAGGATGGCTATAATCAGAAAAGGTTATGACAAGCATTGACCAAAGATGTGGAAAGTTGGAACCCTTACACACTGCTGGTGAGAATGTAAAATTGTACAACCATGTGGAAAAGCCTGGCAGTTCCTCAGAAAGTTAAATGTAGAGTCACCATGTGACCCAGCAATTCCACTCCTACGTATACACCCAAGAAATATGAAAACTTGTGTCCACACAAAAATGCGTACACAAATGCTCAACACCCTATTATTCATAATAGCCAAAAAGTGGAATCAATAGCTACTATCCCTATGTATCAAGAACTTGTAAGAAGGAAAGGGAAAAGACCAAAAGTCCCATAGAAAAATGGGCAAAGTTCATGAACAGAAAACTCACCAGAATATATAGGGGGGCGGGAGATAAACTGAAGAGATGTGCAAGTTCACACATAATACTAGAAATGCAAATTAAATGCAAAATGGTACAACTCCATATGGAGGCTGTGTATCTAACAAAACTATACGTGCATCTACCCTTTCAACAAGCAATTCTACTTCTAGGGATTTACCTTGAACATACGTATACCTTCAGCAATACACAAAATGCATATACACAGGTTAATTATTGCAACATCATCTGTAACTGCAAAATCCTAGAAACCATATCTAAATGTGCAAACGTAGAGAAACAGGTGAATAAACTGTGGTATGTACACACAGTGGGGTTCTGTGCAGCTGTACAAAAGAATGAGGAGCTGGTGGGCATCACTCTGGCACAAATGAAGCCCAGGAGCTGAACCCTGGCCTCCCCAAGTCCCTGCAGTAGATCACAGAGCCATACACAATTCCAGGCCAGAGCCCTTAGGGAAGTTCAAGTTTAGGTTCTAAATGACCAATGGAAAAAGCCTTGGAGGGAGACAATGGTAGGGAAGGGACAAATGCATTACGGATCCTGGAGGTGCCTGACTTTGGAATGCCAAAATACAAAGAAGCGCAGGGAAGGTGTGAGCTCTCCGGATGCCTCTGGGGAGAGGGTGGGGTGAGGCAAGCTCTGGCTGACCCTGTGGAGGAAGTGACCTCCAGAAGGCAGATCCAGCCCCAGGGAGGAGAGGCTCAAGCCAGCACCGAGGGCGTGTCAGGCTTGAGGGGGCCTGAAGCCACCCGTACCTATTCTACCCCCAGCTGCCTCCAGAGCCAAATCTGGACTCCTGAGACTGGCGGCAGAGGGAGGCGGGGAAGGAAGGAGAGGTGGACTTTGGAGTCACATGGGCCTAGGTTCAGATCTTGGCACCACCACTTATTAGCTGTGTGACCTCTGGCAAGTAATTGAATCATTCGAATCTCGCGCCTCCTTTTACAATTAGGAAAAGAGGGTATCTATTGGGAGTGAAACAATGATGCTTGCCATGTCTGCAAACTCTCTGCTACCCTTCTCAGGGGGCAATGGGGTCTGTGGCCCTTTGCCTTGAATCTGGGCCACTCTGGTGACTGGTCAACCAAAAGAGCAACAGCTCCCCGAGAGGTTCCTATGAGTCAGGTGCTGGGCACTTCCTGTGCCTCATTTCAGTCAACATTCACAACAGCCCCAGAAGGTGGGTACTGTTCTTATCCCCACTTTGTAGATGAGGAAATGAAGGCTCCAAGCAGTTGATGTGCCCCCCAAGGTCCCACAGCTGTGCCAGCTAACATTATTATAGCACTTACATCAACCAGGCGCTGGTCGAACACAAGGCAGTGTTCCAAACACTGTTCGCGGTGTTTTATAGATATTGACTCCTTTAATCCTCAAAAACTTGGTAAAAAATTCTATTATTATCCCCATTTTACAGATGTGGAAGTTAAAACATAGAGAGATGAGGTACCTGCCCAAGGTCCCACCGCTAGTAAGAAATGGAGCCATATCCACACCCAGGCATTCTGGCACCAGATTCCCTCTCATTTCCCCAACATACGGGGCACTTGGCCTCTTTCTGCCTCTGGCCTGGAGGTCCCCAGGTAGCAAGAGCTACTCGAGTCCCTCCCTCCCCTATACTGGTCCAGCACATAACAGGTGCTCAGAAAATGTCTGCCAAGATGAAATGAATCAAATGGCACAGGTTTTACCATCTCAAAGAAACTTTGGTCCAGGCTCACCAACATCTTGGAAAGCCTTTCATCATGAACTCCATGAGATAACCAGGCCTGATTTATCCTTTTTTTTTTTTTTTTGGCTTGGATGCAACTTTTTATTTTTTATTCAGCCCATTTCTAGGTAGGCTCTATGTACACTAATGGGGGGAAATGTGAATCCAATTAACTTCAAATTTAGCTCATAATGAACTTACCTCATTTTGCTACCAGCTCGGTTCTCATCGTGTGGCAGTAATTAACCACTGGGGGTTGTCACTCCCAGACACATGACACAGAGATCCTCCCAGCCCCTTGCTTCAAACCCTTACAGAATTCATTACCCTGACAGTGTGAAAACCCTTCACTTTGAATACCACAAGGCACCCACCAAACTCCCCCTCTATCTACCTGACTGTGTGAGAGAAAGAAAGCCACTGAGAAGCATGAATTATTGGGAACAAGATGGGAGGTGGGGGCAGGATGCTGGCTACGGCTCGATGGCCAGAGTGTGTCTGCCCGCCTTGACAGCCCTGGGCCAGAGTTTCTGCCCTGAGGAGAGGGATCTCCACACACAAGACCCAAGCTATGAAGGATGTGGTGGAGCTGGCTGTGAAAGGCGAAGTCCCAAACTGGCCAGCCCATCAACTGGGGGCTCTTAATGCCCAGGAAACCTGCACACCCCAAATGGGGGCAATGGTGACTTGCTGTGTGACCTCAGGTAAGTTCTGCCTCCTCTCAGGGCTCTGGCTAATTTTGAAAAGAAGCTGGAACTCTGGTTTCACTTCATTTGGAAATGTCCTGCCTATGTGGATGTTGACATTCATCCAGTTTTTTTAAAAATACACACCAGGGGCCAAAGAAAACCTGTCCAAGGGTCATGGTTAGACCTCACGCTGCCAGTTTTCCCATTACCCAGCCTCTGGCCCTCGGGTCCTGTCTGAAGCACCCTACTGTCACCACCCGCACCAGATTCACCAGCTGCCAGGCTTTTACAGGGCATCAGCCCTACCTGGGCATCCAGGTAACTGCCGAAGAGGAAACCACCCCACAGGGCGGAACAGACCAGAGCATAGAGTAGAAGCACAACAAAAGGTGATTTCTGGGAAACTGAGGCCTGAGTCACCAGGGCTGCCTGAACCCCCTGCCATCTTCCTTGTTTCTCTGGTGACAGCCCCGGCCTTCCCGCCATGCCGGCCTCAAAGTTACCCCTCCTCCCTCAGGCCCAGTCAGGCCCCAAGCCCCTCCTGACTCTCCATCCCCTCAGTGCCCCCTCCTCTGTGGCCCTGACCTGCCCAGGTTATACGGTTCTTCCCTTTCCCCTGTTTCCTGGCCACCTCCTCCCAGGCCCTGTGCCTCAGCCCTGCCGCTCCGACGGCCCTGCAAGGCTCCACTTCCAGCAGCCCAGGCCCAGCCATGGAACCACTTAGCCCCCCCGTGAAGGACAACTCAGCATCATCTAGGAACTCCGTGAGGGCTCCAAAGCCGAGGCTTCTGATTCTCTCTCGGTTCAATCATTAAACCAAAACTTACAGACACTTCTCTTCTCCAGCATTTTCCCAGAAAACCCTTCTTCTGTCACAGAACCATGAGAAACCTTTTTGTGTATTAAGAAACACCCTTTAAACATTATTTAAAACCTTTTTTTAAAAAAGGTCGTAGAGGTGGGAAGCATAGCCTTTCAATGTCACAGGGCACTTTTTTTTTTTAAGATTTTATTTATTTTGACAGAGAGATAGCAAGAGAGGGAACACAAGCAGGGGGAGTGGGAGAGGGAGAAGCAGGCTTCCCGCTGAGCAGGGAGCCCAACACGGGGCTCGGTCCCAGGACCCCAGGACCACGACCCGAGCTGAAGGCAGATGCCTAACGACTGAGCCACCCAGGTGCCCCCACAGAGCACTTTTTAACAGGTACACCCAAGGATCATATCTGTAAGAGAATATACCCGTTTGATGATTCTTTACTATTTGAATAGAGCTCAGACACAAGGAAGGTACGTGTTAATGTGTAGATTTCTATCAGGTAGAAAAGATAAACCCAAAGGTTTGGGGGTTTTTTTGTCCCGTAGGACATTAACCAATTTTGTATCTAATCTAGCAAGTTTATTCCAGCATTTTTTTAAAAAATGCTGCCCCAACAGATGATATAAACCCCTGATCCTCAAATGCTGTTGGAACCACTTTTACCTTTTTATAGGTTCCCGTGTTAATTTATGAGTGGAATAAAATCTTCACATGTTCCTTCTATATTTGTACATGAGCTATCTTAACTTTTTAAAAATTACACTTTGACACTTGTTATAGGAAAAAGTCCGCCATGCCTGAGCGACATGAGCTGAAGTTTTTCAACCAACGTCAAAGCAGATGAGAGTGGACTACTGCCACCTAAGGGGAGGGGGAGAGAATCAGCCCAGCGCCCAGGACATGGGGTACAGGGAGGGGATTAATCCTGCTCTGCAGAGCCCGCCCTATGTGTACACGTGGCGCGCACACCACCAGGCCCGTTTGCTCCAGCTGGCGTCGGAAATATGGGACAGTTTGAAGAGGGCTGCTCTGAAGTCTCCCTTTGTTCGGACCTGCCATGCGTACAGGGTGCACTGAGCCGGGTGGTGCAGAGGGGGAGTGTGTCACCTGGAGGGGAAAGGCTGATCGAGCTGCAACAGCCCAACCCGCCTGCAGACAATGGACACGCTAATTGCAGATGAGCCATGTCCAGTCCATAGAGCCGCCCGGCCAGCTCCTAGGAACAGGCTCATTAGCCACTGGTTTAGGTGATGTTACTTACTTAGAGGTAATAACCTAAATTTCTTTTCCCAAAATTACTTAATCCCCCCTTTTCACTAATTCTGACTGGCCTTCCTCTAATCGCCCTGGCTGAAGATCGAATCTGGCTTTGTAGAGCAGGGAAGACAGCGCTGAGAAATCACTAACCAGCGTGCTTGCTTACTTTGCAAATCTCAATGCCCCCATGCCTTCATTTGAACCAACCTCATCTACTTCCCTGGAATCCCTGGGAGCTTCCAGACTCCCAACACTGTGTTTCAGGTTTGAGAGAGTGCTTGAATTTTATCTGCCTGGCATTTTAGAGCAGACACGGGGGCTCAGTCAATATTTCCATGTACATTTATGACACGATCTGCTTTGAACTAGCAACTGTTGATCCAACGTAATAAACCTGGCAGGGTTCTAATGAGCGGCCGCAAAACAGCTCTGCCATGCTCCTGGCTCCCGGCCTCCCTGCCAGGATAGGCACTGCTCCAGGGATACATGGAAGCCAAGAGTTACAGCAGGAAGATGGAGAGGGCACCTGCGGGCTAGCTCATGTCTTCATTCATTCATGTGTTCACTCATTCATGCATGCATTATCTGACACCTACTAACTTTGAAGCACATTCCCGAATGCTCCAGAGGACCCCGGAGAGCATGATAATAGTAATAAGAATATCCACAACAATAACAGTTACCATTTATTCTGCTCTTGCCATGCGCCAGGCACCACTCTAAGTGCTTTGTATGTAATATCTCATCTAAGCTACAGAGCCGCCCTGGGAGATCTAAACCTTTAAAATCCCCACTGTGCGGTACGATCCCTAGCCAGAAAGAGGCGGAGCTGGGTGCAAACTGAGGCCTCCTGGTGCTCGAGTCCTGTACCTCTACCACCCCCCTCTCCACATTATTCTCCTTCAATAGGCGAATTTCAGAATACAAAACACACCTCTCCTTTGACCGGCAGGTCTACTTCTAGAACTTTACTGATGGAAATACACAGAAAAGTATACCAAGATTTACATTTAGTGGAAGGAAGAGAGACTGGGGTTGGGGTGGGGGGCACAATACAGATGTCTATCATACTGCTGGGTTAAATAAATTATGATGCTTCACTATGGAGGAAGTTACAGAGTTTTGAAAAATGAGGCAGATGTGAATGTGTGCATTGAGGAAAGAGCTCCAAGACACATTATTGTGTGAATAAAACAAAGTACAGAAGAACACTGTGTACAGTATGATTCCATTTGTGCTAGTAAAAAGCAAAAGCTATATGCTGATAGATGCATTAAAACATTAAAGTATACACAAGGCACTTAACTTTGGGGTGAGGGGCTATGGATGAGAGGACTGAGGTTGGGGGAGAGAGAGTTTTCATTTTATATTTTTCTGTATGGTTTGAATATTTAACTGTACGCATGTATTACTTTTTTATTCGAAATTAACTTTTTGATTTAAAATTAACTTTTTCTTAAGAACCAGACACTGTCTGTGCCCCAGAGGCCCACTCACGGTCTCCAGGGAGAGATAATAATGAATCCAAGATGCACAAAGAGCACAATTCCTCCCCATCCTCTGCTCCCACCTCGGCAGGTCTCAGGCTAGAGCTGTATCAGAAGGAACTTCTTCCTTTTGAGGACAGCATGATGATGGCAGGAGCACCTTGGCCAAGTCACATAGTCACAGCTCAGAGTCCCACCAGGCTACCCCCAAGCCGGCATCCAGCCCTCACATAGACAGGAAATACCATGATATCCTGCCATGCTGAAACGTGCCATCAAACAATCTCAGCCCTGACCATCTGGCTATGAGTAGCCGAAAGGTGGGCACACAGCCTGTCCCTAGAGTCCCTCTGGGCACCAGCTCTAGAAGGTCCAATCCTCATTGGCACACAGTTCCAAAGAGCTCAGTGGCTTGGTTGCCCAGCCCCCAGCAGATTGAAAACAGCAGAATAAAAAGGGGGAGAGAGAATTTTAGAGCCAGGCAAACTGACATTAGGAGAAGTGACAGGTGACAGGTGAGCAGCAAGGATAGAGACAGGAAGACAATATAATCAGACATAAAGTCCAAACCTCAACAGTCTGGGGTGCTTGGTAGAAGGGCAAGCTGCCTGCTTACAGAGCTCCAGGGGCTTTGCCGCCGCATCAGGCGAGGTTCAGCAGGGCAGCTGGTGCACAGAGATGAAGCTGGGTGCTGTCACTGGGGAAGGGTGAGCTTATGTCCCTCTAGGATGATTATGTGCATCCCTTATCTGAGAAACTGATATGACAAACAAGTGTTTTGAAAGTTGGCTTGGGACCTATATAATCAGATGGAGCAGATGGAGAAAAGCCCAATTGTCCATTTCAGTCCAGGATGGGTCCTTGGAGAACCCTTGTAGAGTGCGGGGTAACAGAAAACACCGCCAGGAGATTAGCTTGCTGATGGAGACCCACCATGCATCCATTCCTGGTTATGGTGTGCGCCTACCCACGCTTGCCGGAGAATATTGAAAAGGTACTTTGGCCTCCTAACATTTCAGAATCATGGAGTCCCATGGCTGGACTAAAACTTGGAGGTGTCCCAGTCCTCTCCCGCCACACACACACTGCCGATTCAGGGCTAAGGGCAATCTCATCACATTTTCCCACCCCCAGGTTGCTAATGCAGAACACACTTCCCAATTCTAACGGCTGGGAAAGTCTGTCTTGCTGAGAGTTGGATTCTACATAAACTAAGATGATTGCAGGGCACCTGGGTGGCTCAGTCGGTTGAGCATCCGACTCTTGATTTCAGCTGATCTCAGGGTTGTGAGATCGAGTCCCACGTTGGGCTCCGTGCTGGGCATGGAGCCTGCTTAAGATTCTCTCTCTCCCTCTCTCTGCCCCTACCCATCCCCAGTCATATGTTCTCTCTCTCTCTAAAACAGAAAACAGAACAAAACAAAAAAAACCCAAGATGATTGCTAAATGGAAAATGGAATGAACTAATGAAATACACAGAAAGCACTGAGTTCCCCTGAGGTGGCCTTCTGGACAGGGGGAACATTACATCTCTGTAAAGGGGGGCAGTGTGGAATAGTGGTTAGGGACAAGGGCACAGGCGGGCATATCGATCCAGACCCTGGCTCCACACTTACTGGCTGTGTGGTCTTGAGAGTTGCTTAGCCTCTCTGTGTCTCAGTTTTCTCATCTATAAACAAAGATCTGCCTCATAGAGTTGCTGAGTGGATCAAGTTAACAAATGTACGTCAAGCCCCTGGCACAGGGCCTGGCACAGAGTGGGCACTCAATAATGCCATCATCGTTCCGGAGCTCCCTGAGCGTGCAACCAGACCAGTCTCCGAAGCGCACTCCGCTGCCATCAGGCTGCTGTCACATGCACAGTGGCTCCCCACTCTGCTGACACAGCAACAGGCACGCCATCAGCCAGGAGCACCGGGTCCCGAGCGCTGTCTCGCTCCAGCTGTGTGACCTTGGGCAGATGCCCCAGGCTCCCTTTCCTCGCATGTTTAAGGAAGGGGGAAGAGCACCCCAACAGTTCCCCTCCAGTGGGGTGACTGTGCTCACCTGGGGAGCTCAGTGCCTGGCCTCGAGTCCCCCCACTGCCCACTCCCTACGCCACGCACACACTGCATCTTCCTGCTGCCATCGTCCTTTGTGCCCCGCTCCTGCCCGCTCCCGCGCCCTCGTAAAACACCGGAGACCGAAATATGAAAGAGGCCGAGTGAAGAAGGCAACAGGACTTCACATGAAGGTGGAAAGCCTCAGAACCTCTCACCCACCCACCACTGCGCATGCCCGCGGAATCATGAGCACACCTGCGACAGACAGACAGCAGAAGCTAGCTCAGTGGAGCTCTATCTGCCAGACGCTCTTCCAAGTGCTTTGTGCACATGATCTCCTTTAATCAAGACAATCCTGTAAGGGAGAGATCATTACTATTAGTGGTGGTGGTGGTGTTGAGAGGCCGAGCATAGCGGTTAAGGGCACAGACTCCAGGAGCATGCTGCCAGGATCCAAATCCTGCTCTGCTATTCACTGATTGCTCTGTAACTTTGAGCAAGATACACCTCCATTTCCTCATCTATAAAATGGGGCTAATGATAACACCACCTCCCGAGACTGCTTGAAAGGACTAAAAGAGTCAGGCCATGAAAGTGCTCCCACATGACTGACATGCCTGTCACTACCTCCAGTATTCAGAGGAAGCAGCAGAGGCTTAGAGAGGTGAAGTAACATGCCCAAGCCTGCACGGGTGGGAATGGGGCCAGGCGGAGGCAGTGGGGCAGGATTAGAATCCCCCGGCAGCCACTACCAAGTTCCTCGTCGAGGATGGGTTTGAAATGAAGAAAAACATGGTGGGAGGGACCTACTAGACCTTTCAGCCTAGGGGGTCAGGTGAGGGCTGGAGGGTCGTATGTGAAGATAGGCACAGCCAGCCTGGCACTGAGTCAGAAAGCCCTCCACTTCCTCACGGTGCCTTCAGGCAGGTCCTCTCCCTTCTCTGAACATTTTCATCTGGGAACCTGAGTCCCAATCCCAGACCAGCCACCTGGGAGACCAAACAATGCCAGAGATGTGAGGAATGCATATGACCAGGGTCTCCACCCTACTTTCATACCTGGCTGACAGGCTGTTTAGTCTAATAGTCAATAGGCAAATGTTTAAGCCAGAAAAGCCTCAGATGGGCTTCTGATCTCTTGTAAAGGGACTGAGGCCCATCACAAATCCTAAACCTGTGCCTCAGCTGGTCCACTTCTGGTCCAGAGGGTAACAGGAGAGTGGACATCACAGGAATCCAGGCCTGGAACTGAGAAAGCCCCAACCAGACAAGCCTCCCGCCCCTCCAATTGTTTCCCCAAACAGCAAGGCCACACATTAGAGGCAGGCTGGGCAGGTGCACTGCTTGTCAGAGAGAACCAAGCCCACCCCACAGAGGCACCTCCCAGGGTGCATGGCAAATTAATGTGCTGCAGAGAACACGCATTACATTGCACTGCTGGCGCGGCAGGCTGCAGAGGCACCGGCCCCTCCCTCCCCGGCGCTCCCCTTCCGGAGAGGCTGAATCAAGGGCCAGGGCTTCTGAGAGGCCCAGGGTAGCTCGGGCTCTTGCTTGCCAGCCATTGCCAGTTCTGGAATCAGCCCTGCCCTGCCCTGCCTCCTCCATGGGCTACAGAGTCCCAAAGGGGATCACAGAAGTGAGAGTGCTTCGTGTAACATGGGGAGGGAGCACTACTGAGCCGGCTGCATTATTTGGGGGCAAGTGCATGAGTCAGTTAGGCTTGGGTTCAATTTGCTGGTTATTTACCATCTCAGTGCCCACAGCTGGGGAAACTGAGGCTCAGAGAGGCTCAGAGTCCTGCCCAAGATCCCGCACATAGCAAAGAGCAGACCTGAGATTCAATTCCAGCAGCTGGACTGCAGGCTCGCTGGAGAAGGTGCTGGAACTGTGCCTCCGTGGGTAGGGTTCCTGCAGGGGGGTCGGGATTGGGGCTCAGGCTGAGTTATGGGAGGTGGGCAGTACCGGTGGGTCCCCTCACACCCGTGGGCGAGCCTCCGGGAGCCGGGTGCTTGAGACTGGGTCGGAAAGTCCTCAGGCGCAGGCAGAGAGGTTGGGGTGAAGTGGGCAGGCGGCTGGGGTGCAATATGAGACAGTCGGGGTCCCAGAGGTGGGAACTGAGAGCCAACTTGAGCAAAGGGCGCACTTGTTCTGTGAGCTGACTTCACACTGGCTCTAAGCCACTTGGGAAGTGGGAAGCACCAGGGCCCAGAGGATGCTAGGGGTCGACCAGTGCAGGGGGTTCCAGCTGGGTTCCGCTGGTCCTCTTGGGGGGCCTTCAGGGCCTCTGGGACTCCCACTCCCTTAATCAGTGAACCTTGTTTCTAACTGGTTTATATAACGAGCTTCCCATGAAGGTTTTATCTGAACAAAAGTCTTCTTGGCAAAAATTTTAAGATTGAAAAATGGTCGAAGATCACGAATTGCCTATCCCGCAGGTTAGTGAAGAGGCTCCCGGGCCAGGCCTTGCCCAGAGAGCCATGCACAGCCAGGCCTGGGCTCCAGAACCACCATGGTCTCTGATCCAAATTTCCTTTTCTTGTTTTCTCTATTCACTTCCTGCCTCTTCCCCCTCTCAGAACACCCCTCAAGCTCAAGAAACCGATCCTACATTTTTTTCTTTTCTTCCAGTTAGTCTGAGCCCAAATGTTCCTAATGAAGTGAACAGAACGCTTTCCTCGGTGAACATGCCTAAAGATGCAGGCATCCTCATCTGCTCCGAAGAGGGGGCTGAATCCTCCTCGGGGAGCAGGTGCAGCGAGTGGACCGGGGCCAGAGAGGGGCAGCCACTGAGAGGACAAGCCAGCTTTCTGCCCAGAGACGCCCGGCATTTCTGTGTTTCAAAATTTGCTGTATGTGTGTGCATGCACGCATGCGTGAGAGACAGAGAGAGATTTCATCCCATCTTTATGTTTATTGACCTTTGTGGTCAGGGACAGGTAGGGGAGCACACACAGGAATCAGACTTCACAGGATATTCCACTGACTTCCTCCCTCTGTGCTACCAACAAATGATTGCACCTGGCTGAGCCTCGCTTTCCAAATCTGCAAAGCGGAGTAGTTACCCTTGCCCTGCCTCCCTGGCTTCTTGGGCTTGGGAATGGAGGAAGGAGAGAAGGAGGGAATGAAGAGGAAGACAGAGCCTTCTGGGGGAAAAAAAAAAGGAAACACTCACATGTGTAACCCAGTGTGCCATCAGTTCGAGTTTTAAAGTCGGACGGGCCAGTGCTTGCCACCTTGGCCAGGTCACCCAGGACATGGAGCCTGGCCTCTCCCCCGACCTCCGTCCCGGGCCCCAGGTCAAGCTCCTTCAGGCTCCAGCCATCCCCACCAAAATGAACCTCACTGGGCAGGAGGACTCTGAGAATTAAAACACGCAATCAAACAGCTTCTTGACGGGAAATGCTTTGGAAATTTTCGGCTCCATTTACTTCTCAATCTAATTTTGTCCTCGGATGCACATTATGCGCGAGATGGGATCTCATGTGGTTTGCCCGGCGCTCCGCACACCAGCAGGAGGCAGCCGGCGTCTCAATTGCTGCTCTCGTCTCTCACCGCCCGTGAGCGGCATAATGAGGGCACCCAGCAGGCTCCGAGTGGCCCTGGGCAAAAAGGCCCAGCCTGGACACCCTGGCACCCACAGGCCCAACTTCTCCCACCAACACCCCCAGGGGGACCAAGTCGCAGCCTCCCTGCATCCACAGTCAACTCTGACCCCAGTTCAGACTCCGCCGCCCCCTGCCCCACAACTGCCTCCCTGCCTGGCCCCAGGCTCCTCCTCCAACACACCAGAGCCTCTGCTCCCACCCCTAATGGCTCCCCACCGCCTCTGGATCAAGTCCAAACCCCTTGCTACCCTCCATTCCTAATGGAGTAGTGTAGCCTCCAGCCCCCACCCCCACTCCAGCCCTGAACAGCTAGCTTTTTCCCCACCTCACCTCCATGCCTGCGCAAACGTTCCTGGCCCACCCTCGCAGCACCGGCAAACTCCACCAACGTCACCTCCTGTAGAAAAGCTTCCCAGATGCCCCACCTTGCCCTGCCCACCCGAAGTTATATGCTCCCTCCTTAGAGCTCTCGGAGCCGCCGCGCCCAGCTCCACGTCACAGCGCTTGTCAGACTGCCTGGGGGGGGCTGGCTCCACACGGACACTAGACCGAACCCTCCTGGACAGGGACCGGGCCCTGTTCACGGTTCCCCACGGTGCTGGCACAAAGCTCAGCACAGAGCTGAGGCCAAACAAGTGCTTCCTGGTTCATTCATTCATTCATTTGCTCGGAAAACGTTTTCCAAGCCACTCTTCCGGGCCCAGCATGTCAGGTGCTAGGGATTTTTGTGCCCTGTTTCTTAAGAACAAGAAGCTTTCTCATCAAGTCTGCCAGGTGATACTTTTGATCCTCTGTGCTGAAGATAAGCCAGCAGCCAACACTTGGAAGCTACCCAAGTTCTAGCAAAGGGAAATGCCTCCCAGCCACCCCTGGGTTGGCGCTGGGCCCTTTGCCCGACTCCTCCTCCCAGGCCAGCCACTCGCCAAAGGCCACTCAAAACCAGAAAAAACAGCCTGACCCCACAGCCTCCAGGTCCAGCTGCCCCTCCCCACCGGGGCTCTCCTGGCATCAGCTACAATCCTTTCCCCCTTTCTGTCCCTGGTCTCTGGCCTATCTGCCGATGTCCTTGGGTTTGAACTTAATGATACCTCAAATCCTGTGGGAAGGGGCTGACTACAGTCGATAAATGACTCCAAGAACAAGGCCCTCCTAACTGCCACCGTCAAGGGAGGCTTTTCAGCTCTTCTTATCTTGGATCTCTGCTCACTCCCTAATTCTTCAAAGGTTTTTGGCGACCTGATACCACTGAACACTCCTCTTTTGGGAATTTTCTCCCTTGAGAGTTCAGTTTCCTTGAGGCAGAAGCCAGACGCTTGATCTCCTAGCCTCCCTTGCAGCCCAGGGTAGAGGCACTGTCCTGGCTCGGCCAAGTGGACACATGGTGTGAGTTGTTAATCCAGACGCTAGTGACCCGAGGAAGTAGACGCCCATGCAAGTCCACCTGCTGAGGCGCAGGTTCTAGTGGCGACATCCGGGGTCCAGTGAGAGCAGTGTAAGCCGAGGGCTGTGTGTCCACAGGCCACGGTGTGGCATCTCCACGGGAGCAGTCCTGAGGTGTAGGTTCCTGGCTGTGAAACCTCCAAGCCTCTTGAGTGTCCTAATATCCTCTGGAAGATCCCTTTTCTGCTTAAGCAGCCGGAGAAAATTCTGTTGGTCTCCACTAAGAGCTGTGACTGCTACAGCGTCCAAGGTGGAAGGCAGTGGTGGTCTGCTTTGTCCTTCGTAAATCTCCTCCTCCCGGGCTTCTCCATGGCTCCCTCTCTCCAGTCATCGGTGTTTCCCCAGGACCTCTTCCTAGATCTCTGCTCCTCTCTACCCATCTTTCCTGGGTGACTCGTCTCCTCCAGGCACACGACTTCCAAATCCTCATCCCTGGCCCTGCCCCCTCCCCCACTGCTTGCTGGGGGTTCCCACCCGGTGTCCCCGGGATACCGCAAAGTTGGGAGTATCCGAACCAGCTCCTCTTCCAGTTGTCTTTGTCTCAGCTGGTGGCTCCATTATTCACCCAGTCCCCCAAACTCCAGCCAGGGGAGCCACCCTCCCTTCTGCACCTCACCTGTCCCCAATTCTACCCCTCAAAATGTTTTCTCCATCTTCATCTCCGCCACCTGGGTCCAGGTCCTCATCCTTTCTCTCCTGGACGTTTACAACCACCTTCAAGGGATTGGGCTTTCCTGCTGAGTCTTGTCCTCATTATGTCCACCCTCTGTCAAGACCCCAGAGAGACTTTTTTGAAGATGCTACTCCCTCCTTAAAGCTCAAGGCTCCCCGCACACCCGACATCTGGAGGTTATGATCTCAGGTCATGGTAGCCTCCCTGGTCTGAACCCTCTCCCAGGTCCAGCAGGGGTCTCCCCCCTCCTGGAGCTGCTTGCACTTCCTATGTGGTTTCTGTGTTAGTCATGTTCCCTCTGCCTCGTATGCTTTTCCTTCCTGCCCTTGCAGCCTGGCTAATTCCTACTCATTCCAATCAGCTCACGTTTCACCTCCTACAGGAAGCTTTCCTTGGTCACCTCCCCGCACAACCTCAGAAAGGCCTAGTGGCCCTCCTCTTGCTCCTTTGACACCTACCACATCCTTCTCTCCCAGTTTCACCTTTAAAATAACACTTCTTGAGCACTTCTGACGGGGCAGAAACCTCATAAGAATCTTACACACATCATCTCATGTCATTCTCACAAAAACCCTATGAGGAAAGTGTTATTCCCATTTCCAGGTGAGGAAATTGAGGGTCAGAGAATTGAAGGGGCATTCCCAAGATCAGCAGCTAGACAGGGGGGAGTCTAGGGCTGGAACCCAGCATTGTCTGACGCTATGCTCGAAGTTCCTAACGGCGATGTTCTGTTGGCTTCACCCAGGGAGCTGCCTTCTGCATCTGCCTAGTGTGGCATAACCTTGGCCAAACCACTTTGCCTTACTGAGCCTCAGTTTCTTCTTTAACAGGGGGGTCAAGCCTCTCCCTGCCACCCTCCCAAGGATGGAAGTAAGATCTGAAGATAACAGATGTGAAATCAATCAGTAAGCGTGTCTCACCCTTTACAGTAATGCAGGAAGATATTTGCGTACTTTTAGAATTTGGCTTCACTGAACAATTTCCTTGCTCACCTTAGAATCAAAGGCCCACCATCTCCTCCTTCCTTTAGGGTAGGGAGGACTCCCACTTTCCACTCTGACCCAGGTTGCCCCTGGGATATTTAAAGTCATCATCCAGCTGTTCCCATCCCCCCTCCCAAAACACAATTGTGACAGTCAAGCAAAGAAAGGCGAGGGGAAAAAATCCATAAAGGCTCTCAGCCAAGTGGCAGCCGGTGGAATTCTCCAGCTCCTGACCACCAGTTAGTGACGTCAGGATTTATAACTGTATTAAATGGTGTGACAGGCAGTCTTGATATATCAGTTCCCCCTTCTTCCCAAATCACAGACAATAAAAGCTTTGGCAGTGAAAGTCATTCATCATCATAAAGACCTGAGACATCCCAGTCATCAATTTCACTCACATCCTTAATACACTGGAGAGAGTGCAGGAGTCGAGCACCTCGGAAGGGGGGGTGGGGGGAGGAAAAAAACACGAAGGAAGATTGAGCAGGAATAATTACAAAGGTCAAAGAAGGGATTCCTCCGGGGGGTGCCATGGGCTGGGCCAGTCCCTGCCAGAGGTGCGCTCAGCCCACAGAGAAGCTGGGCAGTTGCTGGGCATGCTCCAGGCAGCCCAGACTAACACAGGCCAGGCTCGCTGAGCCTGGGGTAGGAGCCAGCTGAAACGGGCTCTGGGACCGGAGGGGGACAGGGAGCCATACCCTGGGCTCTGTGGCTTCAGGCTGGGTTCTATGGGAGTCTTTTACTCCATCAGCCTCATTAGTACGAAAGAGATTTAAAGATAATAATAAAACCACAGGTGTTTTGTTTTGTTTTGTTTTAATCTATCCCCTTTTTGGCACACATGGCTAGCTGTGCCAGCTACGGTCTTCTTTTGGGCAATAATACCTTTTGAGCAACTATCCAGACTGACACTCCTGGTTATAAAAGATACTGTAATCCTGCCAAGCCAGCTGGGAAAGAGCCACGTCAGCCACGACCATCATATGTGGCCCTGATCCACCCATCAATCTTGTCTGTGGTCTGTTCTCCACATGAGGCTCTGCCTGACTCAGAGCTCCTCTGGTCAGATCTCCTGCTGGCCACTGACGCCAGGCTGGTGAGAAAGAGTGTGGCACGGTGGTCAAGGGTGTGCCTGCTGGAATCTGACTACTTGCCTTTGAAACCTGGCTCCACCACGTAGTTGCTGTGTGACCTTAAGCAAATTTCTGTGCTCCTCTGTGCCTCAGTTTTTGCATCAGTTAAATGGGGGTAACAAGACTAACTCTCTCATAGGGTAGTTAGGCAGACTAGACAAGTTAACATATATAAAGTGCTTAGAATGATTCCTGGTGCCTAGTGAGTGGGAGGCAAGTATTATCACTCCTGCTGGTGACTCTGGCTTCTTGGATCCTGTTCAGGATTGAGATGAGCTCTGGAGAGAAGGCTCTTACCCTTGCCCCCACCCTAGAGCCGACTCCCCAGATAGACTATGTGACCACCCTACCCTTGAGGTGAGCATGTGACACCTTCTCAGGCCTGGGTTAACAGAGACTTACAAAAGGAAGCAGTGGGTCTGGAAAGGTAAACACATCTCTGGATGGGCAAGTCGGACATACAACAGGTGCCCGTAAGGATCCATGCTGAAACCAGCCTTACCAAACATTTATAGAAGATCTAAGGTGAGAGTAGAATTCTACAGCCCCTCAGTGAATGAAAATAAGAGCTAACTGAGATAAATTAGAGAGAGGCTTTTTCTGGGCTGTGAACACTGGGGGGAAAAAAGTGGCAGGCCAGTAGAAGTTAATGCATTTGGAAAGAAATAATTGTGATAATACCTTGCACTCAAATGTGTCTTATGCTCATCAGAGTGCTATGAATGTATGAATCATAACCTACAAGGTTGATAATCTTGGTAATAACCTAGGATGGTAGTGTTTGGGGCAATTAGTAACAATGAATCACAGTGGACAGCTCACTTGTTCATCCATCCATCCATGCATCAAACACTTCCTGAGTACCTACTATGTTCAAGTTCCATGCTAGGCTGTTGTGGGGAAAGCAGATATCTTTCAGAACCTCGTAGTCTAAGGAGAAAGTTAGGCTAGTAACAAAGAATCACATATCAAGGCACAACAGAATAATAGATTCGTTGATCCCCAGGGGCCAGGTGAGGGGGACATCACTCTGATTGTGGGGTAAGTAGGAGGACTTCCTGGAGGAGGTAGCACCTGGGGACTGCTCCCCGGGGACAATCCCTGAAGGCATTCAGGCAGAGACTGCTGGCAGGCCTGCTGGCTCCTCAGTTCCTCAGCAGGCGTCACAAAAGCCTTTGATAGGCAAAACCCTCCATCGGCTCACATCTTCCCTCTTGTTGGGAGATGGGACCTGAGCACTTGGCACAGTCAGGGTGGCACAGGCTCCATGAAGTCACAAGAAAGGGCACAGCTTACGACTTAGGGCTCATGTGCACTTCACCACAGTCCTGCATGAAGGGATGAGCCCAGATTGTAATTCCCATTAGCAGATGTGAAAACTGAGGCTCGGGCAGGTGAAGGTGTCCCCAAAGCCAGCAAGGAGCATGGCAGAGCTGGGATGAAGACCTGTGATCCTGACTCCAGTCAGCCCAGGGCTCCTCCTTTTAAGGCAGACTGCCGCCACCTCTGGGCAAATGACAAGCATTCTAAGCAGAGAAACCAGCAGAAGCAAAAGGCTTGGAGTCACACCAGGCATGGCAGGGTTGGACAGTGGTTAAAAAAACAAAACAAACAAAAAACACAGGCCTGGATAAAGGGTTCCATGGACAGAGTCATAGATGAGGTAGACAGATGGCAGTAACCAGTCGGGCTGAGAAACAAGGATGGGAAAGGGAAATAATCCTGTTCTGGAAGGATCGAAGGTTAAGTCTGGCATGGAGGGAGGAGCACTAGAATAGGAGTCAAGGGATGTGGATTCCAGATCTGTCTTCCTTTCGGAGACCCTGAGTTCTCAGTCCTCAGTGTTCCTATCTGCTCACCAAGGGAGTTGCACTAGATGATCCCTAAGGGCTCATCCAGCACCAAAAGTCCAGTCTCTTGACCCTGGGCAACCTGGGGAGGGTACAATTGTCATGACAGTGGGGCAGATGGAGACCGAGTAAGGACCAGCAGCACTGGAAGACGTCATGGGGACAGGTCAGGCAGACACAGAGCAAAGGAGGTGCCTGATTCCCTCCCAGATGGTGAGTCAGGTCAGGTGTGAGGGGATGTGGAGTCCTCTAGGAGACTTTCCTATTGAGCACTGGGGAGGTGTGGCAGACAGTATGATGACCCCTCCAAAGATGCCCACACCCTCATCTCCAGAACCTGTGAATAAATATGCTACCTTACAAAGCAAAAGGGACTTTGCAGATGTGATTAGATCAGGAATTTTGAGATGTGGAGGTGACCCTGGATTATCCAGGTGGGCCCAATGTAATAGCCAAGGGTCTCTACAGTGGGAGATAGGAAAGTCAGAGTCACAGAGAGAAAATGTGACAACAGGAGCAGAAATCAAAGGGGAGAAAAAGATACTACCTTGCTGGTTTTGAAGATGGTGTAAGGGGTCATGAGCCAAGGAATGCTGGCAACCCCTAGAAAAAGCTGGAAAAAGCAAATAAAAGGATTCCTCCCCTCCCCCCACCCCACCCAGAGCCTCCACAAGTTGAAATACAGTTCCTTGATTTTAGGACTTCTGCCCCCCAGAATGGTTAAGATAATAAATGTACGTCGTTTTAAGCCCCGAAGCTTCTGGTAATTTGTTATAGCAGCAGCTAAAAACTAATTCAGGAGGCCAGTGGAACACTCAGAAGAGGGGAGCCATGCGGCCTGCTCCAGGCTGGACAGGTCCCACCCCTAGTAAGCTCTTTCACCATCCTCTTGCTGTGGAGGACCCCGAGGCTCTCTGGCTCAGGTTGTTTTCCTGAGTTCCAAAATTTTATTTTATTTTTAATCAAAAATTTTAAATCAACACATAGCACTTACGGTGTTCCAAGCAGTGTTTTTGGTGGTTTTGAAAATAACTTATTTTATCACAGAACAAGTTTCTATCCCCATTTTATAGATGAGGAAGCTGAGGCATACACACTCACACACAAACAATTGAGCAAATGAGGTCACCAAATCACAAGGGGCAGAGCTGGGATCTAAAGACAGGCAGTCTGGCTCCAGAGTCTATATGAGAGATGGTGCAGTTTGATCAGCTTCCACGGACCCCAGGGGCTGCTAGTGTAACTGTGCTGCGGGTGAACGTGGAGAGCTCTGCTTGGATACCTCTGATGACATGGAGCTTACTACCAATAGAAACCACAGAGTGCAGAAGTCAGGAGAAAAACCAGCTCTGCTACTTGCTGATGTGTGACCTCAAGCAGTTTCTTTAACTGATAGCTGGGACAAAAAGAGTACCTATGTTTCACAGAATGAGGGATGAAATGAAGCAAAGCACATAACAAATGCTCAATATTCACTATCATTGTTATTATCTCCTGAGGCAGCCTATTCCAGTTTCAGAGAGCTCAAACTGTTAAAAAGTTCTTCGCACTCAACTAAAGCTTGCCTCCCTGTGGCTTTCCCTGATGTGCTCCTAGCAACCACACCTCACCCCCCACAGCCCTGAGCATAGGAGATGCTGCAGGGCCCCAAGTCAGCTGTCTTATGCCACCAGCGCTGGGGGACAAGGTACCCTGCCTGCCCTCCTTCCTGGACCCTGTCCTTCTCTGTCTGCAAGCCCCGGTATCAAATGCTGATAGAGATTCACCCCTTAGCCCTGAAAACATGGACCCTCCAACCTGTATTGCTTGAGAAAAGTTCATGATGATTCATCCAGAACATTAGAGAGGATGGAAGTTCTGTCCCTATTGACATGTTGGGTGTCCATAAAACATGGAATAAAATTTTCAAAAAATTGAACAACAGTATGAGCAGTAAAAAACCATTTGTAGGAAATAAACCACATGTATATAATCTGATATATATGCAGAGAAGAGCTTCTGGAAGAACACAGACCAAACCGACTCTGATGGCATCAGCAGAATAGGTTAGGGATGGGGTGAGGGGATATGGTCACATGCAGCTATATACACTTATGTGCCACTTGGCTTTATTGCACCATGGACATGTATTATGTTGTGATTAAAAAGGAATCATGAGGGGCGCCTGGGTGGCTCAGTTGGTTGAGTGTCTGACTCTTGTCTCAGGGTCTTGAGATCGAGCCCCTCATCAGGCTCCATGCTCAGCACAGAGTCTGCTTGAGATTTTCTCTCTCTCTCTCCCACTGCCCCTCTCCCTGCTCGTGTGCTCTCTCTCTCAGATAAATAAATACATGTTTGTTTTTTTTTAAAGGAATTATGAAAGGGGTATTGCAAGAGAACAAACCAAGCTTCAGAACAGAAGCTTGGAGTCCCAGGCTCTCCCAGAACAGCCTAGACATGGCCTCCTCCACAAAATGTTCCCCAAAGCCCACAGTCAAAGAGAGGCCACCATTCCCTCCTTGGTGCCCTCACATACCATGGCTTCTCCCATGGTATCTCTCTTTTTCTTGTTTATTTTGTTTTGCTTTGTACATTTGCCTCCCCCATCAGACTATGAGCATGTTGAGGGCAGGGACTCTACAACCCTCGAGGCTCAGGCTAGGCTATGGTCTGACAGGAAGGAGATGCTGGGTTTTGATAAAGAGATGAGTGAGCAAGCGGTTGAATGATGCATGGCAGCTCTCTGCAAGTTGCCAGGCACTACAGTTTGGTATGTTTTCTCCTCCAGATAATGGCAAGGCAGTGTGATCTCTGACCAGGAGAACAAGCTAATGAAATCGCTATTTTAGGAAGATGGATCACAGCAGGGTGGGCCGGGAAGCTGGAGGCCCAGAGACATGTTTGAAGGCTATTTGGAAAGGTCGGTTTCCAAGCTGCTCGCAAGTGTAAAAATCTATGAGTGCATTACCAGGACGGCCATCCAGCTTTGTTTATTTTTATCCTACAAAATACAAGGTCAGAAACAACTACGGCACTTTCTGCTGAAGTTATTTTTTTTAATTGACATTGCATTTCCACAAATATTAATTCATTTATTCAACAAATAGTTCTTAGGAACACTGTGCTAACCTGAAAGCAAATCATATTTTCCTTTGATGTGCATTTTAATTATGGAGATACCTGAATTTCATTTTGGCTTCAAAATGATCAGACCTTCAGCTTCTCTGAACCTCTGAATATCCTTCCAAACACTAAGATTCCAAAATTCCAGGTGTCTATAGAATCTATAACTGTAAGTCTATTTAACAATCCCAAACCAAATACTTTAAACCCTAATCGGATTCACCTTGAATCTTTCTAGAATGCGAATAGCCTTGTATCTCTGGGGAAAGTTCCAATCTCACATGCTGAGTTTTCTCTACAGGTGTGGTCCCCTGAAGCACAACATTTCATTTGGAGAGAATGTGACATCACTACACTGGGATGAAATACCGTGTTGTTGCACGTTCTCGAGAACTTATACTCAGCACCCCAGGCCTTCCCCACGGGATGGGTTCCACGCTGAGCTGACATTTGGGGAAAGCCATTCCAGGCAGGCAGAACGGCCTGGGCGAAGGCCTGGAGTCAGACACAGGCAAGGCCAGTTGGACAGCCTGTGGGCAGCCCTTCCTGGCTTCACAGAGGGATTTTCTGTGGGGGCAGGAGTAGGAACAAGAGGAGGCGAGGAATGATAGGGGCTGGAGCAAAGTCAAGAACTCATAAGCCCACAGCAGTGGCTGGCCTGGTAAATGACTGAGCTGCCCAGGAGTCCAGGGCAAACGGGAGATCGCCACACCACCCAGAGGGGCGGCCACTCACAGCTCTACCGAGCGTGGCTATATGGCAATGTGGACCCAAGGGGGACAAGATTTTCAATTTTCCAAGACAAGTGAGACGTTTTAATCTTTATGTTAAATCTCCTGACTTTCAGGCACTTTTAAATTTAACTTTTTGATAGTCACATATTGACATTTGAAAAATTAAACATGTAAATGGTATTTGGTAAAAAGTCCTCTTCCCATACCCAGTTCACTGCTTCTGCCTAAACATGGTTATTAAGTTCCCGAGTATCCTTCTAGGGTTTCTTTATGCATGTGTGCACAAATACAAATATGCATTCCCATTGTCCTTCTGTTCTTTACACAAAAGGTAGCATTCTGTACACACTAGTCTTGCTTTGTTCATGAATAATGTATCTCGAAGATCCTTTCCTACCAGGACATAGAGAGCATCCTCATTCTTTCCTACAGTTGTACAACAGTGCAGTGGATGGCTAAACTACTCCTGACTTCAACAGTTCCCTGATGGACATTTGGGTTGTTCTCCTCTGATCTTTAAAATGTTAATCTAAGCTTTTTTTTTTTTTAAAGTTTAAAAAACACTATGCAGACCAAACAACCTTTGGGCTGCACTGTGGGTATACAGAATGCCAGCTGAGGGAGGTGTTGGGCCGTGGCTGGGTCTATGAGTTCATAGCGTAGATGCCTATCTGGACTTTGCAGACCCTTCAGGCTGGGGTTGCTAGTGGGAAAAGAAATCAAAATCACTTCAGTGGAGAACGGCTTCAGGTAAGTACTGCTTGAAGATTCTTTGCCTTTGAGGTGGTGAAATCCCCATCACCAGAGGTAACCAAGCCCTGATGTAGAAAAATCCTTGGGTGGGTGAAGAGAGGGGCCGCCTAACCTGTGAAGTTAATTCCCACTGATTTTAAGAGCCCCTAAAGCCTGATTATGGGCTGGGCCCCACTAGCAGCAGAGAGAGAACTAAGAAACAGTCCCACCCTTTCCAAATCTCACTCACTCATTCATTTTACAGTTAAAAGGCATCTACTGAGGCTGGATCTTGTCAGGAATACCTTTCCCCCAAATCTTCCCAAAGCTTCTCATCACTGGGATCTCAGATCAAATGCCACCCTTTTAGAGAGGCTCTGCTTTGTTCCCCACCCCCACTCACCATTTCTCTTCAACCAGGTTTCTCCAAAACACGAGCCATGACGAAATTAAGTTTTTTCCCCTCTGGTTGCTGTGAATTGTCTGGCTCTTCCCAGCAGGTAAGCCGGTGAGGGCAGGGACTGGCCACCAGGACAACCATCGTCCTCCAGCTGGGCACATGGTGGGAGTCCAGTACACAGTAACTATTCATGTTTTGCTCTTTTCCAGCGCACACAACTTTGACACCCCAGCATTGTCCATGGGATTCCTAGGCAAGCTCCAGGGCTGAGCCCTTGGTTATAAGATATGATGCTATATTGTAGCTTTAATTATATTTTTGGGGGCATCTTTGGCAGACTGGATACATAAGGAATTTCTCATATTTTAGTTTTTGCTATTCGTTATGATTTCACTCTGAGGTATTTCGTTGGGTCTGACTGAGCCTCAAAGGCCCATGACAAACAGATCCGAGGAAGTGCTCCCCGTGGACAGATGAACAAGTGGTTAGCCATTCAGAGTGGCTTGGCACTGGCCAGACTTTTTGGAACAAAAGCCCAGAAACACACTAATCACTACCATCTGTTGAGTGTATATAGGTGCCAAGCACTGTGCTAAGACTCTGCATGGACCATGCATGTTATCCTCACAGGAAGCCTATGAGCGTGTTCTGTCTGGGCTTTGTTTTATAGATGGGAACTTGGGCATGGAGGTTAGTAACCCGCCCAAGGTCAGCCAGCCAGAATATGGTGACATTGGGCTTCAAGCTAAGCAGTCTGGCTTTCCTGCTGACATTCTCAATTACATGCTAGAAGAAATGCCCTCTGGAAATTTAGACTGGGATTTTTTTTTTTTTTTTTTTTTGGTCCATCCCACCACATAATGGCAGCAGGCCACAAAGGTCAGGGCTCTGAGTGAGCCCTAGTTCCAGCTCTAACTCACTGGATGTGACCTTGAGCAAGTCACCTCCCCTGTCTGGACCTGGGTCTCCCCAGCTATCAGGTGAGCAGTTGGACTGCATGACCCTCCCACCCTGCCCATCTGTGGTCGAGATGTTTGTCCTGAGGGAGGCTGGGAAGTGCCAACACGGGCTCCTGGACCCTCCAGATTACCTTCTCCCTCAACTACCCACACATCCTCAGATGCCCCTGTCAAGGTTCTCAAACTCTCTCCCCACGCTGTCTCATTATATCCTTGCAACAGCCAAAGGAGACATGCAGGGCAGGAATCACCATCCCCATTTCATAGACAGGAAAACTGAGGCCCAGAAGACAATCTTTTTGCTGAAGGATAGGACAATTAAGTGGGAAAGTCCAGGCTTACGCCCATTCCTCTGACTCCCAATCTAGTGCTCTTTCCTCCAGTCTTCAGCTATTGCTGATGAAAAAGGCAGAGGCAGAGGGCTTTCTTGGGCTGCCAAGTCTGGGGTATTGAGGCTCCAAATGTTGAACCTAGGGGTACAGCAAATCAGAGCTGCTGGTCTTAGGGACTTAGCATCATTCTGTCTTTGTGGGTGCTCATCTGCAGCCCCGCTATGGTCTCTTTTGCTTAGAGGGGACAGTGCCCAGGGCTCCCCCTGGCCCTCCACCACACCAAACTTATTTGAGGAGAAGAAGCCTCCCTCGGTCTCCTCCCTCCATTCTAACAGCTGATGCAAAAAGATGGTGCTCAGGGGAAGAAGGCTGGCAAGGATACAGGCTACCCCCGTTCCTTTGTTCTTCCAGGCAAAGGTCAGGTGGGCAGCGCTGAGGGCAAGACTGCTGGGTCCTTCAGCAGTAGGGAGGTGAGCAGAAGCAGGGAGCCTGGCATCCCACCCGCTGTCCTCCCTGGCAGGTAGGCGCAGTGGCTGCTCCATCGGCAGGCCTGTGGCCCAAGGACACACCTGCAGATAATTAGTCCCAATCAGGATGGTCCCAAACTGCTGATGATGCAGAAATGAGCTGGCCATGTCACTGGTTTGCAAATGGTGAGCAGTTTCTGAACCGTGGCCCTGGCTGGTAAAGCAGGAGTTTAACTTAATATTTAATGTGGCATATAAACGATGGAGAGAAATCGACTTGTTCTCTAATGAGATCTTCCCTGCACAGCACGGAGTGTAAGGGCCGAGATGGAGCAGGATGGAGGCCACCTCCCCCACCCCACCCCCACTGACCCCTCCCCCGGACTCCAGCTAGAGCCCTGGGCTGGCTCACAATCCAGCTGAGCACCAACTACGCTCTGGGCTCTGTGGGGAGCAGAGAAGGTAAGGCGTGGGGCTGGTCTCCCCGTAGAGTTCAGAACTGTGTCAACACATCCACGAACACAAGTGGAATTCAATCACTGCCCCATGGTCACATGGAGGCCATCCTAACAGCTCTTGGGGGCATTCCTTCAAGGTGTTCTAGCGCTTCTCAGTGGGGTCAGCAACTGCCCCCTAGAGGGTGTTTGGAAAATTTGTTGGGGCTTTTCAACGATTGAGAGGCATCACTGCCTTGCGGTGGAACAGTCCCCACTGTGAAGTTTCCTTTCATCTTGCACGACTGTCATGTCCTGCCCAACAGGACAGGTGAAAAATCTGTTTATAATTATTTAAATCTAGCACTGAACTTCATTTGCATATAAATGTGAACTTGCAATTTCCATGGTCTTAATATACACTGAATTTTCTAGGAATGCAATGACTGTGTAAACCGAGCAAAGCTTGTACCTTAATATTTTACTTGGAACTTTGCCAGGAGTTCCTCACCTATTCATAAAATCATGCTCACTGTATGAGTAAGTACGAGTCCCTAAGCCTGCTCAGGGCTGTGGCGTTCACAGTGATTCTGTGCACGGGGCAGGCCCTGAACTACTTCATTATGTCTTGCAGTTTAATCAGGCAGAGTATTTACTTATCAAAGTACATAGTATTTTTTTAAAGATTTTATTTATTTATTTGAGATAGAAAGAGAATGAGAGAGCATGAGCCGCGGCACAGAGGGAGAGGGAGAAGCAGATTCGCCACTGAGCTGGGAGCCCAACTTGGGGCTCAATCCCAGAACTCTGGGATCAAGACCCTAACTAAAGGCAGATGCTTAACCAACTGGCACCCAGGCGCCCCCAAAGTACATAGTATTTAATTATAAACAATTTCACTTTCTTCCTGTATCTCATAATTAAGGCGTTATTTTTATTTTATTTGAAATCAGATGTGAAGATTGTTTTTATGAACTTTATTTTAGGAGAGTAAAGGGGCATTGTTAATATCTGCTATCCCAAGGGGATGCTGGCTGGGACTGGGCAGAGAACCCCAAAATCACAATGCCTCATAAAGCAGGGGAAGGACTAGGGAATCTACAAGCCTCTGACCTGCCTGTGTGTGCCCGTGCCTCTGTGTGTGTGTCCTTTATATTTTTCCACACCAACGGGATCATACTTCACACAGTATTTTACAAAGGATTTATTTACTTAAAAATATATCTTGGACATTTAGTCATTTTGGCATAGACAGCTCTACTTAATTCTTTTTAATTGGTTTAATCGGTTGCATAGTATTTTGTGCTATGAAGGAGCCATAATTTATTTAACCAGCTCCTATTGACAGACACTGCATTGTTTCCATTTGTTTGCCATTATAAATAATTCTGAATTTTACATCACATACAAAAGACTTACATTTTTTTTTTTTTTTTTTTTTTTAAAGATTTTTTTATTTATTTATTTGAGAGAGAGAGAATGAGAGAGCAAGCACATGAGAGGAGGGAGGGTCAGAGGGAGAAGCAGACTCCCTGCCGAGCAGGGAGCCCGATGCGGGACTCGATCCAGGGACTCCAGGATCATGACCTGAGCCGAAGGCAGTCGCTTAACCAACTGAGCCACCCAGGCGCCCCAAAAGACTTACATTTTTAACTGCCATTTGTATTATTTTTTCTTTGTCTTTTATAATTTGGAACAGATTTTTAAAGCTTTCTCCACTCTAAGATTATAAAAAGTATCCCTCGTTTTTTTCTAGTTTATTATTGGTTTCATTTTTTACGAAGTTTAGATCAACTTGGAATTTTTTTTTGTTATAAAAAGTGGGGTATCTATCCAACAAACCCAGTTGTCCGAACACCATTAACTGAATGATTTATTTTTACTGATTTGATAAAGAGGACACGTATTGAATGGAGCACTGGGTGTTATACGCAAACAATGAATCATGGAACACTACACCAAAAACTAATGATGTAATGTATGGTGATTAACATAACATAATAAAATTAAATTAAAAAAGAACAAAAACAAAACAAAACAAAAGAAATACTACATTTATAAACACCCACATATAATTTGGATCCATTTAAGGAGTCTTTATGCTATTATATTTGTCTGTTTACTTTAGTTTCAGTTACAAATAGCTTTAGCGGCGCCTGGCTGGCTCAGTCAGGAGAGGGAATGACTCTTGATCTCTGGGTTGTGAGTTCAAGCCCCACACTGGGTGTAGAGATTACTTAAATAAATAAATAAATAAACTGTAAAAAACAAAAACAAAAAATTGTTTTAATTGCTGCTGTTTTATCATAATGTTTTTAAATAGGCTACGACTTTTGCTCATTTCTCTATTTCAGAATTTTTTAGCTATCCTTGAGTGCTTATTCTTCCAGTATTTTGTGTCATTTAGACATGTTCCAAAAAAAAGAAAAATTCTGCCCTAGTTCGATTGGGATTGCGAATGAGTAGATTACTTAGGGAAAACTGACATCTTTATGATATTGAGTTTTCCTGCCCAAGAACAAGTTATATCTCTCCATTTATTCTTTTATGTCCTTAGTGGAGTTTATTTTATTTTTTTTTTTTAAGATTTTATTTATTTATTTGACAGAGAGAGACACAGCAAGAGAGGGAACACAAGCAGGGGGAGAGGGAGAGGGAGAAGCAGGCTTCCCGCAGAGCAGAGAGCCCAATGCGGGGCTCGATCCCAGGACCCTGGGATCATGACCTGAGCTGAAGGCAGACGCTTAATGACTGAGCCACCCAGGTGCCCCTCTTTCATGTCCTTAGTGGAGTTTAAAGTGAAGTTTATTCCTCAGCATTTGGGGTTTTTCTGGTGCTATTGTTAAAGGACTCTTCTTCTATTATTTTTCTAGCTAGCTATTTGTTTACTCACAAGAAAGCTAATGATTGTATTTATAATTAGAATACTTCTAATATTTCAAAATCAAGCATATGGTTATGCAAAATCAAGACATGGGTGAACTTTTAAAAAATCAATTGAATTTTTCAAACAAAATGTATTTATTTATTCTTAGAGTGTGCATGAGAGAGGGGAGTGGGGGGGGAGGAGCAGAGGCAAAGGGAGAGAGAATCTCCAGCAGACTCCCTCCTAAGAGTGGAGCCTAACACGGGGCTCAATCTCACAACCCTGAGATCATGACCTGAGCTGAAGCCAAGAGTCAGATGCTCCACTGACTGAGCCACCCAGGTGCCCCTCAATTTAAAAAAATTGTAATAAAATAAAATAGCTCAGAATTGCACATGATCATGAAGTGGTCTTAGATATAGTAAGAGCTCTTCATGTAATGTAATACTGATTTTTCCCAACAGCTTTCGTCTGCCACCTCATATCTTGCTCTCATAGCCCTATATGGTCCTCTACAGAAATACCCTTCAGTGATGAACACCCAGAAAAACACACCTCTGGGGAAGGGCATGCCAAAAAACCCATTTTCTCTATTTTTCCCAGAACAAGGCAGAAAATATTTCTTCCAATGGTACATTTCTATACCATCCACTACCTGAGTGCTTTTAATATTCTACAGCAGGTAATTTAATGTGTTTTCAGGAAAGATGAAAGTTAAAAGCAACACAAAGAGTAAGAATGGGTCAGAGACTAGAATTATCTCCAAAATTAAAAAAAAATTTAAAGATCAAGCATCATTCGGACTTCACTCTGGAGTACGAATAAGTCTTTGGTCAAAGGTTTACCTGAAAACTCAATCCATGCCCAGACCTGCTGCCTGGGCCAGCTGCAGCCTTCTGGGGGAGAGGACCTCAGGGGATATCTGTGCTGTCAGTAAAGCCTCGCTCTAAATGAGGCTCCCCAGCCTCTATACCTGTCCCAATGCTGACACTTCCCCACCTGCACCAGCTCAGCTGCCTCCAGGTTCTTGTCAGGATGGGCAAACAGGACCTCCACTGTCTGAGCCCCATGAGCCCCAGTGCCAAACTATCAGCACAGGTCTTAGAGTTAGGTTCTCACTGTCTTGGAGCCTATGTGACATCCAGCCCCCTCCCCAAAAGTTCTAACCTAAGCCCAGTTCCCAGCGTCCCTGACATAACCATAGCCCACCTATACTTCTAAGAACCCCTGTCTCTGTTACTTCTTACCATGTCCTGCGTATCAGCCTACAGGGACATCCTGCTACCCTGGGCTGGACGCCTAGGCTCTGGCCTAAGCGCCACCCCCAAGCCTCCCACTATCTGTCTGTCTAGTATCTGAGACTGTTTCCTGCCTGCCAACTTGGACAAACTTCCAGAGTCTGTCCTCCCATATTATCCCACTGCTGCTGGAGGAGGAAGAGGTATCTACTCAGCCCTTCTAGTCCAGCCCCTTCTGCAGCACCAAGCCTCACAACGATGACCAGCCATCATGAGAAGGCTCTGAGAGGAATAATAACAGCAACATGTATTGGGTGCTTGCTATGTGCTAAACAAGAGCCGAAGCACCTTATATGTATTGACGAATTAATCCTCGCAACAACACTATGGGTCAGGCGCTATAACCATCCCATTTTAGGGATTTTTTTTTTTTTAAACATGGCCCAGAATTCTTATATAATTTACCCAAGATTAGAGAGCTAGTCAATGGCAAGTTCAAATCCAGCAGTGTGCCTCCAGGGTCCAAACTCTTTATACTGATAGCTAAAGAGGCTGGCCCTGGGCCTTCTAGAAAGGCAGCTATTTTGCATCCACCAAGCACCTTCCAGCCTAAACCTCTTGCCCTTCTTGACTCAGCCTCTGCCTGGAAATCTGAAATGTCAATGACAGTTTGACAGAAGTCTGCTCTTTCTCAAGTCTCACCAGCCAGGGCTGTCCTTCTCATGAGAAGGACTGAACGCCAGGCCCTACCCACAGGAGATCCCAAAATCACTGAGGCCCCTCTGTCATGGGCCTCCCCTGCCGTCTGTCCCAACCCATGGTCCATTTGGCATTTGCTCTCCTCTGGCTTTATCAGAGCAACAGAAAGCCATGTCTCATCACAGTCACAACCCCCAGCCCCAGCAGTCTCCTGCCTGACCAATTCTGGGACCTCATAACCTTATTAAAACAAAAAATGGCCAGTCAAGTCCAAAAGCACCAAGCCACTCTTCCCACCACGCAGGCAATCTCAGTCTCTCTCTCTCTCTCCTCCACCCTAGATGCCCTCACCTGTCACAATGGGGTAGGACTGCGGCCCAGGCACGCTGCTCCCGATGTCGGTGGGGGTGGGACTGGTCAGGTTGGCCTTCATGTCATCCAGCCCTCCAGCCAGCGAGGCCATCGCTGAATACTCAGTGGTCTGAAAGAGGAAACAAAACAGAGAAAGCTCAGTATCAAGACTCCAAAGCACCTCAGCCAAATGCCAGCACCACATTCTGGGGTTCAGCCACCTCGCTGGGTTAGCCCATGCAGGCGCCAAGGCCACCCCAAGTGTTGAGAAGGCAGGTCCGGCTCAATAGAACAAGACCGGTATCCAAACTCAGCAGTTCTCCCCCAGGGGGAAGAGGTGGGCAGGATTCAGAGCAGTTGCACGAGAATCCCACCCTAGCTTCCTGAGGCTGCAGGTGCCACCAACCAGCCCCAGCGGCCACAGATGGCCTCTTCCAAGCAGGGAGGGAGAGGTCAGTAACCAAAAGCAAGGCAGAAATAAGAGTCTTGTTGCCAAGAGGATGGAGAGAAAAGTGTCCGATTTCAATGCTCTTAAACCACAGATGCAGAATCACAGAAACAAGGTTAAGAGGAGTCCGAGACATCATCATGCCAGGCCTTCAATTCGTAGATGAGTAAACTGAGGCCCAAAGCGAAGAGGGCTTTGTCCACAGCCAAGAGGGCAGAATCCCAGTCCAGAGAGTCGTCCTCCAAAAACTCTCACTCAAAATCCAAAACAGTAAAACCAAACGAACCACGGGTTTGGCGAGTGTTTTTGAGTCCCGAAAGCATGTGAGCACCTGTCTGCTGAGAACTGCGGGGCGCACACCTCAGATTGAGCATGGTCACGCCAACCATGGGCGCCTGGCCCACAGTCGTGCTCCTTTCATTAAGCCGTTTCATGAAATCAAAGCTTGTGATGAGTCATTTCCTTGGCATGCAAGCCACCATCAGAGTGGTCTCCAGAAGATGCCAACCTGGGTCTTCACATTCAGGGACAGACGAAATGAGAAGCATGAATGCCAGGTCTCTTCCTTCCACCCAACCCCCAGGCTGATTTTCAGGTAAAGAAAATATTTACAAACACCTAAGCCAAAGACTTTGGGTGTGCATGCCAAATTCTAGTGTGAGCAGTTCCCTCCAGGACCCTGGCCTTGCCAATGGAGGGCAGATCCCTGTCTGTCCAGGCTTATGTCCTTGGCAGACAGGGAAAGGGAAGCAAGCAGTCTTGGGCACCTTGGGTAGGATGCTGAGGACTGAGCCACAGGGCATGTAACCAGGGGAGCCCCTGGGCCAGTGGCAGGCAGATGGGACTCAGACTCAGGCATATTCCTGGTGCTTCTCTCAGCCTATGAATTAAAAAGAATTCTTGGGCAGCTCAAACTGGGGTGGCTGGCAGCCATGAGTCCACGAGGTACTGCAGGCCCAGGCATCGTGCCATGAGCCTCACTGAGGACAGCTTTGTCCGGAGCTCCTGGGGCTCTCAATCATCTCCAGCAGAGGCTGATTCTGAAACACGCAGAGAAGAGCACAGGTTTCTAAGGGAGAAGGACAAGATAGGGACACGCCTCTCGACATCAGGAATCACTGTAGAGCTGTAGTAATTAAGACAGTGTGGGATTGGCACAGGGACAGATAAATAGATCAATGAAATAGAAGTGAGTCCAGAAACTGATCTGTGCATATATGGAACCTTGATATATGAGAGAAGGGATGTACAAATCAGCAGGGAAGGATGGACTCTAATCAACAGGGCGGGGGAACCAGTTATCCATTCAGAAACAAGGGGGAAAAAAGAAATTGGATCTTTACTTTACTCCAGACACAAAAATCAATTCCAGGTGGATTGGAGACCTAAATGGGAAAGGCAAAGGCATCTAACGTGGTCGGCTCTAGGTCCAGCCAAAAATCCTTGGGAACAAGTGGTCCTGGGATGCTCACACAGGTTTCTTGGTTACTGTGAGGGCAGGAGTGGGTCCCAGTCATCCTGCCGCCCTGATCCGATGCCTCCTCCTCCAGGAAGTCCTTCCTGACTACCATTCCGTAGGAGGCAGGTGACCCACCTTTGCTCTGCTGGCCCCACCAAGTGGTCATGCCAGGGCAATCAGAACCACAATCTTCACACCCATGTCAAAAACTCACATTTATTGATCACTTGCTCTGTGTGAGGAGCTTTACCTGAATGTTCCATTTAATCCTCACAGTAACTCCATGAAGCAGGTTCTATGTTATCCCCATTTTACAGACGATGAAACTGAGACCTATGATAGAAGGGAAGCAGCTTGCTTAAAGTCACACAGCTTCTAGGTGCCACAGCCAGGATTCCAACCTGGATCCATCTGACTCCAAAGTCTTGACAATGACTCTAATGATTTTTATACTGTGAGGCCTGATCTGTTAACAGATGCGAAATCAATTTGCTAGTGCCAATATTTTAAAAAATGAAATTAGAATGGACTAGAACAGAAAATACCCAAGGTTCTCACACACAGCAAAAGTCCTGTTTTGGAAATCTTGGTTTCACATATTAGTGGATACAGGTATACTAGGTGGAGATGAGGATGTCTTTCTTGCTTCAGGTCAGGACCAGCAAAGTTTTCATTCCACGCAGCAAGGAGCTGTTGGGAAACGGTCACTGTCTAGACTTCATCCCCCACAGAATTGGACCTGGTCATGGCATTAGCTGCCTAATTTGCTAAAAAAGGAACTCGGAAGTAAAGCTCACTGGAATGGCTCCTTCAGTGCATTGTCATGAGCAAAAAAAAAAAAGAAGGAGGTCAAAACAAATCTGTAAGGGTTTCTTCCAAGATGGTGTCTTCTGGAGTTCCTGGGACTCTGGGGTAGAGGACAGGCCTTCCTCCTCTCTGTATTACCAGTGCCCTTACGGAGGCCTGAGCATAATGAATGTTCAGTGTTTATTGAGCCTTTCTTGTGCGCAAGACGACATGTGAAGACCAGACATGCTCTCTGACCCTCATCCACAAACCCCGAGGGAAAAGACACATGGCCCAGAAGCTTTATCCAAGAGGAACAGGAGTGCAGAACCATTCATTGACCATGGAGTGGGAAGTGGTCAGGACAGGGCTCTTGGGCAGGCGGCACTGAACCTGGGTCTGAGCAATCCCCAACCCCCAAGGCTGATAAGTGCTGCAGGAAGGCTCAGAGGTAAGAGGACAGGAGTGATCTGGAAACAGGGCACATGCCAATCGTTGAAGGAAGTGAAAGTAGAAGAGGCAAAGACGGAAAGGTAGTTAAGCTGGGATTCAACTCTGATGGGCTTGCACAGGGAACACATGGATGAACACATGAATGAGCCATCCTTAGGCGGGCCAGACAGCAATCTCAACCAAAAATCAGCATCCCTGAGCCCCTCTGTACCCCACTGCCAGACCTACCCCCTTCCTGGACTCCAGGCTGGGCAGCTGGGTCTGCAAAGGAAAGCCTTTATTTCCCCCAAGAAAGCAGAACCAACCTGGCTTTAAGAAAATTGCAAGAGGGTGACCAACGGGGATATTCTGCTTCTTAATGTCTCTGATGCCCAGTTGGAAGGGTCTTTTAGCTATTTGATTTTGTTTTGGTCAATAAATTCACTGTCAAAGTTTGTCCAGTCACTTTGACAGTTGGGTTTGGATCCCCTTTCCAAGATAAAAATCTTTAACTTGTGTTACACATGTGGTAGGAGGTCCAAAAATCCAGTCTCCCAACCACCACTGGCTGCCAGAAGGTAGAGTGAACTTCTCTAAAGAGTGGGGGCCCTGGGGACAGGGGACTTGGAAACCCTCCCTCAGCTGCCCTTGGCTATCTATAACTCCCACCACCACCACGTGGCAGGGCTTGGCCCAAACCTAGACTCTCTTCTTGGGTAGGATTCCACAGCTCTTACTCTGCTCCTGCGTGAGCCAGGGGATGCTAACATTTAGTTTTGGTGTGTAATTATTCCCTGAGTCCTCGTCACTGCCTGTCCCTTGGAGCTGCTGCTGATTCTCTCCAATCTCCTGGGCTCCCCTGCTCCTCAGCCACTCCCGGCAGTCCTACCCTGGCCTGGAGGACTCGTAGAGAACTCCTACACTGTCCACAAGATGCAGCTCCAACGTCACCTCCTTGGGGAAGCCATTCCCGGGTCCCCTACGTCTACAGAGAAATAGTGACTCTTTGTCAATGCTTCCTTATGTCCACAGACCTCCATTACCATACTTCTACCATGTTTAATGGCCGTTTGTCTATCTCCCTCTAGGCTGCCTTGAGATCATGGAACAGGGAACATCCCTACAGCCCCCTAAGCGCTTGGTGAATGAATATACGGTCCAGTAGCATGACATTAGCCACAACACTCAAAAATTAACTGAGAAGTGTTTGAACAAGAACCCCAAGTGATATGCTAACCTTCCCCTGCCCCTCTCCCACCTTTCCCCTCATCAAGTCAGCTGACCAGCAAACAACGTCCTTGGCCACCATGTGTTAAAGCCTCTGGGAAAGTGCTTTCACTGGTCTGTGAGAAGATATCAGGCATTCAACATTAGTTAGAGGAAATAAAAGAGCCACACTAAGGACTTTTTTTTTTTTAACCTCAGAAAACACTGCCCTTAAGAATATTCAAAGTCCTTGCCAATCCCTCCTGCAGTTCAGTGCCCCTGACGTTTTGTTTTCCTCTCCTGATGAGTAGTTAGCCTGCCTGTGGTTGAGCAAGAGGAACACTGGAAACCACGGTTTGCCCCTTTTTGCTTTGGCTGCCAAGAAGCTCAGTCAAATTCAGTGTTCAACCACCGCAACCACAGCATTGCTGGCACCTGGCGTTAGGACCCACCCTCTTCCGCCACGTCATTTCTGAACTTTTTTTCAGCCTTAACGTACTAACTTAGGTCCGTGCAATTGTTTGTTTTGCAGGACACCTCGGGTCCTTTGTGAAAGTGGAGACTGGACGAGGTAAAAAGAATGACAGAGAAAGAAAGCCGGAAAGGAAGGTCAGGAGACAGGAAGAGAAGAGAGAGGGAATTATCGGTGCCTCTGGTAACCGCGACAGTGCACTTCCACTTCTCTCAGTTATCTCGGGGGCCGAGGGCTGAGTTGACGGAACACGGGGGGGGGGGGCGGGTCGCATGTACGTAAGTGTGCTGGTGCACCCACGTGCTCGGGAACAGGGCCCCCCTCCTCCCACATCTGGCAGTCACAGCCAATAGCTGTGTTCCACACTTCTGACTCCTCTGAGCCCTTGGGGTTCTTTCTTAGGATGCTATTTGGGGCTTCTGCTCCCTTCCCATCAGGGCCGCCTGGTGCCATCCTTGACCATGACCCAGAAAGAGAAATGAACTGAGGACAGCACTTCACAGACTGTCCACTCCAGGGCAACCAACGGGGATAAAACTCTTTGCCCGACAGCCACCGATTCTTGTAAGGCCTCAAGGTCAAGACCAGCAAGTATGCACACCCTCCTCACAGATACCAGGCTCCAGATGATGGAAAGTCTTGAACTCTCCAGTGTCTGAGCTAGACAGACACTCAGGGTCATTTTCCCCGACATGGAGAAACTGAGGTACAGGGAGGGGAATGGACTTCCTCAGCTAATTTTTATCTGTCTCATGTATAGCCTTTGACCTTGTGGTAGAAAGAACTGTGAACCAGGAGTGATAACACGGGGTTCTCACCCCAGCTCTGCCTCCCTCTGTCCTGTGTGACCTCAGGCAAGCCAGGCCAGCTCTTGGAGCCTCATTTTCCTCATTAATAAAATGAGATTTAAGTCAAACTCCTTGCTGCCTGCCTGCCAGGGCGGGTGTGAGGATCTGAAGGATAAGGACAGGGATGGCACTTGGGAAGCTAAGCAACACAAGGGATAAGGAATCCTAGAAGGGACTCCAGGAGGCACATGCCCCGGGAAAATGGGTGCTGGGCGTCATTTGGGTCCCTAGGAAATTACCTGGAAAAGGACTGCCTGGGGCTGCACCAAGTATTGTCTCATCAGCACGGGGCACCACTGCCATAGCATGGAGGAGAAAAGAAACACAGACACGTGAGAAGGAGGGCAGCACGAAGGAGGGCAGGGCATGGGGACGAGGCTGCAGGGCTGGCTACCTCAGATGGCTACCTCGGCCCAAGAGGCTTCCCCGTCCCTGCTGAGCTCCTCCAGGCTCACTGCCCAGCCTCAGGTGGCCCTCGGGAGCTGGGCCAGCGCCAGGCCAGCCACTCCCATCCAGACACCTGCCCACCGACACACCTACCCAGCAGAGGACATGAGCTGGAGTGGGGGAGCTGTGTCCCCAGGGCCTGGCCTGATGACCTGAGACTGAGGAGGCAGAGTGGTCTGGATGCCTCGGGCAGCTGGGGTGGAGCCGGGGCCTGGGGGCAGCTGTCTCCCTTCCCTGGCCTCTGCTTCCCCAGCTGTCTGAGGACTTGTATGTGATCTCCAAGTCCCCTGCCACCGCTGATGGCTCTTTGCCTCTCTAAGTGGCCACAAGACAGAATAGGGAGTCCCTCTTTGACAGATGAGCTCCAACGCAAGCAAGAGAGATGGAGGGGATCCGAGAGGTTGGAGGACACTTGAGACATATCAATCGGTCGCAATGTGGACACTGACTCCCACAAATAGACTGTAAAAAATATGAATGTAAAAGAAAATATTATGGCGTATTACGAAGCTATCATAAATGCAAATACAGATTGTATATTTCAGCTATTTGAGGACATTATAGATTTGCTAACTCTTTAGGGGTGATAACGGTATCATGCTTATGCTTGTTAAGGTCTCATCTTTTAAAGCGTCATTCTAAAACATTTACAGATAAAATGATACAATGTCTGGAGTCTGCTTCAAAATGAAGTTAACGAAGTTCGCTGCCATTAACAGATTGTGGTCTATCTATGCAACGGGATACTACACCACAGTACAAAGGAACAAGGCACCGATGCGTGCTGCAGTACAGGCGAGCCTAAAAGCACGCTAAGTCAAAGACGCCAGGTACGGAGCCTGGGTGGCTCAGTCGGTAAGCGTCTGCCTTCGGCTCAGGTCATGACCCCAGGGTCCTGGGATCGAGTCCCGCGTCGGGCTCCTTGCTCAGCGGGGAGCCTGCTTCTCCCTCTGCCTCTGCCTGTCCCTCCTGCTCATGCGCCCTCTCTGTCTCTCAAATGAATAAGTTTTAAAAATCTTGAAAGAAAGAAAGAAAAGAAGAGAAAAAGAAAGAAAGGAAAGAAAGAAAAGAAGAAAGAAAGAAAGAAAGAAAGAAAGAAAGAAAGACGGCAGCAGATACCAGTGGGGTGTCCCAAACTGTCACACAGAAAGCAGAGCAGGGGTGGCTGGAGCTGGAGCGGGAACGGGCTTTAACTACAAATGCACACGAAGGATCTTCTTGGAGGGAAGGAACTGTTCTAAAACTGGACTGTTGGTGGCACAGCTCCTTAAATTACTAAAAATCACTGACCTGTATACTTCAAATGAGTGAATTTTATGATATAAAAATTAAAATTCAATAAAGCAGAGTATGGGGAGAGTAGGCCACACTCTGTGGGTTAGTGAAGGTGTTGCCCATTCTACCCAGGCCCCCTGAATCCAGACGCCTGGCCGCCATCGGGGGAGGAGTATGGCTAAGGAAGCCCACCAGCCCTGAGGCCAGGAAGACAGGGTTCAAATCTGACAGGCCAAATTCGTGCCGCGTGGAACCAGGCCAGGTGCCTCACGTTCTCGGCTCTTCTCTCATGTGTAACGTGGGGATATAGGGCCTTCCTCCCAAGGTCATGAGAAGGCACAAAGTCAGTGATAAGAATGTCAAGTCCTAGAGGGCAGTCCTTTTTACTCTCATATTTTGGGTTCTCAGGGCCAGACGTGTAAACAAACAGCACTTGCAAAAAGCTGCAGAGGGCAACAGGAGGGATCTGTGGTGGGGGGTCTGTTCTGTGTCTCAAGTCTATCCCCGCCAATACCCCAACGTGATACTGTACTGCAGCCTGGCGACGTATCGTCACTGGGGGAAACTGGAAAAGGGTATATAGAATCCTTTTGTATTATTTCTTATAACTGCCTGTGAATCTACAATGATCTCAAACCCAAAGTTTAATTTAAAAAAGTAAAAAACAAAAAACGAGGTTTTAGCATTCCATCCCCACTAAACCTAATAAAGATGAATTAAACTTCTAAAAAATGTTTGCTGGGGCGCCTGGGTGGCTCAGTAGGTTAGGCATCTGGCTCTGATTTCTGCTCAGGTGGCGGTCTCAGGGCCCTGGGATCAAGCCCTGCCTGAGGCTGCTTGTCTCCCTCTCCTTCCGCCCCTCCTCCTGCTCCTGCACTCTCTCTCTCTCTCTCTCAAATAAATAAATACATTTTTAAAGATAAATAAATAAAATTAAAAAATGATTGCTGGGGTTGCCTGGGTGGCTCAGTCGATTAAGCATCTGACTCTTGATTGACTCTTGATTTTGGCTCAGGTCATGATCTCAGGGTTGTGGGATCGAGCCCCGCGTTGGCTCCAAGCTGGGCATGGAGCCTGCTTGGGATTCTCTCTCTCCCTCTCCCTCTGCCCCTACCCTCCCTACTTGCATGTGTGCTCTCTCTCTTAAAAAAAAAACAAACAAAAAAAAAAAACAGTTTGCTGTAAGGGGGTGCTACAAATGACACTTGCAAAAGTACTCCATAATCTACAGCGGTACTGTTAGTACTGACTGGGGGAAAGAACTGCCAAGGATTCTGAATGGCCTCCCCCTTCCAGGAAGCCTTCCCCGATTCCCCCTCCTCCATGTTCCTAGAACATCTAAGTGGTCATACCTCTGCCCACTACACTTACCACTTTGCATCATACACCTAGTGGTTTAGGGTCCTCATCCCCCCACTGGAGTGTGAACTTCGTGAGGATGGAGCTGTGTCCCCTCCTCTTTGTCACAGCAGCTCCTGGTCCAATGCCCAGCTCTGAACAGATGTGACATAAATGCCTGTGGAACCAAATGAACTGGGACAGGTACCACGGCCCGGCTCTGCCAACAGTACCAGAGGTGCTTCCCGGGGTCACTGAGAGGGTAAGTGATCTCAGGGTGCTTTTATTTATCAGAAACTACCAGGGGCATGGATGAGACATGCTCTCTATTCATTTGGCTCTCCAGATCTGTGCCCATGCTTGGGCCACGATGGACTGCCGTGGAATCAAATCAGGAGATTTGCAAAGTTTAACGGACTCATCTCCCCCTACTGTTTGCATCCTGCCAGGCACCCCTCCAACACACCTCCAGACACACTCCCATGTGGTGTGGAATAGCAGGGGAAGCCCCGGGGAGGGGACTGAAATTAGATAGTTTCTGTCCAAGAGAAACTTTTCTAGCAATGACTAACCAGGAGGCCCCCTATTCCCCCCTGACCACTTAGAGAATTTTAGTGAGCCCCAAATCTCAGGGCCCAAAGGAGCTCAGGAGTTATGATGAAGGCTGATCTTTTATCTGATGCTTGAAACCCACCAGTGACAGAGAACTCACTACTTCCTGAAGCAACCACTGCATGGCCACCCAGCTTGGCTATGAGGAAGTGCTAAATCTGTCCCCTTAGGCCTCCCTACATTGGTCTTAGGTGTGCTCTCGGTGGCTCCAGTTCCAACAAATGTCCTCTTGAGCCCCCGGTGGCAGGACTGTTCCCTCCTGGACCCAATGCAGGGCCCCCCATGTCCTCCACTCCTCATTCTGGACATGTTTCTTTGGGGCATAAGAAGCTTGCTTTTGCTTTTCTGGTGACCTCATCACCTGGCTGACTCATGCTGTTCTCAATCAATGCAGAGCTCACTACAAGTTCATTAGAAATGGAAAATGATTATGTATATGATTTTGCTTAAGTGTTCACTTTCTCCCACCCCTACCCTGGTGCTTACAAACTCTCCCCGGCTTCACGCTGCCTCCAGGTAATGTTGACCTGAACCGTACAGGCCCCAATCCAAATTCCAACCTACTTTTCCAGCTTCCACTCCAATCTACCCTACTTCTCAAACATCGTCTTCTACTCCAACCACACCACACACACTAGTCGCTGAAAGCCCATGTCAGTACCTTTGCTCACACTTCTTCCTATCCCCACCCCAGTTGAAATCCTTGTCCTCTATGGTCCAGATCAAATGGCATCTGCTCCCGATGCTTTCCTGTGGTTGAAATAGATTATTCCCTTCTCTGAATCCCCACGGCGCTCTCCCTGGACTTCCTTCAGGACACTGTTCCATGCTACCTTACTCTAGTAATTTGGGACTGTGTCTGTTCCCACTCTGAGATGGGGAGACCCCTACAGGCAGCATCCTGCCTGGTTTGAAGCTGGATCCCACCAGTAGGCCTGGGCAGGACCTATCCTGAGTGAAACTGAGCAAAGGGAGGGAGAGAAGGGGCAAAGGAATCCAGGGCTCACCCTGCACCTTAAGAGTTCTGTAAGAAGAGGGGCAAGAGAAGGCCCTGGGCTCAGAGCATTCTGGCTCTTGTCTTCCCAAATGCAAGAAACGAAATGACAAGGCTTGGAGCACTAAGCTCCACTTCTGAAGGATGAAAGCCAGGGGTCAAGGCCTCCTAAGTGATAAGAAGGTGCAGTGTGTGTGTGGTGGTGTGTGTGTTGGTGGAGGGGAGGAGGAGGACCTGGGAGCCCCAGGGCCTGCTGAGGTTCTGCCTATCTGTGTGATGAGCAGCTCCAGAACCTGACATGAAGAAGAGGAGAGAGATTCCCCAAAAAAAGCCCCATCTCTAGACAGCCAAACTCTATGGGCTTCTCCCAGGTGGTCCTAGCTGTCCCATCTTGCTATAGGACTAGAAAGGGGGCAGGGCAGGGAGGCCCATTACCCCCAAAGGAATGCAGACCTACTGGCTAGCAAGGGCCCTGAAGAGGGGCATGCAAAGGGAACCCTCCCCCCATCCTAAAGTAGCTTGTATGGGAGTGGAGGGGGCACCTCAAGATGCTCATAGTTCACTTTCTTCTGGATGGACTTTCCAGCTGCAGGAGGACAGAGGTTATCCTAGGGCCAGAAAGAAAGGAGACTTCTCTCTGCACTGCAAGATCAATAAAGTCAGGGCAAGGAGGCGGATGCCCCTGCCCACCACCACCGCCTCTGCCCTGCCGCTGCTGAGTGGTAACCCACACGCGTGCACGCACACACACACACACTCCTTGGGCCACAGGCCACCTCTCCGCCCTGTCTGCTCCCTGTCAGAACCTTTGAAAGGGCAATACTCTGCAAAGGCAAACACAGGCAGCCTTGGGAGGGAGTGCCCTCTTTGTCCCTGAGGTTTGCTAGGGCCAAACAGAAGGATGTAACAGAAGCACCAGAAAAAGAAAAAAAAAAGCTGAGACCAGGACTCCTTGGTTTGCAAGTCTGAAGCCTCTACCAGATCTCACCTAAACCCTCACACACTTTTAATAACCCTCAGAATAACATGAACTCCCTGGACGCTGACTACACACGAGGTACTATTCCAGGGGTTAAAACACGGTTGTTTCTTTCATCCTTACAACAACCCTATGGGAATTATCATCCCCTCCCCTCTTGGCAGACGATGAAAGTGAGGCACAAGGAGCCCAACTAACGTGTCCCAATCATCCCCAAGCAGGGAGACCCCAAGTCCAAGATCTTACAGCGCTACACCCTACCTCTCTGCCACTATCATCAACCCCATCCCAGGGCGGGTAAGAAAACCAAGGGTAGGGAAGGAGGGTGAGCTGGTGAGGGGGGTATCAGACTCGGTTCTCTCTGATCTGTGTTCTTCACCATGATTCCCAGTGCCTCACGTGGAGGTGCCGGGGCCAAGGGAGAGAGATGCCAACCCTCAGGCCAGGTGAGGCCCCACATGCTTCACAGCCCCTTCGGACACCTGCTTGCTCCCAACACTGCACCTGTCACAGGGCCATTTCCCCTCCCTGAGGGCCCTTTCCCTTTCTCTCCTCCCACCCTTGTCTACCCACCCGTGCAAGGCCTGGCTCAAGAATGACCTCCTGCAGGACACGTTTGCAGATGGATTCGGCCATAGACGCCATTAACTTTATTCCCTCTTCTCCCCAGTTAGACTCAGAGGACAGCCATGCTCAGATGGATGTCAGAACTAGCACTTAATCTTAACATTAGTGAGAACCAACAGAGAAACAAACAGGAACACGGGACACTGTTAGTCTTGTTAAGGAAAAATCCGACCTCAGACTGCTTAGTTCAAGCACTGTGTTCTTTACCAAAGGTAACATTCTGGCTTTTAAAGACATCGGAAACGGAAGGAAGTAGACCCTAGGCTTAGGTTTTAGCTATTATGTCTAAGCCCAAATTTAGCTAATGTAGACAATAGAGGAAAAAACTAGCACAGTGACAACAGTGTTTCTGTTTATGTGCCTTTTTTATCAGGGTTAACTTAAGAGCTTTTGCTTTTAATTATTGAAAATATGTTTGTGTTTTGCAGTTATGTGTTAATTTCATGAATCTCGCATTTTGTACCTGGAAACAAAGCGTAATAATCATTTTGTGTGTCTTAATACCTATAATTTACTTAAATAAGCAAGCCCTTGGCCTTGAGACAGACATGTAAACAAACACACTTCTGAGAGCTTGGTTTGAGTCTGATTTTTAACAATTCCTTTTCCTCTCTCATACACACATATACATTAAATTTAGCCTCCTGGTTTTATTTCCTTCACCTCTCTCCCACAAATCAAACCTCAAATAATATAAAACTGCTGGCTAGAAATAGGCTTCACACAAACAAAAGCTTTCAAGCCCCATCTCCCGGTCCAGCCATCTCCACCTCCTCTGCCTGCTCCAACAAAACAGCCTCTCTCTGCCCAACTGCCCTGGAAAGCCCTGAAATACCTCATTTTCATTTCTGGGAGAGGAAGAGTTCTGATCCCCAAATAAAAGAAAACTTCAGCAATGATAGGAAGCGGGGAAAACCCAGGCAGACTTCTCCTTGCCACTCGTGTCAAGCTCACAAAGAGAAAAAATCGTACCATTCGACATGGTTGGGAGAGTTTAATCCAAAGCAGTGCTAATTAATATCCCCGGCTTTCCAGAAGCCAGCGCCACATACAGCTGCGAGGGCAACAAGGCTGTTCTCCCTTCAATTTTATGGGAAGAACATTTTCATTACAAAGCCTCCTCCCAGGCCCTCCTCTCTCAGCCAGATTAGCCTCGAGAAGGAAGCGGATGATCCATATATCAGAACTCCTTCTCTCCCCATTAATTTTATTATTTATATCCCATTTTAAAAGTTTATTGGTGCAACTCCCGGTGCACCTGGCCAGAGCCCTTCTGATAGACAGTGGTACCTTCACGCGTCTCCTACTCAGGCGCAGTGGATGCGCTGGTCATGAGAATGTGCCAACTTTTTGCCACTTGCCCAGGAGAAAGAGCTGACTCGGTGGCATTTCCTGTCCCCCCCACTGCAACACACACACCATTGTTTAAAACGAATGTTGAAGGGTCTAAACTCACTCATTTGTGAACTATGTGTGGACTCAACGGCTTAGCCTGAGCTAGGGGTGGTCCCCAGAGTCCCGTGAAAACCCTGAGGGATGCCCTACATGCCCCCACCCAAATCAAGCATCCCCAGCTGTTCCAGGAGAGTTGACCCATTTTGAACCCAAACCGCCAGACCATGGGCAGGCCTGGTGAGGCCACGTGTCTTACCATTTTATTCTGAAACCCCATGTGCTCCAGGCTGTCTCTTTCCAGCCTCCTAAAGGGACCCCAAATCCAATCTAAATGTCTTGAATTTACCTGTTTGTCTTTTATACATATAAATAGCTGCATTTCCATTCTCTCTTTGTTTCTCATTTTCATTTGGTTCTAATATCTGCATGTAAATGTCGGAAAATAGCATCTGTAATTGGAGATTATGAAGTATGGCCAGCTCCTGACAGGCTGCTAAGGAAGATGGATTATCCTCATTTTTCTGTAAATTTTGTCAATTTTGGAATTCATAAGCTATCAACACTGATCAAAATGGGACTTCACAGCTGTGTCAAAAAAAAAAAGAAAGAGCAAGAGCAAGAGGGAGATCTGGAAGGCAGGCGGTTGTGTGCAGGGGCTGGGCGTTGGCGCAAGCCACTCTCCTCCCCTGCGCCCTCCCCTCCACGCTGGGGGCTCCCTCAGCAAGTGGCACCCTGGAACTCGTGGTGGGGCTGCCTGGTCCCCTGGCTCAATCAAATAGCTAAATCACACAACTGGAAGGCCGCAAATCCTCCAAGGCACCCACTCAAACCCGGGGCTTAATTTATTGCTGGGCGCTGCCTTCCTTATTTATCCGGAAGAGTCGGCGGGCTCCCTGGGCGCGTGCCTCCGAGATGTTCTACTCCTTCCTGACCATCACGGCCCACTTGAGGCAATTGTGTTGGTGTCTCTCTCTCAATTTTCCCATTACTGGGAGTAAGTACTGTTGGGACTCTGTAATAGCCCAACTGCAGCCCATATCAATAACAGATGAGGTTTAATCGTCCAACACAGAAATTATTTAGGCGCAGTAAGGACATTCAATGTCATTTGCATAATGGCATTTCTATCGCACGCACCTAACCCGTCTTGCATAAACAAGGCCTTGGGACCATAAATAATAATAAATCATGACGTCTGCACGCCTCTTGCGGTAATAGGAGCCACTCTTTGTGGAAATTATTTCAGCAGGAAATGGGCACTGTAATTTTAAAGACATGAGGCGCTGTGAGGCGCGGTAAATCACGCGGGCACACGATCCCCAGGAGCAACCAGGGGACCAGTCCCAAGCTGCAGCAACATCCCCGGGACGATGGGAGGAGGCCGGCAGGCCTTGAGGGGGAAACATGTGGGGCCTCTAGAACGGCCACCAGCATGTGCCGCTGTCCCAGTAAATGGCAAGAGGGCAAGATGCTCAGAAAGCCAGCCCAGGGAGAATTGGCTCTAGACCTGGAGGAGCCCAGAGACCTCAGGTCAGAAACAGTCTTTGTTCCAGGAGAATGGAAGCTCCCTGCGGGCAGCCAGTTTTGATCTTTGTCTGCTCTGTTCCCTGCTTTACCTCCACCACCCCCTGGCACCCTGCGGGTACTCTGCAAATATCCTAAAGAAGTGCAAAGAGAGGAGGAGAGAGAGAGTACCTGGGACCGGGCAGGGAGCAGGTGAGAAGAGCACTGAAACCAGGGTAAGGGGAGACAGATGGAGGAGCAGGCCCCGCGGGAATTAAGGCAGGAACTGCCCCAGAAGCACCGGTACCACTGATCTGGTGAGTGAGAGAGCGGAAATGCCCGGTGAACTCTAAAACATGTCGCAAGGCAGCTGCAGGGGAAGAGAAAGGCATAGATGGGGGGGCTGGCGAGCAGAGCGGCGAAACCTGTGGGTTCCGGAGCAGACACAGCTGACTTAGAATCCCAGCTCCACCATCTCAGGCCCCCTGCCTCACCCCTCCGCACCCCACCTCTGCTGTGCAGAACCAGTCTAAGAACAGTACTTGGGCCACAGAGCTGTTCTGAGGGGGCAATGAGGTTGTGTGTGCAAAGTGACTAGTACTCGATCACGCTTTGCTAGCATCATTTTGGGGGCAACTGCTATTCTTCAGGAAGCAACAGAAATGAGTTCAAGTACAACTCTGCCTCTTACTAGCTGTGTGATTTGGGACAAGCTACTCCACTCCTCTGGGACTCAGCTTCCTCTAGTCTGTCCAAAGAGAGCAGGGTGAGATGGTCCCCACCTACCTCCTGGAGCAGTCAGGAGGTTCAAATGGGGTCACGCAGTGAAGCTCGTGGTTAGCGTAGTGTTGTCTGCACAGGAGAGATGAACATGAGCAAAGAAAGAAGAGGAGAGAGAGTCCCAACACCTGCCAGTTGTCCTTGCCAGCCACTCTCAGCCCTGGATTCATGCTTTCCAGAAAAGTCCTGGCAGGATACACACCAAAGCAACCACAGTGTGGCCTCTGGGAGGGGAAAGAAGGGCCTGAGATCAGAGTTGTTAGCCTAAGCCTTATCTGTAATGTGTTAATTTTACTAGAAGAGAAGAACTACTTGTGTCATGGGATTTTTTAAAGCTGATGAAGTTTCAGGGGCACCTGGGTGGCTCAGTCAGTTAAGCGTCTGCCTTCGGCTCCGGTCATGATTCCAGGGTCCTGGGATCCAGCCCCGCACTGGGCTCCCTGCTCAGTGGGGGAATCTGCTTCTCCCTCTGTCTGCCACTCCCCCTGCTTGTGCGCTCACTCTCTCTCTCTCTCTAATAAATAAATAAAATGTTTTTTTTTAAAAAAACAAAAGAACCTTATGAAGCTTCATACCCCGTGCCTTGGCACATACTATTCCCTCTGCCAGATATCAAAAACTATGGAAATGCTGATGGAACAGCCACAAAGAGCCAGTGAGTTAACCACAACTGCATTTGTCTTCCAGAGGAACTTAGAGAAACAGCAATCATTTCTCCACTGAGTTTGCCTTCCAGCCCAGAGGCCGGGGCCGTGCACTGCTCTGTGCAGGGAATGATGTAAATCACAGGCACCCACAACTTCTGGGCGGGGGAGTGGCTCTGGCGCCCGCAAGGCCACCGTCACCATGACCATCACCGTCACAGTTACCTTATGCTCACCAAAGTGTGAAAACTGCTCAAAAGCTAAATAAAGTCTGGAGTTTAGCTATTAGTATTGTACCAATGTTGGTTTCTTCAGTTTTGGCAAAAGAACCATGGTTATAGAAGATGTTAATGATAGGGGAAATTGGGTGAGAAGTATATGGGAACTCTCTGTACTACCTTTACAAATTTTCTAAATTTAAAATTATTCCAAAATAAAAAGTATGTGTAAAAATAAAAAAAAGGAAGCCAGACCTTACTCATAATAAGAGAAAAACAAATTAAAACCACAATGTATCCTTTTTCATCTATAAGATTAGCAATGATTCAAGAGGTTGATTCTTATGTGGGCAGGCTGGGGAAACAGGTCTCACTTCAGGGGATGAACCTGAGCAGGGATTATATCTTTCAAAATTCATAGTGCATATAGACAGATCCGGCCTTTCCACTTCTGGGAATGTATCCTGCACATACAGTCCCACATGTGCAAAAATAAATATGGATAAGGATGCTCAATGCAGGCTTTTTTGACTTTCGATTGAACGTGACCAACAAGCGACCTGTTAAATCAATTATGATATGCCATACAGTGGAATACTATGTAGCTGTTAAAAAGAATGTAGCAGCACTCTATCAATATGGAACAATTTCTAAGAAACATTTGTTCATGGAAAAGAACAAAAATGGAACTGCATACAGAATGCTACCATTTGTGTTCAAAAGGAAGGAATTATCTATATTGTAATACACATATACACATACATATACCTTACCCTCATTCAAGGATTGTATATAAATCTCCAAAGAAGGCAGAAGAAACTGGTAATAGTAGCTGCCTCCCAGGAGGGGAGCTGGGTGGCAGCAAGAAAGGAGTGGGGAGGAGACTTCCTTTTCACTGTCTACCTGTGGTATTGTCTGAAATTTTTACCATTTGCATGTACTACTTATTAACATTTTTTGAATAAAAAACCAGTGTTTAGACATTTCTGCAAAGAAGACATCCAAATGGCCAACAGACATGAAAAAGTGCTCAACATCACTCAGCATCAGGGAAATACAAATCACAACCACAATGAGATACCACCTCACACCAGTCAGAGTGGCTAATAAGTCAGGAAACGACAGATGTTGGCGAGGATGTGGAGAAAGGAGAACCCTCCTACACTGTTGGTGGGAATGCAAGCTGGTGCAGCCACTCTGGAAACAGTATGGAGGTTCCTCAAAAAGTTGAAAATAGAGCTACCCTATGATCCAGCAATTGCACTACTGGGTATTTACCCCAAAGATACAAATGTAGTGATCCAAAGGGGTACGTGCACCCCAGTGTTTATAGCAGCAATGTCCACAACAGCCAAACTGTGGAAAGAGCCTAGATGTCCATCAACAGATGAATGGATAAAGAAGATGTGATATATATATATATATATATATATATATATATATATACACAATGGAATATTATGCAGCCATCAAAAAACCGAAATCTTGCCATTTGCAACAATGTGGATGGAACTAGAGGGTATTATGCTAAGCAAAATTAGTCAATCAGAGAAAGACAAGTATCATATGATCTCACTGATATGAGAAATTTGAGAAACAAGACAGAGGATGATAAGGGAAGGGAAGGAAAAATGAAACAAGATGAAACCAGAGAGGGAGACAAACCGTAAGAGACTCTTAATCTCAGGAAACAAACTGAGGGTTGCTGGAGTGGTGGGGGGTGGGAGGGATGGGGTGGCTGGGAGATGGACACTGGGGAGGGTATGTGCTATGGTGAATGCTATGAATTGTGTAAGACTGATGAATCACAGACCTGTAGCCCTGAAACAAATAATACATTATATGTTAATTTAAAAAATTTAAAAAACTAAAACAACAACAACAACAAAAACAGTGTTTGGGAAGTGGCGATGAGCCCATGCTGCCTGAACCTCAAGAGGGCCATGGCCATGCCCGTTGGCCCCTTGGGACCTCCTCTGTCTTGAGGGGCACCTTGCACGTCTCTGCATCACCCAGCGGGTCTGGCACAAGTCTCTCTGGCATCGTGCTGAGCAGCGGGCAGCCCACCACGTATCTAGAACCCTGGCCCGCTCCTCAGCTCAGGGGAAGGCCGGAGGCTCTCCTACATCAGACCCACAGCTCCAGACAGTGTCTAAGCTGGAAAGGATTTGGGGTGTCCCCATTCACCAATTCTCAGGAAGTTGAGGCCAAGTGAGAGGAAAAGCTGTGTTCAAGGGCATGGGCCCAAATCGGAGTGAGGGTCTCAGGAAAAGTGACACTTGCTGTTGGGAAGGAGAAAAATAACCGGCTCTGTTTCTCTGGTTCTCAATTGCTTCACTGGCAAAATGGGAGTAAAAGCTTCTGTCTGCCCTTAATATCCCAGAAGTATTAATAGGGATCAAATAAGGTCACAGATATGAAAGCCATCGAAGAATGTCCAAGTATCTTACACAGACAGAAATCCCTACTGATGTGCTGGGTGGGCCTTGAGGTAGCTCCACGATGGATGCATTTGGTAGGTTTACAAGCCCTCCTTGTTGCAAATCTGTGCTTAACTGCTGATCCACCTTTTATGTTGAGCTTTGTTCCAACTCAATCAGGGAGGTGCTGTCATTAGTATTTCTCCTTTCTGCAAATGCAGAAATCGAGGCACAGAGAGATGAAGTGAGTTTCCCATGGTCACACAATAAAATTGTAACTGAGATCATGCAGCTGTAATTGCTGATGTTGGGGGCAAAGCTTTTAGCAGAGAAGCTGCGAGGGGTAGGAGAGGTTGGCTTCTTCCCAAAAGTGCATGGGCACAGTAGCCCTGGGTGCCATGAAAAGCTGCCTTCAGCACAGCTAACTCTACTCCAGGGAGGTATGGATCCCTACAAGTGCCCTGGCCTCTCCCAGCTCCCCTCCTCTGCACCCAGCCCTCAGTCCCCCCACCCAGGGCCTTCTCTGTCCTGAGGCTTCCCCTTCTCCAGTGCGCCCCCCATCTCGGCCAAACCTGTCTATTCTCCGTCTCAGTCCCACCATCCCCCACCTCAACTGCTTCACATTCTTCTCTCCCCCCCTTCCCTGTGACATGAGCAGGAACATCTTGCCTTGTGGGTCTCTGGCCTGTCTGGAGGATGACTGAATATACCTCCCCAGGGACACTGCGTTGAGGTAAGTATAGTCCGAGGGTAAGCTGTGGCAGAGAGAGCGAGTCTGGAGTCCCCAGGCGCTTCCCAGTGTCTGTCTGGCTGGCTCCTAACATCCCACAGGCACTAGCTCCAACCCATTTTCCATCTTTTCCTATCCCTCGTTTCAAATGGTTACGCCTGGCCTCCAGAACATGAGCCTGGAGTTTTACCACGCAACATTTCTTTCAAAAATCAGAACTTCATGGTGAGAGAAAGCTGATGTTACTCGCTTACTTCAGCTCTACTGAAGACATTGCTGAGGATTTGTGGATTAGTTCAACATTCACACACACACACACACACACACACAAAAGCCGCATCTTTGCAAGTTATTTAATACCCGAAAAGAAGGCCTAGGGATCTCTGTATGAGGATTCAGGGTAAAATAATATTGCCAGAGAATTTTCATAATGAAATCAGAAAGGGATATGTGAAAGGCTTTGAGAAGAGTAGTAAATGAGTCCCCAAACAACCATTCCTATTAGCAATTGTTATATTAACTTTACTTATTCATTCACTCATTCTTTCCTACCTCATCACTTTCCAGAAAAGATATAAGGCAGCTCACAATGATGCAAAAAATACAAGGAGGTGAGGAGGGCAGAAAGGGAAGCAAGAGGAGAGCATGGAACAGGCCAACAGCGAACCCATCCAACATGCTCAGCACGGGCTCTGCCCCGCATGAGGACCCTCACTGAAACCGCACACAATCCTACAAAGCAACAACTCATTACCCCCATTTTGTAGATGAACAAACGAAAGCTCTGCAAGGCCGGGTAACCTGCCCAAGACCACACAGTTGGTAGACGATGGAGTTGGGACTGAACCCAGGCAGTGTGGCTCTAGAGCCCATGCTCTCAAACACCCTCTAAGCCAAGATCGAGGCTAGAGGCTTATGAACTTGCCATGGGAGGGACCACATCTGGGCCCCCTCGCTGCCAGCTGGAGAGGAGAGAGCTGGTGTGATACTTCACAGAGTCCACGAGACATAAACTGTCCATTGCTCACAGGTCCTTCTTCGGACTCACAGACCAAGCGGTGGCTCTCCCTGAGCCCTCCCTAAAGAGAGAGCTGAGAAACTGAATGCCCTCCAGGCCCCGGGACGACTGCCACAGGCTGTTTCTTAGGGTGTCCCTCGTGAAGATTCAGGCATCACCCCAAAATGCAATGCAGCAAAGGCAACTCTAAGGGGACCACATGTGTGGTTTAGTTACCCAATTGAATGGTTTAATCTGGAAATAAGTTTAATAAATGGAAGACTCAAGGATTACATGTTCTCCAAGCGATCCTCCCTAAATATTGTTTCTCTGAGCCAAACTAATAACAATGGAAAGCGTCTGATTCCTAACTAGTGGCAGGAAGGAAGCCACTCTGCGCGCACAGCTAAATACAGACCCAGCTGGGAGCTGGGAGCGGCCCTGACACCTGCTTCTGAGAACTGAGGGGCTGGGCAGGCACCTGGGGCTGGAGCCGCGCAGAGGTGAGCAGAGCAGAGACCCCGCAGCAGGGACCGGAGTCTCCTTAGAAAATTGCTTTGGATCCACTCCAACACACAGATATCTAGATGATGGAGACCCGGGAGTTCTCCTCCAGTTAGCACTGACACGGGGTAGGTCCCAGAAGACGCCGGCGGTAGGTGTAGCCACACTCCCATCTCTGTCATCAAAAAACAAAGGAAATAAAACTCCCTTTGGACAGCCAGCTTTGATCAGTGCTGCTTCCCGTACCTTCCAAGATGAAACCTATTCCAAGATAACCAAATCAAGGAGCTTGTTAAAAGGGATTGCTATTTATAACGGGAAACGGGCCCTGAAAATAGTAACTTTTACTTTAGAAACCTTGGCCCACAGCCATTCTTTCTGGCAAATGGGATCAGCTGATCCCACTGTGCAGGTCACTCCTTGAATGAGACAGAGGAGCCTGTCCTCAAATCCCGGCACGACTACTCACTCACCAGCGGCATGGCCCTGGGAAACTGACTCAGCCATTTTGTTGCTCAGTTTCCCCATCTCTAAAATTAAGATAATAACAGTCCCCACCTCACAGGGCAGTAGAAGGGATGAAATGAGTTAATAACCTGGTTAATGAGTCAATACCAGCGCTTAGCACAACGCAAGTGCTCTGTTACTATAAAGCAGCATGGTCGTGGACTGGAGAAGATCCAACTTTGAGTTCTCTACACCCACACACACATGCAACACACACACCGTCCCAAAAAAGCAGCAAAGTAAAAGAAGAGTGTGCCAGAAACTCTGTTCTGCTCCATCACAAGGCCCCCCGGGAGCTGCCACCCATTTCCCTGGAGCTTCAAGACCCCTGCGATGACAAGCAGCACCGCTCTGAGCATTCCTGTATGCGTCTTTGGGTGCACAGATGGCCAGCTTGAGTTTTTATATCAACTAGCTGTTACTGGGAACCTGTCCAAGATCTGGAGAAATCCAAACAGTTGACCTCAGTTTGCAGTGCTGGGAAAATAAACTTCTCCAGAACCAGCCAGAACCTGGGCCCACATTCACTGGGTTAAAACCTCTAACCGGGAGACTGGGACCCCAAATCTGCCCTAGCATGGGATCTCATGGCCAGTCTTAGGTCCTCCCATAAGACTTTCCTATAGCTAAGCTTCTCCAAGGCAATGAAGGGTCCATGGTTCAAGGTTGTGTGTAAACATTTCGGAGTTCTCTTGCCCCCCAGCACAGATGTGGATTTCTGACTCTCGGGTAATGGAAGAGAAAACTGGGTGCTAGTGATAGGTCACAGGCTCACCAAGGCCCTTTGTGGTTAAAGCCCGTTTTAGGATATTAGGAATTCCGTGGTGAGCTGTGAGGCATCCCCAGGAGACCCTTGAGGCAACTTATTTACCAGTAGGCAGGTGCCCAACAACATGTGAAAGCCCCATGACCCACTTTCTGCTTCCTAGCTCCTACCCTCCCAAACCACAAGGACGAAGTGATGAGTGAGCCATGCCCAGAGCCAACACAGGAGGGAAATACCTACCCATTCTAGAGAGGATCAGAAGCCCAGGTTCGTAGCAAGAGAATCTACAGCGCTGTCCCCAGAGCACAGAGAGCAAAGGATTTCTCCAGTTTTATTCCATGTTATAATTCAACACCCAGATCTGTTCATAATGAATTTGTTGAGAACAATCCGTATAAATGGATACACCTATTCCTTGAAGGGTGTCCCACAGGGAAGTAGGGCCCCCCTTCCTGGCAGCTCCAGATGCAGCCGCATCAGCCCCACCACAATCCTCACACTCCAGCGTCCAACAATGACGAGCACCGAGGTTGAAAAGAGGATGCGAATCACACTGTAAGCAAGCCCACCGAATGTGTCTTGCAGGGGCAAAAGTCACGTCAACATTTGAGCCTTCACTGTGTATCAACGATCATCCCCTCAGCTGCCTCATCTGCTAAAGGAGGAAAATGAACAGCAACCAGACAGGGTTTGTTACGAGGGTTAAATAAGTCAAAGTATTTAACTGGTACACTGTCCAGATATCATACCATTATATGTTATACTATATTACATTTCATTATACCGTACTGTGTGCGCTTCTATGTGTGTGTGTGTGTGTGTGTGTGTGTGTGTTTGTGTTTAAACAGGCTTTCCAGAGTCATCAAACCCACCCCCTCACGCACCAGCCACCTAAAACCACTGCCCCTTCCCCAGACTACACAAGCACGGGTCTCCCAGCTTTTGGTCTTCCTCTTCTCCACCTGGCGCCCTCTTACTCACACCCCTGCCCATCCATTCCCTGTGCAGCCCTTCCAGACTGCCCTGTGGGAGCAGGAGCCTCATCTCTATCATTCAGGCATTCTCTGAGGATGTAAAAAATGAGGATAAACAACATGTGCCAGGAGCTGTCCAAGACCTCACGCACGAGCCTCACGTTCTGTCCTCACCCCCACTCTGCATAGGGCACACTAGCATCTCCATCTTCCTCTTGTGGATGGGGAAACTGAGGCTCAGTGGGGTTGGGCAACTTGGTCAGATCACACAGCCAGTAAGTGCGGGCACCAGGTTCCAGAGCCAAGCAAACTCCAGAGACCTCACCCAAACTTGCCTTGCCATGTAGCCAACGCGGGTGACCAGCATGGTGCCACCTGAGTTCCCAGACAGGCTGAGCATAAAGGGGAGCGGCGGGCATCCTGGAGAGCGTGGTCACAGGCCCTGCCGGTCCCAGCCCTTCCTCCCAGGAGGGACATTCACAAGCTCAGAAGTATCAAAGTCTGGGTTTGAATACCCCCTTCTCTCTTTAAGACAGACCTAGGAGACTGGAGAATTCCTGTCCTTTGTTGCACCAAAAGGGAAATATTAATTTACTTGTTTGTAGGGGGAAATTCTTATAATACAACCCAGTATTAATAATTTATTACAAAGATTTCTTAGCTCCTCAGGCAGAAGTTCTAAAAGTGATACAAATTGTTATTTTGATTACTTTAATGGGATTTTCCCCTCAAAGCCTGAGCTCATTTGCTGGTGTAATTTGTAGCCAGGCAAACAGTAAAAACAGAGCCTAGGGAAGAGAAAGTTTGCAGCAACTCGGCCGCTGCAGGTCACATAGCACCTCGGTTCATCTCCCATCCCTCCCACCTGACAAGTCCAACCTCTCTGCCCCTCCGGAGCAAAAGCCCTCCCGCCTCCTCTCGACCTCCCACCCTGCCCAGCCAGCCCCAATCCCTTAGCCATCATAACCCCGTACGCCGTCTCTGCCCTGTGGAACCTCTGCTGTGGCAAATGCTCCTGGACGATAATGATACAAATAACAGTAACAGAAGTAACATTTATGGAGTGCCTGCTATGGGATGGACCTTTTGTTAAATTCTCTCCATGTCCATTTTATTTCATCTGTATAACCAAAATGACACAAGAACTGTTATTATTCCATCTTCCATATGAGAAAACTGAGGTTAAAGCAGTGGCAAGGCCAAATTAGTGTAAAAATAATAACTTTGCACACAAAGGAAGAAAAGCTAATGTTTGTTCTGGAAGTGATGGTGACCTGTATACTCAAACCCAGGAATAGAGAGTCCCACAGACTCTGGAGGTAAGCCTGCAATCACGTATTACCAGGATCTCCCAAGAGGCTCAAAAGTCAGATAACAGGTGGCAAAGTCACCAACAGCTGCTTTGGAAGCCTGCGCTCCTCACCACCATGCTGTACTGCCTAGAGAAGTCCTCCCCATGGTGCTCCCTGATGCCCTCTGCAATGGGAAGCCCCCTTCCCTCCTCTCCCTACCACCTTCTGGACAAGGCAGAGGGGTCTGTGTGCTCACTGTGCCCCAGCCCCAATCCCATCCACACCACTGTGCCACCAGACCACCCAGCCACGACACCTCCTTGGAACCCCTCACTATCTGGCCCAGACAGTCCCTCCATAGTGTTAATGAACTGCCTACCTCCCTCCTGACAGACGCCCTCTTCCTGGGGCTCTCCACTGACATCTTCATCTGCTTTCAACCTTACTGAGCACACCGCTTTGACTCCACTGATCTTAACCTCCATTCCCCTGCTCTAGCCCCAGGGACAGCCACGAGTAGGACCCTATCCTGTCATTTAGATCTGGTCCATTTCCGAGACCACAAACCTCTAAGCATCTTCAGAACACACTCTCATCCCAATGAGCTGGCTCCTGCCAGGGACACCAAACAGTTACAACAGGTGGATAAAGTTATCTGCCCTCTTGGTGGCCTGAAATGATAATAGCATGGCCAATTCCCCTACCCCAACCCTAGAATTGTCTGTATTTTCTTAAAAAGCACTGACACTGAGCTGGATGATGTGATGGTCTTCAATAAATTCACCCTTGTGTTTCATAGCCAAGTTATCAGAAAAGAATCAACAAATCCAACTCTTCTCCAAAATGGACGAGAGGAAAGGCAAAACCACATCGGTCACAGAATGCTGAAGCTCAGAGCTGGAAGGGACCCTAGTGGTCATCTCTTCCAAGGTCCCATCCAATGCGTGAAGACTTTCCTTGGCCTTCCTCCTAAGTGGCCGCCCTGCCTATGCCAGCCACTCCTAGTGACAGGAAACCCACAGCCCAATCCACATGTGGTCAGCTCTGTCTGGAAGGTTTCCTTTGACTGATTTGAAAGCTGCCCGTAATTTCCATCTAGGTTCTGGGCCTGTCCATTAGAACCACAAATAAATCTGCTCCTCCTCCACAGGAGCCCTTCTAAGATCAGACTACACTCTCATGTATCCGTTGTGTTTTCTCTTCTCCAAGCCAACCAGTTCCAGTTCCTCCACAAGTGCCTCACAAGAAAGGTCTGGGGGTGGGGAAGCAAGAGGGGTGAAGGTGGGGGTTAAGGTAAGTGGTGGTTCAAGGTATAAGCCCTGGACTGTGACTGCCTCGCTTTAAGATGTGGCTGCAGATGTTTCCACCTATGGGTCTTTGGACAAGTTGTCCTCTCTCTTTTCGGTTCTCTCATCTGTAAAATGGGAACAACTGTACACCTCCTACTTCATAGAGCACAGAGAGGATAGGTAAGGAGCTACACAAAGAGTTCCGCATGGTCCCTGGCACATACTGAGGGCTTAATAAATGCTAGCCCTTAGGTCTAGTCCCTTCCCCCACCCGGTCACCCCTCTGCTCATGTTCCAATTAGCTGCCATCCTTCCTAAGGCAAAGCACTCACCTGGAGTCCTACACCACAGGTGTGGTCTGACCAACACAAAAGAAAGCTTTCACTGGCAGTCACATGACTGAATTCACAGACAATAAAAACCCCTAGATCTTTCTCACTGGTGCTTCTGTTTATCTTCATGTCCTCTTGCTTCAATTTTCTGAAATATCACTCATATAACTATGAAGTTATCATTTATGAAACCACTGATCCTTTCCTATCCTGAGGCCAGTCCACGCCCTGCTATCACTATAACTATTCATCTACTGCTATTTTGAGAACATATAAGTCTAGAAATCTTCTTTCATTAGTTAATGCTAGCTCTCCAAGGAGACACAGATTAGGCGAGCAGGAGGAAGAGAGCCTTCCAATTTTTTTAGTATGATTCTGTCCTGTTTGAATTTTTTGCAACATGTATGTGCTACTTCTGCTTTGCCTTATTGGAATTTGCTGCTCTTTTGGTAACTGCTTGACTTGAATGCTTAGCTCATTAGTTTTATCTTTTTAAAAATAAATTGCAATTTAAAGCTATGCATTTCCCTCTAAGTACCACGTTAGCTTCATTGCACAAGTTTTAAAATGCAACACTTATTTTTGGGGGGGTTGGGTTTTTTTGGTTGTTCAGTTCTAATATTTCATCATTTCTGTTAGGATTCCTTTTTTGACCCATGGAGTTTTTTAGAAAGTTGATTTTCTTTCTTAACTTTCAAACATACAGAAGATCGGAGGCCATAATTTGAACTATTAATTTCCAATGTTAGCACAGTCTGATCAAAGAACATGGTCTATGATGCAAATTTTTGGTATTGTTGAGATTTGCTTTCACAACTGGCACATAGTCAATCTCTGTAAGTGTTCCTTCCACGTGTGTTTAAAAAGTATGTGTAGTCGCTAATTGTTGGCCTTTTATATGTCTATTTGATCAAACATATTATGTTGTACAGAGCTTATAAATATGCCTGCCAATTTTTTGTCAGCTTGACCTATCCATTAGTAAGAGGGGTATGTTAAAGTTCCCAAAATATATTATGGAATTTTTAAAAATCAGTTCTTTGACATTTTTTGCTTTAAAAATTTTGAGACTCTCTTGCTAAGGACATATAGTTTCAGGATTGCTGTATCTTCCTGTGAATAGTTCTTGATCCTCTTTGTCTTTGCAGATCCTTTGGGCCTAAAAGTTCATTTCATCTGAGAGTGATAACACATTTGATTTGGTTAGTATTTGCCTGGTCTATATTTTCCTATCTCCTTATTTGCAACCTTTGAGTACCATTTTGTTTTAGGTTAATTCCTATAAACAGCGTTATTTCTGGGTTTTGGTTATTTTTCATATCTTCTGTATCATCTGAAAAATTCAATCTATTTGTATTTATTGAGACTACTCAAATGTTTGTATTTATTTTTACTATCTACCGTCTAATTTTGTATTTTTAATTTACCATGCTTTTTTCTTCTTTCTTCTTCTCTCCTATCTTCTATTGGATCCACTGGGTATTCTATATATCTTTTTTTGCCTCAGCTGATTTGGAAGTTATACATTCCATTAACATGACTTCAGTGATTACCTTCATGTGCTCATCTCCATCCTTGACATAACCAAATCTAAAGTTTATCAGTGTATCTATCCTCCTCCTGGGTAATACAAGGATCTTAGAATTTTTAACCCATTCCCAATATTACATATTATTATTGTACTTTCTTCTATTGGTTTTTAAACCCACCAAAATTAGTCATTATCTCTACTATCAGTAGTTATTTAGATTATCCTTTATCGATGTGTTTGGTTACCATTGCTCCTTAAATCCCACCCCTTCCTTCTGTGTTTCATATTCTTCTTGTAGGCAAAGTATAGTTTGGTCTTGTGTGTTTCTTCAATCCACTCTGACAATCTCTTTTAATGGGTATATTTAGACCATTCACATATAAAGCAAGCATTGTTCTAGCTGGATTAATATCTACTATGTTTGTTATTGTTTCCTATTCATTGAACGTGTTCTTTGTTTCATTCCCCTCCCTTTTTCTTTCTTTGGTTTTAATTAAATATGTTATAGGATTCCACTTTATCTGCTTCATACCACCGAAAAGTACACTTAAATATGTTTAAGAGGGTAATTTTTACATGTTTTTTTTACCACAATTAAGAAAAAATTTTAAAGTTAAAAAAAGAAGTTTTAGTGGTTGTCCTACGAGTTTTCAATACACACTTATAACTAATCTAAGTTCACCTTCAATTAACACTATACCTCTTCAGTTGTAGTACAGGAACCTTCTAACAGAGTAGAGTTTTCCCAATTGCCCCTTCCTGCCCCTGCTGACATTGCTGTCATTCATTTCACTTATCCGTATGTCATAATCATCCCATACATTGTTACTATTATTACTTCAAACAGTTACCTTTTAGATCAATTAAGAATAAGAAAAATCAAAGACTTTATTTTCATTTATTCCTTCTCTGACTCCCCTCCTTGCTTTTTGTTTGATCTGAGTTTCTGACCTATATTATTTTCCTTCTTCCTGAAGAACTTTTTGTTCTTGCATGATAGGTCTTCTAGTCATAAATTCACTCTTTTTGTTTGAGAAAGTATTTCTCCTCCACTTTTTGTTGTCGTTGTTGTTGTTGTTAAGTAGGCTCTATGCCCAGCATGGAGCCCAATGTGGGGCTTGAACTCAATGACCCTGAGGTCAAGACCTGAGCTGAAATCAAGAGTAGGACGCTTCACCAACTGAGCCACCCAGGCGCTCCTTTCTCCTTCACCTTTGGAGGATAATTTCCCGAGACACAGAATTCTAGGTCGGTGGGTTTTTTCTTTCAATGCTTTAAATATTTCACTCCACTCTCTTCTCTTTGCATGGTTTCTGACATGAAATCCACTGTCATTTTTATCCCTGTTCTTCTAGAAGTAAGGCAGTTTTTCCTTCTGGCTTTCTTCAAGATTTTCTCTTTGTCATTAGTCTTCTGATGTTTGACTATGGTAGGTGTAGATATCGAAACATCTTGATAGTCTCTGAGTTTCCTGAATCTGTGGTTTAGTCATTAATTTTGGAAAGTTCTCAGCCATTACCACTTCAAATACCTCTTCTTCATCCTCTCTTTCTCCTTCTGGTATTCCAATTATGCATATGTTACTCCTCTTAAAATTATTTCACAATTCTTGGGTGTTCTGTTTTGGTGGTTTTGTCTTTGTTTTTGTGTTCTTTTTTTTTTTCTCTTTGCATTTCAGTTTGGGAAGTTTCTGCTGACACATCTTCAAGCTCACTGATCCTTTACTTGGCTGTCCTATCCACTGAGGAACCCATCGAAGGCATTCTTTATTTCTGTTATTGTGCTTTTTATGTCTAGCATTTCCCTTTTATTCTTTTTTGAGTTTCCATATCTCTGCTTACACTACCCATCTGTCTTTTTGTGCTGCCTACTTTTTCCATTAGAGCCCTTAACATACCACACTTGTTTTAAATTCCTTATATAATGAACCTAAAATCTGTGTCATATCTGAGTCTATTTCTGATGCTTACTTTGTCTCTTCAGACTGTTTTTTCTTGCCTAACTTTTTGCTGAAAGCTGGACATAATGCATTGGGTAACAGAAACTGAGGTAAACAGGCCTTTAGTAGAGGTTTTATGTTAATCTGGAAGATCTCTGGTGTAACTCTGTATGCTCCTATTTCTGCAGATTTCAGTAGCTGTTTGCCCTCAACCTCAGTTCTTTGGTGGGTCAAGAAAAGTTGTTGATTTCAATTTGCTCAGCTTTATTTGTCATTGTAAACATGGAAGTAATGACTTCCAAGCTCTTCATATGCTAGAGCTAAAATTGGATGTTTCTCATATCCTTTTTCCTGAAGTACATCCTTCAGCAATTCAGCAAGTCTGTGAGTGGTAAACCTTCTGTGTACTTGTCTGAAAATGTCTTTATTTGCCTTCACTGTTAAATGATCATTTATCTGAATACAGATCAATTGTTATTATCTCTTAACACTTACAGATATCTTCTACTATCTTCTGACTCCAACTGATGCTGGAAAAAAGTGTTTTGTCAATCTAAAATTTATACTCTCTCTGGTTGCTTTTATAACTTTCTCTTTGGCTCTGATGTTCTTCAATTTCACTACTGCTTTGCCTAGATGTATGTGACACATGTCTTGTTCTATATATTCTTTGGCCATTATTTCTTCAAATATTGTTTCACCTCTATTTTTTCCTATTTATTTTTCCAGAGCAACTCTTAGATACATGTTGGACCTTCTCATAAACTCTGCTTTATCTGTAACCCTTTCTTTTTTTTTTTTTTTAAGACCTATTTATTTGAGAAAGGGAGAGAGAGCATGGCGGGGAGGGGCAGAGGGAGATGGGGAGAGAGAATCTCAAGCAGACTCTGCGCTGAGTGTGGAGTCTGACACAGGGCCTGATCTCACGACCCTGAGATCATGACCTGAGCCGAAATCAAGAGTCAGATGCTTAACCAACTGAGTCACCCAGGCGCTCCATGTAACCCTCTCTTTCTTACTTCCCAACTCCTTAGACTTCTATACTGCATTCCCAGCAATTTCCTCAGTTCTGTCCCCCAAATCACTAATTTTCTACTCAGCTATGTCTTATCTGATATTTAATCCATGAATTCAAATCTTAATTTTGATGACTAATAAAATTTTTATTTCCAGAAAATGTCTTTGGTTCTTTTTCTAATCTACATATTCCTTTTTCATGGTATTTTGTCCTTTTGCAGTGTTTCCAGTCCTTTCTTCATCTCTGTAGACATTTTATAGTTTCCTTCAGATTGTCTGTTATTTTAGGTTCTTTCAGTACTAATTCTTCTGGTTATGTCTCCATTTCCTCCTCATTTCCTTGTGTGGTTTGCAACTTTTTAAATTGTGAGCTCATCTTCAGTGGTTATTGTTTGCTCTGTAGGCATATGTTGTGTAGACTAGATTGTGGAAGGATGAGGGAGAGGGTTTTTCATGTACTTCTGTTAGGCATCTCAAGGATTTCACTGATAGGAGCCCAGTTTTTATATTAATTCCTCTTCTTGAGTTTCTTGGGAATAATATAAAGTGAGATACCACACTTGTATGTGGCACAAACTTGGGATTTTAACCTCCCATGGGAAACTTCTGCTCTACTCTGAGTCCCATGCAGAATCAAAATTTCTGTTGCTTTCATCAGCCTGGAGGCAAAATGTGCCCATCACTCATTACGTGGAAAGTGCCACCCTTCCAGGTTTCAAGTTTTTTGCAGAAGTTTCAGTTCTAACTCCCATATCACACAGGTCTAAGGGCATATCTTCAGTCTCAGCACCAGCATCAACACCCCCAGCCCCTGTTCACTAGGAACTATGCCCAGGACTGGTAAGTACCCTGGGCCCCTGGGACATTAGCTCACACACTTAAAGTTCTGGCTCTGAGCTCCTTCCTAATTTCCAGCTCCCAAGGATTTCCCTATCTTTAATTCAACCTCAGATATATATCAAAAACATTTTATTGTTATATTTGATCCAGTATTTCTGTTGTTTGAGAATAAAGGGGTGCCTATAATAGCTGAGACCTTGTTATCAGAACCAGAAATCTATGTATGGGTTTGTTTGTTTGGTTGGTTGGTTTTTGTTGTTGTTGTTGTTGTTGTTGTTTTTGTAATTTACAGAACAATAAAGTTTGGCTTTCTTAAGAGCTTTTAAATAGCCAAATTCCTTAAGCCAAACTTGCAGTGCACTCTCAACACAAACAAGCTATAGGAATGGAGTAGTCTTCTGTTTTTTGTCTTTTTGTCTTTTTTTTAATTGCAAATATTGCTTAGCGTTGGGTAGGGGGAAATATCTGAACCCCAAATTCAATTTTTACACAGTACCTTTGGCTGCAGCTCTTGCTGTTATTTTATGCCACACGGCACAGCACAGGTGGTCAATGTCACTGACATGAAGTATCTGAAAAGATTTCCTGGATGAATGCATGAATGAATGAATGAATGAAAGAAAGAACATCCAGGCAAGATGCAGCTCTTTGACAATTTGCTTGTAATCTTTAAACTCCACATACACAGAATTTGCTTGTCATCTAAAAGAGTGGAAGAGACAGGAAGAAAAACTAAACAAGTCAAAATAAAAATAAGAAATGGAATTCCAATTTGTTTTATTTCTCAACACAAAATGTTAGAGTTGGAATGGATCTCAAGGATGACCCAGTCTGATCCCCCACCTCAAGTGCAGAAACCATGACCCAGAGAGAAGTGACTAGCCCAAGAGGCATCCCGCAAGCCCAGGGGCCTGTCCCATGCTTTTACACTATGGCAACTTGCTCTCTATTTATCAGAGAGAGAGAGAGCACAAGCAGGGGAAGCTCCCTCAAACATTCCTTGATCTTGCAAAGCAGGCACGATGGTTTTTCTTGGGAAGCCACCCTTCTGCTTGACCCACAGGAAGAGAAAGAATACTCAGAATATTCCATTGTTTAGAAAATATTTTAAAATATTTTAAAAACTGTTCAGGAAGAAATGGGCATCCCAGGCAAGACTCTAAGGAGTAGCATAAGTGAAAAAGGACCCAGCGTCCCTGTAGTTTCACCATTGGGTCACTTTAAGATGATGACAGCTGAAGGATAAGGGAAATACGGCTGGTCTAGAGACACCCAACTCCTCTGGAGATCGAGGGAGCAAGAATTCCAGCATAGTCCTTGCAATTACCTCATTCCGAAGGCAAGATGACATCCAAGTTAAATCTTGCTTGCATCTCAGTGTTCAGGAAGGTGTTTCTACTCCCTCTCCGCATGCTGGGAAGAACTGGGAAGAGAATTCCTGTCCTTCTCCTTGCTCCTACCACCCTCTCCACGCTTATGGCTCCCTCCATGGGAAGAGTCACTCATCAGACTGGTCAAAGCCCAGGACATTCACCAGGTCACCTCCACCGTGCCTTAGGGTCAGAAGTCTTCCTCTGGGGGAGCCTGGGTGGCCCAGTCGGTTAAGCGTCTGACTCTTGGTTTTGGCTCAGGTCGTGATCTCAGGGTCATGAGATCAAGCCCCACATTGGGCTCCGCACTCAGTGCTGAGTATACTTCAGATTCTCTCTCCTTCTCCCTTCTCCCTCTGCCCCTCCCAATCATGCTCTCCCTCTCTCTCTCTAATAAATCTTATAAAAAAAAAAAAAGTCCTCCTCTGTCATCAGGCTTCCAGGTACAACTAGGTCAGAGAGTGCCTGCTTCCCATGAGAATGTCCAGCTGCACCCTCTCAGTTCCATCCTGTCCATCTGCAACTGTGTGGGTAAGCCGTCTGCTTCCTTAATCTCTAAAACATATGCCTCTTCCTTTCTTCAACATCCCCAAGTTCCTGCACACCAAGCCCACATCAGAGAAGTCAAATGCAAAACTACTAACTTCTCCTCATCAGGAGTTGAGTTGATGATGAGGTACATTCTTTTTTTTTTTTTTAAGATTTTATTTATTTACTTGACAGAGAGAGCAAGAGAGCACAAGTAGGGGGAACAGTGGAGGCAGAGGGAGAAGCAGACTCCCCCGCTAAGTGGGGAGCCCAATGCAGGGCTCTATCCCAGGACCCTGGGATCATGACCTGGGATCATGACCTGAGCTGAAGGCAGATGCTTAACCATCTGAGCCATCCAGGCGCCCCTCTTTTTTTTTTTTTTTTAAGATTTTATTTATTTATCAGAGAGAGAGAGAGAGAGCACAAGCAGGGGGAGCGGCAAGCAGAGGGAGAAGCAGGCTCCCCGCTGAGCAAGGAGCCCAATGTGGGGCTCCATCCCAAGACCCTAGGATCATGACCTGGGCTGAAGGCAGACGCTTAACCGACTGAGCCACCCAGGCATCCCATTGAGGTACATTCTTAGAGACCAAATCCTCTGGGTAGGGCCTTTTTCCCTGAGGTACCCTGGGGTGGCAGGAAGTCACAAAGCCCCAAGATAGTAGCACATCTTCCAGGCATCAAACTGGAAAATCTAGGAATGATGCCCCAGAATGTCTGGGATTTTTCTTAGTTTAACTTGGGCTACGAGCAAGGCTGCCTTCTCAAGCCCTGTGGTCAGTCAGAGCAGGCCTGCCCCCGCAGAAATGCACTGTGGAGCATGTGGTCATCACTCTCCCCCGGAAGACGGAGCCTCATGAAGCCTGCCGTCGCTCTTCTGTGCATGTCGCTGAGGACAGGGCCCCCCAGTGGAACCCCAAGTGACAATTTCCTTTCCACTCTGTTAGAAAAGGCGTGGCCCCCTTTGGGGAATTGTCCTATTTTCCCCCTGGTGGACAATGAGAAGCACACAACTGATGGCTTCCCACTTTGCCTGGACCATCAGAAAGCTCAGAATCAAATCTGAGCTCAACTCTAGTAACCTGAGGGCCTGGCTGCTGAGCTGGGGGGCTTGGGGGTAGGTGGGGGGATGCAGGGAAGCAGACAGGAGGGGAGAGAAGCAGTGCATCACGGGCCACAATTCCTGTTCTGGGTTCCAGACTGGAGAGCAGGCCAACCCCACACGGGGCTGACAACTGTCCCGAAGGGTAAGTGACCTCCAGGGGTACAGTGACATGATCTGTACCTTGGCAACAGCCTCCTGTCCCCCAACCCTCCAAGTCTCCCCATAGCAGCAGAATAATCTAATCTGTATTGGATTGGATCCTGATAGTCCCTGGTTTGCAATCTTGCAGAGGCTTCTCCTTGCTCTCAAGACAAAATCCAAGGCCCTGGCCCTAGTCCCCATCTGGCCTCCACCACCCCACCCCTGCACCACAGGCCGCTTTCTGCCGCCCATGCTTACCAGCCTCATGGGGCATCTTGTGGTTCCTGGACCACAGTCTTTCCAGCCTCAAGCCTTTGTATAGGCTGTTCCCTCTGCATGGAACACTATTCCCGCCACACTTCCCCTTCTTGAGCTCAAAGGTGCCTCCTCACAGAGACATTCTCTGACCCCCCATCTAGATGAGGTCCCACTCTTTACCCTTTGATCTTTCTCTTCAGAGCACCCATCACATTCTGTGATGGTTGGTAATGACACACCATTTGTACTGGTATAATCATTTTGTCCACATCTGTCTCCTTTGCTGTAGGGTAAATTCTGGGGAGCACGTTTGTCTCTGTTGCCGCTGTGTCCCCGCACTTAGCACAGTACCTGGCCCAGGGGCGGTGCTCAATGAACACCTGCTGAGTGAAACCACTCAATCAACTAGGAAGTATCTGCCCAGGCAGAGGAAAGGGCACGGACTCCGGAGGACTGTCTACACCCGCAAACAGCAGGGAGTGGAGAATGTGGCTGAGCTACATCATCGGGGCACATTACTTAGTCTCTCTCTGCCTCAGTTTCCTTATCTGCCACATGAAGATCATACTGCAGGCATCCTCTACTTCACAGAGCCATTGTGAGCTAGAGTCCTGTGTAACCCTATGTTGGGGTTTTCAATTAATGATTCCTTTATCTTAAGTTACGCATCACCCCGCCAGCCCCCCTGCAACCTGTGGCACCTGTTGGTAGGATACGGGTCTATTTAATCCTCCTCTCCACGCTCCTTCCCTGAGGAGGCCCTGCGCTCCTGGGCAGAGGAGGTCCAGTACGCTGTGTGAGCAGCAAGGCTGGCGGTGGCCGCCACCACCCAGACTTCTGGCCCTGGCTTCTTCACCAGGAGCCCCCACCCTGCTCTGTGCATGAGGGGAAATGGGGTCATCTCCAGCCTCCCGAGACCTTGCAGCCTCCAGCTCCTTGTGCTCAGGGCCACAGCTCCAGTGACCCTGCCTGGCCCACCCTGGTGAGAGTTCCTGGGGTGGGGGGCAATTTCCCTTGAGTGTCCCTTCCACCCTGCAGCATTAAAGGCCTCCTTTTGTTGCCTCCCCTATTCCTTCCCCTCCTCCCACCAAACCCCTTTTGCTCTTCTTACCTTAGAATTATTCTTTCAGGTTGGAAGAGCCTTACCATTTAGCTAATCAAGTCCTCAGTGGATTAGTAAACTTCTAATACAGCATATATGAATAAGGATAGATTCTACTTACATGCCTCTGGTGACAGGAAGCTCACTATTTAACAAGGAGACCCACTCAGCTGGTTAGAAAGCTTGGACTACTAGGAAGTTCTCTTAGCTTGCCTCCTTCCCTGTTCACATCCCCAAGTCTTCCCTTCTTCAGACCAAACAGCCCTAATTTTTCCAGTTATCCCTCCTAGGAAAGAATTACCAATTGTCTCTTCTAAACACTCTCTACTTCATCTGCAAAGGAGGAGCCTGGCCCTGAGCACAGCCTCGTGAGGGGAGGACCAGGGCGAGCGGAGCAGAAGCAGGTCACAGTAGAACAGCAGAGTCACGGCCCTCAGACTTTTGCTCATCCCTCCACTGGTTCCTGTGGCAGCCCCTCCCAGGTGAGTACACTGACCCCGCAGGTGTGTTCCCAGGAAACTCACCACCTGTACGAATCAGTGGGGCAGCCTGACTGGGCTGCACCTGGGACAGCCCCGGCGGCCACCAGCCTGGACCCTGGAGCCAGGGATCTGGCTTCCAATCTTGGCCCTGCACTCACTGCATACCCGTGTGGAGTCACTGCTGACCTCCCTCAGCCTCAGCCATCCCGCCTACGCAATGGGGCTAGTAGCGCTGCTGTGACTTTGTAATGAGATGGGGCAGAAGGTGCTCCTCAGAACAGAGCCAGGCACGTGGGGAGCAGTGAATACACCGTCGCGACAACAACCACTGTGGCAATGATTAGAACCTGATGCTTTCATGAACTCCCACACGAAGCAAGTCCATGGGGACCGAAGTGTGTCAGGGCAGGCAGGACTCCTGGTGGGCCTGGCCAGGGAAGATTTAGAAACAGACGGAAGGGAAACAGTGAGCAGGAGCTTGGAGTGAGAACAACAACGTGAGGAAAGTCACCGGAACTGCAGTACCTGCCACCCTGCGTGCTCAGGGCCAGCCCCGCTGCTGACGCGCTCAGGCTCGCGCACACACATGCACACACACGCCAGCCCGCCGTCTGTGGCCCCCTCGCACGGAGGAGGAGCCCAGCGCACGAGGGGCAGTGAGAGGTCAGGTCTGGCCACAGCCAGAGCATCCTGGGGGCCAGCAGAGGGACGTGGGGCGGTGGTGAAGGGTCGTGAAGGGGATGAAGGGCTGGGCCTGGGGTCTCAAGTGGGGGAAACCGTGAGGGGCTCTTAAGTGAGGATGGGCTTCGGGAAGAGAGATCCAACAGGAGCAGTAGGGACCAGGGCAAAAAGCAGGAGGCCCCGGGAAGGTAGCTTCCAAGTGAGCAGAGCGGTTCCAGGCCACAGACACAGGGCTCTTCGGGGCACAGCGCCCCCAAAGCAAAGTCAGACTTCCTCACCTCCACATTCCTCTGGGGTCTGCTCACCCCCTACTTCTCCAGCCCCACTGTCCCTGTCTGCCTTTCACTCCTCCTACATCCCATCCGCCCAGACTGGCTCCCAGTTCCCTGCCATACCTTTGCCCACATCGTTCCTTCCACCCAGAATGCCCCTCCAGCCAGTTCCACCATCTCCACAGATCTGGATTCTGCTCATCCCTCAAGATACAGCACGAATGGCACCTCCTCCAGGAAGCCTTCCCCCTTCCTCAGCCTACCTCACACTTGTCTCTCCACTCCCTCCTCTTCCTGCCCCACCTCCTTCTGGTGGGCCCAGACCCACTACAGAGGAAAATGAGCTCCTTGAAGCAAGGAAGCATGCCCCGCACCTCATCTTTTTCCCCACCATCCCAGACATTTTTCTGACTCAGGTAGGTGTTCAGACCATCCCCGATGACCAAGCTCAATTATGCTCAAAAACAGAAACCAGTCCCTTCCCAGGAGTAGGACACCCACGGGCATAGGCCATGCTCGGCCCAGGCCCACCAGCCTGGAGAGATGCCACCATTCAGAGGGCAAAGCAGCACAAGCAAGGGGGAGGCATTTCTGGTGGCTTTCTCTTTTAGACAAGGGACAAGCCTTCTCCCGGTTTAACCCCCCATGACCTTTGAACTTCCCGGGAGGTCAGCAGCACGTCCCCTTCCCCAGCTGTCTTTCTGTCTCTGGCCCGATGGGAGGGAGGGCCCTGGGCCGGTTCCATTTTGCGCCCGTATTGATCTGTTGGCAGCAATGGGCTGGATAATTAGCCAGGAATTAGGGTTTCTATTACAGCCAGGAGGCTGCTCCAGCTGATTTATCACCTGAATAATTTACTGTGATTGAAAGGAAATTAAAATGAACTCCATTTGACAACTGTGAGCTTTTATGGGCTTTAGTGAAGGCTCAAAAGCCAGATTAATAGCCTGGTGTTGGTTAATAGTCTGCCGAGAGTAAATACGGCAGGCTGTGCTCCCTCGGCCTTCCTGCCGAGGCCGGAGGAGGGAGCGGCATCCGCGAGGGGCAGTGCTCGGGCGACAGCGACAGCGACAGCGTCACCGCGAGTTTTACTCAGAGTCCACCGCTCGGAACACGCACGCCACCAGCACTGTTTCTTTTTTCTTTTTTCCCCTTCTCCTTCAGGGTGATGCTTACTCTCTCCACATGGAGGGAAAACAGAATTGCTTTTTCAATAACCACGTTGAGAAGGAAGTGTTTCTTTGCTCCGGAAGTGTGTATGCAGGACACCCGGGGCCAAGGGTGTACTAAGTGTGCATATAAAAGCAAGAAGCCCGGCCTATCCACCCAGCGTGCAGATCTTGGTGGGAAGAGCGGCAAGGTGGGGTGGGTGTGACTGGCAGGACCCCCACCTGGCCCCGAAGAGGAATGTTCTTCCCGCCAGTGGGTGGGCTGGGTAACTGAGGGGGATTTGACCACCGAGCCCATGGCGAAACTCTGAGGATTCTGGAATAACAGACTCTGGCTGCAGAAGGCCAGTTCTGAGAACCAGCCAGTTAGAAAATGCTCCTGGAATCTTTCGGGGATAAGGAGGCCCGTGCAACCATCCAGCACAAGATGAGAACAGAAGACCTTAAAATCAAATTCCAGCTCTGCGGCCTCCACAAAGTCCTGGAAGCTCCCTGGGCTGAACGTGGGGGGGAATAATCTGGGGGAAAAAATGTTCCAGTCTGTAAAATGGGGCTCTACCAATCTTACCCACACTGTTTAGTGGGCATTTCAATCGCGAGTCGAAGGAGGAGAGCATGGATGTGAAAGCCCTTTGGACACTGCCCTGTGCCACGCATGGGTGAGGAAGACCACTGCTGTCGAGCAGCTGCTGTGCAAAATCCCAGTTCCTGCCGCCACAGGTGTGGAAACTGAGGTCCAGAGAAAAAGCATCCCGCCCAACAGGCCAGAGCCGGGACTCAGTTTGACTCAAGTCAAACTCCCTCAACCCCAAGGCCAGGAAAAGCCCTTTCTTCCCCACAGGCTGCTCAGTGAAACTGACAGCAAGACCCCACCAAGGCCACTAGACCATGGAGACCCAGGTCTGCTCACATATGGAAGAGATGCCCCCCTTGGCTGCCAGAGCTCTAGGCCCTCTTCTGGGTGCCATCACCAGGCCATGTTGCTCCGGGGCTCACCAGGCCAGGCGGAGAGTGGGCTCATACCCTTGACATGCACCCCTTCCCGGGCTGTGGCCCCTTGCTTTGGCTGTCATTTGTCCAGTGACTGGGAACCGGGAGCGAGGTATGTCATTCATAGTCCAGTGCCTGTGTGTGTGCCTGGCAGCCCCGCGGCCTCACCTTCCATCTCTCCTCATTACGGCCCATTACGGGGAGGTGAAGCAGATTAACCAGAAAGCACTGAGTCAGTCATTACCCCGCCACACGCTCGCCCGCAGGCCCCGCCTCGGAGCCCACACAGACACAGGCCCGCGGTCGCGTCCGCGCCGTTCTGAAGGACACTGCACAGCAAGACTGCTAGGAACGGGGCCCTTGCAGGGTTTGTAATGCAGGTGTCCTCCCCGCCGGGCCCCATCTCTACATGAGCCTATCAGACCTGTCCCCCAACGTTGCCTCCTCTGTAACACCTCCCCCCACCCACCCCATGCTCCCAATGGAGGCAGCCTCCCCACTCACCAGGGAGCACAGAACCTTCTCCGTCGCCTTGCAGGTTCTGAATCCACGTCATGTTGCCCCTGGGAGACTGTGGGCAGACGGAGCTGACGCCTGACTCCTCCCTCCCCACCTTGGGTGCCTGGGACTGTGCCAGCCTCAGAGCCCGCACACAAGAAGTATGTGGGATAAACGAGCATATGAATGCCTGAGCGAGTGAGTAAATACACGGATGGCTTCTGGACTTCTACCAATTATGAAGCCCAAATTTCCTGGTCATTCCAAGTTAAATGAAATATGATGCAGATCTGAGTTTCCATGAGAATCACGTGAAACACGGAGGGAAACCCAGTCTCTAACACTGAACAGCTGCATCAAGCTAACAGGAGCTTAACACAAGCACCGGAGGCTTCCTGCGGTAGAGGCCAGGCTGAGTGCAGAGGCCTGAGCCCTCACTCTTCACCACTCACTTGTGGGGTGACCTCTGACAAACCCTGTCCCCTCTCGGGGACTCTACAAGATGAGGGGGCTGAAAGCTTGCCTCTGCAGTCTCTGCTAGCTCTAAAATCATGTGACCTTGTCAATGGTTAAAAGATAAATTTTCTCCCCGATTCTGGAGGGAAAGGTAGGCCACATCCAAGGAAGTCTCCTTTTCTTTCTCCTCCTGCGTCAGATGGAATGTGGCTTCGGCCATTACTCAGAAAGGCTGTTTGTGATGGAAACAGACTGTTTTCCTGAAAGCTCAAGATCTAGAGTGTGTGGGATCAGCTCCATCCAGCACATAGGACCACCTTGTTACCGGACGAGATTTCACTTGTAGGAGAAAGACCAAAGTCTTAACCATAGTCTACAAGACCTGGCCCATCTCCCCAACATCACTGTCCCCTCTCCCCACGTCCCTGTGCCCTGAGGCCGAGCCATGCTGGCTCTCTTGGCTCTCCTTCCATTCTTCCCTCTTGCCATGCCCCCTCTTACCTCAGGATCTCGCACTTGCTATTCTCTCTGTCAGGCCCACTCCTCCCCACCTCCACATCCCTTCTCCTGGTTCTGCCCTACACCTCAGGGCTCAACATAAATGCATTCCTCCCAGGAGGCCATTGTGGCCTCCAGGCTGGCTCAGCCTCTGCTTTATTCTTTCAGAGAACCTCAGACATCCCCACCTCAGCACCTAGGACATCTGTAATCCATGACCTTTCGGGTTATTCTTACTGATTGTGGTTCTTCCACATACCTGTAGGCTCCCTGAGGGCAGGTCCAAGCCTATCTTGTTCACTGAAGTACCTAGTGCCTGGCTCCATGCTTTGCACATAGGTGATACTCCTCAATGTTTGTTAAGTGAATACATGACTTGCTGTGTGGCCTCAGGCAAGTCTCTCTGCCTCTCTGGGCCTGAGCTTCCCCATCTGAAAACAAAGTGGCTAGATGGTCTGAGAAAGCCCTCACAGGAACTGCTCAGACAGCCAGACTGTCATAAGATGGTGGCCCTTGAGGCTTTGCTCAGTCCTTACTACTCAACATCCCCCCTGGCATCTTTCCCCTCCACGGGAGCTTGTGCAGACAGCCTACATGGCTTTGAATGGTTCTGTGGGAAAACTTCAGAAGTGCCATCTAATGAGCATGTAGAGGAAGCTCAGCGAGGACACCATTCAGCAATGGCAGAGCAGCCCGACCAGTCATGCCACCGCCCCCACCCCCACCCCACCAGGCTGGCCGGGGAGACAGAAGCACCGAGGCAAGAAGCCACCAGAACCCCAGACAAGTCCTCCTGATCCTGTGGGAGGCTGCAACTATCCAAGTTTGGCCGAGAACAACGAGAAGCCTGCCTCGGAGTAAAACCTGGCATCCTCGCCCACACCCCGCCAACCGCCTGGGGAGGGCAAGCCAAGCCTGCGTCCGGCCGGAGGTCCGGCGGGCAGTGAGTCGTGGGGCATACCTGCTCGGGCTTGATGGGCTCTGTGGTGGTGAAGATGTCCGAGTAGTGCTGCCTCTCAAACACGCGGTCCAGCACCTCCAGCTGCTGCTGCGTGAACAGGTCTCCCCGCATCTGCTTCCGGAGGAAATCTCTGCCTGGCAGTGAGTGACCGTTGGGCACTGGAGATTCCTGAATACCTTGGATGAGCAGGAGACACGAAGGGGGAGTGCAGGTTACATGAGGTGCTGAAGAAAGGCATGTCCGACAGTGAGACTGGGAAGAGGGCCTGAGAAACCCCCACACGCACCTCCTCCCCTGACAGGAGAGGAAACAGACAGGGACTCAGCCAAGGGGCTCCTCAGCCAAGGGCACCCTGCCAGTCAGTGCGGAGCCAGCCTCCCAGAGCCATGTGCCAGGCACCATACCAAGCCCTTTTTACATGCGTCATCTCGTCCGAAACTCACAATGGCCCCACAGTAGATAACATGTCCCCCATTTTGCAGATGAGAAAATTGAGGCCTGAGAGGTCAAGTAATTTGCCTGAGGATTGGAGCTCAGGTTGACCGGGAGTCTTTTTTAAAAGATCTATTTATTTATTTGAGAGAGAGAGAAAGAGAGTGCATGGCGGGGGGAGGGGGGGCAACAAAGGGAGAAGGAGAAGCAGACTCCCCGCTCAGCGCGGAGCCCGACTCAGGGCTCGATCCCATGACCCTGAGATCATGACCTGAGCCGAAATCAAGAGTTGGACGCTGAACCGGCCAAGCTGCCCAGGCGCCTCCCTGAGTGGGAGTCTTAATCACCAGGGGCTACTGCCTCTTCTAGACTGAAGCTCCCCACCCCTTGAAGGTACAGTTTCGTCCCAGAGCTGATGCCCTCACCCAGGACGTTCGCCACCACACCACGTGACCAGTCAGTAAAGCACTGTGCCGGGACAGCTGTAGAGAAATAGCTTTCACACAATTCTGGTGGGAGCCCATTGGTCACACACCCATGATAGACAATTTGACAAAAGCTATCAAAATCACAAATGCACATTTCCTTTGATAAAGCAGCTGCACCTCTGGAAATGTATTTTACCACTGGACTCACACATATGGGAAGTGATCTATGGACAAGGTTCTAGTAGCAAAAGACTGGAAACAACACAAGAATTGATTTGTAGGGGCTGGCCAAATAAGTTATGGTGTGCTCGCACGGTGGAATACGGGGCGACTACATAAAGGAACAAGGACTCCCGCTGTGAGCCGATATGGAAAGATCTTCGGGATACACCGTCACATGAAAAATAAACCAGCTACAGCACAACATGGATAACGTATAACCTCCTGTGTAAGAAAAGGGAAGAAAATAAGACTTTATGTTCCTTTTGTATATATATTGCCAAAGGAACTCTGGAAGGCACCATGAGAAACATCGAAAGCGTTCATTCTTCCTTTCCCGGAGGCAGGAGGTGAAGGGAGGGACACTCCCCATAGCATGCTTTTTGTTTTGTCTTACTGCAGAACTTTCAATGTACTACTGCCTACCCAAAAACATGAATTATCAAGAAACTACAGGATTAAATTCTCTCTGTGTTCTGTATTGTTAGCTCTTCACACTGTTACAGGCTCTGGGGATGATGCTTACATTTCAAAGAAAATATTATGAGTTACCAATAAAAAAGAAAATTGCAGGGGGGGAGGGGGCGGCGTCTGGGTGGCTCAGCCGGTTAAGCGTCTGCCTTTGGCTCAGGTCATGATCCCAGGTCCTGGGATGGAGCTCCCTGAGCAGGGAGGAAGTCTGCTTCTCCCTCCCCCTGCTCATGTGTGCTCTCTCTCGCTCTCTCGCTCTCTCTCTCTCTCTCCCCCTCTCAAATAAATAAATAAAATCTTAAAAAAAAAAAAAAAAGAAAATGGGATGAAATATTTTTGGTGAGCCTTGAGTTTGAACCATTCAAAATGAAAGACAGCAAGGAGGGAAAAGTTTCCAGCAAGGAAATGGCCTCCAGGGCTCTCATTCCGAGGGGCCCTCTAGGACCCAGCTGTTCATGCAGGGCTGACCTCTAGGACCCAGGTACTCATGCAGGTCTGACCACAGACACTGCTGGAACCCAGGCCTCTGCCTTGGCCATTGGGAAGCCCCAGGGGAGACCAGCACTCATCAGACCTCTCCCTGGCAGGTGCCCTCACACAAGCCTTGCCCAAGTCTCCCCCACGTCCCACTCTGCCAGCACATGCCGCCCTAGACCTCATCTATCATGTCATGTGAGGAAGGAGGCCAAACCAAGTAGCTTGAAGCAGTGGGGTGCTGTGTCACTGAGATGCTGCCAAAAGTGGGTGTTTCCCCAACTGTCCTATCTGGGGGCAGATGCAATGCAGGGTCTGACATTTGAGCAAAGACATCAGCTGTGGGTGTTCCCATGAATACTGGCCTTCTAGAGTCCTCCATGGAGGCTGACAGCTCCGAGCACCCCAGGATCTCTATAGGAAGGGCCTTCAGAGGCAGCTCATAAAACCCCCTGAGAAAACAGATCGCACTTCCATGTTGACCCAAGAGGATTCCATAGTCTAGGCTACAGCCTGAATGACTAGATACCCCAACATGTGGGCCACGATGGACGCTGGCCTCGCTGGCTGATGTCCTCCAGCCTAGAGTTTGGGCCCCTCCTCTGGCTACCTATGACATGAGTCTTCCACAAGACTGGTCCCTGTTCCTGCCCATGGAACATCATCCTCAGAGTTATTTTACCATCATGGCCTATCCCCGTGGGGACCATACCTACAAGGGCATCGAGACTAGCAGAATGTGGGAGCTCAGAACCCTGTCCATGCTCTCCCATTGGTTGGCATCTGCCAAATGACCCCATTATCAAAGGTACACACACACAGGAGGACACTCATCTTGCTCCTCCTCAGCTATTGCTCTGGCCTGTCATCCTGGCCCCAGTCACTCCTACTGAAGTATGACCTTGCCCTCGGTTCCCGGTGCTCCCATCGAGTTTCTCCCTGTCATAGACCACATCCGCTCTTAAAAGACTTCTCTCTGTCCACCAACTTCACTTATACTCCCCAGCCCCATCCTGCCAGCCAGGCCCCAAACTCCTAATGAAGGCTCCTTTCTGTCAGCCAGTCCCTGATGACTCCCACCAAGGTTTCACTCTGCCCCCAGTTGGGCAGTGCCCACCTCTTCCCTCCCACTCAGGCTGCTCCATCAGACACACTGGCCAGGCCATCCTCCCCCAGATGTCTTCAGGCTCGATCCCTCCCCCATGGGATTCACAGAACTGGGCTCTTTGCACAGCTCAGAGTTCTAGAAGGGCAGAGCTTCACCCCCACTGAGGAAGCTGACGGTGGCTCTGCTGAGGGCTCCTGTGGGCAAGGTCACCATCTGGTCACTGAGTAAAGGCTCAGGGCCCATGGCCAACTCAAGTGTCTGCACCGGGGGTCCTTGGAAGCCTAGCTCCTGAGGACAGGTTCACGTTCTCCAAGCACAGACAGCCCTGCGGGGATCCAAGCCATCTTTTAGGAAGAAGACTTGCTGCATCCTTCTTTGGCTTTCTCAAAGTCAACCACAACACCCATGGGCCAAGTCTGGGAGAGGGTCCAGGCTGTCTTGGTGACCCAGAAACTCCTAGTGGAGGACGGCGAGCTGGAAAGAGCCACCTCCCCGGGTGTGTGCCCTGACCTATGATCCCTCCCACTGTCCCTGCCCCTCCAGCAACCCCCTTGCTTTCTCCATCGGGGAGGGAGGTGAGGTAGATCTACCTTGTCACTCTCACCGATGCCTGACGTTGGTCATTTCCTGAGGAGGCTGGGACACTTCTACCTATATAATCACTCATTGAACAAATACGGATGAAGTGTTTACTCTGTACCAGGTGATGTTTGGAAAAAAACAACAGAGGATACAGTGATGACTAAGACAGACCCCGCTTTCCAAACTAGAAAGGGCAGCTCACTTTGGTCGATACTCACACAGACATATGGCTACAAACTGTGATTACTGCCAAGTAGAAAAAGTGTCTAGAAATATATGCACAGGACTATGGAGAATGAGGAAGAGCTGTGACCGCACAGGGAGGAGTCAAGGAAGTCTTCCACGGGAAAATCATGCTTGAACGGAGAGTGGAGGACAAAGGGTCAGCTGGGCAAAGAGGGTGGGGGTGAGGGGGGCGTGCCAGGCAGAGGAGGCCCCCTACAAAGGCTTAGACATGAGAAGGAGACGAAAGGCACCGGATGGTGAGGGGAAGAGACCCCAGGGGACTGCGGAGAGGCAGGTGGGGGATGGCCAGGCAGCCCCGGAGCCCACAGAAGGCCACGGGGAGGACCTGAGTCCTGTCAGGGGAGCACTGCAGGGCCACGGGAGGGGCTGGGGAGCAATCACCCTCCCCATTTCTCAGTCCTGGTACCTGAACTGCCCGTTCCTTTAGGTTAGGCTGTGCCTTTGAAGCCCTGCTCCCAAGCCTCATCCTTTGGCAAGACTCAGGGCTGGCAAGGTGAAGTTTGCACTAGTGGGCATCTGAATGTGATGCGTAGAGTCAGGCAGTCACCCACAGGTCATCCACCGGCCGCTACAGAAGGGAAGCCATTCCCCGTGCACATGCGCACTGTTGCCAGGACAGACGCAGCCTGTGAGCACACGTGCCTCCTCCGCCAGGGTGCCTCCCTTTCTGTGCCAGCTGCTTCATCTCCTACTCTTTGGGCTCTGACCACTTTCTCCCTTTTCTTAGGAGTCAAGCCCACTGGGCCCCTCACTCTGACACTGCACTATTAGCTACCTCAGGGGGAAGCCACAGTTAATTCATCTCTGTCTCCTCCATGGGGAATATTTGTGGAATAAATGAACAAGTCAGTAATACCTGTGATGACCACCTTCATTCCGCAGGTCTGGTCTGCAAATGCCAGCATCCCTCCATCTGACCTCATTCATTCCATCATTCATTCTTCTCTCTCTCTTTTTTTTTTAAGATTATTTATTTATTTATTTGAGAGAGAGAGAGAGCATGAGAGTGGGGAGGGTCAGAGGGAGAAGCGATGCAGGACTCGATCCTGGGACTCCAGGATCATGACCTGAGCCGAAGGCAATTGCTTAACCAACTGAGCCACCCAGGCGCCCTCTCTCTCTCTTTTTAAAAGATTGTATTTATTTATTTGAGAGAGACAGCAAGAGAGCACAAGTGGGAAGGAGAGGGAGAATCAGGCTCCCCTCAGAGCACGGAGCCCAATACGGGGCTTGATCCCAGGACCCCAGGATCATGACCTGAGCTGAAGGCAGATGCTTAACCGACTGAGCCACCCAGGTGCCCTCTCTCTCTCTTTTTAAAGATTTTATTTATTTATTTGAGAGAGAGACAGAGAGAGACAGCAAGAGAGCACAAGTGGGAAGGAGAGGGAGAAGCAGGCTCCCCTTGGAGCAGGGAGCCCGATACGGGGCTTGATCCCAGGACCCCGGGATCATGACCTGAGCCGAAGGCAGACGCTTAACCGACTGAGCCACCCAGACACCCCCATTCACTCTTCCCTTAACCAACCTTAGTGAGCAGGTGCCACGCTAATGCTGGCATTGGCGATGGACAAGAGCTGGCCCAGCCCTGCCCTCATGGACTTCTATTCAGTGAAGGAGGCAAATGTTAATTGAAAAATAATCAGACCAGAAAAGGCACACATGTCAACCAGGATGAAACCTCCGACAAGTGGCACCTGGGTGGCTCAGTCGCTTGAGTGGCTGCCTTCGGCTCAGGTCATGATCCCAGGGTCCTGGGATCGAGCCCCACATCGGGCTCCCTGCTCGGCGGGAAGCCTGCTTCTCCCTCTCCCACTCTCCCTGCTTGTGTTCCCTCTCTTGCTGTCTCTCTCTCTCTGTCAAATAAATAAATAAAATCTTTAAGAAAAAAAAACCTCTGACAAAAAGAGGCCTAATTCTTAGGCCAGGGACACAGACAACCTGCCTCTGGGTACCACACATAGTGGGTGCACAGCAAGTGTGAGCCAAACAAACCAATTATATGCTCGGATACAGCTACAAAAATGAATACCCGAAAACCATCCCTGGCACAAGGGCAGGTCTGAACCTCCAAGTCTCCTGTGGAAGTTTCTGTAGCATTTCTCATCTGTGTTGCAAAGATGCCATCTGATTTCATTGGGGAACGTGGTCTTGGAGACAAGCTACAGAAACGCTCGGACCCATTTTATCCCAGGGAGGAAAATCTGAACTTGCAATGTGAATGGTATGCTTAAATATATGGACAGACATGAGCCAAAGTACAAAGGTATACGGGGGGCATGGTATCTTTAAATCTTTTTTTCTACTCCAAATCAAATAATATGTAATAGACCCAGTGCTGGGCTTAGTCAACCATGGCTCGTAGAATTAACATTCTGGAAGCTAGCTTCAGGGGAGCAAGGGGCAGGAAGCCCCGTCTCGGAGAGCAAAGAAATGCTGGCTTTAAATTTCAGGTTAAACCAATGTTATTCACAACCCGGCTTTGAAGCTAAAAGCTTTACACACTTGGGTCTGGTCACGCAAAGGGGGAGGAAGCAAAATAGCCTCAGATTCCCATCTGTCAAGAGAAAGCTGTCTCTTGTGTGTCTTCAAAGATCATAAACCCATTGCATTTTCTTCAGAGCACAGCAGATTCAGGTTTGCATTTTTCTTGAAGGGTTCTGGTTTGTTTCTTTAAAAATTGTCATGTACTGGGGCGCCTGGGTGGCTCAGATGGTTAAGCATCTGCCTTTGGCTCAGGTCATGATCCCAGGGTCCTGGGATCAAGCCCTGCATAGGGCTCCTGGCTCGGTGGGGAGCCTGCTTCTCCCTCTCCCTCTGCCTCTCCCTCGCTCACGCTCTCTCTCTCTATCTCTCTGTCTCAAATGAGTAAATAAAATCTTTAAAAAAAATAAATAAATAAAAATAAAAATAATTGTCATGTACTTTATGTCTGCAGATGCTCACTGGGAGGGAAAAAAAATAAATACAAACAGGAATCTCCATAATCCTTTCTGGTATCGTGGCCTTTGGGACGCAACCCTAGCCAAAGGTTGTTCCAGGAAGGGAGCCTGGGGCCACTGGGTCAGTCTTCAGCCTTTCTCGGGTCCATTTCTCTCCAGAACCCAGCCAAAGCCAGAGCCCTTACAGAAACCCCTCCATCCTTCCAGATGCTCCCCTGCATGGCAGGGCGGTGGCAGGGCCCCGTGGGAAAGGGGTTGAGAGCCCGCAGACCTGGGTTCTAGCTCCAGCTCTGCCCTCACGCGCTGTGTGAGCCCTCTCTGGGCCTCAGGGGCCCTATCACCCACCACAGAGGCTGAGTCAGTCATTTCTAACCATTTTTTCCTCCAAAATCCACCTAGATTTTGTCTATTAAATAGTATTACATGAGCATTAACTTATTTTCCCATTTTGGTTGTTCTATACAGTCTTTGTAGGGCAGACCCCCCCCTTGCAATATCCATTCCACCCCTAAACAGTTGCCCGAGCCTACCCGGGGGACCCTATTCTCTTTGCCAATACTTGGTTTAGGAACAGACATGTGGGTAGTGGGGGGTTGCTGGGGGCTTCTGGGAGGAAGTCAGAGAGGAAGAAATCTCATTCTTCTTCACTAGGATACATTTACCCTTAATCTTTTTGAATTTGTGAGAAGTCCCAGATCCCATTACTGCTTTATGCACTGCAATGCCCCCCCGCCTTACCCTAGGGTCCGAGGTCTGCTCCTGATCTGGCCTGCAGGGCTCCACGTAGTGACACCCAGCCAGGCTGCTGCCTCTCAGCCCGGTTCTCTGACACCCACCGTGCCCCCAGTCCTGCCTCCCCCAGTGAAGACGCGGCACAGCTGGGTCTTGGCACGTCAGACTCCAGAGGTCGAGTAACTGAGGTTGCTCAGCTGGGGTGTGTGCCTAGGCCTGGTGCCTGCAGTGTTCTCTCCACTCCCCTTCACCCTTCAGGTCAGCCGCTAAAACTAACACCCTCCGTTTCCTCATCTGTAAACGGGGACCGTGGTCTGCCGGACAATCCCTGGGGCTTTTGTAAGATTTAATGAGATCATCCCCGTAACGTGCCTGGTCAAAGTTAGTGTCCAACCCACATTAGCTGCCATCACCATCGCTTTCACCACGAAAACCCCTCCAAGGCTTCCTCAAGAAGCCCCAGCCTTCCGGGCCTCCATGGTCTGCCCCTGCAGTCAGAGTCACCCCCCAGTCATCCCACAACACCATCCCAGCAGGCTACTTACTCCTCATTCCTCATCCCCCTGCTGGCTTGCCTTCACCCCTGCCCATCAAAGCTCAGCCTAGAAACCACCTCGTCTCTGAAGCCTGCCTCTAAATCCACACGCTAAACGAACGGCCCTTTCTGCTGGGTCTCTTCAGCAAGCTGCCCTGGCCACCACTATGGCCTGGATTTTACTCCTTACAAGCCATCCTGTCACATCCGTCCCCATTTTCCAGCTGAGGGTCGTGGCAAAGGTAAGAAGTAACGTGTTCGAGGCCACAGCAAATACCTGCATGCGTCTCACCATGTCTTAGAGTAAAGCTAGGCCCTGGGGTGGATGGGGCGCACACAACAGGGAAGCCTGGGCACCCCGAACGCTGGCAGGCTCAGGGCCAAATCCCCACTGTCTCTTACGAGCTTCTTGAGCTTATATTTGAGATACTCCTTTAACCTCTTGAATCCTCATTTTTGTCATCTGTAAAATAGGACCATCATGAGACCCGGGGCTGATGAAAGAATGCAAGGAGAATACACGTGAAATGACCCAAAGATGACTAACAGGGAGGGGGCCCTGCAGAAGGGCCCATCCAAGCCAGACCCCAGATACGCAGAGGAGACAAGGCATGGAGATAAAGGGGATAGGCTTCTGGGCACAGACAAGATTCAGCCAGCAACATTTCTAGAGCATCTACTGTGAGCCAGGCCCTGGGTGGGCACCACGGTGGCAGGGCTGGAAATGTCCCGTGGCAGCCCTGAAACAAAATTGATGTTCTGGGTGATTGTAAAAATCCCAGCTTAAACTGGGCCGAGAAAAATCAAAGTTGCGTGCAGGAAATTCCACTGGAACTACCATTATTCAGCCATTAGTCTCACTCAATCTTTCTTCTCAGAGAAGAAAAACGCAAAATTGTCAAATTGCCAAATACGTTCAGGTTCGACCAGAGTGAATCAGATTGTGCCGTGTGTTACCCAATGAGTCATACGCTGTCAGTGAAGGAAAGGCCCCAAGGGACTGATGATTCCACACTCCGGGATGGCAAAGGGATTTGTCCAGGGCCACTGGTCAGGTCCAAAGTGAGCTGAGCCTGGGAACACACGAGGCCCCTGATGCCCACTCCAAGCCTTGTGGATCCATTCATTCCTGAGCAATGTGCACTGAACTCCTGCTGGCTGTCTGGCCCTGTGAGTGGCACCTGAACCAGAGAGGGGTCTAAATTCTAGCCCCTGCCCTTGAGTGGAGGACGTAGAGAAGTGAATAATTCCAATGCGGTAAGGTAAGTGCGAGGAGCCTGAGAAGTGGAGGCAGCTCCAGGAGCCAAAGGATGGTAGCCGACCCTTATACAGAGCTTACTCTGTGCCAGGCACTATTCTAAGCACCGTATCTACTTAATCCTCATAACAATCCCATAATGTCAGGTCTGTGATTGCCCCTCCCATTTTACAGATGAGGAAACTCAGGCACAGGGAGCTTAAGTAACTTGCCCATGGTCACACAGCTAAGAGACTGAAGAGCTAGGATCCAGACCAAGCAGTCTGACTCCAGAGTCTGCTCCTAACCCTATACTAAATCGCTCCACTTAACCCAGGCTGGGGGCAGGGGTGATCCAAAAAGGCCACCTGGAAAAAATGAAGCCCAAGACTTAAGATTGAGTAGGAAGGAGTGAGCCAAAGAAAGAGGCAGGGAGAGGAAGTGCATTCCGACTAGAGGGAACAGCATACGCAAAGGCCCAGAGGCAGGTGAAAATGTGGTGCTTGGGGAATGGCTATAATTCAGGAGGGTTGGAATGCAAGAATCGGGGGTGGGGGAAGAGAGCAAAGTACACAAGGCTCTTTCCTCTCTGTCTAGCTGCCTAGCGCTGCTCCGCATTATCCAGAGCCTAATGTATACTCTGATGTACACATAGTGCCAATACATAACTGAAGCTCTTGTGGCGTTGATATGAAGAGATGGGATTTCTGGGGTGCCTGGGTGGTTCAGTCGTTAAGCGTCTGCCTTCGGCTCGGGTCATGATCTCAGGGTCCTGGGATCGAGTCCCGCATCGGGCTCCCTGCTCCGCGGGAAGCCTGCTTCTCCCTCTCCCACTCCCCCCTGCTTGTGTTCCCTCTCTTGCTGTGTCTCTCTCTGTCAAATAAATAAATAAAATCTTAAAAAAAAAAAGAGACGGGATTTCTTTGTGTTTAACTGAATCAAGATGACCTCAAAGAAGAGGCAGGAAGGAATACCTTGTGCATTGCCACGGGACAAGTCTGTTCTCTCTAATCCATACTGTCCAAGTCTATTACCTTGTACAGTAGTACCTAATTACTCCACCTTACAGAGAGAGATGCACGCTAATTAGGAGGGATGTTAAATTAACCACCATAGTGAAAATATTCCAAAGCAAATGAAATATTACCGGGAGCAAAAGGGTGATTTGTTTCTATGAGTTGTGCTTTTAAATGAGATCAAAGAATGCTTAAGGCTTCATTTTAATTACACCTGGAAGGCCTCCTTATGCATGCACCCCCTTTTTTGGCTTCTACACACACAGCAGTCTGTCCCCCATCCTCCACTGCACAGAAATAAATAAATAAAAGGGTTTAAAAATCATATTTAAACTGATATCTTTGCATTACCCCCATTTGGGTTTTTAAATTACTGTCTTTATTTTTTTCCAAGGACAATATAACTAAAAAGAAGGTTCATATTTTGAAGTGTATCTATCTGATCATTGCACAAATGTTTTCAGAAGAAATCACTATATTTCTCCAAGATGGGTATGGGTTTTGTCATAGATCAAAGTGAGAGGGAGGAAAAAAAGATAAATCATCAGAGATCCAAAAATACTTTTCATTTGGAGAAGATATCAGGCCATTTCGATGGGGCTGATGGAGTCCCTGTTCTGTCTCCATTACCCGAGGCAGGCAGCCCCAGCCAGGAGCCAACTACTGAGATTATATTCCCCATAAGATGGTCCCCGATATATATATATATATATATGATCTTCAACCTCTATTGATTGACCAATTTCACAAGCAAAGACTGGTGAAATGAAGCTGAAATGAACATCATGCTTTAACTCATTGAACCTATCAGGCCTGAGTTAATCTCACTGTCCACTGTCTCTGATAGAATTCAATTGATCAATCATGTTTCGGTGATAGTACCATTTCACTGGCTTATTGCTTCTTCATTTCAGAGCTTGACCTGTTAGATATACTCAGACTGGCTCGACTCCTCTTGGATACACAGAGATCAGCCTCTGTCCGCCAATGTGTGTCATCTCCTGTCTCAGCTGAAAAGAACTCGAGAGTCCTTTGTGTCTATCTGTGGTGTGTTTTTCCTCCAAACACACACACATCAATGGTGGACTTAGGATGGCACGGAACTGAGCAAGCACAACCCCTCCGGGGGGTCTGCACTGCATGGAAGCAGCGTCATTCCCTGCGACATAGCTGAATCGACCTGCTTGGACTCTACACAGCAGGGGCATCTTCTTGTATTACACTGGCTAATGCATGTGCCCATACAGGGTAAGGTACATCCCAAAATGGTAACAACATCCGCCACTCAGGCACATATTCACGCCGACCTCCCACATTCATCAGTTTGTCTGATTCTCACAAGGACCTAAGGAGTAGTGCAAGAGATTATCATTCCCATTTTATGGATGAGAAAATGGGCTCAAAGAGGGGGAGGTGGTTTGCCCAAGTCACCCAGCAGAGTTATCAGGCCAGGGGAGACTAAGAGCCCTAGTGTCTCAGCTCCCGAGTGCCTCTGCCAAGCTCTGGACAATTCCAGAATTGCCAAGCCATGCCGGGCACACCACCATCCTTGGCTTCTTGGATGAAAGAAACATCCTCAAATTTTGATTCAGAGAATTTTAGAGCTTAGGGGGGATTCTAAGATTGCCTGCATCTTCGTGTACAGCTTAGAACCTGAAGCCCAGAGGCCAGTAAACAGTTGTCCGAAGTCACGAAGACACTCGGCGGCCCAACCAGAATGCAAACCTGGATCCCAGGTGCTCAGCTCAGGACTCTTTGCACTTTGTCTCAAGACCTCTCTAATTTGTGCCGAGCCAATGAGCTCCTATCAACAGAAAGAACTTCATTCTCCACTGTCAACATGGCCCAATGTGCTGTTATGGTTCCTTCGTGGCATTTAATTTAAACTTCCCAACTGCAAGCCAAGGGGCTGCGCTTTGGGAAATCAGGGCACAGGGGCTCTGCCCGGCTGTCTGCCTGGGGGAGGTGGTTCTTGGAGCCACAAGGCTGAGCCCAGCATGCAGGTCTCTGGAGGAGGCCAGGGCAATGACAGTTTGCAAATCAGCCCTGCATCTGCTCAGAGCTGGTGGAGTCTGCAAACACACTAATGGACTTTCCTCTGCCCGCGGGGAGCAGGGGAGAAACAATAAATAAAGTGGGTGCCTCTGGGGGGAGCCATTGCTGAGGACAGAGAGAGGGCTGAGATGAGGGGCTTGCTGATGGTAGGGAACAGGCTTCTGGGCCTCCCCCTGCAGCATGCTGCCTCCCTTACCCACAAAATGACAGTCCACCTTCCAGTAACCCCAATCCCCACCTCCCAGATCCCCCAGTCTGGTTTCCAAATAGTCGGGCCCTTGTCTGACCCTCTTCACACACTTACAGTTCATGCCAGACACAGAAGGGTTGTGGAGTGGAGGGGATCATGTGGTCGGATCTGGCCACAGTGTAGAGACCCCATCAGAGCGAGATGTGACCGAGGCCCCCGGGGCCAGAGGAAGATTCCTGCCCAGGATAGAGCTGATGACGGGAATGACTACCCAGGTTCAGAGCCAGGTTCAGGAGATGATCAGGAGGGAAAATCTGCTGGACTTAGTGACTCACTGTTGGCAGGGGGCAAAACACACCTCTGCAGTTCCCCGTTAGACGTTCTGGGCTGCCACGCACTGATGCCCCATCTCACGTTGAGCAAAATCCACAGTGGATCGTGGCTTACAAGGCCCTATAGCATCTGCGTACCCAGATCAATCAAAGGGGGCCACCAGGCCTTGTCTATCACGGAGGCCACAGTGCCCAACACTGAGTCAGGAGCCACTAAATGGATGAATCTGGGTACCCCGCCCTGCAACCGGGCCTTCCTGACCTCCCCTCCTCCCACTCTCCTCCACTTACTCTGCTCTAGCCACATGGGCCTCCTTGCTGTCCCTCAATTATGCCAAGCACACCCCTGCCTCAGGCCTCTGCATATGCTGTTCTCTCTCTCTGGAACGTTCCTCCCCAGATATCTGTTTGGCTTATCCCTCCCTCCCTGAGAGTCTCTCCTCAAATGTCATTTCATCATTATGACTACCCTCCACACACCAGCCTATACCCGCCCCCCTTCCCAGCTTCACGCTCTGTCCCCTTCCCCAGCTTTGTTATCCTCCAGCGCCCTTAGCAACACGCTGTTTATTTTCCTTATTTACTTATTCTCTCTTCCCTTATTAGAATGTCGCTCAGAGGGCAGAGGTTTTTGTCTATCTTGTTCATTGCTGTGTCTCCAGGACCCAGAGCACATAGCAGGCACAAAATAAATACTTGTGGAATGAATGGATAAAAGTGGACATTTCACTGAAAGTGAAAAACTAAGCAAGTACAGAGGAGATGGCCACTCCTCGATGACCTGCTGCTAAAGGCTGGCCGCTCCCTTCCGTGCCTGGCCTGGGGCTAGGGAGACAGAGCCCCCTCAGGGAAATCAAAGGGGGCCACCAGGCCTGGCCTACCACGGAGGCCACAGTGCCCGACACCGAGTCAGGAGCCACTAAATGGATGAATGACTTCCTAGGAGGGAGGCCCGGCTTTGGACGTGTTTAGATGACACGGACAGTAGTGCCTCACGCACCAGCTCGGGCTCTGCCCCTTGCCAGCCGGGGGACCTTACACGGCTCAGCTCATCTGTGCAAAGGGCTCAATCAATTGTGCCGAGTCAGGGCGCCGGTGTTAAAGCGTCTGCCTTCGGCTCAGGTCATGATCCCAGGGTCCTGGGACCGAGCCCTGCATCGGGCTCCCTGCTCGGTGGGAAGCCTGCTTCTCCCTCTCCCTCTGCCCCTCCACCCTTGTGCATGCACACACACACTCTCTCTCTCTCTCAAATAAATAAATAAAATCTTTATAAATAAATAAATTGTGTCGAGTCTAAGCACTGGGTCAGACCAAGCAGGCTGTGAGACCCCAAATGAGATAGCACTGTCTGCACAGCAAGCGTCTCACGCCAGCTGATGAGGACCAGGGTGTGAGGACAGGAGAAGAGAAGCCATTTCATTTGCTTAATTAAAAGGACAAGATGTACACAGAGAGGGGTACCTGGCTAAGCTGCATCTCTTGGTTCAAGCATTCAACCATTTCTTGCCTGTGCTCTGACCGAAAGCATAGCCCCGTGAGGGAACCCAGTCTTAGCCCTCAAGGGAACCCATCCTCTGGCAGGGAGACAAAGTCTGGAGATGGAGCTGTGATTCAAGCATGGGCAAGGACCCTAGAGGACCCCAAACAGCAGGCAATGGGGGCCCCAAGATAGAGAGAACTCATCTGGTATTGAGGGGGGCAGTCAGGGAAAGCCTCCTGGAGGGCGGAGGTGGCATTTGAGCCAGGATTTGGGCTTGCGGGTATGAGGAAGGAGACAGAGGGTATCCCAAACAGAGATCAGAGGTAGGGGACTGTGCCTGAGGACAGAGGCCTCCTGGGCGCTTGGCACCCATGGAGTAGGGGCTCATCTTTCACAGCCCAGATAGAAAGCAGGTCATGTTTCTGTCTCCCCAGTGCCAGGTCTTGCACACAGTAGGTGCACAACAAATGCAGATTTTGGTTTGCTTTTTTTTTCTTAAGATTTTATTTATTTATTTGACAGAGAGAGACACAGCGAGAGAGGGAACACAAGCAGGGGGAGTGGGAGAGGGAGAAGCAGACTTCCCGCAGAGCAGGGAGCCCGATGCGGGGCTCGATCCCAGGACCCTAGGATCATGACCTGAGCCGAAGGCAGATGCTTAACGACTGAGCCACCCAGGTGCCCCAGATTTTGTTTTCTTAACAGAGTCACAGAACTTCCCAAGGGAAGGGACCCCAGAGAGAAACTGTTTGTTCCAGTGGATCTCAACAAAGATGAGCGGATCAGAGGAAATGTGGGGAATCTGTGAGTTTCTGTTACTGGAGAGAAATGATGGCATTTAGTGGGCGGGGCGGGGGGGGCACTCAGCCCAGTCCAGCACAGTGAAGAGTTGCCTGGTGCCCACATGTCTTTGGAATGACCCATCATACATTCAGGTTGGTGAAAACTCTCTTTGTAAATATCGGAGCCATGAACCTGTTTTACTTACAGACACAAATTTAGCGTTTTAATTTACACTGACTTTTCCAGGAATGCAACCACCACATGGAGGAAAGATTATTCTTTGTTTTGGTTGGCATTTTATCAAGACATGTTCACAATTTCAGAAAATCAGTTTACTGATGGCAACACCACCAGAAGAATTGGTATTGCCAAAAAACACAGCTGTCCACATTTGTAGCTGCTGCGTTCATGGTGATTCTATGCATAAGTGCAAGCAACTGACTACTTTATTATGTCTTCTGGTGTAGTCATGCCTGAGCATTTACATAATGAAATACATCATTTTATTATGATTTTATTTTTCTTTCCCTCTTTTGTCACAATTGGGGCACTGAATTGATTTCTTAAATTATATGTGTAGGTAGGTTATATTGTTTCTAAATTTCATTTTAGGATAGCAAAGGAAGCACTAAAAAATATTTGTTTTAAAGAGGGGACACTGAGTTGACAGGTAATCACTCTATATGTTTTCTGAGGCCCCTCCAGTTCTGCCTGTTAAGACTGTCCCATGTTAGGCATTATTCTTCCCTAATCTGTCTTCCTGAAAAAGGGATATATTCAGGGAGAGAAAGAGTTCTCCAGACCCCTTTTGAGAGACAGGAAGACAGGTGCCCAAATTAACTCTAAAATGAATGTACTTCCAGGGCACCTGGGTGGCTCAGTCAGTTAAGAGTCTGCCTTCAGCTCAGGTCATGATCCCAGGATGCTGGGATCGAGGCCTGCATCGGGCTCCCTGCTCAGCAGGGAGTCTGCTTCTCCCTCTCCCTAGTCCCTCCCCCCACTCATGCTTTCTCTCTCCTCCTCCTGTCTCACAAATAAATAAAATCTTTAAACCATAATAAAATAAATGTAGTTCCTCAACATGAACGGTGAGAGCTTGTTCCTAAAAGACAACACCTGGATTCCCCCTAACCTTTTTGGAAATCCATTTCCCAAATACAATAATCCAGCTAGGACAGAGCCAAGAAGGGACTCAGGTTTTGCAGCAGCTTCTCCTTCCTGTCGGGGTCTGTAACAAAGGAAAGACCAAAAGGCCAGGGGAAGGAAAGACACCTCGAGCAGTGCTCCTGCTATCCTGCAAACATGCAGAATGGGCTTGGAGTTCAGAGAGCTGGGGAGGTGGGACAAAGCCTGGGGTGAGGTGTAAGAGTAGGGGAGGGGTGGGAGGAGGTGTTACTTCTGCCACGAGTAGAGCAGGTAAGTGCACAGGCTCGGAAACAAGACTGTGTGGGTCTGAATCCCGGCCCTGCAACGTACTAGCTGTATGACCCTGGACTGGTGATTTAATCTCTCATCTTTTCCATCTGCAAAAAGGAAATAGAATAGCACCTGCACTTCCTTTTTTAAAAAGATCTTATTTTTAAGCAATCTCTACACCCAGCGTGGGGTTTAAACTCACAACCCCAAGATCAGGAGTGGCACGCTCCACTGACTGAGCCAGCCAGGCGCCCCGGCACCTGCACTTCTTAAGGCTGCTGGGAGCAAGGGCCTGCCACATTGTGAGCGCCTCTGTCTCACTGCCAGCCTCATAAGGCTGAGAAAAAAGAGTATTCTCTCCTCCACTGGTCACACTGCAAGACCAGGGGCGATGGGCTGGGAACGGAGACCCGTGTCCTGGCTCCACCTCCCCTGTGGACCACTCATCCTCAACGGATCCTCAGAGATCATCAACTGCAACTCCCCCATTTTACAGATGGGGATACTGGGGCACAAGAGGGAAGAAAATAGAGCTCACGTGCCAAACTAGATTCCCACGCTAGACTCCTTCCACAGCAGCATGCTGCTTCTTACACACGCTAAGCACCAGTGTGTGCATCTGTGAATAAGGGTGATTGTCACAGGGTGGCACTAGGGATCACTGAATGCAATGACGGAGGGAAAAGCCCTCAACAAGCCTTTATTAAGCTGTTGCCAACTCGGAATTTGGGGCATTATGGAGCACACAGTAGGGGCCTGACATACTTATCATATGCAGAGCATTATCCTCTCTCACTGACCCAGCAAGCTGTTAGTACCAGAGTACCTAACACATGGTTGGCTCTCAGTAACTATTTGTTGAGTGAATGAATGATAGTATGCCTGAAAAAAGAACCAGAAAAGAGAAAAAGAGAAGGCACTCTGGTGTCTCTAACCAGAAGGAAAGAAAGAGATTGCAAGGAAGAGAGAAGTCCTGTCTCTTATCCACTCCTTCCACATCTGTGCTTTGTGCCGGGCTCCATGCTGGGCACTGAGGCTGAATGGAAGGTGGCCCCTGTCCTTGGAATTCATGGTCTGATGGGGGAGGCAATAGAAGGCTGTAGAGCCTCAGAGGCAGCCATGCGGCTGACAGCCTTCTCTGTGGGAGCAAGGAGGGCTTCCTGTGGGAGGTGCCATGCCACAAAGCCTGGGGATGCCAGACTGGGGACAGAAATGGAGGGAAGGCCACCTCTCCAAGGCGGAGGGTATAGAGACAATGCCAGTACACACGGTGGGCTGAAACCCAGCCCTGAATTTGTCAAGCCATGGCACTCGAAGCAGAGATGCCTTTCTGCCTTTTTCTACTCTTCCACTTGTGCAAGAGACAAAAAGTGGATGTCAACGCATCACCCAGCCAGACCTGAACCCCCTAGGCCCCAGGGGCCGAGGGAAGAAGAGGCCGCAGGGACCCCAGGAGGACCAGCCAGTCCAACATGCAGGAAGCATCTTGCCATCCCAACTCTGCACCGTGGTCCAAGGGGAGAGCGGTGTGCAGCATCCACCTCGGTCCCAGGCGCCCCGGCAGCGCGGCCTGTCCTCCGCAGGCTGGGGGGTGCACAGCATCCCCGGGTTCCTGACATGCGCTGGGCCGGGTCCCCGCCGCCGGCGCGCATCATCTGCTCCGCTGCCCCGCTCCCGGCTGCCGCCGCGCCCGCGCTCCCCGGGGCCCAGAAAGCTGGCATCCGTTGTTACCATAACAAACTCAATTGTTCTCAGCAGGGCCCCGGCAAATAAAGTCATTCATTAGGGGCCTCTCCCGGCCGCCGTGGGCTGCGCGGCAATCAGCGGGCCGCTCGCCGCCCCCTCGCGGGCCGAGACACGCGCCAGCGCCGTTACCTGCCGGGGCCGCCACGCTGTGCCCCGCGGCCCAGCCGAGGCCGCCGGCGGGGGGAGCGCCCGGCCGCCGCGTAGTTTTATCGCCGAACGTCAATTGACTTATACTGATTGGCTTCCTGCCGCCAAATGTCAATTAAATTGCAAATGCTTGGCGGAGCCGGGCGGCGGGCCGCCTCCTTCCTGAGGGCGCCGCGCGCTCCCTTCTTTTTGCGCCGCGGTCTGAATTTGCGGTTGAATTTATTTCTCCTTCCCCGTCGCGGAGGAAAATCCCGATGCCCTCCTGGAAGGGGTTTGCCCTCCGTTCCGGGCCGAGAGGGACCGGGCGAGGAGGGGGTCTGGCCTCTGGTCGCCAGGCTGCACGGCCGAATCCCTGGAAATTCCTCAAAGATCCTGGCATCTGAATCCTGGTGCGACTTTGAGTAAACCCCTTCCCGCTCTGCTCAGGCCTGGCTCTCTTCCCCCGGCCTGGGGGCTGGAAGGAGACGCCGCCCAGCCGGGGCCGCAACGGGCCGGCCCTTCGGAGCTGCTAAGATTCTTCTGGTGCCGACTCTGGGCGGAGCGGTGTCTGAGCAGAGTCTAATCTCAACAACCCTCTGAAGGAAACATTGCTATTATCCTTCTTTTCCATTCCTTCCAGAATGGAGGCCCAGGTTGGGGAAGTCGCCCAAGATCTCCCAGCCAAGGAGCAGCCAGTTGGCCTTCAGCCTGGGCAGCCAGATTTCAGAAGCCTGTGGCTTAATGACTGTGCGCTGGGCTCACAGGGGTAGGGCTGTGAAGAAATGAGAAAGGGAAAGGGACGGGGCGCTGACCCCGACCTGGGCGCCCACCACGGCCAAGAACTAGGCCAAGTGTTTCACACCCATTACGGAATTCTCACAGTAATTGCATGACCTAGGTATTTACCATTTTACAGATGGCAAAGCTGACCTTTGCAGAAGTTAAGGAATTGTTCAAGGTCACAGAACAGGCTCATGACATGAGCTATAAGAACTCTCTCACACCTACACGGAGCTCTACAGTTTACAAAGCACTTTCTCACACATTGCTTCTCACCCAGTCTGCACAAGACTCTGAGGAAGGCATTCTGTTCTCTTTTGCCAAGAAGACTGAGGCCCAGAATGGCTTGCCCCAGATCACCAGCACTCACACCCAGGGCCCTGTCACTCCAAGTCCAGTGCTCCAAAGCCTACCTCAAAGAGGGGACCAATCAAGCACAGCTCTGCCCTTGCTCCCCACCGCCCCCCCCCCCCCAGTTCTGTGCAGAGCTAAAAGAGGGACACAAGTCATACTGGAGTGGAGCTGGAAAATGCTTAAGGTCATGGCAAGAGCAGGAAAGGGGGCTCCTCGGAAAGAAGGCATTTTCTGTAGGGACCACACATTAGGCCCCCAAAGAGATTTTACTTATTTTTCCTCTGTTGTCTGCCATAAGCCTCCCCTTTGCAGCTTGTCTGCTCCTTAAGGCTATGTCTTGGGAGAGAGGTATGCAGGTTCTTAACTGATAAAATGTGCCTGCATTTAAAAGATACAAACCTGACCGATGGTCCTTTTCAGAAAAGAGATGTTAGCAGAACAAAAGTCCCATTCAAGAGTGCTGGATGGCGTTTGTGTCTCAGACAGAAAGGAAATGAAGAGAGAGAAGATGGGAGAAGAAGGGAGGAGGCAGCAGAGAGGAGGGAGGAGGGAAAGGGAAGGATTAGGAGCTGGAAGGGTTGTCTGGGCTCACCACATCCAAACTGAGGACCCAGAGGGGAGGGACCTGACCGAGATCACACAGCAAGATAGTGGCTGAACAGAGGTTAGGAACCCAGACCTCTCCACCCCATGTCGGGCTCATCCTGCCTCTACAAGCTGTCCTCATCCACAATTTGAATTACTAGCTTCTTGAAATACAGAGCTAAAGTTCTGCCAGTATAAATTCTGGTGGGTATGTCTTTCTTTTTCTCCTAACCCCTTGCCTGAATAATCCTATCATTAGTTCTAGCAATAGAAATAAAATCATTAAAAAAAAAAAAGACAGGAGGGGGCGCCTGGTGGCTCAGTCGGTTAAGCATCTGACTCTTCCTTTTGGCTCAGGTCTTGATCTCAGGGTCATGAAATCGAGCCCCATCTCAGGCTCCACGCTCAGCAGAGTCTGCTTATCCCTCTCTCTCTCTGCTCCTTCCCCCGCCACTCACTCGCACGCGCGATCTTTTTTTTTAAATAAAAATTTAAAAAGAAAGGAGAAAACAAAAGAGCTGGGAATCTAGAAAGTTCTCAACAAAGTCATCAAGGAATCTGAATTCAGTGTAAAAACCCTTTGCTCTGATGACAGAAATAGTAATAGCTATTTTTTAAACTTACCATGTGCCAGAGTCTATCAAAATATCACAAGTAACGTTTTTTAATTGCCAGGAAAAGCAGGAATTATTATCCCCTTTTGGCAGGTGAGGAAACTGAAACTCAAAGCAGGCCCTTGTCAGAGCTCACACAGTTAGTCAATGGAAGGGCTGGGTCCAGACGCTAGCCCACCCACTGCACTACCCTGCTGTGGTTTAAAGCCTACATGTCATCAGCCAATTATTGCACTTGAAACTGACCAACTTGAAGGTGTGACAACAAAGTGTGGATGGCAGTGTCAGGGGAAGACTCAGAGGTGGGGCACCTGAGTAATGAAGCATGTTCTGAGCCAAGGACCCCCTGAACTCAGTCTGGCAGGATGATAGGGATGGCAGAAATGGGAAAAATAAAAAAAGTGGACTTGAGAGCTGGGGGAATTCCCACTGATGTCATCCTGCTGTGACACTGTGTGAGGGGAAGATCAGGATGGCAGGTGAGGCTCCTCTGGAGCCCACCCCCACGCAGGTGCCAGTCCCAACACTGCCACCCTTGAGTGTTGGAGCTATGTGACCTTGGGCAACTTCCTGGATCTCTCTGAATCTTTATAAAACAGGGATGATAAGTGTACCTGCCTGGTACCATTGTGGCGAGTATTAACTGCATTAATAATTTCAAATATATAGAGTAAACACTCAATAAGTGCTAGGTATTCTAGTGGTGCCATACTGCAGTTGTGATTTGGGGCCATGATCTATACACACTGGACAACATGCTCAGGGAAGGCAAGCAGGACCAGGGCTGAAGGCACCAGCATGCGTATCTGTGCGTGTGTGTGTGTGTGTGTGTATGCATGTGTGTGTGCGTGTACGTGTATATGTGTATTTAGACCATGAGAGAGCTCCCTTCCCCTCCAGAATGGTTGCCATGAGATCCTTTCTCGGGGGCCAGGCAACAGAGGCTGGAGGACAGAGGATTTGGGGTCGGGCAGGAGCAGGTGGATGTTTGATGTACAAGGTTCTGGGTTCTACACAGCAGCCCGCACCCGCTGACCAGATGGGCTCCAGGCTTCTATGACATCCGGAGTCCGTCCCCCACCCCCACCCCCGCCATTCAGTACCTCCTGGCTCCTGGGAACCAGGCCCCGTGCTGGGCCCGAGGGCAACAATGGCGACCACTGCAGATACAGTCTCACGGGGAAGACAACTGACAGCTGTGGAATTTTTATCCAGAGGCAGGTTCTGTGTGCTGCAGGTGGGGCCCGGGGAGCTAACAGGAGTGAGCACCAAGCAAGCCATCACTGAGGAAGTGCTATTCACACTGGATCCTGAAGATGTGGAATGTCACCTGGGTAAATGGTGGGTGAGAGAGGACAGTTTCCCAAGCAGTGGGAAAAGCATCATAGTAAAAGGCACCCTTTACTGAGCACATATCCTGCATAGGGCTCATCTTGGGCACTTTTCATGCATTACCTCCCTCATCAATCCACCTAATAGCCCAATCACAGGTACAGTCAGTGCCCTCATTTTACATATGGGGAAACTGAGGCTCAGAGAGATCAGATAACTTGCCCAAAGTCACCTGAGTAGGCATGGCTGGAATCAGCACCAGAGCCCCCGTTGCCTGACTCTACAACCCGTGCTCAGATCCCTTCGGCTGCAAGCAGAAAAGAAAAAGGCATGAAAAGAGGTTTGGTGTGACTGGAATAAGCATGAAAAAAGGAGGGTGGAGAGGGATGAGGCTCACAAGATGGGCAGGAGCCCGAACCAAGGAAGGAAGGCATTGTAACCTCGCTAAGAAGTTTGGTAGGCTTCCAAGAACAACGGGCAGATCTGCAGGGTGAAAACCCTTCAGGAGAGTCACTGATCAGTACTGTATTTCAGGGGCGCCTGGGTGGCTCAGTCGTTAAGCATCTGCCTTTGGCTCAGGTCATGATCCCAGGGTCCTGGGATTGAGTCCCACATCCGGCTCCCTGCTCGGTGGGAATCCTGCTTCTCCCTCTCCCGCTCCCCCTGCTTGTGTTCCCTCTCTCGCTGTGTCTCTCTCTGTCAAATAAATAAAATCTTTAAAAAAAAAAAAAAAGAACTGTATTTCAGAAGCACAGCTGGGGCTGCTCTGTGCAAAGTGGACTCTTTGGAGAAGTCAGGGACATTGGAGGTGGGGATGCACGAGGAAGCAACAGTAATAGTTCAAACAAGAGCAGAGAGTGCTTGGACCAAGGCAGTAGCAGTGGGGATAGACAGAAATGAGCAGATTCAAGAGGTGCAGTGACCTTGAGCAAACACCTGCCATAAGGCCTTTATTTGTGGTCACAGGCAGAGGCACAAACTTTCTAAGCTGTGGAATGTTTGCCTCCAGCCAACTTAAATTCCAGGGAAAATGATACATCGCAACCCCTTCCTGTCCTACAGGACCAAAAAAGATGGCAAAGCCTCTTCCACCCTGCTATCTTATATAAAAGTCTGAGGGAGAGGTTACTATAACCCCGCAGATGGGAAGTGACCTGCCCAAGGTCACACAAATGACAGAGAATGATCCTGAATCTAACTCCAACTCTCCTGTTCCCTCAGGCACACCACAGAATGTCAGAGCCCAAAAGATCCCTAAAACCTCTTGTTCAAATCTCCACATTTTGACATGCAGAAAACAAGACTCAGAAAGAAGTGACTTGCCCAAGATCACACAGCAAGTAAAGGTTAGAAGAGAACCAAGGGCTTGACTCCAAGGAAGGTTTATATCAAGATATCTGCACCATGGAGGTGAGGAAGACCAGACTGATCCCCAAAAAGGATGGTTCAGCCCCCTACCGCCCTAACTAAATGCTGTGAAAGAAGTGAGACTCAGGGAAATGGTCAGCTTCCCTGGCCACTGCCACCCCCCACTAAGTTACAAGCACACAAAGCTCACACATGGCCCGTACACACTGCCCTGTTACCCCTCTTGTCCCCAACCCAGGACAGCAACTAAGCTGTCTTGGGTCAATGGTGCCACCTGGTGGCTAGTACTAGGAAGTGTCTGACCCCCTTGTCGCTTTTCATCTTCCCCCTTGGTCTCTCCACCGGCCTGTGCTTTTCTGTTCCTCTCACACGCAGCGCAGTTCATTTCACTGCAAGCAATCTGCTCCTCATACACATCTTCTCTAACACCTTTAAGCCTCCGTCTCTCAATTCTTCTCAAATGACTTTAGGACATTCTCTTTTTCTCCCTCTCCTCCATGTGAGTCCATTAGTCCAAGGAAAGATGGGCAAGTGATAAACTTATACCACTGAACACGAAAACTGGACATTCCAAAGTGAAATCACACACACATACACACACACACACACACACACACACGCCAGTGACCAACTACTGGCATTCCAGAAACACCCAGAAGCCCCTATGGAATCAAAACAGAAATCTCCCTGTCTCAATTGCCTTTCAGACCTGCTTTTCCTCAAATAGCAGGAATCAAGATAAATACCAAACCTACTATTTTATTTCATTTTATTTGTTTTCATTCCTATTCAATAATATTTTCTGGGGTTTTCTCCTCACCAAAACTATGCCCAGGGTGAGGTCTCAGGGATCTGCCAGCCAGTGCTGAGCTGAGCGGGGATGGGGAGATGTGGTTGGGTCTCAATATGCCCACTCCCCAGGCTCTTAGGGAGCACTAGGTGGCTGCTATTTACCCTGAAGGAAGCCTGCTGGAGGGAGATCAGACCTCCACCTCCACAGATACTCTGCTGGAAATGAGGGAAACCTCAGTAGCTGTGCCTTTCTATGGGAGCTCATGCTTGGAAGACAAGCAAGCACTGTATACCCCAATGTGCTAGGGGAGGGTTTCCAAAGCCCAGCATGTTACTCCCTCCCCAGCTCAAAGACCTGCCATGGCTCCCACTGCCTTCAGGAGCTAAGTATGGAGGAAATTGAGGGTACCTTTCCTTTTAACTAAAACCATTTAGCTGTTCTCCCTCTCTGTGTGAGTGATAAGTAAGCAAGCCCAGGGTTCGAGTAGCCTGAAGCAGAGATTCACAAGGTCTAGTCAGGGATCCCTTTAAGGGGTCCCCAAGACCTTTTCAGGGGGTCCTGTGAAACCAAAACTATTTTCACAATAAAACCAAGATTTTATTGGCCTATTCACTCTCAATCTCTCACAAGTATACGGTGGAGTTTTCCAAAGGTGATAGGATGTGTGATATCAGTGCAGATTGGATACAAAAGCAGATATGAGAATCCAGCTGTCTTCTATTAAGCCAGATACTAAAGAGATTCGCAAAATTGTAAAGCAACGCCACTCCCGACTAAATTTTTTGGTTCGGAAAATATGATTCTTATTTCAAACATATGACTTATGTTACTTGTTTATTTCATGAATTAGTAAGTCAATATTTAAATTTTTATGTTTTAATTAACCCACATAAACTAAAAAGCTCTTTGGGGGTAGATAAATTTTAAGAGTTTAAAGGGGTCCCAAGACCAAAGGTTTGAGAATCACTGTTCTAAAATACTGCAACAGAACTTGAGATGAGATTAGGAGAAGGTTGGACTCTTGGTGCCATAAAAAACCTTAGGAATTCCTTGATCCCATATTACAGATGAGGAAACTGAGGCCCAGAGAGAGGAATGGGTTCCAAGGTCACCAGTAAGTTAGCCACAGAATCAGGGCAGGAACCCAGAGGTCCTACTCCCCCTCCTTCCAGGCTCCTGCCCCTGTCTCAGAAGCCTCTAGTAGTTTGGAGCCCTGTGAAGCCCCTGAACCGCAGACTGCAGCCAAGGATTCAACTATATTCCAAAGCCAGAGAGAAGGGACTATGGGAATCCGCAGACACACAGAGTGGGGAAGAAAGCCAAGTGCATCCCACCTGGAGTTCCCAGCAGAGAGCCTGCCCCCTGTGGCTGAGGCTCTATATCCCTTAAGCTGTCCCCTCTGCTGACCCCACAACTCTTGTTCTGGTTGACCTCAGAACCAACTCCCTGAATGGAGATCCTCACACTCTGCCAGCCCACCCTTTACATTTCCCAGGGTTCTCTGGAACACCTGCCCACAGCCCATGAGAAAAGGATCTGGGGGTTGAGAGGGGAAGGCCTGGGCAGAGCAAGTGTGCAAACAGGGGTAGGGAGGGGTGGAGGGGGTATTCAATGGTGTTGGCTCTCACACAGGCTCTCACTGAATCAAAGTGAAACTCAGGGACTCGGGGGCCAGGAGGAACCGAAACCCGACCCCCCCAACACCCAAGGGAAAGGCCCTAGGCACTAGGGAAAGGCCCAAGAAGCCCCTCCAATTGGCCACCTGGCTTCAGGTCCCCTGCTTTACCAAGGAAGACTGACACTTGTCAGAGTGCCAAGTCTGCAAGGCCAGAAGGACAGGGGAGAGTGGCCAGCCAGGCTGGGAGAAGGAAACCTGGGTCCTTATCGTCAATGCCACTGAGCACCCCCTGTCTGCCCTGAGGCCAAGCCTGTGCCCTCCGAACCTGGACTACCTCTTCTGGTGGGTGTGGGCTAAATGACCTCAACTTCACTGTTCTTGGCTACAAGGGGTATGGCTCTTTGACCCTGCCCTACTGCCTTCCCTCCCCCGTCCCCCACTGGCCTAAGAACCTGACTGCCCTCTTCCCTGACCACACACACACACACACACACACAGCAACACTGGGCCCAGTCAGGGTGCTGCCTCCCACAGGCTTCCGTTGCCACAGACCTAACTCAGACTTGTTTTTCAAAGTCCATCCTAGGACTCCAAAAACTCAAAAGCCTTTGGGTAGAGAAAACTGGAACGTGACTAACTGACAGCAAGTGGAGTAGGGAGCAGTCTGAGGACTGCAGACTCAACAGCCACAGACCACTGTTGCTATGTGGGAAAGCCCGCCCAGTGTGGCCAGAATGGGGTTTTGGGGGTTTTTTCCCAAGAAAAGCCAAACATCCATATATGAAATCTCCCAATTTTTAAATGTTAGTAACTAATTCAAAATTATTTTAAATGCAAGGCAAGCCAAGTAAAGTGTGACAGCCAGGCTGGCCATTGCCACCTGGGTTCTAAGTGATCCCCTTCCCAGCAAGAACTTTGGTCCTGAGCCCTCCACAGACAAAAAAAGAACTCAGAGAAGGGCCCCCTGCAGGGCCAGCCTGAGGAGACATCCAGGGCACACCTCATGGAGGGCTAGGGAATGGGGCCTGCTCTGGTGAAGCCCCAGGAAAGATCGAGACAAAATGGTAGTCACTTCCTTCCCTCTCTGCAGAGCCTGTGTGGCCTCCATCCTGGGCCTGATGAATCTGAGGGCCTCAGCCAGCTGTGAAGGACTACTGGTCCAACACTGGAAATCCCCTCAGGGAGTGGGCTGGCACTGGGAACCAGGCCCAGCCAACAGACCAGCGTCAAGGACGGCATTCCTGTTGGGAGGGCCCTGCGTGGATAATGGCCCAGAGACAGGAAAGCTCAGAGAAATGCACAGGGAGTGGAAGCACAGAAGGTATGAAGAAGAGGAATGGGAGGCAAGGCAGGAAGGTCAGGGCTCATTGTCAAGAGCCGAGGTTAGCCCTGGGAGATCAGTAGGGGTCGGCCCCCCTGCCCCCATCTCCCCCATCCTCCTAGCACAGGCTGATGGGGTTGCTGGTGGCTTTCAACAGTGGGGGCAGCAGCCGGACCAAGGAGAATGGGAGAGATGGGAAAGAAGAAACAGACCTGTCACGTCGAATAGCAACAGGATACCAAGGATATTCTGAAGAGTCTATTCTCTCCCTCTGCGTTTTCCAGATTTTTACTCTGTGACCTGGTCAGACCCCTTCTCTTCTCCAAGCCTGTTTTCCCAGCTGAATAACAACTGGAATGACATGTCCTAGATGTTCTCCAAGGCCCTTTACTCCAGCAGGGGGGACTTGAGGTCCAAGCTGGTGACCCCCAGCCCTCCCACCCAGGCCCAGGTGCTCTGCCTTCTGCCCTCTATCTTGGAACCTCTCTTGTGTACCTAGGGCCTCTTTTGTGGAAAACTGAGACTTGATCCTTTTATTCTTCCATCAAGGGGGCTGGAAGACCAAGGTCCTGGGGAAAGGAAGCAAAGCAAAGCAAGTGGCCCTTCGTTTTGCTGCTGACACGTGGGGGCACTGTTGTTCAGTCTTGATAACACAACAGTCGTCTTACAAGCAGGAAGTGGGCGGTGGGCAGATCTGCTAGTCTCAGTCACCAAAGAGAACTGTGGCTGGAGCCGGCTTGCCTTCAGCCAGGGGCTGGCCTCAACCCTCCAGCCCCAGTCTCCCTCAGTGGCCACTGATGAAGCTTTTTCTATGACCAGGCCCTGGGGCTAAACCCTGTAAGGGTATGATTTCATTTTATCCTCACAGTAACCCACCAGGCTTGTGCTATCTATACTTTCCAGATGACAAAGTAGAGGGTCAGAGAGATTAAGTAACTTGCCGAAGATGTCACCACAGTAAGGCCTCAGATCACTCTGTCCCTGGCCTGTGAGCCTTGTCCTTGCCTCGATGCCTCACCATCTTATTTGGGGCTCTCCAGAGATCAGAGATGTGTGGAATCAAAGCCTGCCTGTAACTCATAACTCAGGAATCCTGACCTTTCCACACATCCCATTCCCTTCTGGGAAATCTGAGAGGGTTCTCTGCACCTTCTGCTCCAGCCTTCCATCCCAAGCCCTGGGCGGCAGACAGGGTCTGAGTGTCCGGCAAGGACAAGGGTCCTAATAGAAGAAGATCAGGGTCTGCCCATGCTCAGGGGGGCCCTGGGCCTTGTGTGGTCTGGGAGCTTCTGAAAGCCCTTCCCTCCCTGCAATGGTTCCCATGGAGGTCTGCAGAACAGGGCTGAGCTGGGGCTTCCAACCTAGGCGAGAGAGGAGCAGGGGGTTGGTAAGAGGGAGAGCAAGAGCGAATATAAGAAGACAGAAAGTGAGTATGTATGAGAGAAAGAGAGAGGAATAAGAGAGAGAGAGAGGTGTATACATGTGTGTGAGCGTGTAAAAGGTTGTGTGTATGTGTGTGAGAGTATGTATGTGTATGAGAGTGTGTACAGAGTGTTGTGAAAGAGAGAATGTGTGGTGTGGGAGGAGTATATTTGTGTATGAGAGTGTGTGACAAAGAGTGTGTGTGTGTGTGTGAGAGAGAGAGGGTTTGTGTGTGACTGTGTGTGTGTGAGATTTTGTGACAAAGAGAGTGTTGTGAGAGTGTGTGAGAGAGAGGACGTGTGTGTGTGTGTGTGTGTGTGAGACAGTGTGTGACAGAGAGTGTGTGGGCGGGGGAGAAAGAGAGAGTGCTAGACCAAGAGACAGAAGCAGATACAGAAAAAGTCTATTAACATAAACAGAGGCAGATAACACTGGATGAGATGCACCCCCAAATGAAAGACATGGGGAGGGACACAAAGACATAGAGGAGACAGGCACCCCCAGAAAGAGGGGTAGACCTGGTCATGTCAGGTCCCGCTAAATGCCCCCAAACCTCTCCCTGAGGGTCTTGCTGGACTTGGCAGCTCTTGGAAAGGACAGGCCACCTAGGGGTTTTAGATGCCTTTACTGTGCCCTCTTCAGGCAGAGAGCAGTCCAGGGTCCAGAAGGCCAGAAATTCCACCTGCAATGTGCCCTCTACTGCCCAAACTCCGGGCAGGGGGATAAGGGAAGGGGGAAGTCAAGGAGACCTGAATGGGGGCCCCAGAGATGGTGGACAGAGGCCCCATCAGAGATCAAAGGCCCAGGAAGAAACAGGGTGTGGGGCTGCCCTTTCACCCATGGCCACTCTTCCCAGCTCCGGCTGCCAGCCGAGTCCGGCCCTGCCACCACCTCCTACGGGCCTTCTTGGCGGGGGGGCACTACTTCAGGCCCTGTCCCCCTAGCCCAGTGGGATTCCTGAGGCCTATGCTAGAGACTTCTCCGTGCAAGCTCTCAGGCTGGCCCAAGTAGGAGAGGAGGCTGTGTCCCCTGCCTGGGCAGCACAGCCACCTGACCCTCAGTAGCATCCACAAGCCTCCTAAGCATCTCTGGGTGCTGTGCCCTGTGCCAAGGAGCAGGCCAGGGAGAGAAACCCATGTGGTGTGGCCTCTGCCCAGTCAAGTCCATGTGGATGGCCACCTCTGAGTCAGGCGGCAGGAGGGGAAAACAAGTAGTAGAACCACTTTCAGACAGGCAGTCAGAGAACCACGTGCCACCCAGATTGGAACAGGCCTCAAAAGTCACAGAGTCCAAACCAGAAGGCCTTCTTTGGCTCTCCTGCCTCTCCTTTGTCTAGCCCCTGCTCACACATCTGATGACAGGGAGTTCATTACCTTTCCAACCTAGTGCTCCCATCCTCAGCCCCGCCTGGCTGTTAGTTTGAAAGCTATTCCTTGCACTGAGTTGTACTCTGCCTCCCTGGAGCTTCCTGCAGCCGGCCCGGCTCTGCTCTCAGAGGCCCCAGGGCCTTCTCGGTCACCTGAGCCACACACAGCTCATCTGAGATTTGGACACAGTGGCCATACCCCCAAAGCCAATCTTGGAGGCAAACGTCCCGGGGAGAGTCCTAGAATTTCTAGACTGAAAGGGCCCTTGGCAATCCACTAGTCGAACAGTTATTCTAACTTGTTTGTTTTTGCTACAGAACTCTTTATTCAAATAGAGCTTTCTGTGGAAGCCCAAAATACCAAACAGAAACCTTCCAGGTTGAGGAGATTATCCCCTCCCCCTGCTTACTAATCATGAACCCTCTACAGGCATATGACTGATCCAGTCCACTTACTGAGCACCTATTATGTGCCAAGCACTCGTACTAAAGCCACATTACCCAATACAGTAGCCACTAGGCACATCAGGAGGCTACTGGACACCATGAAATGTAGCTAGTGCAACCGAGGGACTCAATGTTAAATTTCATGTGATTTTAATTATTTTAAATTTAAAAACAGAAGCAATGTAAAATATTTTTCCCTTGACAAAGGGCCACTTCCTAGGAGGAGCCTTCCTGGATCCTTTTGGTCAAAATCAGGCCCTCGCTGCCTGGCTCTCCCCCTCTGGTGTCACTGCCCATCACAGCACCACCTTTGGAGGGGCTTCGGCTTGTCGGTTTTGCCCGCCAGCCCGTGAGCTCTAGAGGGCAAGCCCTTTGTGACTAGACTCTATTACCACCACCACCACCACCACCCCCCTCCCCGCCCTGAGGCCTGGGCAGAAGAGTGGCACCAGGAAATAGGCAAGTCCTAGCTGGAGGTGACTGCAAAGTGGAATGGAGTGAGCGACACCACCCTACAGAGCCTCAGTCACCTCATCTGAGAAATGGGAGTGAGGATTCCTCTTGGCCTCGTCCCCTTGGCCCGCTATGCCTCTCTCCCTCATGGCCCTTCCCTCAACCTTGCCTCCCGCTCTTCCCAATCCTGTCAGCTTCTAGGACCATCATCAAATCATTCTCCCTTAGCCCCCAGACCACAGACTAGATCACTTCCCAGGTCTTTCTGGGCATCAGGACTTGATCTCAAAGATGATCCAATCCTACAACTAATTCTTGATACTCTTGTACAGCAGCCCCAGCACGTGGTCATCTAGGCTCTACTTCCATGCCTCTAGTGATGGGGTACTCACTACCTCCCAAGGTAGCCCCCGTTTGCCCCAGACCACTCTCACATTTACATGTTCTTTCTTACACTGAGCTGAAATCTCCTCTGCACCTGCTGCACGCTGGCCCTGAAGCCTACACAGAAAAGTCCGATTCCTCTCACCCTCCATGACAGCCCCCCAAATATTTGAAGGCAACGATCCAGTCCCGCTCATTCTTCTCTTCATTGTATCAGAACAACCCTAGAGCCTCAAGGTGTTCTCCAGGTGCTATGATATCCAGACCCCTGTCCATCCAGATTACACCCACCTGGACACATCTCCATCTGTCACTGTCCTTCTTAAAGGTCAATATCCCAAATGGGCCACCGTCCTCAAGGAATGATCTGATGGCACAGAGCAGTCAAGACCAACAACACACCTGCATTCTGACCACTCAATACATTTTTTTTAATTTATTTATTTTAAGTAGGCTCTACACCCAACGTGGGGCTTGAACTCATGACCCCAAGATCAAGAGTTGCAGGCTCTACCAACTGAGCCAGCCAGATGCCCCTGGAGACATTTTAAAGCAGCTTGAGAGGCTAAACAGGGGCCGCTGATCAGAGACTGAAAGCTGGTACAGTGTTCTGCAAACGGTAAAACTGCCCCCCCTCCCCAAAATCAGGACCTGTCTGTTTGGTGGTAAACATCAAACCAGATTTTTTTTTTTTTAATTTCTCCAAAAATCTCTGCTGGGATCCCTCAGCCTGTGAGGGAGCGTCACACAACCCGCCCCTCCACCGTGATCAAACACAGCTGGGCCCCAGTTTGGGCACATCTGCTTCGAGTGCAGGTGACAACGGGAGAAAAGATGACAGCGTCAACCCCATAAACCAACAGAGATGGTAGGCCCACTGCCTCCTGCGATAACGCAGCCCAGCGCCCGCTGAGTTAAACACTTCTGACATCTGCTCTGAGTGTCCAGAACAGGGGAAAGAGGTGAGGGGGTTCTGAAGCCGTGAACCATCCCCACGCACCCCCACAGCTCCAAACGGAGGCCCCAGGCCCAGCCTCTGCACCGTCCGGAACACGCAGACCGCAGGCCAACCCACCGCTGGGCCAACTCATTTTTCTAGTTACAGATCTTAAGTACTTAGGCACGTGCTCCCGAGAACATACATCCCTCACAGGGAGCCGAGAAAGGGAATTGTGCTGAGGAACAGAATAATTGAATCAAGATTTCAGTCACACGGCTCTCAGGCCCTAGACCATAGGCGTTTGTTTTTTTTTTTTCCTTTCCTGACTAAGGTCTTACAGACTCCCAGGGGTCAGCCCCACTGGCAGCCCATCTAGGCCACGGAGAGCCGGGTGAGGGTGGGCCCATGTCCGGGGCGGAGACGGCCAGCTCCAGAGACCCAGGCAGCAGGCGCACACAGGGGCTGAGAAAAACCAACTGGGAAGATTGTCATCTTGGTAATCCCCAGGAGGCCTCTGTACTCCTTCCTTCCAGGCCCAAGGGCAGAGATGAAATGATTCACTTCCTCAAAGCCCCCACCCTCACCACTGCTGGAGGCCTTCTGGGAGACTGTGCACAGCCCTTCTAGAACCCACCTGCTGACCTCTCACTGCAGGGCACCAGCACCCCCTCTCCTCCCGGTCTCCCCCTGCAGAGGGGACGACCATTTGCTCACACCCTGCGCACCCTGCCCTCAGGCATCAGATGTGCATACAGGTCCTCTACACACCACAAAGCTCAGGCACGAGGGTTCTGCCAGGCCCACTTGCCTCCACCCAAGAGGTGGAGATGAGGGCGGGCCAGTGAGAAACCTCCAGTCCCAGCCAGCAGCCTGCCTGCCTCTCCTAGAGCCCTCAGCCCCTCCCCGTGTCCACCCCGCCTGGGGACTCAGGGGCTCGGCGGGCAAACAGGTGCTCAGTGGGCATCTTCGCTTCCACCCCTGACTGATCCGCCCCACAACAGAGCCCGTCGGGTTCATCCCGGACAGGGCTGCGTGGGCATCTCTTACCTTCATCTCTCTTGCGCTTGTTGGTGTCGGCGCTGGGGGACGTGATGCCCAGGATGCCGCTGATGGAGTACGAGGAGCCGGCCGAGTCCGTGCTCACCGACGACACCTGCGTCACGGAGCCCGTGGACACTGCGCAGAGGGAGAGGGGCGGTCAGGGCCCGGCAGGAGAGCTGTGGGGGCGGGCGCTTCGGGCCAAACAAAGGCACTCGCCCTGCACTGGGCTGATGCGTGCGACTGCCTGCCTGCCCTGCGGAGCCGGGAGTGCGGGACACAGCGAGTGTGTGCTGAGGACACTCACCCTAGGGCAGCCCCTACACCTGGGCGATGCGAACTGCCCTCAGGGGCCGTTTGCCCAGGTTTCCTACTGCTGGGGGTGGTGAGAGGGAGAGGATGGGCAGCTAGGAGGACTGGCAGTGCAGAAGGGAGCATGGGACAGTGTCATAAGGGCACTAGCTCAAATCCCAGCCTGTCCAAGGATGCAGGAAGCAGGGGAATGGAGAAGAGAGAGAGAGGGGAGCCGGGGCCCACCACCAGCCAGTGCTTAAAAAAAAAGACCTAGACTACTCATTAAGCAGGTTCATTCCTTGCTGCATATCCACCCATCCATGCAGACATAAATACCTGCACACTCATACACTCAGCCAACAAAACTCCAAATGGCAAACCATTCCTTCTTTTTATAGTTCCTCACTGTCTTTTCTCCTTCCAGTTTACCTGGATTTTAATATTTAATATTAATTATATAATAATGATATGATATATAATAGAATATATATATAGTGCATACATCATATATATTGATATACATAATAATGATAACTAACGTTTTCTGAGAACTTACTCTGTGCCAGGCATTACTGAGGCATTGTTTTATTTAATTCTAAGAACAATCTTATAAGGGAGGCAATGTTATTATCTCATTGGAAAGTAAGGAAACCAAAGCTCAGAGAAAGATAAGTGACTTGTCCAAGGCCACAGAACTCAGAAGCTAAAGTCTGAACCCCTAGAGTAACCTGTTCCTCGTTAAGGAATCATGAAAAACAATCCTATGCTTCACATTAGTGCAGTGTTTTTCTATTTGATGGTTGCAACAACCTAAAGTGCTATTATTTACCTCATTTGATAAATAAGGCTTCACAAGGTGAAGGGATTTGCTCAACGTCATCTAGCCAGTTAGCAGGAGCACTAGGACTTAGCCTCGGGTCTAGACTTGAAGTCTAGATTTCCCCTGTCCAGAAATGTGGGGGCCGGGGTTAGTGACTTATTGTGACTGAGGCCAGGTCTCTACATCCCTAAGGATAAGCACGGGGGAGGGGAGGTTTTGTGCAAGTTTCACATTAACTCCTAACCCCAGAGTCCAAGGGAAAGACCAGTCAGTCGTCAGGGTCTTCGGGAGCTATCCAGCTGAATTTCCATTTCTGGGCTGTGGGAATTCTTTCTTGGTTCATTAAAGCCTACAAACCAATCTCAGACACATTTCCTTGGGCTATAACTAGCTGGAGGCAGGTGAAGCCGCCTTTGGCTCTAAAGTGTAGAAAATTACAAGAAATGGTGGTGATTGCGTGAGAAGCTGTTTGGTGCTTTCCTTGGAGCATATCCAGCTCTTACTTCTACAGACCTAGAGGGAACAGTGTCTTTCTTCTCATATTTGAGTTAGATTTTTAGATCTTCCTTAGGAGACACAGAAGTAGAAATCGTTAACTTCTCTTTTCCTTCACCAGAAGAAGCTCCTCAAAATAGATTTATGCAAATCTCACAACCTTTTCTGTATTAAGGTGCAAAGAACAGAGGAAGAAGATCACAAGTCATTTGGTACTTTAAAAAACAACAACCACGTATGACCAAGGCTCACCATGTCGCTGACAGAGCCAATGATATTTTGTGATTGCACTAGACTCAAAAGACCCAAATTCCAATTCTGGCTCCACCACTTATGAGCAGGGTGCCCTTGGGCTAGTTATTTAATCTCTCAACTTCCGTTTCCTCTGCCCTCGATAAATTTGTAAACTATAAGGGGCTGTACACATGTAAGATAGGTTTTTTATAAAAATTTCTGAAACAAAACAAAGCATTCTGCTGACCTACAAGTAGAATTGTTCTTCTAACCCAACTGAAAGAATAGTATAAGTTACTCTTAGTCTGATATTCATTGTTCCGTGATCTGAAATAGTTAAAGCTACAAGTGAAATCTCAGCCATAAACATTTCCCCAGGAACCCTCCTCAACCCTCTTCAGCCCAGCTCAACAGAGCTGGTAGTTTCCTTCCTTTGGCTCACACAGTACCCTCTACTTTCTTCTTGAGCCTGAGCTCAGTGTTTTGCAAACTTCTCTTAGTTGCAGTCCCCCATTAGACTGAGAAGCCCTGGAGAATGGGGATTAGGTCCTGCCTCCTTTAAAATACTAGTCTCTTGCAAAGCAGGGGCTTAGCAAACACTTTTTGAATGGACTACTAAAGAACTATTTATTTCTTTTAATTTAAATTCAATTAATTACCATATAATGTATTATTTGTTTCAGGGGTACAGGTCTGTGATTCATCAGTCTTATATAATTATTTTAGGGGCACCTGGGTGGCTCAGTGGGTTAAGCATCTGCCTTCAGCTCAGGTCATGATCCCAGGGTTCTGGGATCGAGCCCCACGTAGCTTCCTGCTCAGCGGGGAGTCTGCTTCTCCCTCTGCTCCTCCCCCTGCTTGTGCTCTCTCTCTCTCTCAAATAAATAAAATATTTTTTAAAAAAAGAATTATTTTATGGTAGGGAGGAATTCTCTCTTACCCTTATCCAAAGAGGCAAACACGGAGGACCAGAAACCTCAGGGAGCACCTAGTTTGTGCACCTCAGTCCACAAATGGGGAAACTAAGGCTCAGAGAAGCAAAGGGACTTACACAGTTCACCGGATGAGTTAATGGCAAAGCTGGAAGTATAAGCCTGGCGTCTGCCCATCCCCCATCACCACGGGGAGTTCAAGTTTGCAGTTAAAGAGGGAGTGACAAAGATGTGGAAACATTAGACAGTCTGAGGCATTATTAAATGACAGTGACAGGGATTGTCAGAGGCTTCCTGAATGGCCACCACTTTCTTATAGAATAACCTTCCCCCCAGAGGTGTTTCCTTTATCCCAAGTGGCGAAATAACGTGTCTTAAATAGACACATGTCACTGACATCTCACAGTCTTTGCGGGGAAGGAAAGGCACGGAAACTTCCGGATTCTTCAATAGTAAGAAATAGGACCCCCACGCTTACAAGTGGCCCTTGCTCAGACTATTCCCCGTGAGTGTCAAAAACCCCACTGCAGCCCTCAACAATTCATGGAGTACATGAGATCAAAGCGAGAGAGGGAGAGAGAGAGAAAGAGAGAAAGTTTGGGAAGTTTTGCCACATCTTCACTCAAGACTGCAAGTGCACAAAGAATTGTGGAAGGGCTGGTTAATAGAAGAAAAAAACACATTCAAAACTACTTACTGACTAATGATGCAGAAAATGTTATGAATAAGTATCCCTTTCTTGATTTATTACTTTAATTATCTGACATTCTATAGACCCCCATTAGTGGATTTTTTTTTTTTTTTTTGGCTTAGATTTCAATTTTCTGTCTCATGGTGAAAGCTATTTATCATAATAATCAGTAAAATTCAAAACCTTTTAGCAGTATTTATAAAATTCATTTACCAGGTTCAGCCCTTGGAGAATGACAAAGAAGGCGCATTAGTACGTGTGCCGAAGTGTTTTATGCAGAATTATCTGTCCATAAGAATGATTAAAAGTTCTTTAGACTATTTGGAACCCATTAGATTTTTAAATTTTTTTTAAAAGTTCTTCTTACCTATGCTGTGACTGGAAGCTGGGACCGGCTGGTTGGGTGGTTGCTGTACTTTCGTCCGGATAATCCTGTGGACAGTTGGGAAAGAAAATAATGGCTATTTACCATCATCGAGAAGATATCTCAACTAGCTATGCACGGACAACCAGAAAAGCCTTATCAAGCTGGGGCAGAGGAGGAGGGAGGTTATACCCTAGGCTGGGAGTTAGGGGGTTAGAAGAGCTATGGACTAGTCCCAACTCAGCCCCTACCTCCCTGGGTGTCTTTGGATAACTTGCACCCCTGTCTGGGATTCGAGTGCCTCTTCCGTAGAAAAAGGATGATATGTTAGTGTTATGAATGGGCATCTTTTTCTCTGGAGCAGCTCCAGCACCATAAAGAACTCCCTGAGCGACGTTAGAGAGTTTCTTCCCTTCCCCGGACCTCTGCCCCTTCTCAGCAGAATGACTGAACCAGGTGACCTCTCTGTTCCCTGGGGGCCCACATGCTCTGGTTTCTCTGCCTTAGAGAGCCACATGAGGAGTCACATCCCCACCTGTTAAAAATTATCAAAGAAGCGGATGTGTGTTGCTCTCAACCTAAAAAGGGTTTAAAGTGCTGGCTTGGCTTTGCTACGAGGAACGCTCCAAAGCTGCCTTGTACAAAATCTCATGGTTACGCTCCAACAGGGCCAGAAGCCAGGGGTGTCCTGGCTTGTCTTTCCAGAGACCTTGCTCTAGTTCTAATATGATGAACTTGATTGTGACCCTGGGCAAGTCCATTCCGTTGTGGGCCTCAATACAACAAGGGAGTTGGAACAGACCACACTACTTGCTTTAAGTGATTAAATCCTCTTTTGGGGGGAAAAAATCTTCCAGAAAATCCCACTGTATAAAAGGGGTAACAGTGGTACTGTCTTCCCTCTGCACCTGCTGGCTCCAATGTTCCTCTGCAGAACACTGGGCTCTGGGAAGCTTAGGCTGTAAATTTCTTTCTGGAACAACACACTCATATGGGTGTCCATGAGACCCCAAGCCCTGCGTGTCATAGAGTAACCAACCTGGCCAGGCCAGAAGCCCCTGTGGGGTCCACAAGAAAGTTCCTTCCCTGGCATTTGGGAGAAGGGTGGGTGGTAATACAATGTTCAGCTTCTTTGGAAAAGTTCTACTCCACCCTCCAACTATTACCTTTTAAAAGAACACTTACTAGAATTCTTCTTAATTATAAAAGCAATTTGTGCTCATTGCAGACTTTTAGGACAATAAATATAAAGAAGACATCTAAAAATCACATTTCAGTGTATTTCCTTTATGCTAACATTCCTATGCATATTAGGAAATATCCATTTTCTGTTAGCAAAATCAAGATTAAACCATGTACACAGTTTGTATCCCGCTCTCTTCACTCAATGCCATAGGAGAGGCTTTTTCACATTCCAGACCATTATTTCGGGAAGTCCAAGTTGCAAGCTGCACGGGGTCTCCAGCCTGTACAAATAGAGAGCAGTGAGGATGCCCTCACTGGGTTATGGCCTCTGCTCTCCATGATCTCACAGCTCAGTGGTGGGCACCCAGGCTGCTCAGCATGCTCGGCTGAGAGCCTGGAACGGACATTTCCCTTCATACCACAGCCCAACCACGGGGTCCTCTGGAGTCCAGGCCCCTTGAGCCTCCAGGGTCCTTTGCCCTTTTCTATGAGTCGGTGTAAGTGTTGCATCAAATGCATTCGGTGTTTGTTTTCTCCAATATTCGAAGTGCTTATTTTAACTCAGCAAACGTGGAGCATATTCACAAGGACCTGGGAATGAGGTAGTCTTTTGGAACCACCTGGAATTAAGCTAGAATCTGATCTAATTTTTGTATTTTTGTGTATGTCACCTTCTCTGTGGATATATGTGTGTTTGTCTACAGAGATATGGCTTGATGCGAATATATGGATATACCAGATGTAAATACAGTTTATCTATGTTACGGTTTATGTATATACAAAAATATGGTAAAATATATCAGAACTATTTCCCATTACTTTCAGCATAAAGTCCTAACTTTTCAAAGTATTGTCTGGCCATTAAATTTAAGCAAACAAAGAAAATTATATTTTCCTTTTAAAATATTTATAAATCGTTTGGTAAGACATTATCAATTGTTATAAATCATCAAGAGGCAGCTGCAGCATATTGATTAAATACACAGGCTCCACGGGGCGCCTGGGTGGCTCAGTCGTTTAAGCGTCTGTCTTGGGCTCAGGTCATGATCCCAAGGTCCTGGGATCGAGCCCCGCATCAGGCACCCTGCTCAGCGGGGAGCCTGCTTCTCCCTCTGCTTCTGTCCCTCCCCCTCAAAGGATAAATAAAATCTTTTTTTTTTAATTATATAAATAAATAAATACACAGGCTCCAGAATCAGAGGTTGAATCCCAGTTTTCCAACTTGCCAGCTGCATGGCCTTGAGTAAATTACTTAACCTCTCTGTGCCTCAGTTTCTTCATCTACAAAGTGGGGCTAAGAATCATTCCTACCTCCTAGGGTTATTATGAGAATTAAACTAATTAATAATTTAGAATAGTGGCTACTGCATAGTAAATTCTCTATAAATGTTAGCTGTTATTTTCAGTAGTATCTTCATAACGACTAAAGACCAGCTTCAACCTTAAAAGGTTAGTATTTTCCACGAATGCCTTAAAAACACATGGGATCCCCCCTGGGAGTTGGGGAGGGGAAAGCAGCCATCCCCACACCCTATTTTAAGGCTGTAGTGCGGTTGTCCTTTATAGGCGAGACCAAAATATAGGGAACCCGCCAAAGCTGTCCCCAGGGATAGAGATTTTGCCCATCTGCTTGCAGCAGCTGCCAAAAAAAGAACAAAGAGCATTATCTTCCGCTGAGAAGAAATGGTAGTGGGAAGAACAAGACTAATTGAATCATAGCAGTTCTTTAAAAATTTTAAATTAACAAGCAATCATCAAGACTTGTCACAATAAGAGTCACACTCCAGACCTTTTCTAAACCAGAGACAGCCTGGCTAACTGGCACTTAACACTAAAATGTCTAACCTCTACGTTGCTGAGCATGAGCATGACCCTGGGTGCCATGTGAATATCCTAGATCGTCCAACAGGGAAGAAAGTTCAGCAATCAACCAGTTCCTCCAAATGGGGAAACCAAAGCCCAGAGTGCTCCAGTGACTTGCCAGGGTCACACAGCAGGTCAGCCCAGACTTCCAGGTTCCATGCCTAAGCACTTTCCTTTGGACCACATTCAAAGGAAGTGATCCCCCTGCTAAATATTTCCTACAGGAAATATTGGATTCCAAATCCATTTAGAAACTGAAGGACTAACGTCCCAGGGACTTCAGGTATTACAGGCATGTGTAAGGATCCGATTTCAACATCACCCTCACTTCTTTGAAAGGCTAGGTCTTCTCAGACACATTCCCCCCACCGCCCTCCATACACAATTACACTGAAAGAGAAAATCATGGTGCCTTTAAAAAAGAAATAGGAAGACAAGGCTGAAGAGATCCCCATATCTACAGAACTGATCAAACTGCCACTGGGCACTAAGAATCTCGGGCCATCAGCTGTGCTAAGAATCCACAACCAGGAGCACCTGGGTGGCTCAGTTGGTTGGGCGTCTGCCTTCAGCTCAGGTCATGATCCCAGGGTCCTGAGATCAAGCCCCACATCGGGCTCCGTGCTCAGCAGGGAGCCTGCTTCTCCCTCTCCCTCTGCCTGCCTGTCTGCCTACTTGTGATCTCTCTCTGTCTGTCAAATAGATAAATAAAATCTTTTTAAAAAAGAAAGAAAGAAAGAAAGAAAGAAAGAAAGAAAGAAAGAAAGAAAGAAAGAAAGAAAGAAAGAATCCACAACCAAGGGTTCAACTGGACCATACTGGGAGAGGACCCACAGGGGACACCCAGGCCGGCAACTGAGGTGGAGAAGAAAGAGGGAATGGGTAAACAATCTCAGAAGTCTTGCTGCCCAAGTTCAGAGGAAGAGTAGAGTTTACAACTATCGTCCCCCAGGCCACGTCCATCCCTGAACAAGCTTTATTTGGCTTGCACGGTTACTTGTTTTCATTTGAATTAGTTGCCAATATTTGCAAGGTGGGAGCTTTTACATAAATACATGGATTTGTAGCTTCCCTTGAAAAATCCAAACACCTAGCCGTGCTGACCCCACGTTCTCACATGATAACAACCAATTGGTGCTAAAGAGAACTGTCCTTCTAACTGGGAATGCCACCCACGGTGCCCACCACTTGGCCCCTGATTTAGAGCCACAGGTCTCGAACAGAAGGCAGGCTCCATTCCACCTGTCTCTGTCAGCTCTCGGACAGTCCCCTCCAACGGACACTCAGGATGGATTCTAAAAATCCTTGGTGCAGCTTCGGCAGCATCCCAGCGCTTCCTTGTCCTTCGGAAGCCACAGAATAACAAGACACTTGGCTTGTGTCCCAGGAAATCTCCCACACGCTCAGCACAACAGGTGCGATGGCACTTAACTCCATGTGGGTCAGGGATTCCCGGGCTGGTCTCCCAGAAGACAGCAGGAAGGCATACACTTGTGGGGGTGGACACTGGAGATGACACTGTGGCCCCTGGAATAGCTCCCAATCCAGTCACCACTCCCTCCTTAGCTGTTTGAAATAAGGGAATCGTGAGAAGTTGCCCCCAAGGGAGGCAGGGGCTGGGAGAGGAATCTATGGATATTTGCAAGACAGTTCTTTCGAAACTGCATTCATTTGAACGCAGTGCAGAAGCTTTGCCTTCGTATGGAAAATAGAACTGCGTGCTGGGATGGCTCAGGCTTTCTGGGGCAGTGGGGGGCGGGCAGGCAGCAACAGACAGTGTCCCGCACCTCGTCTATCTGCATTGCTGGGTTGGTTGGCTAAAGACCACAAAGAGCTCTGGGTGAGGAATGGAGTAAGGAGCCAGAGTGTGCTCCCAGAGAAGAGCCCCCAGAGGGGTGCGCAGGAGAGGGCTACGGGTCCCCGAGGGAGCTACAGACAGGCTGCAAAGCACAAAGGCTGCCAAGTGCACAGAGATGGAGTAGGAATGACTGTTTTACTCCCCCCTGCCTCTCTTCCGTCAGATCCTCAGTCCTGTCACTGGCAGAGTCCTCCAGGGCAGTGCAAAGAGACAGGCCCTCCTCTTACCATCAGGGAACCTAGGCTCGACTCCCAGCTCCACCTCAAAATCATCATTCCTCTGCTCTCCCCTTCTGGGCCTCAGTTTCTTTACCTGCCACAGAACAGAGTTAAGCCTCAAGGGCTGTAGGAGACCACAGGTGTGAAAACACCTCAGAGGTACAGCCCCCGCTGGGGACACGCGGGAGGCCCTGAGGCTGGCCACGGCCCCAGCCACGAGCAACCAGCAGGCAGAGCTGCACAGGAAAGCTCCAAGCACAAAGCATCGGCTGCTCCACGGTTTCCCTAGACACTCATTCAAGTACCCCTTACAGCCTTCACCCCCTCTGTCAAGCTATGTGCTCTATTTATTTCATCTGTTCCTTTCAAGTAACTTACTTTTTGACTTAAATAGACTTCTTTTATGAGGCAACACTAGTTCTTTATTGTAAAGGGGAGGGATAGTCCATAAAGTTCACACTGACTGGCTTGGTGTTCTAGTTATATTTTTCTAAAGTCCATTAAAATAAATTCATCATAAAATAATTTTCATCCTTGTATTACAGAAGGGCTGGAGCCCTGCAAATGAGTTATGCTTGTCCTGTAAGGCATTTTTTTTCACTGAAATTAGTCACCCTCATTTAAAAACATGGAGGTTTTATATACACAAACACATAGATACATGCACACACTAATCCTAGTTTCCAGATTCCCTTTAAGAGTGGAAAGATTCTGGCAAATCCTGGGCCTGCTTTCCTGGCAGCATTCAGCTGGTGCTGAGAAGCCCCTGCCCCTTCAATACTGCTGTGCTGTCTGTTTGCCGCAGACCCAACCTTTCCCTATCACCTCACACCTGGCCCGCTTCACTGCCCAGCCACAACAGGCATTAGAGTTTGGGACCCCCATGGGCAACCTAAAGTTATCTTTCAAACCACCAATTACATGTACACCCTACACTGGGAAATCCGTGGGCCCCCAAAGCCTGACCATGGGTTTGGCAGAAGTTTCTTTGCAGAGGAGGCTTCTGCTGCCGCATTGCTCATAGGGAAAAAGTCACGTTGCTTTGCGTGATGGAAATCCTGCAATGAGCCAGAAGCAGGGGACTCACAAAGCACATTGGAGCCCCTCATAATCCAGAAAAAGAACAGGAGTATTCTCCGCCCCCCAAACCCGCCACAATAGTTGCTACCTCCTCAGCTAATTTGGGCTGACCAGACTTCTAATCCGCACCAGAATCCTGTCCTAGACAAGGAGGCCCTCTAGAACAGAGACTAAGAGACAGCGTGCCCAATTCCCTCTCTCTTCTCAGCACCTTGCATGACGTCGGGGCCAAGGTAAAGATTTGCTGAGAGAAAGAAAACAGGCTAACGGTGATGAAATAGCAGGACTCAAACATCAACACAGACCCTGACACAGTGACTCTGCGCATTGGAGTCACCACAGAAGGAACAACCAGCAGGCCCAGAAGGGAGCTCTGAGACATTCTGGTCTAACCACCTCTTTCTGCCGGAGGCGAGGGGTCTCCTATGCCCAAGTAGGCTCTGCACTGACAAGGGTCGCCTGTGACCTTGGAGAAATGGGAACTGGTCAAGTTTTCGGTCTGCTGGCTTCTCTTCTCTTTGTGGAGTTTAGACAACAATCATTTCTATTTATCTTACAACTTCATCCTTGACCTCTGTGGGTTTAGATGGAGTTGAGACTGCACCATCTACAATAGAAAACTTTCTTTCAGGAATTTTTAAAGCTCTGAGAGCTCCGTTAGATACTTCCTGGATCAGACTGCAGAGTAGAAAGTGCCTCTGCAGCTCCCAGGACGATCCCATGCCTGGTATTCACGGTATTTCTCTGGTTTTTTCTCTCCATGGGTGAGATTGAGGGCAACTGGGTAGAGGGCAGCCCCCTAACTCCACAGCATCTTAGTGTCCTGGATGTCACTCTTGGAGATCACAGACCCACATCAGAACCTCCAAAGTCTGGGGCTCTCAGAGACAGGAAGAGCTTTGTCAAGGTCACACTTGGAGGTTGTGGCAGAGCTGGGACAAGGAACTAAATCCTCCAACTTCAAGTCCAGACTCTGTTTTCCACACTCAGTGGCTCAACCTCTGCCCAAACTGAAGGCGGGGATTTTCTTCCTGGGAAGCTCTGCTATAGGCCAGTGCTAAGACTTTGAGCATGGGCTTACAAGGAAGTGACATTTGTGGGGCCCGATCAGGACAATCCCCTGCTAAGTTCTCCACACACAGAGGCGGGTGGGAAAGTGAGTGATAAAAATCACTCTGGGCTCAGAAAAATCTCAAGCAGCCTGGGTACTGACATGGCCTTCCCTCCCTGGGCCTAGAACTCCTGCCCACTTTGGAAAGACGAGAAAGGCGATAGAGAGATCTATTGAGGCCCTGTTAGCCCCCCTCCTGTCTGATAACCCCTCAGGGGCCTTAATGAATGGAGAGACCAGATCCTTAGGAAAAGCACCCGCAGAGCCTCCAGGATACCCCATTCCACCCAGATCCCTAGCCCCCCCACAGGCACCAGCCCCTCACCTGTTGATGGAACTGACGCTGGGCACCGTGTCATTGTCACACACCCGTTCCGCCAGCAGCCGGTCCCTGATCTCCCAGGCAAACATGGTGGGATTTTGGCGTTTATACTCAGCGATTTTTTCCACCACTTTGGGCGTGGCGACCTTTGGTTTGGATCCTCCAATTACCCCAGGCTTGATGCTCCCCGTCTCATAATACCTAGGACCCAAGGAGAAAGGAGCTTAGCCATGAGGAACCAGCAAAATGGACCAGCAAAATGGATGTTTGCAACAAAATAGCTACTCTGTCCAGAAACCATCTGGATCTGTGCCGTCCAGTTTAGCAGCCACTAGCCATACGGGGCTTTTGAACATTTGAAATATGGCTCATTTGAATTGAGGTGCACTATAAGCATAAAATACACACCAGATTGTCAAAACTTAGTAGAAAAAAAGAACGTAAAATCTCTCATTAATAATTTTTATATTGGTTATATGCTGAAGTGATCACACTTTTCATCTACTGGGCTAAATAAGATACATAAAATTCATTTTACCTGTTTATTTCCCCCTTTTTAAATACACTACCAGGAAATTTTAAATTTCAAACTCAGCTCACATTCTATTTCTATCGGACAGTGCTGGTCCGGATGCTATGCATTAATTAGTTAATTCACTCTATCACATTCATCTACCATTTTACAGTTTACAGAAAACTTTCAAGTCAGCTTTCCCATTTGATCCCCACAACAGTTCTAAAGCACATAAATATTTTGAACAAATGAAAAGAAAAATGAATGAATAGGTCCCTATTGGTAGGTATAAAACAGAGATCCATAGAGGTTAAATGGCTTGTCCAGGATCACACAAGACCCACTGGCCAAACCAGGATGGAGGCCCGGCCTCCTGAGCTAAAATTTCCCCCAGAAAGTTGGCTTGTGCCTTTAATTTACCAGCACTCCCATCCCTTAGCAGATTCCATCTGCATTCTGTGAAACTGTCCCCTAAAATGCAACCTTTTTTTTGCCATAAGATTAAAATGATAACCCTAGTATAAAACTAAAAGGAGTGTTGGATTCCAGAATTAACTGGAAATATATATATAAGTCAAAACCCAAGCAATCAAAAAAAAGCCAACCACAAGTCACTGCAGCTCTTCCAGGGAACTCCCCTGAGGTAAATCGCTGTTTCTAAGGACATTTCCATGCTATCAGCTCTTCCTCGTTAACACAAATAGGATGTCAGGGTTTTACAGTAAAACCGAGACCGGGGAGAAGAGTGCCGTGAAAGATCATTCCAGGGGAAAAAATATTACTTGATTCCTTTTCTGAATCTGAGCCTTTACTGGATGTCTCTCAACATTTACAGAGAAATTCTTGACTTCTCTTGCAAAGGAGATTATCTTGCTGTTGAGAATTTCTTTAGCCAAGAAGACATTTTAGAAATGACTGTTAATTTTTTTTTTTAAGTAAACTCTGCACCCAACGTGGGACCAGGACTCAAGACCCTGAGATCAAGAGTCGGACACTCCACCGACTGAGCCAGCCAGGCGCCCCCATCACTGGTAATTTTTCAACCTATAAACCAAGAGTTTATAACAGGTAAGGGAAAGAGGTGATTCTCCTATGGATGGATGGGAAGTGTTACCCAAGAACAATGACTAGTTACATTTAAAGAGATGTTGAAATTCTCAGTCTGGGTAAATCTAGTTAGGGCCAAGTTAGTGGATATTCTAGAAACAGATGAAATAATTTGGGAGCAGTGATGAAGAAGTGGAAATTCTGTTTTTCATTGAGAAAAGTGAGTCATGTACAAATATGAACCATAAGGAAAAACTCAACCTATCCTCCCTCTTTCTGTAATGACCAAAAAATTGTAATTAATCGCAAAGAGGCTTTAAGAACTATCCAAGAAAATGTTATTTTGCCAGAAGGTTAGAAAGGCACCCAAATCAAGGCACACAGCAATCTCTGCAGCTTCCAATTATCCTTCCAATTTTACAATAAAAAGTCATTTCTTACTATCAACAACACAGTAACTCCTTATTTAGGCACAGTGCTCTAAAGTTTATACAGAGCTCTTCCTCAAATTATCTGGATCCTCACATCAATCCTAAGAGGCCAGTGGGTTTTATTTATGGAAGGGGAAACTGATGATTAGAAGAGTAAGTGACTTGCCCAACTTCCTTCTGGAAGTCAGAGCCAGTCCCAGCTCTCAGATCTGACTCTGAACCCAGTCTTCTTCCCACTAGAGCAAACTTCTGCTTCGACTGTGAAAATGAAAACAACGATGATGTTGATGATCCCTTGCAACTGTAGAAAGCTTTCCCGTTTACCAGGCAGTTCACATGCATCTTTGCACTCACTCACTAGTCACAGAGTGCCAGTTATAGGCACTGTCTTGGGGCAGAGGCTACAGACACAGAGACAAACCTGGGCTGAGTACTCAAAACATACTAGTGGAATGAGCCGGCAATATTCCCGCAGCAGCAGCGAGAGCAGCGGGAGGGAGCTGCCCCTCCCCCCAGCCCCTGTCCCGCTGGTCTGGCTGGGGGTGGCAGCACCCAGGGCTCTCCGAGCAGGGCCAACCACAGCAGGTCACAGCCTTGACACGAGACCTCTGTCTGCCTTTTGACTGACCCATCAGCCAGGCCCTTAGAAGGCAACCCTGACACCCCAGGGGAAACCCCAGTTGGCAACCGTGCAAAGTGAGGAATCGGACTGAAGAATTGCTCTTCCCTCTCAGCACAACCACCACTCAGCCTCTTGGCTTACACACAACAGACAGACGGCCGCCGCCAACACACGGCACGCTAGTTTGGGAGTAAAGAAGTGGGCGTGGTAGTCCGTGCCTCTGACACTAACAAGCTGTGTGACCTTGGCCAAACCTCTTAGCCTCTCTGGGCCTCTGTTGCCCCATCTGTATAATAAGGGGAGGATGTCTGCCCAGCCTGCCTCACAGGACGCAGGCAGAAATGCAGAATGGGTAAGAAAAAGCTTTGCAAAACATAAAGAGCACGTGTTGCGGATTAAAATCCTCTGAGTGTTTATTACTGTGTAACATACCACCCAGTTCCAAACGGTCTGAACCCCCCCAGCCAGGCTCCAGTGAAAGAAGACAACAACCAGGCTTTCTGGGTGGATTTAAATGGGCCTCACATGCCACCAGGCTCCTGAGCCTCGAGCTCTGTGGACTGAATGCCCACACTCCTGGCAAACCGCCACCTTCCCAAGATGATGGGGGTCTCTGCCTGCCCCAGGGACTCTGCCTGCCTTGTCATGCAGCCTCTGAAAACCACGGCCACCACACACAACACACTCTCTATAATCTGTCACTCCAAATGCGCCCATCAAATTCTTCGGTGACCAAAAAAAAAAAAAAAAAGTCAGTGGATGGAACAACCCCAGTTCAGAAATTCCCAGTCACACTGTTTTAGGGCTGAACTTGTTTCTTAAAAGGCAGTTCTAATTAGAGTGACATTTTGTCCACTGTGGTTCTTAGTTATGAAAATAATGAGCTATGAAATTCCAATTTATTGTTGACAACTTAAACGGCCAGGCACCGGAGCGGCTCATAACTTCCGAGTGCCACTCTACCTAGTGACAAATCTATTCTGGGCCTCGGGAGGCTGCCGGCTGGGCCTGGGAGGGTCCTTGTCCCCTTCAGTCTCCAGGGGAGATCTGGAGGGCTCCCGGGCACCAGAACATGAGGACTCGGCATCTGGACGTCCCCTCTGAGAAGGGCTCGGCATCTTGCCCTGAGAAGATTTCAAACAGCAAGCAAGATGTCGGCTCAACAACAATGTCTCAGCAAAAACAAAGGAAAGGCCTTCTTTTTTCTCTCTCTCTCCCTCAGTGCAATGAAGAGGCTTCCCAAGAAGATAGCTAAGATCCACTTGGCTCTCAAAGTCTGACACTGAGATAGTCTAAAATATTTCTTTCCTCTCTCTCTCTCTCCTTCTGTCTGGTCTTCACTGCTCTATTCTAGTCTATTCTCTGTTTTAAAATCAATCATTCTCTTTTCTCTTCATCTCCCTCTCCTCTATTTTTCTTCTTTTATCCTCACTCTCATCCTCCTGCCTAAAACCACCATCTAACGAGAACACCATGCTGATGTCCAGCCTTCCTCCTTGAACTCTGGCTGGGGCTCATTTGCTGCCAAGTGCTAAACAGGAGTGGAGCCCAGAGCCTCCCCGGCTGCGAGGTGACCTGGGGTGGGCAGGGGATAAGGAATAAAACACAAGGATCAAGGTCCCCAAAGGGGATGCTAGACCCCTGGCCTTGAAACTTCTTCCCTTGGCCTCCAGTACGGCTCCCCAAGGTTAGAAACTGCTATTCCCTCCATCTAAGAGAATTTCTTAAATTCCAGCAGATGAAAGGGAAACAACATGCAGAAAATCACAATGTCACTGACATACTTCAAGTATTTTTTTTTCTATTCAGGCAACTGTTCTCAAATCATAATGCAAGCTACAGGACCAAGGTTGTTTTCTGACCTGGGGAGAAAAATCCTGAGAGACCACTGAACAGCTAGACCTGAGAATACTCTGGCTGCTAGGGCAGACCTCTAACAACTTCACATGCCCAGAAAAAAACCCGTGGTTTTGGCTTTGGGATATGGTGAGATGCCGATGGTCTAAGAGTCCTTGAGGCCTCCTCCCAGTCCGAGAGGACTGACTGGCTGGATGGACCTGGGTCAGTCACTTGACCTCTGTAGATTTGTTTCCTCATCTTAAAACATGCTTCCCTGGATCATACTGAGGTTCTCCTGAGAAAATAAACAGGAGTACTCGAAGGCTGGGCTATCTAGCCCTCTGGGAGAATTGGCATCGTTAGTATTTTGCTGGCAGCAAATCGACGGGTCAAGTGGCAACTTTCAAATGTCAGATTTGAGAGTTAGTGTGTGTTTGTTTTTTGTTTTTTTTTTCCTCTCTAATATACACTTAGGATGCCTGTCACTATGAAGGAAACGAAACATATAAGGAGGAAAATACTACAGCCCAACATAAGACGGTTGATGATACCCCAAAACTGAAAATGACAGCTGACCTTTAAAAAAAGAATGTGCTTTTTGAAAACGTTAAAATAAAACATTGAACTTGATAATGTGATTTTATAACTTGTGGATTTTTCACCCAGCCCTGCTCAGGTCTCGGGCTCACCCAAGATGTGTAAGGGAAATTCCCAAGAACCTCTTACTCGTGGGTCCTTTGGAATAATTCACCAGGCTTTCAGAAAACATATCATTCCTCCTGATTGAGTCACCTCATTCCACATGTCATTTGAAACGGGGGGGGGGTTTCCCAGGGCTACTTTGAATTGAATGGCCTTAAGAGGGATTCGCAAATTCCAAAGTACTATGCATGTTAGCGAAGTGCTACCATGATTTTCAATATGACGCAGGCACATTGGACAGCTGCTGGGTCATGTTTGAGGTCGTTATTTGAAAAATCAAGGGAAGGCTGTAGCTCCTGCCTTTACCTGCCAAGAATTTTGCTGACACAACCATGGCTGACTCGAAGCTGCCTTGAGATGTCGCACGGCCTGACACCTTGATGAGCAAGTTCCACTATCCTTTGGCGGACTACATCCGGGAGTGGCCGTCCATTCACAAAAACCCCCCCAAGCTGATTCACTCCTCCATGTCCTGAAACAGATCAGAAACAAAAGGCGAGGGAAAGGGTGGTTAGAACCAGTCACATAGTACCAGAAGCGCTGTTACAAGCACCCAGAGCCCCTCTGATCAGAAATGGCCGCAGGCTGGATATCTTGAGCCTGGAGTCTGATCATGCAGGCTTCACGAGCATCTTGCTTTTAAAAATTAACCTTTGCCTTTGTCCATCTTCAGCCAGTCAACCGGGCTATTGATAAAAAGCATCCCCATACTATGTTTCCTTTAGTTGCTAGCATCTGCCTTGTAATTTTTTGTTAACAACGGAATATGTAAAAGACCCCAATCTACACTAGAGACATAACTTATTACATGCATGATGCTGAGGTCTAAGGAAGATCCTGGGGAGAAATATGTTTTAAAATACACCAAATGTAAAGAGATTTTCAAAAACAAAACTCTTTTCCTTTTAACAAATATCTGTAAAAGTGAAAAAGACTACTCCAATAAACCTAGATCTCAGGGGGAAAAAAAATGGGTTGTTTTTTGTTTTTTTTTTTAATCAGCAATCTGATTCAAGGGCTAAGGACTTAAAAATTTTTGTTTAAATAGTGTCTGCCGAGTACTGAAACAAAATCCAACCACTGCCTTGATAAAAAAAAAAAACCTTTTCTTTAAAAAGATGGGGCTCATCCTTCAATAAAGGGGAAAAATAAACAAAAAAGGTGAGGCTGACATGCAGACTTGACCACTGTACCGTCAGAGCACACAAAAGAAATGGGTCAGAGGATCACATCCCACTCTACCACATCAGGATTTGTTGTACAGGAGTTTCCCTGGAATTTCTGAAGTGATTTTGCAATTGACAAGCAGCATCAAGTTGGTTTGGGGGGAAAATAAAGAAGCTGGAGAAGGCTTCCGAGTCCCAGGTTTTACAAGCACTCTGAGATGGATTTTAAGCAAAAGGAGCCTGGGAAAGTACCTTCTCCACCCAATAAGCTCCCTTCTCTTACATCAGAGTCCATCTGGAGGGAAACAGGGATCCAAGTAAATGAAGAGCAAAACCAGTAAACACGGAGGGAGCCAGGATAGCAACATCATTGACCTTGTAGCTGTTAATCAGCCACTAACTGACATCGCTGAGGACAGTCAAAAGCCAAAATCCAAGTGCAAGCATTTATTTACCAATACTGCTGGCAGCTCAGAGGCCAATGATGGGGAAATCTCCATCTAAACTGGGACTTGCCTGGGATTAGACTATACCAGGGAAGCTAGGGCATCTCAGACATCTCTCTCTCTCTCCTACTCACACACACACACACACATACACACACACACTCCAATTCTAAAACATAAAATAGCCACCTCATCTCAGCTACCCGCCCAGCACTCAATTACTATCTAGGTTTATGAACATCTGAAATAAAAGGGGAAAAACACCCATAACATAACCTATTTCCTTAAAACTGCCAAAGCAATTCACTGAAGTTTTCCATGAGGGTCCTAACTGAGTATTTCCCAAAATTTCTGAGCTCAGGCTGATTTCAAGGAAAAACACAATTTTATAGGTAACGACAGTACTTAATTCTAATTCTTAGCTGAATTTCTCTCTGATTTTCAAAATGAGCTTTAATCCGTTTTGATCATTCTAGAACACCCCAGACATAAGAAATAGGAAAACCATCCCAAACAGGATTTCGCAATTAGAAACAAAACGCATAGTTCACCTAAAACAGAAAGATGACAGCCACCCCTGGTCAAGGGCCTTAGAAAGGCTTTGTTCTGGGGTTGGGAGCACCTGATAAAAAAAGAACTGTACAGATCTTTAGAGAACAGGCTGGATTGAAGAAAGTAAATTCAAAATTGGTACAAGCTCATCTGAGAGGACAAAAAGGAAGCTAAAAGCATCCAGCACACTTTTGAGATAACCTATTAGTCCAGGCCTTGTAACCCATTTGCAATTCCTTGTTCCCTATGCCCCTGGCAATTTAAACTTCATGCCCAAAACGCAGTGGCAACCTTCAGAGGACTTAAATTCCAAGAGCAGTCCTACAGGACATTTGTGAGCTTTTGGGACCGTTTGCATCATGGAAAAACCCCAAGGATTGGACACTCTAGGTGACAGCAGGTCCCCAAACCCTCTACTTTTAACTACAAAGACGAGGCTACCTATGTTCTTCCGGAGTCTGATCCATATAACCACACCTGACACCAGACTCAGGATGACCTGGGAGCCCCCTATCTCCCTCAACTTCCTGGAAAGGTTCCCAAACTCACTTAGCTGGGCCTTCTCTGCCTCAGTCACCGTTCTATCCAACAGAGCATTTCAAGGGTGGTGGGGAGGTAATTTACCTGGTCTGAGAAGGCAATGTCTCCCACTTACCCTGAGATTGGAAAGAAGTAAAACCTGAAGCCTGAGAGAGGGAGGCAGGATGGGCAAAGAAAAGAGGAAAAGCGAGGGAAAGGATGCAAAGCGTGGAAACTAAATGAAACAGACAGCAAGGACAGAGAGCGTGGAAGGGAAGCCTCAGGTTAGAAAGGCTGAAGAGGAGAGAAAGGAATGGATCGGCTAGTACAGGCAAAGAAAAGAAAGGTGAGAGTGGTGTACAGTGGGAGGCAAGAAGACCAGAAGAGAAAATGGAGGAAGCCCAGTAAAGGGGCATCTGGAAGACAGAGGACATCTGTGGAGAGGAATCTTTGTTTTCTGGGACCCCGGCTCCAGCCCTGCATCTCCTCAGAGAACCCAAGTCCCAGCCTCTACTTCCTATGGACTCCAGTTGGGTGAGGGTTCATCCCCTGAGGAGTGCATGTTCCCAGCTACACTTCTCAGGGCCAAGTAGAATTTTCAGAGAGCCTGACACAGAGACAGATACAAACAAATCAAGGCAAAGACCAGGAAACAGACACACAGATACAAGGGAAACACAGGCCCGCCTCCACAGGGCAGGCTAAGCAGGGTTTGGCGGAGGGTTGGGGGAAAAGGGTTAAAGATACCCCTGAGGCCTTTGTGGCTCTGGTTTCTGAGGGCTGGCCTGAACAGAAGCTCCTTAGGCCCTGATGAGGGCATACTACCCACCAGGGGCCCTATCCAAACCCCAAAGACCATGGCTAGGTAAAATGTTGTGGGGAGAGGGTCTCTGCTGACTCAGTGGGAAGACCCAACTCTAAAACCCCACAATGTTATGGAAATTCCTCCTAGTGGCACCAGAGATGATAAGTGAAGGGACACACAGACACGCAAACAGGGACACAGGGAAAGAACAGGGATGAAATCTCCTTAACAGGCTCAAACCAACAGACAGGCAATGACACAGATGGACAGTCGTGTCATGGGGAAAGATAGAGTTAAACCAGAGAAAATGCCTTGCACATGTGTGTACTCACTCAGACAGGCCACTGCCCTCTCTCTGGAATCTTGAGTCCCGCCCTCTCCCCTTCTGTGAATCCTGGAAGACCCAAGAACCAGCTCCAGCTTTGCCCATGTGAACTTCCTGTCAGTCTTTTTGTCTCTCTGACTTCAATATCATACTCTGTACAATGGGTTTACCTAAGGGTTTAGATGACACTCAGGTAGGAGGCTGGCCATAAAAGTGCTTAACTGGAAACCATACCTAGGGGAAGGAAACATCTAGGCAAAGGTGGTGGGAGGCCATTGTGCTGATGAAAATGATGAATCTGTAATAGGGAGTAAGGGCAGGAGAACACAGAAGCCAATTTCCCAGCAGTGCCTTCCCCTCCCCCCAATATCACCTCCGCATAGAAGCTGTCCTGCTCCAAAAGGGGTGGGGGCCAGGGAAGTAGGGGGAAGAAACTGACCAGGGCCAGGCAGGAAGATGAGGAAGTAGGACTTGGTCTGAGCGCTACTACACCAGCAACCTCTCGGGGTCTACTTGTCCACCCCCCTCAACTGCCAACAAATTGGGGCCCAGGGTGGGCCTACATTGTACAAGCAAAAAGCTTTAGGCGTCAGAACCAAGGGCACTTCCAGAGAAGCCAGCTCTGAAAGCTAGGCTGGCTGGGGCCCAGCCCCCACCAGGCTGCCAGGAAGATTGAAAAGAGGAGGAGGGAGCACTTCTTGAGGAGGGGGCAGATGAAGGCCGGGACTAGGAGGGACAGAGACACAGGCATTTTCCGTTGGCTAACTGGCACCTGGAAGGAACCACCTTCTCCACCCTTATGCACTGCCGGGAGACCACTGGTTCTGATGTTATCTCCCCAAGGGTCCGGCGACCCCTGGGGCTCCGGGCTCTGCGCAGGAGGCAGTGAGTGAGGGTCTGCAGATTCCAGCTGGCGAGGAGAGACGTACAGGAGTCAGCCCTTCCCATTTTGTCCCCCATTCGCTCCTTGGCTGAGCTAAAGGCTTGTCCACCTCTCAGAGTATTGACCCCAACTCGTTTGTTTTCTCTGTCACTCTGCGAGAACAGATCCTCCCTGGAGCATGGCTCAAGTCTGCCCAGGAGACAGCTGCCAGGGGCGCTGGGGTCACCATGGACTGGGAACCGTTTTGGCACAGGCCCCAAATGGTGAGGAATCGTTTGGGGTAGGACCGGTGCAAGCGGCTTCTCTGGGCAAATCTCCCCACTGCTTTGGTGGATTACCTTGCATTCGGAAAATTGACACAAAGAGAAACTGACCTGCCCGCAACCAGCCCCAGCGGCTTAGATCAGCATTTCCCTGCTTGCCAGGCCACTCGGCCCTCCGGAGCAGAAACCGACATATTCGCCAGGGAAGCTTGCCTTCTCTCCAGCCGGGTCTATGCTGCCTTTGTTAAATAGGGGACTCACGGCTGGGTAAGCAGGATCCTGGGCTGTCTGAAGGGAACCTGGCTTGGGGTAAGCTCCTAGTCCGGGAGCAACTCCCTGACCTGCCGACCGTGGGGACCCGAGCTGGGCACCCCGCTGGATGCCGCCAAAGCCTGGCGCCTTGCTCCGGCCCAGCTCTGCAGCGTGCAGAAGGGAAACACGATTCGTTCCACTTGGAATTTCCTTGAAATCTCCGAATCTAATCCGGCATTAACTCACCGTGAGAGGAGCGCTCATCTCACAGAGGCTGTGCTAAAGGGTGAACTGGTAGATCTCTGTGGGTCAGGCAGCCCAGTCCGCCTCACCGGTGCCCAGAATGACCCTTCCCGTCTCCTACACATGCCCCGGCTTTCAGAAAGGGGGAGGGGGGCCGCCTGTTATGACTGACTTCTTGATTTTTTTTAAAGGGGAGAAGCCATCATGTGGCAAGTGTCCTGAAGAGAAGGACTTGATAAGGGTCTCTCCATATGAACTGGCAGCTTCTAAGCTCAGCTGAGGGACTGCCACTTCGTTGATTTTTCAAAATCCCACTGCTCAACTACAGGACGCCTTTAGAGCTCTGAACTTGGTGTCCTTGCTTACCTCTCAGCCTCTTCCTCCACACATATAAGCACACAGACACTGGCTGGGGCCCCAGTTTCCCTCCAAGCATCAGCCCTCATCAGCCCCATGGCTGAAAAAGGCACCACGGGGGATGGGGTGTGCGGCACTGTCTTAGACTTAAGACTGACCTCTCCCTACAACTTCCTGCCCTCTAACTAGCCAGTCCCGGAGCCCTCTTCAGGTCCGAGCTAGGATTCTCCCAACATGCTGAGATGTTGCTGCCAGAGCCCCCCCAGAGGCTGCAGCTCGAAGCTTACACTACCCGTTGCTGCAGGCGGGATTCCCGGTGCCAGGTGCTCTGGCCGGGGAACCAGGCGCGTTGTTCCACTTGCCCTGCCTGCACTTTGCCAACTTGACTGCGCTGCTACAGAAGTCCGGAGTCCTCCCGGCCCTGGTACCTGCCCCGCGGTCCGGCACACCCAACCCCGTCCCGGCCGGAGAGTGAGAGAAGCGAGCTTGCCGCCTACTTACTATGCATGGATGCAAACGGGTCGTGCTTACAGTGTATTTCCATCGGGGCGCTCCAGACTGCAGGCCGGCCCACGCCGCCGCCTCCCGGCGCCAAGGGGCTGCCCAGCGCGGCTAGGAAGCTGCGCCGCCAGGCCGGGTACTGTGCGATCTGGGCTCAGAAAGCGCGGCTGGAGCTTCGGGGCCTCTCTCAGAGCTGCTCCGCTGGAGATCGCCGAGAGCTGCGCCTAGAGGCGGGAAACGGCGCTAGTGCAGTCCGGCTGGGAATGGGGAGCCCAACTCCTGGTGGCTTCCCTCCTGGGCTGTCTCAGGCAGCGGCTGCGGACCCGAGCCGGAGTAGATGCGGCCAAGGAACCGGCAGCTTTGGGGGCATAGCGCAGGGGCCCGTCTCCGGGACGGCAAGGAGCCCCCGGCCTCCGGTAGGAGCGGCTTTGAGGAGGCCTGCGGGACACACGGCCCTTGGCTTCACTCAGGGGGCAGCGAGGCCCGCGGGCTGCCAGGCTGGTTCCGCGGCCTCGCTGCCTCTGGAGTCTCTCCTCGACCCCTCGGTCTCCACCGGGTCCTTTCTCTGCTTCTCTGAGTCTCTGGGGCTTGGAGTTGCAGCCCCAGCCTCTCTCCACTCGGCTCTCCGACGTCTCGGACGAAGTTGCAAAGAACTTCCTCTCTGGCGGCGCTGAGGCCCCGGGCAGGTTCGGAGACGCTTCCGTCACTGACGTTGGGGCCGTGACTCCTGAGTCCCCAGGAGCTTGCAGCTCTTACACCCCCGGACCCTCTGCCTTCAAAGTTCCCCCGGCCCCCGATACTCCCCCATCGCTGGGACCAGGAATGGAGACAACAGCGACAGTCTCCTCCTCGCCTGAGTATCTGCCTCACGCCCACCAACTCCTCGAGGCCCCCTGCCCTCTCTCAGGGGTCTGGTTCCAATGTTTTTCAGTTGCCTCTTCCGGGACGGCCGCCGCGCCTGCCCCCGGCGTGTAGCGAGGGACGGAGATAGCGAAAGGTCCCCTCCACCAAGGCCGCCGAGACTGCCGGTGCTGAGATGGAGCCGCTGTCGGCTTTGACTGCCCGCGCTGCCGTCGCCGCCGCGGGCGCTAGCCCTCCGCCTGCTCGGCGCGCACAGTGCGCCACCGCGCCGCCCCGGAGCCGCTTTCAGGACCCGCTGCGTGTGGACAGCGCCGCCCGGGGCTCAGCCTCCCTCCGGGCGGGGGCGGGGCGGGGGCTAACCTGCCAATCACGCTTCATAAAGCCAATCAGAGCTGTGGCAGCCGGCCCTGGCCCGAGACACCGCCCCATTGGTTGAGCAACCGGCGGGCTCCGCCTGATTAGCGGATACCTGGGCAATGGGAGAGAATGGGGGGCGGGGCCCAGGCGGCGGCGCCACGTTCATTGACAAACGCGCGGAGCGAAGGCCTAGTGGAGCGCGGGTGGGGGGAGGGGTAAGGGGATCCACACAGGGCCTGGAGAGTCCCGCCACAGATGCCGCGGGAGCGTGACCTCCCTGCCGCAGCGTTGGGACCCTGGGACATCCTGAGGGACTGGGGGCAGCCGAAGTGGGGGTGGGGAGGTGACGGGTGGGGAGGGAGGAATAGTCTACTGAAAACCTTCACACGGATATTGGAGGAAGAATAGGAGCGCAGTAGAGATACGGTTTTCAATCTAAGCACCACCAGATTCGGGATAGACTCATAGTGTGCGCACTAATCTACCCCATTCTGAGCTCAGTTTCCTCATCTGTAAAATGGGTAGAGTTGGCTTACCTAGTCTTTAATGGAGGCTCCTTCCAGAGGAAACATTTCACAATTTTATCAAGCGCCTACTAAGCCGCTGCTGTCGCCTTCTCGTCCACCTCCCTCCCTCAATTTTACCCGCAGGGAACCCCAATTCTGAGCTAAAAGAAAGGCAGAGACTTTGAGGGAAAGAAATCTCACACTCCTTTAAAGTTAGTAATCACGGTGCTCCTGGGAGAGGAAACTAATTGAGGCTTTGGACCAGGTTGTCCAAGCACTGAGCCCTGAGTCTCTCTTTCCAGCCTCAGACCAGGAGCTGCCAGACGCTTTGGGGGCTAGTGATGCGCAACTGAAGACTTCTGTTTCCAGGTGTAATTCTGCCTCTGGCGCAAGGCTTCTTGGGAACTAACTGAAGCCAGTCATGTTAGTCCAGTGCCAATGAGGGTCCCTGAAGCTGGCAGGAAAGCAGGTGAGTTCTATCTGCAAGGGCTGGGCCAAGCCAGGCATGCTACCAGGCTGCTGTAGAGAAAACTCCACCTTCCCTCTTCCAGGGAAGTTCTTGTTGCTTTTAAGACAAAATGGGTGGATTTCTAGCTGACTCTCCTGGTCCAGAAGGGCAGAGTTTTGACCAGCGAGTCTCACGTTCTCGGCGGTGTGAGGCCCTGGGACCACAATCAAAGGAATGGACTTTGTAAAGGAAGTCTGTGACAGCCATTCTACACCCAGGAGGCACTGGCGAAGACACTGAGGACTACTGCCCCAGCGGCTCATGGTCCCAAGACCCACCATTTCTAATTCACAAGTAATGATCCTGTAATATTAAACATAAGTCCACAAAAAGGGGGAGAGGTGCTCTGAGATGGTCGCTCCAGAACTGAGCTTATAAGGAAGACCGAGAGCACAGGTTGACCCTGAGAGGGCTCCTGGTTCATTCTCTGCCTCAGTCTCCCTTCTCTCTACCTCTGCCCCATTTCTCACACCCCTACATTGAGGTCGGCCCTCAGTCTCACCTTCTGTTACTGTCCCAGAACCAGCTGCCCCTGACCGGTAGATAAGTTTCCGGTGCTGACACCGTCCCCACCCCTCCAGGGCGCAGCTGCGTTAAACGGCCCCAGGCGGGCCTCTGGGGGCCCAGAAGACTACAGTGTGCCCTGGGGTGGAGTGGCTGCGTTCTCTCTCCTTTGTCTGGAACCCCGCAGGTCCAGAACCTCGGCCCCCCATCGTCCCTCCCCCACCCCCTCAACCGCACCTCCGCCTTGGAGCAGGAAGAACATAAAAGCGGAGAGGAACCCGGATGAGTTAGGGTTCCCACGTTCTCTCCACCCCACCGTGCACGGTGGATAAAAAGTGACTAGAATTCGATGTAGAGGCTCAGCGTTCCTGGAGAGGCTGGGGGGGGGGCTACTCCCTGAGGGACGCAGCCAGGGACACCTCCACCTCCAGCCCCACTCATTGCCTTCAGGCCTAGAAACTCAAATTCTAAAGTCTTAGAGCGGAAAAGGGCCCTGAGGCAATGCTTTCCCCATTTTACAGATGGGTAACCTGAGGCCGAGCAGGGCCTTGTCCAAGGTCACATAGAAAGTCTAAGGTAGAGGAAAGGCTGTGGGCTGGGAACCTCTTTCTCAGAAGGGCCTCTACAGAGCCACTCGTAGGATGGCAGGGAGTTTGGAGGTGGAGTGAGGGGGTGTATGCTGCCAAGTCAAAGAATCTAGTTAGGTTGGATATGCCAGCACAAACCAGTTTCCTCCCAATACCTGTGCCGCTTGGACAGAATCCTCAGAGTACTGCTGAGGTGGGATGGAACCACAGATATTAACCGAGCAGGAATAGCTTGGATTCCCGTTTCACCCAGAGGGTGTGCGGCTTCACGACGGTGTTGGGTTGCCTAATGTGTGCAGCGCCAGGTGCCCAGGACAGGGGGAGATTCCGTCTGAGTAGGGGTTCTTCACCACCTCCAGCCTCCAAGCGGGCCGTCTTCCGAGAACTTCTCACGCCAAGAGGCGCCACCAGACCTGACATCCTGGCCACCTACCCTAGCCTTACAGGCCTCCAAACAGCGGCCCCGAGAAGTAACATGACTAGCGCGAGATTACACAGCGATTCCCTGACGGAGCCGGGCTTCCCCGCGCCACAGTCCTGCCTCCGAGGGCTCACGAGCCCACGAGTCTGAGTGAGACTAGCAGGGAGACAAGCAAATGAGAGACAGACTAGACTAGCAGGGAGCTGGTCTCACCGCCCTGGCGCTGAATCCGGTCGGGCCTCGCTGTGTGCAACTGTCACGGGGTTACTTTCCCCCAACCGCACAACTTTGGGCAGGGCCCTGTGCTAAGCGCTGGCGGCAGATACTGGGAAAGGAAACCATCCGGGAAGAAACTCAATTTATAGAAGTCGAATTGCCTTTGAAAGTTCTGCTATTGAAAGAAAGCCCATTGAGAATTAATTGAGAAGCCAAAATACCTCCAGAGGAACATCCACCTTGATCTTCAGTCAGCAACCTGCACTCACTCAGAACACACTCCCTCCCTGCCTCCCCTTTCTCTCCAAGTCCACCCCTCCAGCATGTGTCTGGGGCTTGGGGCTGCTATAGGGCTCTAGGGGCCTGAAATCGACTTCTCCAGCCCATATCCCTGGTCTTGCTTCGGGCAAAGCAAGGCCGACAGGGCTCAGATGAGGTGCTCAGTTTGGGAGAGTCAGAGATACTGCTGCCATCACAGTCCTAACTTGGTAGGTCCTCTCTTTATAACCCTCATTTTATTTTATTTTTTTAAGGTTTTGTTTTTGTTTTGTAATCTCTACACCCAGCATGGGGCTCCAGCTCACAACCCCAAGATCAAGAGTCCCATGATCTTCCAACTGAGCCAGCCAGGTGCCCCCTCTCTGACCCTCGTTTTAAAAAGTATCAAAGAGAGAGAGCAACTGACCCGGGTTACATAGAGAGTTGGGCAGAGTGGATTCCAGTGTGATTGCTGCACCTGGATCAAGATCTTTCTGTAGGCATCATTGAAGTAGGTGGAAAGATAGGAGAATTTAACCAGATTTTTCAAGAACCATGTTAACTGCTTTTGTCAGGGTTTGTTATCACTAGTAGTGCACCCGGCAGGCCAGGGGCTCTGGCACTATCTTTCTCTCTCCCAAATATTCCGGATATGGGCCCCTTCTAGGGCTCAGCTTCCCTATATGTCTAATGGGGAGAACCCTTGAGATGAGGCCTCCCAAGGTTCTGAAAGATGAAGATCCATGGCTAAGGAGGATTGTTATTCCAAAACGCTCATTCCAGAGCTGGGGGGCTGGATGCCAATGCCCAGACAGTGTTCAGCCTCTTCTGGCCTTCCTGGCCCTGGACTCCTTAAGCCAGCTTCCTGGCCCTGGACTCCTTAAGTCAATAGTCCTTTTTCTCCACAGGGGGCCTTGGGAGATGGGGCTCTATCTCCTCTCCCAGCAAGAATGAGGGGTTAAGGGCAGAGAAGTCACCTTTTGGTCCTACTCCCTCCGTACTCCTTGCTGTATGATGTCAGACAAGTCCCTGCCCCTCTCGCTGGACATCAGTTTTTCCTTTTTGGTACCACAATGAAGAGGCTAGACAGGAGGATCCTTAAGTGGCTCTGTGCTTAAGGCTGACCTTACCTGATCTTGGGCTTAGAGCTAAAAAGGTATATATACTCCTTCCCTATTGTACAGATGGGGAAACTGAGGTCGTGAGAGGGAATGGAAAACAGTTCTGAAGGAAGGAAAAGGAGGTCAAGTGGCCCAAAAAAGGCCTCCAAGTTGGGAGATGGGAGAAGCCCACATAAAACCCCTAAAACCAGACATGGATGCCCCCTCCCTGGCCAGCTTCTCAGCTCTCTCCTCTTCTCCCACCCCCACCCCTGGGGCCCAGGCAGGTGCAGACAGGCGGAAGTGCAGTGTCACCTGGGAGCTCCGCCCTTTCCAGGGGCAGGAGGCCCTTACCCCAGCCCAAAGGAGAAGAGGGGGCGTGGCTCTCCAGATTTTTTAAACTCGGGCCAGACTAGGACCCCCAGCCCCACCCAGGTCCGCCTTACTGAGGAATGAAATGCTTTATTGATTAAACGATTATTCAGGCGATTGAACTAATCAAAGAGCCCATCGACCGCCCTGAATTACATTCTTGGTAGACAGCTCTCGAAGGGACAGGCAGCTGCGCCAGCCACGCAGACACTCCCCCAGACCCCCACGTGCCTCTGACCCATTCCCAACATACACAGAAGACCTACTCCCTGATCTGGCGCCGGCAACCCTGGGAGTCCCACCTACCAAGGGACCCAAGGGGGTGGGGAGATGGGGATGGAGCAGAGGGAGTTTCCCAGATTCCCTTTCTTGCACCTTCACCCTGGGGAATCCTCTTTAATTCCCCACTTCTTAGATTTCTGTCCTCACTTGTTAGGATTCTGGAAATCTATCTATGCCCAGAGAGTTGTCCTGGGTTTGGAGTATAAGTCCACCCCTCTCTCACTGCTTTTTGACCTGTGTTTAAGGCTCGGGTGGAGGCCTCAAAGAGCCACAGGGATAAGAGAAGTGGAAGAATTCTTGCCAGCAGGGTCAGGAGTGTGTTTGGGTGGGGGTTAGTACACTTGGTCTAATGAGTAAAAGAGGCTCCTATACCCAGCTTTAATCTCAGGACAAACTGAGGCCTCCTGCTGCCTGCCACCTCCTCTTAGATATAAACACACTCTGCTACCCACTGCCTGGGCCTGTGGGTGGCACATCAGGCCCTGTGCCAGGAAGGCCCGTGTGCATACAAGCACCAGAGTTGGATGCCCAGGCTAGGCACACATGTCCACCCACTTGTGCTCTCCTCCTTTGGAGTAGCACCCACAAGATAAAACCTGGGCACACAATACACACACACACCATTGTCAAAGGCATGTCTAGGTGAAAGTGAAGGCAGGTTAGAGGTCCCTAGAAATGTCACAGCTAGCATATGGGTTGCCTACCTTCCCTTGCCAAGGTTGTGCCTGCCACAGGAAACAGTTTTATACAAATGGTAGGCTCAGCAGTGCCCACAGAGTGAAGCAGTGCACACCATACACAGAGGGACTGCACGCCCTGAAATCACACCTCCACTCCTAGTTCTCCCAACTGAATGTGTCCTGACACTGACTACACACAGGCTTAGCACAACAGCCCCCCCCACACACACACACACACAGCCCTAGATCCATCTCTGTGCCTAGAGGCAGGCACTTTTGTGTATGTTGGCATAGACACAGTGAAAAGCTGCTGACATCCAAAAATGGAGGGGTCAGTGTAACCACCGCATTCTCACTTCCAAAAGCACTTAGGATATGACAGGTGAACAGAGACCCTTAAAGGAGTAGATGGACACTCAGACACTTATCCAAATTACACATACTCCACTCACACACATTTTGGATACGCAGAGTACAGTACCCAGAAACACCAACTCATAAACATGCACTAACACACCCATGAATATAAGGATACACATACACACAGGCACATAAATTTTTGAACACACACATTTTGAAAATACATATACGGGGACATACAAACTCAGTGTCACTCATGCACACTCTGAGCCCCTATGTAAACACGCAGACCCAAACGAACTTTCAGACCCCCAGATAGTCACCCACATAAACATTCAGAAACAGAAAAACACAAACTCGCAGACACTTGAGCTGATAAAGAAGTGTGCGAACAAATTGGTGAAAAGACATACAAACGTGCCGCAGATAGGCACACAGTCAATCCCTGAGAAAATGCGGTTCACTCCCTCCCCCAGGGCCGACGTGCGCGTGAGGACCAGACCTGGCCGGGTCCTGGAATTAGCACGCCTGGAGCCCGAATCGCGGTCCTACCTGTCCTGCCGGTCCGAGGAGTTGGGTAATTTTTCTCTAAATCCATTTTGATTTTTCAGAACTTGAAGTGGACAGGGGGAAAAAGTTTCCACTTTTTTTGTGCTTCTTTTTTTTTCTTTTTTTCTTTTCTTTCTTTCTTTTTTCTTGTGTTTTTTCTTTTCTTTTCTTTTCTCTCTCTCTTTCTTTCTTTTCTTTTCTTTCTTTTTCTTTTTTTTTTTTTTTTTGGTGCCAGGGGCCGCTCACAGGTCGGAATAATTCAAGCCTTCCGCTCCCCCGCCGAGCTGGGGTAGCTGATCACTGAGCTGAAACTAAACGTTTTAGGTGGAAAAAAAGCGTCCGAAGGCACCGTGAAATGATTAAGGAACTAAAGAGCTTCTCGCCATGTGAGATCATGTCCTGTTCTCGCCAACATCACAAGATGTCCCCAGACACGCCGCGCCCCCAGCGTGCCGCCCCGCACTGCGGGCCGGAGCAGGGAAAGGGTGTCCGCGCTGTGCGGCCGGGCCTGCTCAGCTGGCCAGACGGGGCGGGCCGGGCCGGGCCGGAGCAGTGCGGGAGGCCGGGAGAGCAGCAGTGCCGCTGCCGCGCAGCCCTGGACTTTTATAGGGGGTTGGGGGGAGGGAAGGAAGGCTTTAAACGGAGCCGGGCGCTAGCCCGCGCGCCCACGGTAAGGTGCGAACCGAAGGCAAGCCGGGAAGCCCTGGCCTCGTGGCCGCATGTTCTACAAGTCCCTGCGTCTTGGAGTCGCGGCCCTGTGCAGGGTGCGCGAGGCGGGTGACCCCTCTAGGTGTAAGCCCCGCCGCGTAGGCGGGTGCAGGCCGGGTTTTTGTTTTTTAAAAAATTAACCACCCTGCCCAGCAGGTGTTTTTGAAGGGGGTGCAAACGCAAGTAATGTCGCCAGGCAGAGAGGGGGCGTTCCAGTTTCCTCAGATTCACCCCTAGGGCGGCGCCCGCCCCCAGAGCTCTCAGCCACCCCACCCCCACCCCAATTTGCAGCTCTAATACCATTGCCCGGTCCCTGACTTTAGGGTAGTGCCAGAACCCTGAAGTTCCCAGGTCCCCACTCAGCCTCCTAGTGCCAGAGCTCCCTCCCACACCATGTCCCATTCTGGCCCGGTGCATATGTGAAATGCTGGAGATAAAATCCGGCCCTCCGCTGAGGAGGTCCTGGAGACTGGCGGGAGTCCTGGACACCTTACCCCGGCCCATAAATGGAATCCCTTTTCCCTCAAGCCCCGAGGCGTTGCTGCGTGCCCGAGCCTCAGGACTTGAGTCCAGAGGGAAAATCAGCGGGAGAGAGACCGGGCAGTAGTGTGGCATGTCCAGCCCGCTCTCTTCGGCCCAGGCTTAAAACTTCACTCCCTTACCCCCTCCCCCGTCCCGAGTCCAGCTGCAAGGCTTGGCCACTGGATGTCTGTGCGGCCCCGCTGTGGGGTGGTCGCAGGGGCAAGGCTCTCCAGGGCGGGGGAGCGCTCTGCAGGAGGACTCTTGGCCCTCCGGACAATGGCAGTTTCGGAAAGTGAATCGTCCTCAGCGAGAGTGTTGTTTGTTTTTTGGAGGGGGTGGTCACGAGGCTGGGCCGCAACCTAGGGGGAAGAGCCCAGAGCTCGAGAAAAGGGGGGTGAGGGGAGGCTGGCGGGAACCGGACATCTCTTATCCACTGAGCCGATTTCGCCACAATCGGAAACGTGGCTGTGGATTCCCCCGCGCCCGCCCCCCCCACCACCAAGTAATCTGCGCAGTCCCCCTGCGCCGCCTCCTTCTTGCAGCCTTCGAGTCGGGGTCCCTGCCCCGGCGATTTGATTTTTGGCCCTCTCTGAGCGCTCGACTCTTCCTTCCGCTATCCAGCCCCAGCTCCTGCTTCCCGCCCTCTCGCCTAGCCCGCGCGGGGTGGCAGAGCCGAGGAGTAGCGGCCTGTCGGCGCCTAGAGATCAAAAGCCCTCCCGGAATTGACATTTCACCCCAGGCTGGGGGCGGGAGTTGTTGGGGTTGTTTTCTATTTAGAGGGTTTGTTTTGTTTTTGTTTGTTTCCCGTGAATTTTCTTTTCATAATCTATGAGAGAGTCTTTTGTTTCGGGTATTTTGCGTGTAGTTTTTCTCGTGGATTTCATTTTAGAGGGTTTGGCTCTATGAGTCTTGGTCTTTTTGGTGGTTTCTGTTTTCTGTCTTGTGGGTTTTAATTTTATGTATTTTGTACTTTGTCCTTGGAGGGTGTCTTCTTGTGTGTCGTTTTGAAGGCTGTTGCTTCTGCGCGGTGTTTTGATGTGTTTTGATTTTGTATTAGTGGGTGTCGTCTGTGTGTTTTGCGTTAGGTGAATTTTGTGTTTGTGTTTTGTTTTTCTTCTATTTTTATTTTGTTTTTACGAGCCGAGCGTTTGGATGGGGGTTTTGGTTTATATTTTCGTGTGTTGGCTTTAGTTTTTGTATTTGTGAGATGCTTTGGTGAGTTTTGCATGTGTGTTTTGGCTTTGTGGGGCTTTTGGATCAGGGAGGAGACACCGGGCACTGCTCTGTTCCTGTCTGCACCCAGGAAGGGCAGAGGATTAGGCCAAGCATCCGAAATGATGGGTTCACGGTGCTCCGAAATACCTGACCCCAGCGCCGCCGCGTCCTACTCTGCGCGCTCCGGCCCAAGGCGAAACAAATGTGCGTTCCCGAGGGGGCGCCCGCCCCTAGTCATAACCCTGCGGGTCGCGCGGCGCCAGTGCCAGGCTCAGAATTCACAGAGACACCCCCCCCCCCCCCGCGCGGAGTACCCAGACCAGCCGCCGTTCCCTTGCGCACCCTGTCCGCTGTGGGTCGATCTCCCCTTGCGCCTGGCCAGCTTGCTTCGGACCTCCCGGACTCCAGCAGCGTTGGACCGAGGGGCGGATCCCCGCCGCGGAGCAGGTGGAGAGCCTCTTCGGACGACGCGGAATTGATACTTCGGCCCTAGAGATACTTGGCAGGGGGCTAGGGACGCGTGGAGTCTAGGCGCAGATGGGCGTCGGGACCCCCCGAAAAGTCCCCCACCTCCCTTGCCCGCAGCCCTAGAATCCTAGAAACCCAACTCCGCTCAGCTTTCGGTTTGGAAAGCCTTCCCGGTTTGCAACCACAGACACATAAATCCACACTCGAACATACGCATACACAACTAGAGAGCGAGAGAGCGCGAGCCGGCGCCTCGGTAGCTGCGGCCTGCATGGCGTTACCGGCGCGGGCACCACCTCAAGGGGAAGCCAAACTGTAGTGACCGGAAATGTTGCAAGGACAGGATAAGGCATTCTTTCTGTCCACGTTGCCGGAATTTCTCCACCCTCGATACACCTGGATTTGTTTAATGCTACACCATGGAGAAAGGGAGAGGCAGATTTAGAGAGGCAGAGAGACACGCTGGTTAAACCTGCAGGGAAATGAGGGGAGAATCTATAGAGACAAATATGTCGAGGGAGAGACAAGACTGTGGGGAAGGGCAGATTGGAGGCCCAGGAAAGGGGCTGGTGTGGAAGCTTCTCCGGCCCCCGCGCGCTCTGGTATTCTGTAAGAGGGAGAAAGCAGAAACCGAGAACAGAGAGTGACAGGACAAGAAAAGAGTCGCAGAAGGGGTTGGCCTAGGCACGCTGTGAGCTTCCCTCCAGCTAAGACGCTGCAGTCTAGGGAGGGGGAGGCCGACTTCGGGAGGAGAGGAGCCTAGCTCGGGCTCTTCCCCTCCGCCAGGAAACGCCCGGGACTCCAGAGCTTGTGGAGCCGGGACTGGGGCTCGGTCCGACCCAGTGCCCCCCTCCCGAGATCCCCAGCCCGGAATCCAGCAAAGGTTGGACCAGCGGGGTCCGCCGCTGGGCCTCGCTCTGGGCGAGCCCTGGGAGAAGCCGCGGGGAACGACTCTAACCCTGCGGCTCCGGGCTGGGGCCTGCGCTGAGGGTGGGTGGGAGCCGACGTCCAGACTGGAGGCGAGGAGGAGGCCCCGCCCTAAAGCTGGGGGCCCAGTTCTGGGAGCCGCTGAGGCCGCAGCTGGACTTGCAGGATTTGGGGTCCTTGCAGCGCGCACGTGGCACCGCACCTTCCGCAGGCGGCGCCCCTAATGCCCAGCCCCGCCCTGCTTCGTTTGGCGGGTCTGGATGGTGTCAGGATTGAGGGTGGACGCCGAGGCGCGGCGAGTAGGTCCCTCGCGGTATAAGCTTGGGGCTTGCCTAGGGGCGGCGCTCGGGTGGATGGGGGCGCCTCTCCACTGGTAACTCCCCGGGCGCAGAGCGCAAAAAGCGCGTAACGCAGGCCAGTCGCCGCCGCAAGTTTTCTAGCGGCGCCGGCGGCAGAAAGGGGCTGAGGAATGGTTGGGGTCAAAACGCCCATTTCTACTGCCAGTGGGGCCCTCTGCGTATAAAGGGCTTCGAGGTGTGGCTGCTGGTAGCACCATGTGTTAGCGGCTCGCCACCCAGAAATAGTCGGGTAGCGCTGGAAAACACGATGGGGCTGTATTCGGGGAACCTGGTGCTCATGGTGGGTTATCGCTATTGTTGTCTTACTTTACTGCTTTTCTTGCTTTAATTAAACGCGTTATAGAGAGAAGCCTCAAAGAGGGCAGACCTGGGTCGTTTGCATGGGTTCATTTCAACTCAATCCAGTAATTAAATTCAGTTCCACTATTGGTTTCCAGTGCACAGGTACACATGGCAGACGTCAAGTGTATGCCGTATACATATGCACAGAGACGAGGTTTCAAGGCAATTCTTGGAGAATTTTGAGATAAAATTTACTCCCTTGAAGTTACATTCGCAATATATGACTATGGAAAACGGGCAGTCAGTTGTATTTAAAATTTGCTTACACTTCCCAGCAATCCACTATTACCTAAGATCCAAAACGGGGCATTGAAAAGATTTACTGGCACTGATTGTTTAACACTGAGAACAAGTGTAAATCAGTTTATTTCTTCTTATAGGTCCCTTTAAATTTAACAATACCATAATTTGTAAATAGTAAAATCCTAATTTGCTAAAGAAAGTTTATACGTAGGACGTTTTATTTCTATCAATATTTATACGATGAGCTGTTAGCTCTCCCACCCCTTCTTCTTCCGATAGTTCTCCGCGTAATGTGAGCTTTAAATATTCATGCGCCGGCCCAGACTTACATACCCTTTAATATGTTTTAAACTAATAACATTTTAATGTGATATAATTTGATTCCATGAAGTACTGGAACATAAAAGAGCCTACTTCACAAGCGATTTTGAGTGCGTGCACAAGTTAAACGATTCTTTTAGTTTTGGGGCGTAGATCAGAGTGTTAAACGGAAGTGAAGCGCGCGCGTAAGTAGGCCCTTCAATGTTCTCACTTACTTCATTCCCCGTTTTTCTGTAATAACTTCAGAGCTAGGGCAGAGGATCACAGCAGGATTGGAGCGCTTTCCCTGGAGGCTGTAGTGTGACCTTGCAAATCGCCAAGTGAATACCTCAGTCTCCTGGCAGGTTGTGGACGGCTTTGTGTGTGTGTGTGTGTGTGTGTGTGTGTGTGTGTGTGTGTGTGTGTGTTTTCTTTTGAGGGGAAGTCATGGGGAGGGGGTAACTACAGGATTTGAGAACATGCCTGAAATAAAACTGGGCTCTAAAAATCTTCCAGATTTGCTGCCGATTACCTATTTTTAGCAACTTGATCAGCTATTTGCTGGTAGCTTCCTCCAGGACCCAGCTCAGAGTGAGATGCAAAAGAGGAGCTGGCTGGCCTTGGGTCCAGAGGGCCTCTAGGCGAGCCCTGCAGCCAGCCCTAGTGTCTAGTTACCAGGGACACTTCCCAAAGTGTTTCGCTTCTCATTTACTTTGTCCTGGATATGAGGGCCAGACCTTCAGGCATTGAATGCCAATTGACTAAAAAATTGTCTACAAAAGGAAAAATTAAAGCTGTCCCCTAAATTTATTTGAATCTGATGAAAGCCATTTGGGGCATATGAACATAGAACACGAAAGTCGTTTTCTCCCTAAATCGTGAAAATATTTCTAATGGGAAATCCTGATGCTGTATTTTCCTTATAATCACATAAGTGTCTACCTTTGACACAAGGAAATTAGCAGTACACGACTACTTAAGAATCCAAAATGGGGCACTGCAAAAATTGGAAGTCTAGAATAAAATATCCATACTAAATGCATACGAGAAGAATCATACCAAATGATTCATACGAAAAATGCTCAGATTTCAGGAAAAGCAATTTTTAGGACAAGTGCTGGTAATTTTTTGGAGAGATCTTCATAGTAAGTTCTCCTAGAAAAACAACTAAGGAATATCTATTCAGATTCTTTATTTACAGTATAAGTTGACACGTGTATAATAAGGTTCTGTGGGTAGGCAGGCTAAGAGCTCTAGATGGGCTTCTTGTGAGGCACAAATTCTTACAAACAATGTATGAGATGGAAATAGTTTGGTAAATTGAAAGGGGGGCGATTTTTTTTCTAGTTTGGTACAGCAGTTGGTGTCTCATTTCTCATGCAATTTGCACGTAGACTCGCGTACCCCGTGAGGTGACACAAGAGAATTAGGCAGAGATGAAAACCTGCCGGTGTCCGTAGGCGGTGCCTCAAAGCGCTCCTTTGGACACACGTTCCTGGTGGTGGGGAGTTAGCTGCCTCTACACCAGGACTGACCTTTTGTCTTTTGACCTCTGATGCATGAAATTAGGTAGCAAAAGAAGATGCGGAGAAAAGGATACAAAAACATGGAAAAACAGCCCTCCTTGACAATAGTCATTGTATCAGATCATGGCAGAGCCGCACTTGTTTATAAGGCTGCGGGTCTTCCTGGCCACTGGCATTCCTGTTCTCCTTTGTGGCAGATTCGCATTTGTTGGGGGAGGGATTAAGCATTCTTTTTAATTAAGCTCAGAGCTGGGTTTTGTCGGCGCTCCTTTCACCAAAGCCTGCCCCCGTTCAGCGAGCACTTGGTTCCTCCATTTCCTCTGAGGCCCTCAGTGCAGGCCGAATGCCTGGGTTGTGCCAGCAGGGGCAGCTTCGGGAACACAGAGGAAAGCTCTGCCCCTAAAAGCCCTTCTGGCCACCCAGGTGAAAGCTGTTGCCCAGCTGGCCTGGGGGAGGGGGAGCCGCGTGCTTCCCGGGGCCAAAGGGCCCATGCCCCAAGTACATAGCCTTCTGTTCTTTCTCCGGACCCCGTGGGGCTATCGGATGCCTGAGGTACTGGGGGGTGGGGGGCCCTATCCCCTCGGCCTACTGGGCCAGCCCAGTGCCTTCCGCTGTCATGGGTGTCAGGGAGGAGGGCAAGGACATTTGCAGAGAAGCCCTCAGTGAGTGCACACGGTCATTCGACCCTCACAGCCACCCTGGGAAGGAGCGCTCAACCCTGTGTCGGAGGCCAGGGCACAATGTTGCTTGAGCCCCGGACCCTGTCCAGAGGAGAGACCGATCTCTACTTGGACCATAAGAGTGTGAGGATGGGGGTAAGCAGAGGGGGCTGTGGGAGAACTGAGCAGGGTGACTCTGGAATGGTGGAGGGGAGGAGGTCGGAGGAGACCTCTCTGGGGAAGGGACTTAGATGAGTTTTGAGGGGTGAGTAGGACTTTGCTAGATAAAAAGGACAGGGAGAGTACGATTCATATTCCCATTTTGCAGATGAGGCTACTAGATAGCCTGGATACCAACATATCAGCAAGAAGCTACAAAAAGAGCTGACCAAGGGCTTGGGTGGGGGACCGGCAAAGGCTTCTTGGGGCAGGGAGTTCAGAGTGGTTTGGGGAGTAGGGCAAAGTAAGGAGGATGGATAAGATGGACAAGCCTCTGCCACACCTCCCTTACCATGGCCAGAGCTGTAGCTGCAGATATTCTCCCCTTACTAGAGTGGACCCCAGGGGTCAAAGGGAGAGGTGAGGGAAAGGTCATAGGACCAAAAGAAAGATACAAGAAAGCTTAATTTGTATCAACTTTGACCTGAGAAATTTGCAAAGTTCATTTAAAAAAAACTCCAGCCTGGGGAAAAACAAAGAAACTTCAGCCTGAATGTTCCTCACACATCTTAGTAAATCCTCCAGCTGTGGGAAACCCTCCCCTGAGTTCTCCCTTTCCTGTTTCCCTGTGCATTGGCAATAGAGCATTTGTGTCCAGTCCTCACCACATCTCCCAGGCTATGAGCTCCCTCAGGCAGGGCTCCACCTCTGGGCCCCTGAGATTAATTGCCTCAGTCAGTTAAGCGGCTGCTTAATAACACTAACTTCTAAACTTCAGTGTGAGAATTGCATGCAGATCCCTGGGCCCCAACTCTGAAGAGCTTGATTTAGTGCTCTGGGACAAAGCTTGGAACCCAAATGTTTAATAACTTCCTCGGGGAAGTCAAATGGTCCCTGTACCATCCATTGGGAAGCACCGGCTTAAAAGCTTTTCCAAGGCAAGGACTGAACCTCTAGGATTCACTCATCCCTGCCTTCTTCACCAGGTCTCCACCTACCTAAACATTGAGAATCTGGAGCTTGTCAGGATCACAGTACCCAGATTCCCAAAGTATCAGCAACTCTATTTGTAAACCATCCCCAGTGTGTCCCTAAAGAACCAGTCTCCTCTTCCCATTTTTCATTCAGTTCCATTCAACAAAAAGAGCCCAGTGCTTAGTCTTAGAGACAAGACTCTCTTGCCCTCCAGTTACTCACAGTCAGGTCAGAGAAATAAACCTATAATATAAGGTAGAACCTGATTGGGTTTTTAATTGAAGACAGGAAAATGAAGGCAAGAGTCCTTCCCTGCTAGGGGGGATCTATGAACGTTTCTTGAAGGAACTGGTATTTGATCCAAGGTTGGAAGACTGAGGTGGAAAAGATGAAGAGAAAGGTGTTTGCTACAGGCCAAGGGTTCAGTATGGTCAATGGCTTAGAGGTAGGAAATGCTTGCTTGGCCTGTTTAGGAAGTGGCAGAGTGGGAGTGTAGAGTGTTCCCTGGTGATGGAACTGGGACCAGCTGAGAAAACGGGAGTCCCCAAGAAATATAGTAAAACCTTCATTAGACCAATTTTTTTTTTTTGTAGGCTCCATGACTGACGTGGAGCCCAACACAGAACTTGAACTCACAACCCTGAGATCAAGACCTGAGGTGAGATCAGAGTCAGATGTTTAACCAACTGAGCCACCCAGACACCCCTGTGTTAGAGCAACCTTAAACTTTGGCCCACTCATCCTTCATTCCCACGTGGTACCATGGGAACATATCAACTTCCCTCTGAAATTTGCAGGACCTTCTTTTTTGCTGAGCCCCTCTGGCTGAGCAGATATCGCTATTGCCTGCTTTTGTGAGGTTTTGTGTCTGTGTTATGCCTAGAGTCACTCTGTGAGTGACCATATTGGAGTCCCTCTGGGTCCCACGCCTCTGCAAATGCCTTTGTCACACTATCCTAGCAATTTGTCCTCTTGTCTTTCTCTCATGAGAGCAGGGACAGTAACTTATCTGTCTCTAAAAACCCCAGAACAACACAGGACTTGCACATAAAAGATGCTCATTTGAGAGTCTGATGAATGGATAAATGTGGTAAAGGGGAGATCTTCTCTGGACTGGGCCCCTGCAGTCCTCAACTCTAACTCCCGCTTTACCACATCCTAACAGTATGATGTCACCTCTCTGCCCCTCACTTTGCTAACCTGTATGTTGGGGAGATTAATTGGCATGCACTCAGCCTACGTCACTGGGCTGTTGTGAGGATCCAATGATAGAATAGCTAGGCTCGGGACGTCTGGGTGGCTCAGTCAGTTAAGCGGCTGCCTTCGGCTCAGGTCATGATCCTGGGGTCCTGGGATCGAGCCACACGTCCGACTCCCTGCTCAGCGGAGAGCCTGCTTCTCCCTCTCCCTCTGCCTGCCACTCTGCCTGCTTGTGCTCTCTCTCTATCTCTCTGTCAAATGAATAAATAAAATCTTAAAAAAAAAAAAGAATAGCTAGGCTCTTACCTCATGAAGTACAGTTAGGATGGGTTTACATCCCCCAATGCTGTTTAAAGAAAATCTTGTTTGGGGGCGCGTGGGTGGCTCAGCCGGTAAAGTGACCAACTTTTGATTTCACCTCAGGTCATGATCTCAGGGTCGTGAGATCGAGCCCGCATCTGGCTCAGCACTCAGCGGGAAGTCTGCTTGGGATTCCCTCTCCCCTTCTCCCTCTGCCCACCCCCCTTTCTCTCTCTCAAGAAAGAAAGAAAGAAAAAGAAGGAAGGGAGGGAGGGAGGGAGGGAAAAAGAAAGACATCTTGTTTGGTTGACTAAATATATTTCTCCTTTGGTAGAGGAGCCCAGCATTTGACAGGAGCTGTGAGTGAAGGTTTGTATAGGAGGAGGCGGACAGAACTCATGTTACAAAATTGTACAGGTCTTTTCAAAGTATCCTTTGCCAGCACTGCAAGAGAGAAAGCAAAGAACAACAAAATTCAACTCAAGCACATCGGAGAGCCATAGATTAACAGCTCTCATGATATTGCTGCTAAATTTTTGAAAAGACAATGTCAGATCTAGAATTGCTGGGGAAACACACAGCTGGGCAGAGCTGAACAGGTAAGAAAGCCTCAGATCCTAGAGGGAAAATGAAAAGACATAATTGCAGTCAACGGTGCATTAATGAGGTGAACTCTGCTATAGACACACACGCACACATCCCGTACATTATAGAAAGAATTTCACTCTGTGGGAAAGAAGGCACAGAAAGATGAGTCATAAGTTCTGTGTTTGTCAGATTCCCCACAAAACCCTAATCCCAGGAGTCTTCCAGTGGGCATTCTCTTCAGAGAGAAACTAAAATAGGCCAGATCTCTAAGATGGTACAACCAGTAGTTTATCAGTTAATGTGCTGCTAGTTAAATCTGTAAATAGTTCATTAACAGCATGGGCACTTGGGGTAGAGGACCTCATTACATTGTATGAGCTGTATCTAGGCTGGTCTCTCTACAGCATCCCAGTAAACACTCAGCCTGAGACTGAATACCTCCAGGGACAGTGAGCTCACTAGTTACTCTCATTGTGGAATGGCTGCCAGGAATTCCTTTCCCTCATGGAGCACATACCAACTTTCATGTAACTTCTGTCCATTTGTCCTAGTTCTGCCCTCTGGGGGTCATTGCCTTCATGAAAGAACAAAGTAACACAGTGAAGGTTCCCGTGAATCTTCTCAAACCGTGGGAGGGGAGTTTCAACATCCCCTCTATGTCATTGGATGAATAATCCCACCCAAAAAGAGTGGTTTGGTAATGTCAGCTGAAGGAAGCACATTCAGAAGTAAAGCAGAGGTGTCTTGTTGGCTCAGTTGGTGGAGCATGCAACTCTTAATCCTGGGCTTGTGAGTTCAAGCCCCGTGTTGGATGCAGAGATGACTTTAAAAAAAAAAAAAAAAAGAGTAAAGCAGAAGCAGGATTATGAAGCTGCTACAGATTTCTGAAAACCCATTCCCATGGCTGCATCCCTACTGGCTACAGATTCCTATGTAAATTTATCTTTTTTTTAGAGGGAGGGGAGTGTGGAGGGAGAGAGAGAATCTTAAGCAGGCTCCACACCTAGCACAGAGCTGAACACAGGCTCAGGGGCTCGATCTCACAACCCTGAGATCAGGACCTGAGCCAAAATCAAGAGTCGGCCGTTTAACTGACTGAGCCACTCAGGCATCCCTGTATATTTATCTTTAAAAGGACATTGGTACAACCACCACTGTGAAACCACAGGCTTGGCCTGTCTATGCTAAGACAGCCCTGAGAAGCCATTGAATCCAAGCCCTTGCCCCATTTGACAGATGGAGACACTAAGGCCCAGAGAAGGAAATAGACTTGCCAAAGGTGCCACAGTGAGTTACTGGGATGGGCAGTACTGATGAGAGTACCTGACATTTCTTGAGTGCTCACTACTTACTGTGCATCATGGTTTACAACATTATCACCATGAGTTAAGCCATAGAAACTTGCCCAGGATCACCCAGTTAGGAGATGGCAGAGCTGGAATTTGAAAGCCCATTCTGACTTTACAGTCAAATTTCTTAATTGTTAACATTATACCACTTTCCTAAAACCTAGTCTTCCTCCAGCCACTACCCTCACCCAGACTCTACCCCTGTGTGTCCTCCATTATGTTGCACTGACTCCCAAAGAAAAAAGATCCAACTGTATGCAGTTCTGGAGGATTTACAAAGCAATTCTGTGTCACCCTACACACATTATCTCAGGGGATCCTGGCAACGGACCCGGGTTGCAGCCTGGACAGAAATTAGCGTGCTCATTTCTCAAAGCAGGAGCAGTTGGGGCTCCTTCAATGCGACTGGACCTTCTCCACCAGTGTCTATACATCCTAATGGAGGTCCTACAGGCTGGGAAATGCGTAATGTAGGAGTAAGGACCCAAGCTCCACCGACAGAGAAGAACAGACCTATGAAACTTGGCTGAGGAAATTTTTCATCAAAAAGAAAAAAAAGTTGATTTTCCTTCTTTATATGTTTTAAATAGAATGATGAGATAATCCTGGATTTTAAAAAATCAACTCTGGTGTTTAAATTTTAATTTATTCTCAGAAGGGTGGAAGGCTCTAGAAAAAATGCAATATGTGTTTTTTTTTTATCATTTTCTATGGTAAACCACATTTAATCCCTTTCTTCAATGAAAGGATTTACAAAGGATATGACAAAATGTACCTATCTGTTGCTTTCATTGTATTTTTTTCCAGATTTTTTTTTTCGGTTTACACTGTGATAACAATAAAGGAAATTAAAACGGGGAGAAAATTATCCATAATCCTACCATCCTAACAAATGAACTGTTCAGCATTCCTTTTCTGCCCTTATTTACATGCTGGCAAAATTTACATAGGTAATTCGTTAGTGCAATTACAGCTTGCATTCACACATTTCTCACTTAACAGTTTATGATTATAATGCCACATAGTCTTCATAATTATTTTAAAAGAAATGTTTTAATAATTATTTTAATGGCTGCTTAATACCCTTTTAAGTAGATATATCATTCCCTAGTGTTATATATTTAGAAAGACTCAATTTTTCACTATCACAGATAATCTCAAAGTACACATTTTCATACCTCTCACTTTCTCCTTTTTTTTTTAATTATTATTTCCTAAAATCCTGAGATCTAGATTTGTTGTTTCAAGAACTTGCCCAGTTCTTGATATATATGGACAAATCACTTTGTGAAAGGCTTTCATAAATTTATTTTGCCTCCAGTAATGGATATGATACTTTCATACCACAGTCTTGCCCCAACCAAGGGAAATCTTCTGAAAAACAAAAGATAACTTAATAAGCAACATTCTTACTCGTCAAATAAATGGTTTGACAAACCGGTCATTGGCTCTCTATTCTCTTAGCTTTGTTGGTGTCATAAATTAAATGTGTTTACCAAGAATTTGAGGAAAGCAGCAAAGCAATGATTATACCCACTTTATAGCTGAGGAAACAGTCTTGACTCACGGTTTTGCCCAAGAAGGCGAAGTGAAAAATGGAAGTGCTGAATCTTTGGCAATATCAGTAGCCCTGATGAATCGAAGATGATTGCATTGGTTTCTTATAACCTCCTGGAATATTCTCGGGGGGTTCTTTTTGTTTTGTTTTGCTTTGTTTTTGTTATCCCCATGGTTTTGGGAGAAGCTGGGAAAATACATCCATATCACGTGCATTTGTAAGTTCTTTTAGCAAGCATCATAAACCTCCTTGCCTCCAATTGCTACTCAAAGCGTGGGCTTGCTTTGGAGGAGATCTCTGATGTATCGTTGCCAGGGAATCTTTGAACTTCTGAGCTAGAAGTAATGTTAGAAATGATCTCGTACAGCTGATCCATTTTAGAGTGGGGAAACTGAGGCCCAGAGAAGAGAAAGGACTTGTCCAGGTCCATTCAGGGAGTTGACAGCAGACGTCAGTATCCACTCTTTTCTACCCTTTAATTGAAAATGTTGCCTGTAGGGGCGCCTGACTGGCTGGTAGCTACAGCATGTGACCCTTGATCTCTGGGTTGTGAGTTTGAACCTCATGTTGGGTGTAGAAATTAGTTACAAATAAAATCTTAAAAAATAGGGGCGCCTGGGTGGCTCAGTCGGTTAAGCGTCTGCCTTCTGCACAGGTCATGATCCCAGGGTCCTGGGATTAAGCCCCGCGTCAGGCTTCTTGCTCTGCGGGAAGCCTGCTTCTCCCTCTCCTCCCCGCTTATACTATTTCACTGTCTCTCCTTCTGTCTCTCTCAAATAAATAAATAAAATCTTTAAAAAAATAAAAATAAAAAAATAAAATCTTAAAAAATAAAAATAAAATGTTGCTTAGAGCACACTAGTGGGTCACTTGTGTTTTGTGAGATATTAAAAAGTGAATATGTTAAAAAGGATTTCAGGGTCAAAATCATTTGGGAAACGCTGGATACTTTATGTTTCTTTTTGAGCTCTCTGGTGATACAAGTCTGGTAACACAGAGTTAAAATTAAACAGGCTTTTTTTTTTTTTTTAAGATTCTGTTTATTTGAGAGAGAGAGAGAGCAGGGGAGGGGGGAGGAGCAGAGGGAGAGGGACAAGCCGACTCTGTGCTGAGCATGGAGCCCGATGCAGGGCTTGATTCCACGACCCTGAGATCATGACCCGAGCCAAAATCAAGAGTCCGATACTCAACCCACTGAGCCACCCAGGCACCCCTAAACAGGTTTATTTATTAAAGAGCTTCCCAAAGTCTTTAATACCCCAAATGACATTTGTTCTTATTTATTTGTTCTGGTGTTTTGGGGTTTCTTTTGAGTAAATATTTCCTTTTCACTGGATTTTATTTTTAAATTTAATATTAGTCTTATTTATTTATTTGACTCGGTAATATATACACATGTCTCAAATTCAAAAGGTACAAAAGGAACCTGAGGAAAAGTTTCTTCCTACCTCTGTCCCTCAACTACCCCAGGGTTCCCGCTCTGGTAATCTGGTAATCAGTGTTGCCAGTATACTTCCACACATGTACTCCATATGTGTACACTTAATACATCTTGGTGATTGTTCCCCATTGGGACATATAGAGCTTCCTCATTCTTTGTATTTTTTTTTCCCCCTGTAGCATGGTATTCTGATCAAGATGCATTTGAATCTCCCATTGGAATACAGTCTCCACCCTCAAGGGGCATAGTCCCCTGGGAAAATGAGGTGTGCTCATGATGATCACTGCAAAAAGGTAGAAAGTGCTCAGGGAGGAGTGTCTGCAGTGTGCTGGCCGTGTAGAAGAAAGAGAAGGTCACTTAGCTGGGTTTGGCTTGGAGCGGGAGCTAGGACATGAGAAGGTACGTGCTGCAGGTGAGTCTGGGCAGAGGGAGAGTGACAGGCAATCATTCATCACACTGACCTTTGTTTTAATGAGTTTTTTTTTTTTTAAGATTTTATTTATTTGACAGAGAGATACACAGCGAGAGAGGGAACACAAGCAGGGGGAGTGGGAGAGGGAGAAGCAGGTTTCCCACGGAGCAGGGAGCCCAATGCAGGGCTCGATCCCAGGACCCTGGGATCATGACCCGAGCCGAAGGCAGACGCCTAACGACTGAGCCACCCAGGTGCCCCCACACTGACCTTTGTTTTAAAACAAAGGCCACTATGCATGTTCTGACCAACCCCAACATTTAGATGCTGAGCACAAAAGCTTGATTTTTATTAGCTATATTTGTTGCCCATATAATGGAACCAATCTTGAAGTGGAAGTCAGACGTGTATATCAGATATCATTTGGAGTAATGAGTGTATTTTCCTAATCTTTCCAACACCGACCTTACAACTCATCTCCAATAGCATGCATACTAATTAATTTGTTTTCCATATAGTAATAAGATTAACAGCCTTGCATTTACACGGGGTACTGAGTCATGTTCAAATAAAACAAGTTCTAATGAGAAAAATTGGATGCGGCAGCAAATCATGTCCCACTCGGCAATCCAGGTTTATGTGTGTTTGTCTGTCTTTGCTACACACATTTTTGTCAGGATCTCACTGTAAACAAGATGATTTTTTTCATGTTGGGTTAGTCTGGGTAAATTTGTTTAATGAACAACAAAGTCATTGTAAACATTGCACAAAGCCGAGTGCCTTGCCGCGTGGCGAGGAATCTTTTAAGCTGCTTCAAAAAATACAGTGTGTTAACCACAAAAACAATACTGGGGGAAACACTATTAATATATCAAGGCTCCTAGATATGCAGTGTGACTCTGTTCTCTCCTGGATAATTGAAGAGTGTAGGATGAAATGAGGTGTCACCTAGCACAAATACTCTGCCTTCCCCAATCTGGGCCTCAGTTCCTTCCTCTGTCAACTGGAGAGAGTTCTCTAGGCTTGTGAATGTCCCACCTGCTCATCATCAGCATCAACGGGGGCCTGTAAAAAAAATATACAGATAACGGGGGCCTGTAAAAAAAATATACAGATGGCCAAAGTCTTCCTGAATTCCAGTCTTACTAAATCCCAGTCTCTGGGGACTGGGGTCCCAGAATCTGTATGTTTTTTAAAGATTTTATTTATTTATTTGTCAGAGAGAGAGAGAGGGAAACAGAGAGCACAAGCAGGGTGAGTGGCAGGCAGAGGGAGAAGCAAGCTTCCCGCTAAGCAAGGAGCCTGATGTGGGGCTTGATCCCAGGACCCTGGGATCATGACCTAAGCCCAAGGCAGACGTCCAACCACCTGAGCCACCCAGGCGTCCCCAGAATATGTATTTTTAAAAATAACTTCCTCAGATGATTTGATGACCAGCTTAGTTTGAACCCACTGGACTAGAGAGATTAGCACTAAGATCATTTCCAGCTCTTATGTTCTCTTCTTCATGATTTCATGACCATGAAAACCCATGATTCTAAAAATTCAACCTGAAAAATACTGTTGCTCTCGTCTGGGCTGAGGAAAAGAATTGGTCAGGGAGGCAGAAACCTGGATTTTAGTCCTGGTTCCCCTCAAGCTATCCCAGATGACGTGTGGAAAAGTCACTTTATTCTGAACCTCATTCTCTTCATTCACAGAATTGGATCCTTCTTCTCTGACATTCTGGAGCCTAATTTCTTTTTTTTTTTTTTTAAGATTTTTTCTTTTTTTTAAAGATTTTATTTATCTGACAGAGAGAGACACAATGAGAGAGGGAACACAAGCAGGGGGAGTGGGAGAAGGAGAAGCAGGCTTCCCGCGGAGCAGGGAGCCTGATGCAGAGGTCGATCCCAGGACCCTGGGATCATGACCTGAGCTGAAGGCAGACGCTTAACAACTGAGCCACCCAGGCACCCCTGGAGCCTAATTTCTGATGCCTTTGGCATTCATCCATTTGTGCATAAACCACCACCTACTTGACCTTTGAAAACAGAGTTTGGCATAAAGGCTTGGTTGTGGTCATCCGCAGTGGCCTACTCGTTCTTTCTGGGGCCAAAGTAGTTTCTCCTGGTCCCTCCCTCATGATGGGTCCTGCTCCAGCTGGCTCTTTTTTAGGGGAGCACAAGGGTATGCCCTGGCTGACAGCCAGGTACTTCGAAGACCCTTATTGCTTCCTCCCATTTCAGACTCAGCTTATTCCAGCTTTTCTTGATCCTTTGGGGCAGTATTTGTGCGAGATACCTCCATGCTGTACACGCCCCCATTCCCAGCCCAGAGCCCCCTACATAGTAAGACCCCAGAGCATCTAAGGAATGAATGAATGAATGAACGAATGAATGAATACAAGTCACATAAGGTGGCTTCCAGCTGTAACATTCAGTATCTCTGTGCCTCTTGGTCCTTAGTGGATTCCATGCTCAGGAAAGTGAAAGAGGAAGAAGGCTTGCCAGGTCTATACAGTGTGGGAATGAGCAAAAAGTTTGGTTACTTTGCCCAAACATCAAGTTTGTCAGTTTTCTAACTTCATGTGAATAGGATCATACTGGTTGTATTTTCTTTGTCTTGCCTCTTTCACTGACCTTTACACTCTGTTTCCTGACTAGGGTGGGAGTTGCCAGGGTTCGCTTTTAATTACTCATTAAACTATCATCTGTACTTTATGCATTTTTCAGTACTATATTTCACAAGAAGAAGAAAAACTGAGGGAGTCAAGACAGTCACTGTTCAATTTTATCCTCAAGGCACAATCTAGACTTCGAAAAAGGCTCTTTTAGACTTAGGAAAAAGTGACCTGGGAATTTACAAGAATTTTTACAAATGTTTAGCCTCAGAGCTTCCCAATTACCTTTCCTTTTTCCCCACCCCTTGGCAAACATTCCGACATTTAGTCAACAGCAGCATTGCGCTGACATCCTCCATCACACACCACCCCCGTACTTTCCCCAGCAAGTCCACTGATCTGAGATGCCATTTCTTCCTGTGTAAAATGATGGTGTTGCCCGCAGCTGGTGGTGGTGGTGGGATGTGGGATGCGTGCACATAAATCAGTATCAGAACCCATCTTGCCATACCTGTGAGGGTCTGAATCTACACATGTGACAAAGTAACAGTGTGGAAAAATGGGGGTTATAAGCTTTGTGTTGATAAACCTGAGAGAGTGGGGGGAAATCATTTTCCATTAGGAGACCCAGTTCAGCAACACTTCAGTATTACCTGCCTGGGCTGCCTTCTGCATTGCTCTGCGGGGAGTCAGGGTTTAATGAAGTAGGATAAACCACACACGCACATTAGTTAGCCTCAGCACAGGCAGGATTAACTTTACACTCCATTTGCAAGAGCAAAGCTCCTCTCCTAGAGTTTGTTATAAAGGGATTTAGAATTACAGAATGATAGAGCTGGAAGAGAGCCCCTAAGACATCATCATAATCCTCCCCCTTCATTTTACAGAGGGTCAAAATAAAGTCCAGAGAGCGAAAGGGACGTGCCCAAGGTCACCTACTGAATTAATGGCAGAGCTCAGGTAGGAACCTGGCTGTCCTGATCCCCAGGCCTACGTCCTTTCCATTTTTTCATTGATTGCTTTACAATAGCCTTGAAACAAAGACAAGGCAATGCATTCTCTTGATGGCTCTGCACCCATTTATGCACACATTCTTCACGTTTAGGTTTCGTAGATGTGTGTGAGCAAGCCAGGTCATGCTGGGAAGGAGGAACCTGTGTCACACAGTTGCATTAGAAACATTGTGTGATCTTGGGTCACATTCCAGGAGCTGCACCAAAACCCAGGGGTTGGAGGCAGATAGTCCTCCTAACGACACCACCACCAGCAGCAGCAGCAGCTAACACACAAACAACACTCATTAGGTGCCAGGCTCGGTTTTAGCACTTCCTGTATTTTAATTCATTTAATCTTCACAACAACCCTACAAGGTGGGTACTGTCATGTACACACTAGCATCATGCTCATTTTACAGAGGAGGAAACTGAAGCAGAGAGGTGAAGTAGCATGCTCAAGGTGACGCAGATTGCAAACTGGAGCTGGGATACAAAGCAGGCAGTCTGGCTCCAGAGGCCGGGTTTTGCTAACCTAGCCCAATCTACTTTTGTTCCTGGTCCACCTTTCTTCTGGATGCCACCCTCCTCTCCTCTTGTGCATTGCCCTCTGCTCTGGCAATGATGGACTGAGAGCTTATGGCTCCTTGAATATACCCTGAGCTTTTATTCATGCACTTTCCTTTTCCTGGAAGGCCCCTTTCCCATCTGTACCTGTCAAAGATCTTCAAGGCCCAGTTCAAATGCTCCTCCTCCATGAAACCTTCATGTCTGGAATTCCTCTCTCTCTCTCTTCTCTGTTTGTCATTCTTAACCTTTCAGAAAAGTACTGAATGTTTTCAAGAGAAACAGATGGTCTTCCTAACCCACTCTCTACCCTTCTCTCCCCTTTCTGGTGCCCTGACAGGCTGACCTCTGTAGGCTTCACCAACCAGAAGTTCTTGTCCTTTTACTTCCTTTTGGGTCCAGCTGATGGGAGGCACCAGACAGGAAGCAGAGGATGGGAAAAGAGAAAAGTGAGAATATTTCTTCCTTTGGGGCACCTGGCTGGCTCAGTTGGTAAAGCATGCGGCTCTTGATCTCAGGGTCATGAGTTCGAGCCACACATTGGGTGTAGAGATTACTTAAATAAATGAACTTTAAAAATATATACATATTCCTTTGGTGCTGTGAAAAGAACATAGTTGGTGCTGTGGGCTTAAAACGATGAAAAGCAAAATGCTGCTTGAAATTCTTCTATGGCTCTCTGGTCCTTCAGGGGAAGGTGTAAACTTGTCAGCATAATATTCAAGGCCCTTGGTAATCCGGGCCCTGCTCAGCTATCAGTTGTATCTGTCCCTCTGGACTTCTCTGCGACACACCATACCACAGGCTTTACTCAACTGAGCCACCTCCCTCACATCAGTGTGGCTTTGTACTTGCTGTTCCCTTTGTCCAACTTGCCCTTCCCTCTCCATTCCTTCCAGAAAAACTGCTCAGTATCACCTTCCTCAGGAAGACTGCTCTGAATCATGCCCTCTCCAACCCCACTAGACTGTGAGCTCCTGATTTAGAGTCGGAACCACTTCTTACTTGTTTTTGCATCCCCGCTGCCTAACACAGGAATGCCACATAGGATTCCAATTCTTTTTTCTTTTTTTAAAAAATATTTTATTTATTTATTTGACACAGAGAGAAAGAGAGCACAGAGGTAGACAGAGAGGGAGAAGCAGACTCCCTGCGCCCATAAATAATATCTTAAAAAAAGAAAAAAGAGGGCACCTGGGTGGCTCTGTTGGTTAAGCGACTGCCTTCGGCTCGGGTCATGATCCTGGAGTCCCGGGATCGAGTCCCGCATCGGGCTCCCTCCTCGGCAGGGAGTCTGCTTCTCCCTCTCCCGCTACCCCCTCTTGTGCTCTCTCTCTCTCACTCTCTCTCTCAAATAAATAAAATCTTAAAAAATTAATTAATTAATTAATTTTAAAAAGATATTATTTATTTATTTTAGAGAGAGAGAGCACGCAGGTGGGGGAGGGCAGAGGGAAGGAATCTCAAGCAGACTCCACACTGAGTGTGGAGCTGGACAGGGTCTCGATCCCACAACCCTGAGATCATGACCTGAGCCAAAACCAAGAGTTGGATGATTAACCAACTGAGCCACCCAGGACCCAGGCACCCCATTTTTTTTAAAGTAGGCTCCATGCCTAGCGTGGAGCCCAATGCAGAGCTTGAACTCACAACCCCGAGATCAAGAGTTGGATGCTTAACTGACTGAGCCACCCATCTCCTTTCAATTCAAAGAAGATAGCTCCTTGTCAGTAGTCAACAGCCTGGATCCACTCTAGGCTCAGGCTCTAATTTGTTGTGCAGTCTTCGGTAAACGTTTTCCCTCTCTGAGAGTTCCTCACTGGTTGAGAGTGTTCCTCAACACGCTCCGAGGTAGGTGTGCTCTGTAAATCAAAGCCCATAATTTTGCCTTCACACTTTTAAAATGGGAATCTCCCCACTCGCTCATCATTTTAGACCTTCTTGTCACAGATATCTATGCCCACTTGAATACCTCAGTCACCCTACACTGAGCCTCTTGCATCTACAACCAGCAGAACACACCAGGGCTCTCCAGCTGGGAAGGGTACTCTCTCTCTCTCTGGTTTCTAAAAATATATGCAGTAGTGAAAAAGGGAGAGGAGTGAGGGATGGCTCCTCAAGCCCGGTGTAACCCTCACCATTTACCTGTGCGAGCTGGAGCAAGCTACGTGACTTCTCTAGGTCTGTTTCCTTGTCTGAAACATGGCGACAATCATGCCCACTTTGCAGGGGGTGTTATAATGATTAAAAATGAAAAACTAGGGGCGCCTGGGTGGCTCAGTTGGTTAAGCGACTGCCTTCGGCTCAGGTCATGATCCCAGGGTTCTGGGATCTAGTCCCACATTGGGCTCCCTGCTCAGCGGAGAGCCTGCTTCTCCCTCTGCCCCTGCCCCTCCCCCTGCTTGTGCTCTTTCTGTGTGTGTGTGTGTGTGTGTGCCAAATAAATAAATAAAATCTTTTCAGAAAATGAAAAAGTAAATAAAGGTCTGGCAGAGTGCCCAGCACAGAGTAAATGGTCATCCCAGGTGGCTGTTCTCCGGATCATTGGGAAGATGCCCACATTTTAGCAGATTTGTGGTCGCTTGGGCTGCTGCCTTCAAGAACAGTGAACAGTCATCTTCAGATCATCTGCTCTAGGTGCGAAGTGGCGCGGTAGAACCTATCTCTTGAGGACATAGCATCTGGCCTGGAACACATTCAGTGGAGAGTGCCAGGCTGCTTAGGACCAGAGACCTCAAAATGCAAGGCATGATTGAAGGCCATGGGGTTTCAAGGTCCTGAGAGGAAAAGGAAGGTGAGGGAAACACAAAGGCTGCCTTCAGTCCCTGAAGTGCCATGAAAAGTCATCAAATGCCCTGATTTGACAGGGAGGGTCAGCAGAGCTTCTGACCAGCGCCTGGGGTGAGAGGCTGCTAATATCACAGCTTGGAGAGAGAAGTCAAGGATGAGAGGGAAGCTTTGGAGCCAGATGGGGAGAAGCAGCACACCACCCCTGCGACCTGTCAGAACCGCATGAAGTGAAAAAGTAGCACTTCCCCAAAGGAAGTTGGGCCGTTCGGGAAAGAGGAAAGGATGCTGAACAGTATTTGCCAAATATGAAATGGGTTGCTACGTGAGGTCGTGAGATGTCCATCCCTGAAGGTATTCAAACAGAGACCAGTTTACCATCTGTCAGGAACCCTATAGGGACATATATAGAAAGATGGATGGGACTGTCTCTAAACCCCTCCTGGTTCTTATCTTGTGTATTTTCTACAAGGTGATTATTTTTAGACCTGCTGTTTCTCCCATAAGCCTGGGCCATTTCTGTGATTAACACAGAATAACAAACTTGTAAACCACAAGCAGATTTGATTTGGAACACACTGAGGAATCTGGCCCCATCATCAAGCAGGCCACTGATTGTGTTTCTAGCTTACATCTGGTCCTTCTTCTTACATCTTTGCTCCTGTGCCAGAAGTATCATTGCCAAAAATGGTGAGAGACTTAAAAGTTTACTTTTACCTTTTGGCAGAATCAGTACGCTGGATTATTATTTTGTCTTCCCTCTTTGAAACTCCCAAAAGAAAAGAAATCACAGGAACAGATCTTGGCATAGAAAGAAAATGAGACAAAGAATGTAATCATAATACTAGTGAATGGTTTTCAGACTGACATCTGTACATTAAGAATATGTAAAAATACCAATTTCATGCTCTGACAACTTATTCTGCATCAGGGGTGGGGTAATGCCTTGGGAATGCCAAATGTCAAAGCATTACATAATGTCAGCTATTCATGTGCTCCTTTGACGAGATATCACTGGGAATGGGAATTCCTTAAGGGAGCGATGTCTTAAAAAGAGGGAGTAGAGAAGGGAAATATAAGGAAAGGAAAGAAAGGAAGGAAAGAGGGACAAAGGAAGAGAGAAGCTGTCAAGTCAGAATAAAAGAATGTGCAAAGAACAGTTAATACATATTTTAAAAGAATCCGCACAATCCAAAATCTAAGCTATCATGTGTAGAGGTGTTTTGATTTTCTCTCTGTTTAGATTTTCCCAAGGAATATCCATGTCTGATTTTCTTTCACATGTGTAGCAGTAGGTTTGTTTGTTTGTTTGTTTGTTTGTTTGTTTGTTTGTTTTTTGGCCTGAATTCTTACACTGACAGAAATATAAATGTAAAAATTCCTTCATGATCCTGTTGCTCCAATGTATCTAACTTGCTTTTTCTGTGCCATTCTTGTTCTTGTCCAAATGCATAATTTCACACAGCGGCCATCCAAATATAAGTAAAAACTCACCCACTTTCTAAAATTTTATCACAGGAATTCCTATATTATCATATGGATTTCACAATGATCACTTTAATTACTTAAGGATATCCCAAAGTCAGGGTGTCTGAGTGGCTCAGTCTGTTAGGCGTCTGACTCTTGATTTTGGCTCACGTCATGATCTCAGGGTCCTGGGATCAAGGCCGGAGTAGGGCTCTGTGCTCAGTGGGGAGTCTGCTTCTCTCTCTCTCCCTCTGCCCTCCCCCCAACCCCCGCTCCCTCTGTCTCTCAAACAAATAAATAAAATCTTTAAAAAAAAAGAATATTTCCAAGTATACTCGTACTACAATTTACTTGTCCATTCTTGTGTTATTGGACTTTTAGTATTCTTCCCTACTTTTTCATAGTTGTAGATAATGCCAAATACAAATCTTCACATATTCAATACACTCAACAAACTTTTATATGACAGGGACTGTGATAGACAATAGGGATTATCTGGAAGGATTCTGCTCCAGGGTCCATGGAGGGAGACAGACAAAAGAACACACAATTACAATTCAGAACTCTAGACCCCCTGCTACCCAAAGTGTGGTTCACAGACCAGTAGCATTGGCTTCAGGAGGAGAATGTTAGAAATGGAAAATCTCAAGCCCCACCTCAGACCTGCTGAATCAGAAATGAATCTTAACATCCCCAAGTGATTCATGTGCACATTATACAAGAAACTGCCAATTCCAATTCCTTCTGTCTATCTTGGAAGGTCACTTTATTGGTCATTCCCAGTCTTTCCTGCCTTTCTGACCTCTTCTTCTCTTTCTCACAGCCATAAATGTGCTCAGGTCTCTCCTGTTTTTTTTTTTTTCTTTTTTTAAAGATTTATTTATTTATTTTAGAGAGAGAGTGCGCGTGGGCAAGCAGGGGGAGGGGCAGAGGGAGAGGGAGAGAGAACCCCAAGCAGACTCCCAGCCAAGTGCAGAGCCCGATGCAGACCTCGATCCCAGGACTCTGAGATCATGACCTGAGCTGAAGTCAGCCACTTAACTGACTAAGCCACCCAGGCGCCCCATCTGGTTTTTTTTTTTTTAAGTAAGCTCTACACCCAATGTGGGACTTGAACTCAAGACTCTGAGATCAAGAGTTGCATGTTGGGGCACCTGGGTGGCTCAGGCGTTAAGTGTCTGCCTTCTGCTCAGGTCATGATCCTGGGGTCCTGGGACCGGGGCTCAGTGCTCAGTGGGGAGCCTGCTTGTCCTTCTCCCTCTGCCCCTTCCCCTGGTTGTGCTCTCCTTGTCTCTCTCTCAAATAAATACAGAAAATCTTTAAAAAATAAATTTAAAAAATTTAAAAAAAGATAAAAGAGAGTTCCTAGATCTAAGTTTAGGGGGCCAGAGGAGGGAGTGGGATGGAAATAGAGCAGTGATGAAACTTGTCTTATGACTGATTTCCTTCCCTTCCTTCCTCCCTCCAACACTGATTCTGGGCCAGGTCCTGGTTTGGGGGCTAATACATGTGTGTGGGGAGTCAGAGATGAATAAGACAGAGTACCTGCCCTGGAGGAGTATTTGCTGCAGATAAGTGTGGCAGGGATATATGGAAGTTCATGGGTGGGATGATGAAGGAGATTATACAGCACAACCCTCAATCTTCCCACTCCCTTCTGACATGCTTCTATCTGCATCTCTCTGAGAGGAAACCCCACACCATTCCTGGCACCAAGATTAAATGAGAGCATTTAATTGCATTAGAAGAAACATCGGCTCTAATTATGGAGCTTTAAATGGGGTCTTCATATTTGACACTTGGAATGAAGGCTAGTGAATCCTCCAGGTGTTTTCAAAATAAACTAAACCATCTTGGGGCGCCTGGGTGGCTCAGTCGTTAAGCGTCTGCCTTCGGCTCAGGTCATGATCTCGGGATCCTGGGATCAAGCCCCACATCGGGCTCCCTGCTCCGCGGGGAACCTGCTTCTCCCTCTCCCACTCCCCTTGCTTGTGTTCCCTCTTGCTGTGTCTCTCTCTGACAAATAAATAAATAAAATCTTTAAAAAAAAAAAACAAAAAAACTCCATCTCATGGACAATGGGAGGGTAATTGGAAACGAGCCCAGAGAGACCTAAGTAGTCTGAGGAATCAATTTAACAATTTAAAGCCCACAGTATCACTTGTGAACACTCTATTAGCACTGAACACATATGCTGAAGATCTTAGAATCTGGGAACTCAAAGGGACCTACCTTGGCAATCATTAAGTCTGGCTCCTCATTTTATAGGTGAGGAAATTAAAGTACATAGAGATAAAGTTCACACAGTAAAACCATGTCACACCTGGGACCACAACCCTGTTTTTTACTTCCAGTTCAGGATTCTTTATTTTCTGCTCACCTATTGCTTTCTTTCAACAAAATGTTCTGATGTATGTGTGTGTGTATATATATATATATATATATATATATATATATATATATATTCATTGCAGTCTTAGAAGAGAAAGTCATACATATATATATGGAAACACACACACACATAAGACTTCTAGGACTGCAGTGAATCAGTGAGGTAAAGGTGAGTCCTTCAAAATGATGAAGACATATTGTTATAGGTTGAATTGTGTCTCCCAAAAAGACATGTTGAAGTCCTAACCCCCAGTATCTCAGAATGTGACCTTATCTGGAAATAGAGTTACTGAAGGTATAATTAGTTATATAGATATGGTCATAGTGGAGTAGGGTGGGCCCCTATTTCAATTGAGTATGACTGGTGGCCTTATAAGAGGAGGAGAGAGACACAAAGGGAGAACACAGCCATGTGATGACAGAGGCTAAGTTTGAAGTGATGTATCTATAGGTCATGGAATGCCAAGCATTGCTGAGAACCTCAGAAGCTAGGAAGAGGCAAGGAAGGATACTCTCCTAGAGCTGTCAGAGAGAACTGGATAGGAGCAAGAGTAAGTATACTATTGAAGCTAAGTTGGTATCAGTTGAAACTAGACTGGTATAAATTTAGGTGTTATCTGTAATCCTCAAAGTAATCACTGAAAAAAATCTTAAAAATTTACAGAAAAAATGAACAAGGAATCAAAATGGCACACTAGATTAAATGAAAAACAAAAGAAGGCAGTATTGGAGGAATTCAGGAACAAAAAAGATATCAGACATATTGAAAACAAATAACAAAATGACAAAAGTAAGACCTGCATTGTCAACAATCACTTTAAATGTAAATGGATTAAATGCACCAATTGAAAGACAGAGATTGGCAGAATGGATAAAAAAATATGATCCAACTATACACTACTTATAAGAGTAGTATAGACTCATTTTTGACCCAGAGGCATAAAGCAGGGATTGGGTCTCTTTTTCTTATTATTTTTCCATGCATGACACATAGTAGACACTCAATAAATATTTATTTGAATGAATGAAACAATGAAGGTTATTATCAATCTTTTAAAATTTGTCAATCTGATTTATAAAAAATTGTATTCTGTTTTAGTTTCCATTTATCTGATTATTACGAAAATCAATCATCTCATGTTAATCAGCTCTTTTTAGTTCTCTGTTTACAGTTACCTGTTCAAATCCTTGGCTCTTTTCCTATGGTGGCATTTAGTTTCCTAACTGACTTGTGAGAATTCTTTATATGTTATGGATAATATCATTTAGTATATGTGGGAGAAATCTTTTCTTCCACTCTGTGGTTTGTCTGAATTTGTAAATGTTTTCTTTCTCCTTAAAGTAGTACACTTAAAATATTTTTTTCTAATTCACATGTAATTTGTCGGTAATTTATTTTTTCAATGGGTTGAGGTAGGCTCTAACTTCATGTTTGCAGGCTTTTCAGCACCATTTATCAAATATTCCATATTTTCTTTTTTTAAAAAGATTTTATTTATTCATTTGACAGAGCGAGAGAAAGAGAGAGAGAGAGCACAAGCAGGGGGAGCAGCAGGCAGAGGGAGAGGGAGAAGCAGGCTCCCCGCCGAGTAGGTAGCCGGATTTGGGGTTTGATCCCAGGACCCTGGGATCAGGACCTGAGCCGAAGGCAGCTGAGCCACCCAGGCGCCCCCACATATTCCATATATTCACCACTGATTTGAAGTGCTATCTTTATCACACAATAAAATACACACTGACTTCTGATGCTTCTTCCTGCTCCAGTACCACATGAGATCCATTTTAGTCCTGAGAGTCTGGGTTTACCCTGTTTGCCCTCACCTGATGGCAGTACTCCTTGCAGGCTACACCTATTTTTTTTATTTTTAGAGAGATGTACCTTCTACCCTCTGTGGCCTAGTATAGCTCCTAGTAATCTCTGCCCACTGCTTCCCTACTCCCATTTCATACAGTTCTATCCTGGTCTAATCTGGTCAAGGTTTGCCCAGGTGGTCTTTGAAGACAGAAAACTAGAGCCTTTGATAACACACTACCTGAGCAGAACCGGAGTTTGTGTCTACTAAGCAGCCTGTGGCTTTTTGCGGTAATGTTTGGTCAGGTAGATAGTCTCCTCTCTGTGCCAAGAAACTGAGGCAAACAAAAAAATTCTCCCTGTCCTCTGTCAGCTGAGCACAGGCACAGAAGAGAGAAGGTTAGAGAGTAAGTTCCCAGAGCAACGGCACAGCAGGGGAAAGAAGCCGTTTGAGAGAGAGAGAAAGAGAGAGAGAGGGAGAGAAGCATTGAACATTGTGATGAAAATGTGCAGTGGTTCCAGGATTGTAATAGATCTGTCTAGTAGCAAAGCAAGAACAGGGATTACTAGGGCTGGGCAAATCTAGTTGTTGAAGACTGTACAGAAAGTGTTGAAATTTGAGGTATTGCAGATCGGGAGACAGCCTCTTCTTTTTTTTTTTTTTTAAGATTTTATTTATTTATTTGACAGAGAGAGACACAGCGAGAGAGGGAACACAAGCAGGGGGAGTGGGAGAGGGAGAAGCAGGCTTCCCGCGGAGCAGGGAGCCCGATGCGGAGGTCGATCCCAGGACCCTGGGATCATGACCTGAGCCGAAGGCAGACGCTTAATGACTGAGCCACCCAGGACCCCGGGAGTCAGCCTCTTCTGCGATTCATAGGTCTGGTACAAGAAACTCATGGCACAAATGCACACTGGAATCAGTCTTAGAAGCATATCAGATCCAGAACAAAGGTAGAAGAAGAAGATACGGACTCTATCAGAATAGTGACAGTCCTTTTAAGCCCCACTTTGTGAATGGTTTCACCAATTTCGTAAGAAACAATGGACACTAATAGTTGAGACACAAAGCATAAGACCTATAATTTATTTTATATAATTGTGCTTAAGTTGACTGTTGTCAACTGTATATAACTCATTTGATAGTGTGATCTTGATTATTCTTTATTTTTTTTCTGTTGTCAATCTAAAATCCTGATAAAATAATGCATGTTAATGTCATTACAAAGACATGTCTGGACTGAAAATTGCAGGCATGATTCTGGAGTCTGGGGCAGGCAGGTGAAGAAAGCTGATTCCTTATAGAATGACACTGAAATAAGGTCTGTCCCCGTCTAAGTATGTGTGTCCCTTCACGCATTAGAATCTGTGGGTTCAGGGCTCATCGACATTTAAAATAAAGGTATGCCTTTTGGAGTGTGCAGCTTCTCAACACATTACTGATGACATGCTTTGAGATTTCTTGTAAGGAATCTAATGATTCTTAAATAAATTAGAATCTCAATGGTTTTGCTAGTCAAGGTCCTTATATACTCACTTAGATCTAAGCCTTGAGGAATACAATTCCAACTAGGAATAATAACAAATGAGAATAGAGTTCTTGAAATACTAGCTCCGTATCCTAGGATTTTATTGTAATGTGACTATTATCATTATGTAGTTTAATTTATAATATATATTTTTAAATTTCATGATTTTATAAGGAAAAGCAGTCTCTCTAAGAAAAATGAATGTCCAAATTTTCAAGAATGGTTTCATAGCCTGGATGAAAATTGCGTGCTCTCTCCATCACCTTGCAATTTGAAGAACTGCAAAATCATGAATAATAAAAAAGGATGTTAAACTTTTCAACAAATCCAGATGGGTACCAATGTCATTGAGAATTCCTGAGAATCACCTTGATTGCTGCTTCAGACTAGGAGCCTGGATTGAATATCACTTACCAGTTACAACGCATGGGCTTTAAGTGACAACAGTTTCTATAATTACATTTTAAAATTGTACAGACATTAAGTCTGTATTTGTGGCAAATGAAAAACACCCAAACTTTAAAGGGCAACATTCACTCATTTCACTTACCAGACTCTATTTCTGCCTCAACCTTTCAGACTTTGGGGCAACAGAAGGAATGATGGATTGTGAACCGGAAGCCAGTGTTAACGCTAACTTTTGCTGGGAACTTGCAAGTTTCTTCTCGTATTTGGGCCTTAGTTTTCCCTTCTGCAAAATGAGGGCATCGTACTAGATGTCCCCTTCAGTCATTATTCTAGGGTTTTTTCCTAAGGTCTGAAGAGAAATCACCAATGAAATGACCGAGCAGCCAAAGAACCCAAGTTATTTTTTGCAGAGCTGGAGGCTGGGTATAAAGAAGGCTTAACAGTCTTCATTTCCAATATTAGGTAGCAGTGAAGTGTGTCCATCTGTGGGTCCGGCTGCTCAGCAACCTACTCTCCTCTGTCTCCCGTTCTCCCCACACCATGCTGTCCTGGACACTCAGAGCCACTGGTGGTTTCTCAGTACTGGAGGCCCACATTTGTCAGTTTCCTGCTTATCTTGTTCCTTTGCTAGAAGATTCCTCTGCCCTCTCTGTCTGGCAAATTCTGACCCATTCTTTTTATTTTTCCTTTTAATTTTATATTTTGACATACTTTCAGATTTAGGGAAAAATTGCCAAGTTAGTACAAAGAATTCTCATCTACCTTTTCCTAGATTCTCAAAATGTTAACTTTTTACCACATTTGTGTGATCATTCTCCTCTTCCTCTCTCCCTCTCCTTTCCCCAACACGATTTTTTTCTGGACTCCTTGAGAATGAGTTTCAGACATGATGCCCCTTTTTTATAGAGGGGGGAGGGGCAGAGGGAGAGAGAAAATATAGTTTTTAAAGATTTTATTTATTTATTTGAGAGAGAGAGAGTATGAGCGTGGGGGAGGGACGGAGGGAGAGGGAGGAGCAGACCCCCCACTGAGCAGGGAGCCTGACGCAGGATTTGATCCCAGGACCCCGGGATCATGACCTGAGCTGAAGGCAGACGCTTAACGACTGAGCCACCCAGGCGCCCCAAGACACAATGCCTTTTTACTCCAAGTACTTCACTGTGTGTAGCATAAAAAAAAACAAGGACAGTCTCTTACATAACTGTAATATAAATATAAAAATCAGGAAAATAACTTTGATACAGCACTGGCATCCACATCTAAACCTATTTGGATTTTTGCCAATTATCCCAGTAACATCTTTTACGGAAAAAGAAATGGTCATGCATTGCATTTACTAAGTACCACGTCTCTTTTACTCTCTTTTAGCATGGAGTAGTTCCTCATCTTTGCATTTTATGATGCTGACATTTTTCAAGAGTGGAGTAGGTATTTTGTAGAATGTCCCTCACTTTGTGTTTGAGAGTTTCCTCATGAATATATTTAGGTATGTAATTTTTTGGAAAAAATTTGGTAAGGGGGTGCCTGGGTGGCTCAGTCTGTTAAGCATCTGCCTTCGGCTCAGGTCATGATCCCAGGGTCCTGGGATCAAGTCCCACATCAGGCTCCCTGCTCAGCAGGGAGTCTGCTTCTCCCTCTCCTTCTGCCTCTCCCCCTGCTTCTGCTCTCTCTCTCAAATAAATAAATAAATAAAATCTTAAAAAAAAAGAAATTTGGGAATAGCATGGAGGACATTAGGAGAAGGAAGGGAAAAATGAGGGGGGGGAATTGGAGGGGGAAATGAACCATGAGAGACTATGGACTCTGAGAAACAAACAGGGTTTTAGAGGGGAGGGGGGATGGGTTAGCCCGGTGATGGGTATTAAGGAGGGCACGTACTGCATGGAGCACTGGGTGTTATACGAAAACAGTGGATCGTGGATCACCACATCAAAAACCAATGATGTATTGTATGGTGACTAATATAACATAATAAAATTAAAAAAAAAAAAAGAAATTTGGTAAGAATACCACTGAAGTGATGTGCTGTTCTCAATGAATCACATGTCACTTTTTTTTTTTAAGTGAAAGTCTTTCTTCATCACACCCCATCCCTACTCCCCTTCAGAGGTCAATAACCACTGTTATTGATTGGTATACATCCAGTATTTTCTCTATGCATTTATATACACACATATCTATACACAGACACATGTATATCCTTTAAAAATATAACAAAAATGAGTACATAATACACATACTGCTTTGCAATTTGCATTTTTTTCACTTAACCATATGTCTTAGAGATCTTTCTATGTCAGTATATACAGATCCATCTCATTCTTTCAAAAGCAGCATAGCTTTTTTTTCTTTTGTAAGATTTTATTTATTTATTTGAGAGAGAGAAAGTGAGAGAAAGAGAGAGAGCACGGGGCACTGGGAGAGGGGGAGAGTGGAGGGAGAAGCAGCCCTCTGAGCGGGGAGCCTGGCTCAGGGCTTGATCCTAGGACTCTGGGATCACCATCTGAGCTGAAGGCAGACACTTAACTGACTAAGCCACCCAGGTGCCTCCAAAAGCAGCATAGCGTTTTAAAAAACAGTATAGATGTATCCTTGTTTATTTTAGTCCCTATTCTTTTTTTTCCTGGTCATCAAATGATCCACTATTGAAATATTTTCCTTTGTAGTTTTTAACTAGCTGGGCATTCCACTGTAACCACTGTTGATGTCATCTATGATGTCATGAGGGTGGTGGCCACCAACATTGCAGCCCACAGATTGGGCAGTCCCCAGGATCTCTTTAATGGTTCCAGAGAGTTCTCTGGCTAAAGATCGGTGCTGCATCTGTCGGGCAATGTTGACAATCTCATCAAAAGTGATATTTCCACTGTGCTTAATGGTTTTCTGCTTCTTTCTGTCTCCTGGCGGTTCCTTGAGGGTTTTGATAATCAGGGCAGAGGCAGAAGCTACCACTTCAACTTAGGCCTCTCTGTTCTGAATGGTCTGTTTCATTGTAATCCTCAGGCCCTTCCCATCACTAGCTGCCTTGATGACATCACCGACCTTTTTTGGAGACAGCCTTGGGGAGATCTTGAGAGCCAGGGCAGATGTGACATTATCTTTCCCACCAGTGTACCTCAGGTATTTGACTTTGATCCCTCTGGGGTCGAACTTTGGTGGCATGGTGGAGGTGGCTGGTGTTGGATGAACCCGAATTTGGGAAGACCGAAGACAGTTGCACCTTTGCCTCCTCTGAGCAGAAGCCAAAAATATTTTATTCCCTACTGATGAATATTTATGTTGTTTCCATTTTTATTATCACAAACAATCTTTGTATATACATTTAAAGACATAGCTAATTTATAATTTTGGTACTTCAAATAGCTCCCCTCAAAGGCTTTTCCAATTTGTACTCCGATCTACTGTGTATGAGATTGTTTGCATTTTTCTGATATTAGTGATGTTGAACACCTCTTATCATAGTTCATGGCTGTTCAGATTTCTTTCGTGAATTGCCTGTTAGTGTTCTTTGCTGTTAGAATGCTGAATTCTGCCCTTGTCGTTTTTTTTTAACTGACCACTTATTTGGCCTTCCCCTTTGCAGAGGGAGGCTTTCTCCACTTCTAGGCATCCAGCTGCTCCTTCCACTGTTGTCCCACAACATTGTTCGTACTGCACCCAGGCCTTCATTAAGCAGGCATTCCATACAAATCCACTCATTCCACAAGTGTTCTTTGTGAGCCTACTGTGTGCACGGCCTTGGGCTGGGTGCTGGGTGTAGAGATAGCAGTAGGTCATCATAGTCTCCACCCTCAAACAGTTTAGTTTTGAGAGGCAGCTATGGGCGTAGAAAAGAGCATGGGTTTTGGATTCAGACAAGACTTGGGCTTGAATCCCAGCTGTGTGATTTAGAGCAAGTCACATGACCTTACCAAGTCGCAATTTCCATAGTAGTAAAATGTGTTAACACCTCCCTTACAAAGGGAGGATGGGAGAGAGGACAGTGTATCTGAAGGGGCAAGCAAGGGCCTCTTACATAGTAGGATCTCAGTGAATGAATACTCATTTAAAGGCAACTGTTAAGAGGTCAAAATGATTAGTTAGTTCTCAGGGGTACTAGGTATTACCTATAAACTGGACTAAAAGAAAGGAGGTAGCTCCTCCCTCTGCAATGGGGCGGGGAGGGGGGTAAAGATGAGTAATATGTGACATTCCCACAGACCCTGCTACAGTATATCCCCATCTTGTCTGCCCTCTGCAGCAGACTTCTGCTTTGTCTTGGACCCTCACCCCAATTCAGCTGCTCACTGTTGATGTAGTACTGCCCACCGTCTTGGGGGAAAACAGGTGCTTCCTTCCTCAAATAAATGGGCTCTTCAGAACATTCTCTGTAAGAAAGGCTTCAGGGTACTTTGCATACTGCTACCCCTGATCTCAAGAAGTGTGGACTAGAGACTGTGGGTGGTGGAAACAGAACTACTATGTGTTTGTGTGCCTTAGGACTCAGAGACTTGAATTATAGACATAGCTCTGCCTCTGGTTTGTGACTCTTGGCATGTCTCTTCCTTTCTTGGCTTCAGTTTCCCCATTACTGCAATAGAAGACTGTATCTCATGATTTCTAAAAGCTATCTAAATGAGAACTCACCTTGTAAAGGCAAAAGGTGTGTGTATATATACTACTCTCCTTAGTCACAAATCTCTGTACCCATCTCTCTCTCCTTTTTTTTTTTCCCTTAAGATTTTATTTATTTAGGGATGCCTGGGTGGCTCAGTCAGTTGAGCATCCGCCTTCGGCTCAGGTCATGATCCCTTTTTAAAAAAATATTTTATTTATTTATTTGAGAGAGAGTGCAAGCACATGAACTTGGCGGGGGGGTGGGGGGTGGGGACGAGGCACAGAGGGAGAAGGAGAAGCAGACTCCCTGCTGAGCAGGGATCCTGATGTGGGACTCAATCCCAGGACCCTGAGATTATGATCTGAGCTGAAGGCAGACGCTTAACCAACTGAGCCACCCAGGTGCCCCTATACCTGGTCTTAATGTCGTGGAGCACAACACTGCATTCCACTTATCTGAGGTCATGACATGGTTTCCACACTGGTCTGACAGCTGGTGGATCCACACTTAGTTCTTGGTTTCCTAGAGACTATGGGGAGTTAGTTTGCCTTCATTTCTTTAACACCTTTAGTGAGTGCTTGCTATCTGCCAAGTACTATGTTAGCGGTAAAGATACAAATAAAAATGTCAAGGCTTCTGCCTTCAGGGAGTCCACAATCCAGCTGGGAGACAACTGTAAGGCAGACACAATACAATTGCCTTGATGGAGGTTTGTCCAAAGTGTAGCATAGCCCAGGGCAAGGAATACCTGTTCTTTCTGGCTGACTTGGAAGGTCTTCCCGAAGACCCAGAGCTGGAGCACAGTAGGGTAAGTTGGGGCATATTAGAAAGACAGAGAGAAGGGAAGTGGGAGGCAGTGGGAATGCCTTCTGCAAAGACACAGATGTGGGAGAGCATAGTGTCTTTTGGCAACTGCCCAGGATTCAGCATGGTGGTGTATAGGGAGGAAGAAGTCAGCTCATGAAGTGCCCTTTATGCCATCCAAAGGATTACAGGACTTATGACATAACCTAAAGAGGGTAACTGAAGCATTTTGAGCATGGTAAAGTAGTAAATCTTTGTTGAATGCATGAGTAATAGTAGGAGGATTGGGTACAGTAATTAGGAGCATTTCCTAACCTTGTGGCCTGGGGCAAGTTACTTAACCTCTGAATCTGTTTCCTTTTTTGTGAAATGAGAATTTAAAATCAACCTCAAGGGTCACCTGGCTGGCTCGGTAGATAGAGTGTGCGACTCTTGATCTTGGGGTTTTGAGTTCGAGCACCATGTTGGGTTTACAGATTACTTGTAAATAAATAAATAAATAATAAAAATCAACCTCAAAAGGTTAAAATTTAAAAGGTTTATATATAATACACTTATTGAGTAAGACTGGCACTTGATATAAGCTTACCACATTATTTTTTTAGAGATAATTTTTGTTCTACACCATACATATTACCTAAACAATTTAGGAATCTCTGTGACCCATTTCTTTCTTTCTTTCTTTTTTTAAGATTTTATTTATTAATTTGGGAGAGTGAGCACACGGGCAGGGGAGGGAGTGGCAGAGGGAGAGGGAGAATGTCAAGCAGACTCCTGCTGAGCTCGGAGCCCCATGCGGAGCTCAACATCAGGGACGCTGAGATCAGGACCTGACCTGAAACCAAGAGTCAGAAGCTCAACTGACTGTGCCACGCAGGCGCCCCTCTGTGACTCATTTCTAAGCCTGTTTCCTCTTCTGCAAAATGGTTCCTCCAATTTTACCTTTTCATTGTAACCTGTAACATTGTAACACTTACCATAGTGTTGATTAAAATTTCTAATTATTTTCTGGGCCATACTTTTAGGCTATATCCAAATTGTATTTTGTTTTCCCAGCTAGACTCAGGCCTAGGAGACCAGAGACTAAAAAATTTACCACTATATCCACAGTTGCTAAAACTGCCTCTTGACAGACACTCATAAAATGTTGGCGAGAAGAACCAATGTCAAGCTTATCTTTCAGGACTGTTGCCAAGGATCCATGAACTGATAAAGTGCTTTGTCATTATGTAAAGTTGTACAGATGGATTTTTTTTTAAAGATTTGATTATTTATTTATCTGACAGAGAGAGACACAGCGAGAGAGGGAACACAAGCAGGGGGAGTAGGAGAGGGAGAAGCAGGCTTCCCGTGGAGCAGGGAGCCCGATGCAGGGCTTGATCCCAAGACCCTGGGATCATGACCTGAGCTGAAGGCAGATGCTTAACGACTGAGCCACCCAGGCACCCCACAGATGGATTTATTATTACTAAGTATTGAAATAAGGTGTGAGAAGAGGAACAGAAGCCAGAGGCTTGCAACACAATCTTGTAGCCTCTGGAGGCTTCCAAAGGACAAGTATTAACTTCTATCTTTAGCAAGTGTGCAGCTCTTCATGGGTGCCTAGCTGGCTGAGTTGGTAGAGCAAGTGACTTACTCCCAGTGAGCTCAAGACCCAGCTCAAGACCCAGGTTGAGACTAGAGATTACTTTAAAAAAAAAAAAAAAAAGAGTGCAGCTCTTCAAGGTTCCCAAAGAGTTAAATCTATTGCTTCGCATTCTAGGAAAAAGCCAGGATCGCCCCAGTGCAAATTAAATTCAACTTCAAACTAGAGGTGGAAGGACCTGCCTAAGGTCACCTAGCGCTAGATGCCAGGCTTTGTCAAGAGGTTTCTAAGTGGTTTATGTGCCCCTGTGGGCTGGGCAAGGCGCCTCCAGACCCTGCACTCCTACCCTACTTTGGTCTCAGTTCGCCTCCCACGCCACGTGGCACCAAAAGGGTGCCCCAGAAGTCAAGCGAGGAGGAGGCGGAGCCCATTCGGAAACCCGCTCAAAGGCATCCTGGGAAATGTAGTTTTCCTCGTGGACACAGAAAGGGTGTGCGCTCTCCCCTGGTTTTACCTACTGAGTAGCATTTCCTGCGTGCAAGTCATTCAAACTAAGTGTTCCGCATTATAGATGCAGCCTAGGTATCTTTGAAAGAAGCCATGAAGGGGAAGGGGCAAAGCAAAGAAGGCAAACCAAAATATTGTTAGCGGGGAAGAGAAAGGGTTAACAGTTATTACGCACGCGCACAGAGGACCCGCAGGGTGGGCGGGGACGGAAGACTACTCCCGGGAACTGTGTTTTCCCCGGAAGTGCCTTCCCTCCTCCCGGGTCCGCGCGGACGCGGTTTCCTTACCTCATTTGTCCTCGCCCCTCCCCGTCCCTCTACGCGTTTTGGTTCCTGGTTGGTGCTTCCTGGTCGCAGCCGCGGCAGTGAGTATGTGTGACGGACCCCCAGCCGCCCGCGGCCGGGGGACCCCTGTCCGCCCTCTGTCTCTCCCGCTGGGCTGTGGCACTAGCGCGTGTCCCCTCGCCGGCCTCCGTGTCCCTCGTCTTGCCCCAGCTCAGGGCAGGGTGCAGCTCGTGGCCCCTCAGTCGTGTTCTGCCTCACGCGGCTCGGCTGACCGGCTGGGGTGTTCGCTTCTCCCTACCTGGCCAAGGGCGAGGTCGTGATTCAAAAAACTCTGGGCGCCCATGGCCTCGGTGGGGGTGGCGTTTCTGCCTGTTTTACCTTCTCCCCTCCCCCAATTCCCCTGTTTTTTGAGGGGGGGAAGCCGGTCAGCCCGTTAGACGCATAGGTCCTGCCGCCCTGAAGGAGCCCGGCCTGTGAGGACCGGACAGCCCCAACTCCAGCCTCTGCTGTCAGAAGCAACAGCTACAGCTGTGGGACCAGAAAAATTTAGGGAGTTGTGCCCCTTCCCCCATGTAAAACAGGGAGACTTGGACTGTGTTCACTAAGATTTGCTTTATCCCTTACATCCTGTGAGCCCGCAGTTCCAACTTTAAGAACTGCGGGTGCTGTGGGAATACTGGCTGGGAATCAGCAGGCCTCGGCTCTAGTCGTGGCTCCACTGACTCGCTGGTGACTCTAGAAATTTCATGTTTAGGTTGAATTTACCTCTGTTTCAGATCACAGGAGATCTTTAGGTTCAGTGAATAAGTAAGTTTCTCAGAGCCTGTTTCTCTAGGAGAGCGTGCAGTTTAGTGACTCTTTCGGGTCCCTTCCAAAGCTCTTGACTTTGTGTCTTGAGTACTTCGGCTGTCAACATCCAAAGACTTTGAAGTGGGCTGTGTGTATATTTTAGACAGCATTAGGCTTTGGAGACAGTTCAGTATTGCTGTTTTCCAGAATCTGGGGGTAGGGAGTAAATGAGGATTATAAAATAGCCACAAGGCTGAGGTACTGTGTAGTTAAAGGAAGAGGGGGTTGAGAAAGGTGAAGGAAGTGCTTTGAGATAGGATTTGTTGTCTTTAAGAGACTATGTATGCTAAGAACAGCTGGACTTGTCTGAATAAATTTAGCATAATTTTCTCCCACCAATATCTTATATTCTGTCTTCCTTTTTTTGTGTGTGTGTGAGCGTTGTTTCACACATTTGGATTCCCTACCACAGTCAGATTTGCTTCAAAGTGAAAATTATATTTGAAGAATGGACAGAAATTTTAATACTAGACTCTATAGTGTTCCAAATCTGTCACTGTCAGGATAGCTCACTAAGAGTATGTCAGAAATTTTAAGTTGAAAATCAACTATTAATCAGTTTCCAGTGAGCATTGGACTTAAAATCAAGCTGTAAATTTGATTTAAATCTTGAGATGGATACCTGTGTCATCAAGAAGAAACATTTAGGCTAAAAGTTCTTTGAAGGGAAATAAGAGCAAGAGGTCTGGAATGACCAGTTGGTAGACTGTTAGAGCAGGAGTATTGGCTTTAAAAATAGTGTAGTAAAATCTGAAAGCTTAAATAAGCCTTAAGTTGTATAGTTTAAAAATTTTTAGTGAATGAAAAAAAAACAAACTACTCCCACTTTTGAATGGTGAAAGCCTTTGCAGTTATTCTCTATAGCTGTTTTATATTTGTTAAGCCACTTTAATCTTACAGATAAATTTCATTCTCAAGCTGGTGTTGTAGGTTCATATATAAGAATCATCTTTTTTTGGTCATGGGATTGCTATACTCTGAGTATCAACTTGCAAGGTTCTTGGATAGGAAACTGACAAATTCAGATGTATGCTTTTTCTTTCAATTAAAGTACTTCTTTCATAGTTTTTACACTTCACTGGGAAGTGAAATGGATATTTTTGAGGTAAATTTAGGTGTTAGAGCCAACACAAATACAGCTTTGAAGGAAGTTTTTTGAATTTTTATTTGAAAGTATTTTGAAAAATTGAAAAAAAAAAAATCTTAGTGAACACTTGGCTGAGAGCCTGCGAAATTTGAATCTGTCCTACCTATGTTCTTAATCAGCTGCATAACCTTGGATAGGCTTCCTTACCTCTTTGGACTTTAATTTCCTTATGTGAAAATTGAGGAGGTAGTGTGAGATAATCAGAAAGGTCTCTTTGAGACTAAAATTTTGTGGCTCTCATAGAGACCTCATGTTATCCAGTAAGTATGCTTGAGAATTGTGTATAATGATTAAAAAGCTGAGGAAGTCTTCTGGTTCAAGACATATATATTTATTTCATATTTGTCCTGCGAGTATACACTTAAAAAAATTTAAATGCATTTGAATGTAATTAAAGTAGTAACATAACCATAAACCAAAATAGCCTCAGGCAAACCTTAACCCTGGCATACATAAGCTACATAAAGAGAAGAGCATTATGCTGAGCACAGTTTTCAAGTACAGAAGGTACAAAATCCTCTTAAAGGCCATAGGGGCTAAATTGTTAAATTCATTTTCTACATTTCAAGGAAAGAGATAAACCCCTAGACCCAAGGAAGTCAGTTTTTATTATATTTCTGTAGTTTATTTTTGGCATACATTCACAGGTGCGCCCATGGCTCTTTTCTTAATCCCTTTCCTTTGGGATGGCTCCAAGAGTAGTACAAATTTGTAACTCTGTAATTTAGCTCTTTTTATTTTTTCTGGGCTGCACTGGAATTATGTTATTTATGTTTTATCAGTATGGATCCAGTGAGGATTTTGAAGGAAGTATAATTCCTTTGACTTCTTTTAGAATTAATTTACCTATTAAATAAAAAGGAAAGAATTCATCTTTTATTTGAATTCCTCTGAGGCTAACATTTCAATATAAACTGATAAATGCTATGAGCATTATTATTCAGACAGCCACATTTAAGTTGTGTGACAACAACAGCATAGCAACCTGAAGGACAGTGTAAGAATGGAACAGGTGTATTGTAGCTTTTAGAAGAAAAGGGCATTGAAAGTTGGTTTCTTTTCCCCCCACCTTTATTGAGATATAATTGACAAATATCATTGTGTAAGTTTAAGGTGTACATCATCATGATTTGAAATATGAAATGACTACCACATTTAGATCAGTTAACACATCCATCACCTCACCTGTTTTCTTCCTCTTTTTCCTTTTTTTACCCCCACTCTTAGCAGATTTCAAGTATACAATACAGTATTGTTAACTCAGAATGTAATTATCATTTTTACTCCCAGCTTTATTGAGGTATGATTGACATAGAACACTTTGTAAGTTTAAGGTGTATGACAAAAGGTGGTTTTCTTTATTTCTGTAAACAACAACAAAAAACTCCAGCATAATGGTAGTGCATTTTTGGTTCTTGTTCATTTGGTTCTTGGAGTCAGCTGGTTGTATTACCAAAACTACCATCAGAACACCCTGACATTTTGGGCAGAGAATTGGTAAACTAAGAACAGCTAGTCTTTCTAAATTATATTTGTATAGGTATAAAGGAAGTGGAAAGAGTAAATTGTCATTGTTAATTGTTCTATAGGCCGTCCATGATTTTTGAACAAACATGAGTATTTTTCCAGAGCTCTCATTTTGATCAATATTATATCAGTACCTAATTGAAACATCTTCTGTGTAGATTTTTGGTTGATGATATGAGAATAGTTGGAATAGTTGGAGACAACTGTGAAATTCATCCCACCATAATTTCCATATTTTAGGCACATACTAGATTTATTAGGGCTGAAGAGCAAATGCTAGATGATAGTGTTCATTTATTTATTTATTCATTAATTCAACAGACATTTATGGAAGTCCTGCTAAATACCAGTTACTCTGCTTGGCTTTGGGAATCTATTGTTTAACAAAGTGCATATAGTTTCTGCTCTCCTGGGGTTTGTGATCTGCTTTTGTGAGACATTTACATTGAATTAGTAATTAGAACTGTAGTGTTTTGAAATGTAAAGTACTATAAAAGGAACACAATTTAGTCTGGTCGGTCAAGGGAAGCAAGAAAAGGGATGTTTAAGCTGAGTTGAAGATTTAATATGCCCACAGTAGGAAAGTAAAGTGCTCCTATAGCTAGAAGTTTTGCCACAGTTTTAGGTCCTTAGTATGTTTTTCATACACATCTTTATTGCTAGTACAAAAGTAAACCAAGGTTTATCAGATATTTTTGTGTATTCTTTAGTCAAGGATAAAAAGGCCATGAAATTAATTTTTTAATTGAGAATAAAAATCTGCACTAAAACAGTAATCATGATGATTGTTTCCTGTAGTGGATTTTAGTCAAAGTTGAAGTAATATTTGTATGTGAGAATGCCTACCTGGAAAGATGAGATGCAGAACCAGAACCAGGGAAGAGATGATGGAATAATGAGAATGACTTGAACTATTCTTGTGATTTTTAACATTTTAGAGAAAAAATTGGTGTCTGAAGCAGTGAGTGGATCAACCTGTCTTTCCTTTCTAGCATACCTGCAAAATATGGTATTTCCATTAATAACTATAACTAAATTTATTGGTAGTAATTTTCATTTGGAAGGGGTGGGCATTATTAGAGCAGGTCATAACAGGATTTAGAAATCCTTGAAAAAAAGGTACCCTTAAGAGAAAAAGGTATTTTAATATGTCATTGAGAACAATGGTGGCCTTCACAGAAGTTAGCTCTAAGGTGATATCGTTATGCACTAAACAGGCATGTTCTCAGCTTTTAAAATATATTCTTTGTATGATTTCCTCTTTTACAGCACCAAGGTTACTGACTTTCCATGATGTTTGGTGGTTATGAGACCATCGAAGCATATGAAGATGAGCTTTATCGTGAAGAGTCATCTAGTGAACTGAGTGTTGATAGTGAGGTGGAATTTCAGCTCTACAGCCAAGTTCATTATGCCCAAGATCTTGATAATATCATTAGAGAAGAAGAACATGAAGAGAAGAACTCTGGGAATTCTGAATCATCCAGTAGTAAACCAAATCAGAAGAACTTAATTATCCTTTCAGATAGTGAGGTCATCCAGCTATCAGATGGGTCAGAGGTCATCACTTTGTCTGATGAAGATAGTATTTACAGATGCAAAAGAAAGAATTTTAGAGTCCAAGCAAAAGAAAAGACCCGAGGTCCTCCTGCATCTCTTCATTCTAATAAGTTGACCGATAAGAAATGCAAGGGGAATATTGAGAAGCCTAAGCCTGAAGAGATACCAGGTACAATCCGAGAGGTCATGATTATAGAGGTCAGTTCAAGTGAAGAGGAAGAGAGCACCATTTCAGAAAGTGATAACGTGGAAAACTGGATGCTGCTGGGATGTGAAGTTGATGATAAAGATGATGATATCCTTCTCAATCTTGTGGGATGTGAAAACTCTGTAAATGAAGGTTAGTATCAAATTGGCCATTTTGAAAAGTAGTACCATCTTTAATAAGGAAGACTGCTTTTCCTAGACAAAAGACCAATAGGGTCTGCTCCATTTAATCCTCATCTTTGGTCTTGTTTTTTGGCTTGTTTCTCATGAGACTCTTACCAGTGGCTACTCTAATGGTGGTCTGTCTGAACATCAGAAAGAGTATGTCAGAATATCAAAGACACTCTGCTTCTACTGTAGCAAATTCATAGCTGCTTCTTCCTGTTTGGCCAGAGCCAGTTCTGGACGTGAAATCTTAGTCCCCTCTCTCTCTGCTTGGTATCACAGGTGAGTACTCCATCCATCTCTGACACTGGTCCTGTGCTCTCATTTGGCCAACTCTGTTGGGACTGCCTCTTCCTAAGTGATTTGCTTAGCCAAGAGTTAGCCAGGTAGCAAGCATGGGAAATGCTTGATATACTGAGGATATGGAATTAGTATTGAGATTTTAGGAACTCCACAGTCACTAAGATAGGAGGCTCTGAAGAGCTGTAAGTCTACAGTAAACTGTTGGAGGAAATGCAAATTCTTAGAACCACATTATTCAAGGATTGAAATTTTGGTGTGAGCGTTGTCTTCTCTGTCTCATAGTCTTGATGCTTATTCCTTTAAAAACTCCCTTTAGTTTTTCTCCCTGTATGCCTAATGCCTGGTCTCTTGCAGTAGTTTCCTAAATGATCTTTTACATCTTCCCTGCATACTATGGTTAAACTAGTAGTCTTGAAATGCCCTTTTACTCGTGGTACTTAACTGTGCTCCAAAACCTTTAATAGTACCTACTTGTTCTCGGAGGAAATGATGATATTGAATGTAGGTCATGCTTTGGAGCCTCAATGATTGACAGACTTTTTTTAAGGATACAAACTTTAGGTTTCCAGGCCATAGGATTTCCTAACTACTTAAACTTTGCCCTTGTGGGAAAGCAGCCACAGTACCTAAGAAATGGGGTAGCTATTCCAACAAAATCTTATTCACAAAAACAGGTGGCTGGCTCAGTCTGTCATAGGACAATCCTGAGAAGTTGACAGCAAAAGGAAGAAAAGAAATAGAGTAGTAGCTAGGACACAGAGTGGAATCAAATGAAGTTTTATCAGAATAAGGTAGATCTGATAATGTTTTTAGGTAGATGGGGGGAAAAACTTTTGAAGGAGAGATTAAACCTGTTTGATGGATTGGGATGGTGGGGGCCAATTAAGAGATGGGATCAGGTGTGTATGTCTGAATTAGTCTTAAAAGGGAAGAGACACACCATTAACTTCTAAATTATCAGATATTTATAGAGGTAGAGAAGAGAGAATAAATTCAGATGGGTTGTGGATGAGGGAATATATGAGGATATATGATATTTTGATTTTCTTAGGAAAATGAAAACAATTGGGAGTGGAAGTGGGCAGGGGTACTTAGAAGCTTAGAGTGTGGAAAGCTTGCTTAAGTGCAATGGGGAATACTTTTAGACAGTGGTTCCCAGTATTTTGAAGATGGCAGCCTTTTTAATTTCACAACAATTTGTGGGCTCCCACATGACTGTAGTTATATTTCTAGTATTTGTTAATTGAGAAAATGCATATTAGCTACTATTTTAGTATTCTCTTACATGACAGTGTTTTATTAACCACAACGTCTGTACATTTGAAAAATATTAATACATGTATATGTATATGTCTTTATATAATGCAAGCCTCTGGGCGCGCATTGTGGTCACTAATCATGCAGCTCCCCAGGAGTCTGAAGCTCATAGTTGGGAAATCATTGTGCCAACAAATCAATAATAGGATTACTTAGAAGTAGTATTCAGTGAAAATTGAAACAATATGAGCTTGTAATAAACTCACTTTGAAGGATTTCATAACATTTTCCAGTAATACTTGGCAGTCTGGAGCAAGATTATGGAAACCAAATGATCCAGGGTTAGGCATACCATTACAGAAGGTCCAGAAGGTCAAAAGCATTTAGCCCAGTCTTTCTCTAAATTGCCTTCTCCTGACATCACACCTAGTTTCATCAAACACTAATGTGTTCGTGATGATGGGCCACTTTTCTTGAACTCAGGTTTCCCATGTCCACCTTACTGATCTTTCCATTTGGATATCTTATTGTCATTTCAGATTTAACATACTAAAAGGTTTGATAAATTGAAATGAAAAGTTATTTTTCCACAGAAAGAGGAGCAGATTAACTGAGAAGTGATTAACAGTAGAACTAGGGTTTCTCAGGGCAAAATGAAAGAGATTGATGAGGGGTAGTGAGAATGGGGTAAAGGGTGGCTGAGCTATATGGAAATGAGGATTCTAGAAGAAAGGGAATGGTACTCAGGTATGTTTTATAGGAGTGAGGAAAAGAAGGTTGGTAATTAGGTATATAAAGAAATCTCTGGCAAACAATTTTAGTGTTTCATGTTACAAGTAGACAGTAAGAAGCATGATTGTTCTTGAACTGCATTTTTGGAGAAGGGGATATTTGTGTTTATTTTTATTGAGGTGAAATTAGCATAACACAAAATTAACCTTTTTAAAGTGTTCAATTTAGTGGTGTTTAGTACATTTACAATGTTATGGAACCATCACGTCTATATGGTTCTAAAACATTTTTAGCACATCCAAAGGAAACCCTGCACCCATGGAATTCTTTATTCCTTCTTCTCCCAGACCCTGGCAACCACTGATCTGCTTTCTGTCTCTATGGATTTACCTATTCTGGATATTTCATGTAAATAGAATCATATAATATGTGACCTTTGTGTCTGACTTCTTTCACTTAGGATAATGTTTTGGAGGTTTATACATATTGTAGCGTGTGTCAGTACTTCATTCCTTTTCAAGGCTGTATAATATTCCATTGTATTGTTATACCACATTTTTATAGATATTCATCTATAGATGGACATTTGGGTTGTTTCCACCTTTTGGCTATTATGAATTGTGCTACTGTGAACATTCATGTATAGATATTATTTGAATACCTATTTTGGGTATTACTTTGGGTATATACCTAAGAATAGAAGAGCTGGGATTTCTTTTTCTTTCTTTCTTTTTCTTTCTTTCTTTCTTTCTTTCTTTCTTTCTTTCTTTCTTTCTTTCTTTCTTTCTCTCTTTCTCTCTTTTTCTTTCTCCTTTCTTTCTTTCTCTTTCTTTTTCTTTCTCCTTTCTTTCTCTTTCTTTCTTTCTTTCTTTCTTTCTTTCTTTCTTTCTTTCTTTCTCTTCCTTTCTTTCTTCCTTCCTTCCCTCCCTCCCTCCCTTCCTCCCTTCCTTCTTGAAGATTTATTTATTTTAGTGAGAACATGAGTGGGGGGGGAGGGGGGAGAGAGAGAGAGAGGCGGACTCCCCCTGAGCTTGGAGCCTGACCCAGGGCTCAATCCCACAATCCTGAGATCATGACCTGAGCTGAAGTCAAGAGTCAGTCGCTCAACTGACCAAGCCACCCAGGCGCCCCTAGTGTAGCTGGGATTTCTATGTTTCACTTTCTGAGGAACCACCAAAGTGTTTTCCACAGTGGCTACACCATTATATGTTCCCACAGTAATTTATGAGGGTTCCACTTAACTGCATTGTTTTTAACAATGACTTGTGGTGTTGCATATTCTATTTTGATGTGCTGGTATGCTTTTTGTTATTTCTTACAGTTTTTTCTCTTAGTATTTTGTTTTTTATACTTATTGCTTATGTTGGCTTATGTTTTTCTAGTATGGCTTTTATTTTATTTTTCTTGAGAGAGAGAGAGCAGGTAGGGAGGGGCAGAGGGAGAGAGAATCCCAAGCAGGCTCCATGCCCAGTGTGGAGCAGGACGTGGGACTCGACCCCGTGACCCTGAAATCACGACCAGAGCTGAAATCAAGAGTTGGACGCTCAACTGACTGAGCCACCCAGGTGCCCCTCTAGTATGGCTTTTTTTGCATCAGATTTTCCCTGTGTCTTTTCATCCACTTAAGAGTTTGTAAAGAAACTGATTCTTACAAGTATGTATTCTCTTAAACTTTAGAGTGTATATGTATATAAATGTATAACACCTTTTCTGCAACATTAGTAACATTAGTAATAAGTAACATTAGCAGTTAGATGCAAGACCTAAGTAATTCATAGTAATTTTTGATTCCTTACCTTCAGTGTATATTCCTCTTATACATATTGAAATTTATCCCTCTGCTCCTAGGATTTTTTTTTTTTTGTACCAGCCAAATTTAAACAAATTGTGCAGTTTTGCAAATTAACTTGGTTGACTCTTATAAACTCTGACAGATATTCAAATATATATCTCCTGTTTTATTTCCTTGATCTGCTAATACCATAATCCTATTTCTTTGCAGTTAATGAGCAATATATTCTGTACTGATGTTTATCTGAGTGTGCTGTTACTCTTTAACCATTATTATCCTGTTCATAAATAGATCTGAGTTCAGTTTATATAATAGTCTGTATTTATTTATTTATTTATTTATTTATTTAAAAATTTTATTTAATTATTTGACACAGAGAGAGAGAGAGAGGAATCACAAGTAGGCAGAGTGGCAGGGAGCGGCAGAGGGAGAAGCAGGCTCCCCGCTGAGCAAGGAGCCCGATGTGGGACTCGATCCCAGGACCCTGGGATCATGACCCGAGCCGAAGGCAGACGCTTAACGACTGAGCCACCCAGGCGCCCCTATATAATAGTCTTTAGAGAGAAGATTTTTTCATGTTGCTGGAAATTTGTAGAAATTCTGACATCCTTTTGAAATGATGATTGTTAAACCGCAGCAGTAGCTATTTGGTATACTCCTCCTCCTCCTCCTCCCCCCCAAGCCCCCAAACTATGGCATATTTGAATTATCAGTATGATAGAAGAGATTACAGACTCTTTGAGGGAAGGTCTTTTCCATACTCAGAAGTCTTCCTATGATATTTAGAGTAATTCTTTGACATGTATTAGTTCTGTATTAATTGCTAAATGATCAAATATTGAGCATCTACTCTGTAGAATACATAGAGGGGATTTAAAATGATAAAAGACATAGTTTTAGCCTTAAGTGGCTTTGTGTTTCATTGAAGAGACAAAATTTATGTAATGTTTATATTACTATTATTTAAAGATTATTTATTTTAGAGCACTTGAGTGTGTGTGGGGGATGGGGCAGAGGGAGAGAATCTTTCAAGCAGACTCTCCACTGATCAGGCAGCCTGCCACTATGCAGGGCTTGATCGCAAGACCGAAGAGATCATGACCTGAGCAGAAACCGAGAGTCTGATCCTTAACCCACTGAGCCCCCGGGTGCTCCTGTAATAATATATATATACTAAAAAGAAGCTAATACTAAGAAGAAGCTAAGTAATTTATGGAAGTCTCGCCTTAACCATGGGAGTTAAATGTCTTAAAACCCTAATGATAGATGTAGTTGAAAACTTAACGCTTTATAAAAAACAGGATTAGTGAATTTGAGGTAGTAATGAACGAATGAAGGACTATGTAAGTACATACATATTTCCCATTTACTACCGTTAAATTTGTAGTAATGAGTGCAGCACCATTCTTGCTCTGCGGAAACTTCAGACCATCCTCCATTACTTCAGTTTCAGTGAGATGCTTACACATTTATTTTCCTTTAATAAACAATCAGGCAGATAGTACATTACTGGAGGCATTTTTTCCCTTACTGTTTTTCCTCTGAATGTTTGATACTTTTCTGATTATATGATTTGTCGTTCTTTTTATTTTTTTTTTAAGATTTTATTTTTTAAGTAATTTCCATGCGCAGCATGGGGCTCAAACTCACAACTCCAAGATCAAGAGTCACATTCTTTATTCTGCGCCAGCCAGGTGCCCCTGATTTGAAGTTACCTTTTTTTTTTGAAGATTTTATTTATTTATTTGACACAGAGAGACACAGCGAGAGAGGGAACACAAGCAGGGGGAGAGGGAGAAGCAGGCTTCCCGCTGAGCAGGGAGCCCGATGCGGGGCTCGATCCCAGGACCCTGGGATCATGACCTGAGCCAAAGGCAGACACTTAACGACAGAGCCACGCAGGTGCCCCTGAAGTTATTATTATTATTATTTTTTAAGACTTTATTTATTTGACAGAGAGAGAGAGAGAACATAAGCGGGGGGAGCGGCAGGCAGAGGGAGAGGGAGAAACAGGCTCCCCACTGAGCAAGGAGCCTGACGTGGGGCTCTATTCCAGGATCTTGGGATCATGACCTGAACCGAAGGCAAGACACTTAACCAACTGAGCCACCAGGCACCCCTGATTTGAAGTTCTTGATTAGCTTCCTGAGGTTCCATTGATGACTTGTGGATGTAACACATAACTTGCTTAGCCTAGCCTTCCTCAGTACATGCAGTATTATGATGAGGACTTTGCTTATAATAAATTCATGCCAAAACATAGGTCCTCAGTCCCTGTTTTATCTGGCTTTCAGCTCTCTCTACTGAGGGATGTAGGAATTTATTTCTAAGTTCTAGGCTTCATTTCCTTCACTTTCTTTACTCTTTCCTTTATATAACAATGCCTGCGCTGTCATTTGTTTTCCTTTTTGAAATTCTCACCCTTTAATTTCTTTTATTATCTCCAGTACAAGTGACTTGTAATTCTCATGTATCAGAAAGATCTGAAGAAAAAGATGCACCAAAGGAAATCAGCATGTTTCTTAATTTGTGAGGAGGATCTCAGGTTTGGGGAGCATTATTAGATATGATTGCCAAGTAGTGGGGAAAGACAATAAGTGCTTTAGGAATTACAGAGGAATAATCAGCCACTTATTTTCCTGTGTAGGGAAGGGATATTAATAGCTCTAGGAGTAATTATTAACATTCTATTAGTTTTTTATTATGGAGAATTTAAAGTATATATAAAAATAGAATGTTGTATTGGACTCAGTGTCCCATAAACCAACTTATGACTAGTCTTTTCTCAATTATAATTGCATACCCCTGTATTATTTTGAAGCACATCACACCCATCATTTCATTCATTCATATATATATATATATTTCAGTGTGTATATCTGAAAGGTAAAAGTTCTTGAGAAACATAATCATGTCCTTATCATACCTAAACAAATTACCAATATTTCTTTTATTATTAAATACCCAGTCAGGGGCGCCTGGTTGGCCAGTCAGTTAAGTGTCTGACTCTTGATCTGAGCTCAGGGTTGTGAGTTCAAGGCCCGCATTGGGCTCCATGCTGGGTGTGGAGCCTACATAAAAAAAAATAAAAAAGAACCCCAAATGAAAAAAACAAAAACCCAGTCAGCATTCAGATTTCCCATTCTGGCTCTTAATTTTTTTCTTACAGTTTATTTGAATCAGATCCGTTTATTGGAATTGATTGATAACTTAAGTGTCCTTTAATCTATAGGTTCCATCTTTATTTTTTTGGTCTCTTATTTTTTTCTTTCTTATAATTTATTTGTTGTATTAACTGGATTGGTTGTCCTCTAGAATTTTCTGTAGTCTGAATTTTGTGGTATTGTTTAACATAATCCCCTGCCCCCTGTGTTTCATATCACTTGGTAGTTAGATCTAGAAGCTTGATTAAATTCAGGTTTCTTTCCCTGTGATTATGCTGTAAACTAGATACATGGATAGGTTCATTTGTTTCATTTTGCTTTGGATATGTTTATTTTTCAATATTGCCTTTTAAAAATTTAATTTGTTTTCTAATTATGCAAAATGTTTATAAGATTCCAAATTTAAGTCAACAAGACAAGATAAAATATATTCAGAGAATTCTACCTTCTGTCCAGTCTTCACCCTGTTTTGCCATTCCCCTTATGGATAACTGTTCAGAGAAAATTGATGGTTTGTTCTCATACTAAAAAAATAAAAGCATATATGTATATATCTTTGTACTCTTTCTCCCCTTTCTTAAACAGGGGTATACTAACCACACTTTGCTCTACCTTTTTTTTTTTTTCTGTAACAGTATATAGCCTGGAGATCAGTCCATAGTAGTATGGAAAGATAGTCCTCATTTCTAGGACTGTGGACTATTTTTGGGTTGTTTGCACTACTCTGAGCTGGATACATTAGGCATGTAACAAATACGTTTTAGAGGTGAATGAATAGTAATTTAAAATATTTGATGAATAAAATACTTTTACAGTCTTAAAATGTATTTCCAACACATGTGTAATAGTCTAATTGCACTTTCACAAGCATGTTTTTATACTTATTCCTGGTCTTAATGTTTGTTTCTCATTTATTTTTTTCATTTTCATTTTCATATTTATTTCATTTTTCTCATTTATTTTTATTCATAATTTTGAAAGATTCAGATTTAGCAAAAAATTAGATTCACATTTTAAAAAGAAGTAACTTTTGAATAATGAAGAATATAGCATGTTGAAGAAGCTGTATTAGTTCCTAGTACATAACTGTTACGGTATAGGATTTTACATTAACGTAGAGCTCATTCAGTATGTACAATTTGACACATTGCTTCTTTAGTTTATCAGCATTTGGCACATATTGGATAATCTAGTAAATCTTAGGTGAATTTAATTGAAGTTCTACCTTTGCATATAGAGTAGTGCTCTTTGCATATAGAGCAGTGCTCAGTACTGCTAAATGAAGTTGAAGTGAAATTATGGCTTGATTACGGTAAAATCATGGCTTTTGAAATTGAAGTAAAATAATGGCTTTCAGTGACTTAGTGCAGTAAGTCTTTTATATACATACATATATTTTAAGTAAACTCTACCCCCAACGTGGGGTTCGAATTCATGACCCTGAGATCAAGAATTGCATGCTGTACTGACTGAGCCAGCCAGGCGCCCCAATGTTGCAGTTGTCTTTGTGTCAAGTCCCTTTACTCCCCCAAAATATGCACATAAAAGTTTTGGATACAATTTCAGAGGATGAAGAACTCATCTAGAGGTAATTGCTGAATCCTTGGCATTTATTAAGCACTCAACCAAGACTTGATAACTAATTAAAATTTGAGTAGAATGGGTTATGTATTTGAATTTCAGTTTTTCAAATTGGTCATATTTTATTTGATCTCGGTCTTTACAAATGCTTTTTTCTTCCTGGATCACTTTCTACCTTGCCTGACTGATGATACCTACTCATCCTTTGTGTCTCAGTTTAAAGTTTAACTCTGAATGAGGTAACCTACAGGCTCTTAACTAGTGGTAGTTATGTCTGTTATAGCTCCTCAGTTGACTAGCTGTGTGGGTAACTTAATCTTATTATTGGTAAAATAATAATTTTATTAAAGTTATAAAGTGAGACAATGGATAGACTGAATTAATGTAATAGAAAAATGTTTGACTAAATTCTTCTAACTACAGAATGACTATGGCAAGCATGGGCATATAGTTTCCACTTGGTATTTTGAATTGAAAGTTCTCGGCTTTTTTTGTGAACCCAAGTTGCTTTTGAACATGTCTCTAGTATGGCACTTTCCTTAAATAAATTTTATTTGATTTGGTGACATTTTAGTTAAACTAAATCTAAAATCTTAAAATCTGTCCAATAGTTACTTATTGGATACATGAAATGTACAAGTTACTATACTGTTTAGGTGTTGGGATTCAAGAATTGCTATGTAGTCCCTGCCCTTAGAAGTCATAAAATGCCTGACAGTATGGAAAGTTCACTGTAACACCAGAGTTAAATACATTTCTACAAATATAAGAGATGCTCCAGCACATTACAAAATCATTTCCAGATGAACGTAATAGACTTAAAAAAAAAAACATTACGTGGATAGGCAAAGTACAAGACTGAATTGGACAGTAGCCTTTTGAGTTGGGTCTTGAAGAATGCATAGAATTTTCAGTTCAGGGTAAGTGCAAGGAGGTAGAAGCTGAAAACCCTAATAGAAACTTAAGACTGTATGGTACCACTAATGCTAAATTAATAGTTTAATATGTGTCTGCATATGATTAAATATTTTAATAGCATGTCTTTTTAGAAACTGCCTCAGCCTAAATGAGAGAGGGTATTTATATTTCATATGTGTGTTTTGTATGTGTTCAGAATGCTGTTGGAAGATTTTTTTGGTCATTATTTTGTTCAGTGTTTTCCTCCTGTTTCTTGCTTGTATTTTTCCTTTTCCTTTAAAAAAAATTGGATATTTTATACAATTTTATGGCAGGTAGAAAAATTCCCTCAAATGGGCCAGGTTATAAAGTTAGTCAGTGGACATGACCAGCTATGTAAAGTATGTATTTCATGCAGGACTGGTCAAAGTAGAGCATGCCTTAAAATAAAACTTCAGCTCCTGATAGCTTGTGTTCTTTACCATCTTTTAACATAGGGAAGGAACACATTCTGTTAGCGTGGGAACATTAATAAATTAAACTTAGCTTTCAGTACTCTTCAAATCTTTAAGGTGGTGTTTCCCCCCCCCCTTTCTGCATTCATCAGATAACAAATCAGCTTAATTTCAATAAATACAGTTTCTTGAAGATCTTATGGCCTTTTAGGTCATAGGGTTGGTTGCTATTTGACATATTTCTCATTGGTGTATAGTTTAATTTCTGCCTTATAATTCAAAAATGGCCACATGCTAGAGTTCCAGTGACCGAGAGCATCAAGGAGCTCCCTCCCTGATGTTTTCAGCTTCTGTAAGCCTGTACGACACAATTCATAAAGCTGCTTCTGAACTGTGTCTCTAGTTGTAGCATGTCACCTTACACTTAACTATTGTAAGGGCATCTTTTTATTTAATTTCTAATTAGCATAATGACTTGAGCTGTGTTATTCACTGTTCCATGGTGAAGTTGTCATAGGGAGAGAAGAAATAAAAATGTTCAATTTCAACTTTACTTGTGAATGGAGTGAAGTTTGAAAGCCTTTTATGGCCATTGTTCAGCAGACTGAAAATCTCATTAGAAATTCCAGAAATGCAAAGGCAGCTTTGGGTTGGATTTTAATAACATTTTGGAATGTTGATACTGTATGTTGCTAATTTCTGTGATTTCGCTTTTGATCGGCAATTTAGGTATGCATTCTTCCAAAGTCAGTTTATGACTTTTAGTCTAAATTCATTTACAGTAGCTTTTCAACAGTGATAAGTACTTAGGAAGAGAATTAAATTTTACCTTTTTTTTTGACATTTCTTTTAAAAACCGATGTGATTTTCATATAAGATATATTAAATTTATTGGAAACTGCTTAATATGAAAATAACATGTATTTATTGAACTAACAACCTAGTTTAGTTACCATTCAAATACTATTTATCAGCTACAGTTTTACATTTTTGGGGGGATGGAGAAGCATAAAATTAGATGGCCAGGCAACATTTTTATTCTTATCTAGGATAAGAACTTGAGTCCTGATGTCTGGGTAAAGAGTGTTGAAATGTAATTTTCATATAGCTGTTTGCTGTAAAAATAATCTATTGCATGTAGTGATCACTGTGTAAGAAGTGAGTGTAATTTGTAGACAGTTTATTTTTATAGTCAGAAACTAAATTTGATGTTAACTACATATGATTAGACTGTAAAACATTTTTCAAAAGTACAGAATGCAGAGCATTTACTCTTTTTTCCCTTGTAAGAATAAAGACCATTCATGTCCCTGTGCAGGAGATCCTGTTTTTAAGACTTTGCTAAATTTGTATTTAATTTCAAAGTAATTTACTAATCTCTTGCTAACACTCTGTTGGTTGTTAACACTTAATGAAGTAAAAGTATTGAGTTAATGGAAGTTTTTCAGCCAAAAATTTTTACTTTCTCTATCATTGTCTGTCTTTGTTGTTATACATTATTGTTATGGTTAAGTTTTTGGCATTTTGAGTTAGTTGTCAAATTGTTGTCGATTCTTATGATAATAAAGAAATAAATACTTTAATTGAGCATCCACTATAAGGACACATTTTCTTTTTAAATTATACAAATGTACTTAAGAATGTGTAAAGGGATAGATTTTACTTGTTTTTTAGTGTTTGAATCTTGATCTGATAGCATTAGCTCTGGATAGGGATGTAATTCTGGGCATAAAAATTATTTTTGTAATATAGATTTGGATCCAGATATAAATGCAGTGTAATAATAGATTATTTAAAAGTGGATCTTGCCTGCTAAATGTGTAATTTTTATTTTTATGACATTTTTACCTTAGAATTTCAGCTTTTGACATAGTTTTGAAAATTAGTTAATCATGGACTTGAGAGCATCTACTGTTACCCTCATCTTTTGCAAATACATTTTAAAGGAAGACAGCATAATTCTATAATGAGAAAATAATTTGTACTCCTCATTTAGCCTAAATATATAGTTAATTTGTAATTGCCTCAAGATGAAAGAATGGCTGTTTAGAGCTATTTATTGAGGCAAAGTGTTTTTATTGGCAATTCCCTTGAAGTACGTAAGTCACATTTGATTTTGCTTTGTAACTCAGTAGTGCCTGTAACAGAATTATCTACTGTAGGGAGGGAAAGCCCAGATTTCTAGAAAACTTTTTAATACTCTTTCCACATTTGTAGTTAATGAGAAATTCTAAAGATGTGGGACATAGACTGGTTATGGCTGATAAATAAATTTAAAGTAATTGAAAAATTTTGCTTAGAAAAGTCAGGTGAGAGGAATTAAGGACGTGGAGGAAAATGGCATACAAATTTAACTGAATGAAGAAGGTTTTAAAGAAAAAAATGTGCAATCACAGTGATCCTGTAAGTTACTCCTTATATTGTATTAGTCATTAATTAGTGTTAAATGATCTGATTTAAACAACAATGAACTTTTGTCAATGGTTTTATTTAGAAATAGCATTACTTTCCCCTTTTAAGGAGGATTTTAATTGCCAAAAAAATTTCATTGTTCTAGTAAGTACTTGAAAAATTACCTCACTCCCATATAATCAGTATTTTGCTCTTCATTCCATAACTTATGTCTACTCTAGCTCTTTTGGTTTGCTTTAAAAATGATATAAAAATTTTATGGGAGAATATATGTGACTTAAATATTGCTATAAATGTCTTATTTTAATCTAGTATGTGATTGGCTTTTATGTGTAAGAAATACTTCCCCAGAAAGTTTCATAATATTCAGTCTAAATGTTTCTGGATAGGTGAGTTACTGGTTAAAATCCATCAGGTCCTAAGTTGTGGAATACTTCTATTGGTTCTTAATACCATGACTATCTTGGTTGTTGTAGAAGTCCCTTAATTCTTCTGTTTGAGATGTTGTAGTTGGGGAAATATTTTTTTACTTTTGGATTTAACCGATGAATCGTGATGGTTCTATCACAGATCATCTAATTTTCAAACTGTATTGATTAAACTAACTTTGGCATATAGTTTTTTGCAGGGCAAAGAGGAGTTGTGTTCAGCTGTGTGATTGTGCCACCACTTAGGTTACCATCAGCAGCGAAGGGTCTTATCTCTGACTTTCTTCCTTTTGTTAAATTTTTAAATTGCTTTAACATTATTTAAATAGGAAGGAGATAGAGTTGTGAAGCAAATTTGATTTGCTGATTCTCAATATTAAGCAATGAGAATCCTTTCTCTTCCTTTAGATATATCACATACATATGTATGTTTTGTTTTAAGTGGGGGAAAAAACTTAATCTTCAGAATGATATAATGTGGATATAGTTATTATATATTTTTAAAAAAATTAATAAAACTAATAAAGTTTGTTTTGAAATCTCAAAAGATCTTTAGTAGTATACCTGCAACCTCAGCAGTTCCTTTTTATCTCTACAGATTTCCCTGCCTATTGTGGCCGTTTGCTCTAATTTAAATTTCCCATGGCTTTGGGTTGCAGACTTGGTTTTCTGCAAGAGTGCCCATGCTTACATGGTCATATATTCTGGGTGACTTTTCCACTTTTTCTTTTCTGTTATTTTGTTGATTGCTAAAGGGAAAGAGAGGTTTTTTTGTTTTTTTTTAACTTGTTTCTTTGTTTTGATCTTTCTTCCTTAGCCCATCTATTTGTGTTTTGTTTTATTTTGTTTTGTAGATTGGGAAGAATTAATGTGTGGACTTAGGTCCATGGGGACTAGCAGGGAAAAACTAATTTTGTTCTCGGTTTTGTTTTCTTAATAACAGTAGCAATTTAATTTTTGAGCCATTGAGAAGCTGAAAAGATATGTTAGCTTTATGCATGAAATTGATAGAAAATTATTAATCCCCAAATTTTCTATTTACAGTTGCTCCACTGTTGGAATAAAAATGTTATAGTTGAACTAAGTAAATAACTAGAAATACTAATTAGCTGTAAGTAGCTGTTACAAATTTAAATATTACTGTATATTGAAAAGATATTCATAGGAAATCAGTTATAATCTGAAATGTGATTTCTCTTACATTCAATTTTTGTTGTCCATGGTATGGATATATTCAAATGGATATATTAATGTACATTGCTTGGGGACATACATTTTTAACTTGACCAGATTTTAAAAGTGCTTATTCCTTCAAAACATGCTGTTTTTCAAATGCGAAGAAATTTGCCTTATAAAATAACTTTATGCTTAACATTCGTTAAGTCCTTGGAGAAGTGCTGTGGTAGAGGTCTCTAGTCCTCACATCTCCCCAAAAGATTTTTTTATTAATATCTGAAGATTTTAAAATAGCAAATTAATGTGGTCAAAGTTACTTCTATTTTACATTTGTTTTGTAAGGGTGCATCATACAGTGGCATTATTTAACTTAATTTTGTATTCATTAAATTACTATAAAATAATAAAGAGGTTCATTTTAGCATTTTAAAAAATTGCAGTAATTTCCCAGTATACCATGAAAAATGGTGTTGTATTATACTATTAACTAATAGGCTAAAAGAACTTTCTAATGTTGATAAATAGGATCAAAAAAGAATTAATTTTGATATGCATAATTTTAGGGTTTTTTGTTTGTTTAATTGATTATATACCATGGCAGTGAGGTATCTAAAATTCTCTTTCTGGATGTCTGTTAAGTACTTTGGGAATTAGGGTAAGGGCAAGCCTTCTTTCTGTGTCTGCTAATTGTAGTGTTTTCTTGTGGATTTTAGTGTTCCTAGAATATGAAGCTGATTTATAGAATTTGTTATTACCAAGAAACAAATAACATTATTGAATTTTTGTTTTATGTAACTATTATTTTCTAGTTAGTTATATTTCACATTTTGATTTCTATCAAATGACTTCTCAAGAAGCAATTTCTTTTAAAATTAGTGAGAGTTTCAAACTATGAAGAAAATGTATCCTAAGTCTAATAGCTGTGTTTTCCCATGGCAATTAATCTTTTGAATTTCTACTTTTTTATCATAGTTTTAGAGGCTTAAGTTTGTAAAATTATTCTCCCTAATTCTGATTAGTATTTTGAAAGGTATTTTATAAGTTTATTCTTGGTGTTCATATGTAATTATTGAGAAACATAAATAACCTCTAAAGTATATTTATTTCTTATAAAACAGATTTATTTCTTATTTGTTATAATATAAAATATACTTATATTTAAATATGAATAATTTTAGTATTCATATTGAATCAGGGTATAATCTGTGATATGGAAAGTGATCCAACTGTGAAAATATGCAGCTTTAAAAATAACAAGGACTCTTTCTGTTAGCACATTTTACTAGTTTTACAAATGTTTGTGTAAAATGTTTTTAGTTCTTAAAGCTCATGGCACAGATTTTATTGTGTGTAGCTTTAATAGGAGAGCACTGTAGAGCCAAACTTGAAATTTATTAAGGAAAGAACAAACTGGTGAAATGCTTTCATGCTATTAAAAAACTTCACAATCATCAGACAACTTTTTTTTTTTAAGGTCATCATTGCTTGATGCCTTTTCCAGTCTTTATTTGAAATTCTCATTTTGTAGGATTTCTTTTTTGTTCTCCCTCTCTCTTTTTCTTTTGGTAGTGGGTGGAAGATTCTTTTAAAACTGAATGGCTGAACATGTATAGTAACTATTCAAGTATAATGGAAATACTTTTATTTCTGATATTTTTTTAGGCCAGAAAATGTTGTGAAGGTAAGCCAGTGAGGGTAAAATTACACTGTTTGGTGTGGAAACTTTAGCGTTAGTTTTCTGTTTAGAAAAGTAGACTCTGATTAGAGCTTTAAATATGTTGTTTGTGAAATATGTAGTTCTCTTATTGCTTGGTAAGTTTGAGGATTTTTTGTATTTCACTGTTCCAGTTGATTATTGGTATTTCCTGAAAAATCATGTGCTCTGAAAGAGAGAAGATGAAATGAGAACAGAACAAGAACTAGAGAGAAAGAAAACTTTCCCAAAATGCTGTCACCTGACAGGTGGAGATTTATATGCCCTGACAGATTTTTAAAACATAGAGGGCTGGAACTCTCTTTTTCTAAGAGTTCACTTAAACTTTGACATATTCACAAAGTTTGATTGTGATAAGCATTAAAATTTTAACTGATCTTTATTCTAAATTAAGCCTTTACAAAATTAATAAAACAATGCCTTGAGGCTAATTGCTAATGTTCAATGAAGTCATCGTGTTCAGTTAATAGTTCTTTGACTGTGGTATTTGTTTGATTTTATTAATACAATAAGCTAAAATTGTAAGAGTATAGAAACTGAATTATGTAAAATTAATTTTGGTATTTTGCCATAGAGACAAAGTATGCCTTGGTGTGTAATAATTTTATTTCTTTGTGCTATAAGGACATCTATTGGCTTTTAGTATACAGAAAATGTAGACCTTTTAATTTTAAATATTGATGTAAATTAACTGGAGTTGTACTTTTTTTAAATTGTGAAAACTTGGGCAAATATATAAAATATGCTAGTAGTTGATTTGTTAGATTTGCAGTGGTAAGATGTGAAGTAAGAGTAAGGCATGGAATTTTATTTTAATGAAGAAAATATACTTAATTTAAAAGTACTAATATTAGATCTAGAGAAATCTTGTCAAGTATAGTAAATCCATGTCCATAATTATTTTAAATCACTAGTTAGAGAGGAATGTATGAGATGCTAATATAATCTTTGTTGTTTTTCAAAGTGTTTTGAAAAAAATGAAAGGGAAAAAGTGAACTGCTTTCAGACATATTTATACCATTTTGACATTGTTTGTTATTCGTGGATTCATGTCACAGAAACCTGCAGAACTTCGCAAAGGAATTAGGTGTATTTTAATTCAGTAGGCTTGCTGAAAATTGTTTTGTGATATATCTAGAAAGATTTACATAAGGTATTTTTCTTTTTTATCAGTGATTCATCTTGGTGGTTTGTCTCAACTTCAGTCTTGTTAATTTAGACATAATATTATTTGTTTTAAAGATGTATTTCCAGTAATTTTATTGCTTGGATATATTCTTATTGTTCCAATTACATTTTATCCATCTATGACATTTTATCAGCCAGCTATTACTATTTTATTGTTCTTTTTGTATTGCTGTTTTAAGGTACAGACTTCAAGTCTAAAGTAAGAGCTAGGGTATGTTACAGTGTGTATGACCATTTCTAATTTGACCTGTTACTGTAAAGAAGGCTAACAAGTGTGTATGACTAGCCCACCCCTTCTGGAGCAGTTGAAAACAGGCCTCAGAAGACTCAAAGGAATTCTTTTAACTCCTAGCAGGGCCACGGGGTCAATGTCAGATTTAGTCATGCTGTTATTTTAGCCCAGTGGTCCAGAGAGATGACTGAAAAGTGAGTCTTTTATTTCTTTTTTTGTGTGGTTATTAACAGGATTAAATGTAAGCCATTGTGTACTTAGTACCAATTAGTTTCTCATCTGAGAGGTTCATTATGATTTTTTGTCAGCCTTCGTCTTGTAATATTTGTTTCATTGTTTGGTTAGTTAAGGGGCTGAATGGACTAAAGAAAAGTTTAATAGCACTGCTTTTAAATTCATTGAGAATTTTAATAAGTCAACTTTTCAGATATGTAGACCTTGATTGAAAAATAGGCCACATTGAAAATTGGCATGGAAGAATGTGAAGTTGAGTAAATTGTTTAAAATTTTCCTTTTCCTGTTGTATTTTTCTTGAGTCTTAAAAATAGTCTATTATATTAATAATACTTTCATATTTTTTTAGAAGTCTGCTTGATCTTCTTAAACATCTTTCTAAAAATTATCTTCAGTTTGCTGTGAATATGTAAGTTATTTTTGGGAGGCACACATACCAAAACACCCCAAAATTAAAAACTCTTCCAGTTTGTAGATTAGAAACAGAGATTGAGATATTAAAAACAATATAAGAATTCTAGAATAAAGATATTTGTCAGGTGAAACAAGCCTTAATTTAAAGGGAAGCAGCCTGAAAGTTGATTCTTCATGGCTGTTATAAATAAATAAAAATATAAAGTTATAGGAATTCAGAGAAGAGAAGCATGCCTAACTTTTAATTGCTTATTAAAATTGGTAGGTTTTTTTAGATGCTTCACTTAAAAAAATTCTTATTAAAATAAGTGTTTCATTGAGTAACATTCTTCATTTAAAATATTGAGATATTTCAGTACAATTTTGGATAAAAATTGTTCTTATAAATTGGATTGTAGATGCTGATTTCAATTAGAAGTAAGGAATATAACCCACAATTAAAATGGGATAATTATTTTGTTAGTAGGAGATTATCTGGGACAGTAGGTCTTAGATCCTGGTGAAATGTACAATATACATTTTTACCAGCATTCACTTTTAAATAAAAAAGGCTGATTCAGTCTTGACATCGAGTTTTTTTTTATACATTAAAAATGATAGATACTAATTTATTTATTTATATTTTATTAAAGTTACATTTAAAAGTGTGATTTTTATTTTTTATAAAAAGACACCAATAAAAATATAAAAAATACAGAAAAGTATGAAGAACATAAAGATAGCCACAGTCCATCCTATCACGTAGACCCACTAGTAACATCTTTGTGTATATCCAATTTTCCCTCATGGGAGTATTCATATATGTATAAATGGAATCTTTAATGACATATACAGTTCTATATCCTGTATTTTTCTTAACACTGTAAGTATATTATCATTACAATAGTCTCAGAAAATATGTTTTAATGACTGTATAACATTATACCTACATAAACACATCATAATTTATTTGACCTTTCCCCTATTTTGTGGGGAGGGCAACATAAAAAATACTGCAATAAATATCTCGAACATTTATCTTTGTGTGTGTTCTTATGTAGCTCAGAATGTGTGGCCCAAACCTACCACTTTCTGGGGAAATCTTTTTGAACATCAGCCCTTAACGGCCATATATACCTTAAGATAAATACTAGTTAAAACAAGTGTAAATATCTCACTATTTTAAGATATTCTTTTAGCTTGATTTATCTCATCTTGTTTGATGTGCTGTATACAGATACTGTACCTTTGTACTAAGTCCTTTGTTATTGCCAAAGTTTTTTGGTACCTAGATTACTTTATTATGGGAGTTGGTTGTAGAAGATTTTATGATCCAAATAATTATGAAGCATATAGATTCTGATATATGGGTTTTTTTTCTCAGATTGATTTCAGACAGTGAATTTATAGCCCTTTTTAGTATTTGTGTATCCAGTTTTCTGAGAAATGCGTTTAAGTCAGTATGTATGCTATTTTTCTTATTTTTCTCTTTAATTGTGATTTGGAAAAGATTTAGATCCTCCAATTGAAAAACCTTATTTCTGATCATATGACCATATTACCGCATTACACCTGCTTTATTATTTCCTCCCAATCAGTCTCCCTTTACTTTCCCCACCCTTGTTTTTAAAACTAAAAAAGTGTGGTAGCTGTATTAAGTTACTTGAAGATTCTTAATTAACAGGAAATAAATCAATACTAATTTCCTCTGGTGATTTGTTGTTCATCAAATATGAAACTAGTTTCTTTTGATAGAGAAACACAATTTTTGCTCAACATTCCCACAAGATCTTTGGAAGAAAGGAGAGAAGTCTTTAGTATTAATGGCCTTGTAATATGGAAAAGTGCAGATTTAAAATAAAAATTTCTTTTATTTGTATTTCAGAGGAAGTCAAAAGAAGTTTGTATGTTAAGTTGAAAATCTCACTCAGTATCAAGTGCTCTGATGGTCATATAATTTAATATTAGTACCTGTATTGATTGACTTATTTAAATTTTTAAGTATTTAAAAAACAGCTAATAACATCAACTGTTTGCAACTTCTCTTTTAAGGTTGAATTAAGTTTAAGTACCTAATAGAGTAGGTCCAGAATTTAACATTCAAATAGCTGTAGGAAGTACAAGGTGAGGTGAGGGACAGGCTATTCTAAAGATCATTCTTTAGGACTTCTGTTTCTTTATCGTCTTTTAATGTAATAGTTACATGTTGTAATGTATCGATTTAGTGAGTAATCATACCATTAATAATATTTAGCCCCATTCCTTATAATTGCTATCCAAACACCTTTTTTTAAAGATTTTATTTATTTATTTGACAGAAAGAGGGAGAGAACAAGCAGGGGGAGCGGCAGGCAGAGAGGTAGGGAGAAGAAGGCTTCCCACTGAGCAGGGAGCTGGGTTCGGGGCTCGATCCCAGGACCCTGGGATCATGACCTGAGCCAAAGGCAGACGCTTAACTGACTGAGCCACCCAGGCATCCCCCAAACACCTTTAAATTATGTTATTTTAAAAACAGTTCAGTGGAAGTTTGAGAATTTAAAGTAGTACTGTTTCATCTTAAATCTACCACAGAACAGTCTTTCTTTATAAAGTTCTAGGGATAATGGACATTGTAAGTGAAAAACGTTTTGTCCCCTAAAAACTACTTTTATTTCATACTTTTTCTGTCTAATCAGGTGAGGCCTAACATATACAGCAAAAAAACCCCACAAAAATCACTTCGTTGAACGTTTCTAATATTGTCTAACAGATATGGGTGTGTTATTTTACTTATTCCACAAAATTAAAACACAGAGTTAGAAAAAAAAACCTTCCCAAATATCTAAATCCGCAAAAAATAAATGGAAGTTGAGTGAAGAGTGAATAGGATATAGAGATTTAGTATTTGAGTCTGCTAGCTAAATTTTATATCCAAAGCTTTAACCTTTTGGGCTTTTACATTTCCTACAATGCAGATGACTTTATTTTGTAAAAGGAATGACAATCATGGTAGGATTAAAAGTAATAGCTCATATAGTACTTTTTATTAGCATCTAAGGAACTATCCCTATTTGAGTTACTGTATAGTAACTTAGAATTGATTATTTTTCTTATGGCTTTTTAATATAGACCAAACCTTTGTGGCTTTTGAAAGGAAAAGAAAGCTTTATTTTATTTTATCTTATTGTATTTGATGAGTTTTCATTTTGCATGAAAGGTACTATAGATCCTTATTCACAAAATAGTCATTTATATACTATGATTTTTTTGGTTCAGTCAGACCCATTGACCACTTAAAAACATTTAGGTTTAAAATCACACCATTTATCAGTGAATTTTTAATACATTGTAACATATCAGAGTTTGATTATAACGGAATTTTTGCCTCTTCTAGAAAGGTGCTCTATAAGAGCACTGATGGTAGTGATGTTTATATTTGTATCTTTTACTGACTTCTGGTATCTTAAACTATCAGTGATTGTTTTCTTCATACAGAGAATTCTTCTGTTGTTTTTTTTAACTGGATAAGCATGTTGTAGGAATTGAAAAGTCTGTAAACTTTTGATTATTTAAGTGATTGGGAACAAAGACCTAAATAATCTGAGAGCAAATAGTAGCCAAAGGAATATATTCCACATTCATTAATTCAGCCAACAAATAATCAGGGCCTCTTGGGAGTCACCTTGTAAGGTGTGCTGATCCGTATAGAGATGAACCAGGTATAGACCCTGACCTCAAAGATCCGGTAGTTTAAGAGAAGAGACAAGAGATGAGTGGTATAAGAGAGCTGTTGGGGGTGCAGAAAATGAAAGATAACTGCTTTCATTTGGGTAGGGATATGTAGGGAAGATAAACTGTAATATGATAAGGGGAACAGCAGACTCTTATTTCAATTTTGAATAAAGCAGTGTTTCTCAGACTAGGTTCCTCAAACTCCTAGGGTCCATTTTGAGGGGATAGTCTTTGAGTTCCTTAAGAACTGTTAAAATTTGTATGGTTATGTTGATTTTTTTAAAAAGGTATTATAGCAGTTTTAAAGATAACACTTTGCAGTGATAATTCACAACTGAAAGACATTTGTTGTAGAATGAGACTTCAGTTTCTTAAGTCAGTGGTTCTAAATTTGGGATTTGTGGACCAGTTTGAAGTTCAAGAGAACTTTTCTAAAGTGGTTTATGCATTTCTTAAAAAGTTGGAGAAACAAAGGCTTAGGCTAATATTTTGTACTCTTTGGGCCACATTCAAATTGGTGGCAAGAAATAGGTGGCCCGCAAGTATGTGAATAGCAAGGGATCCATTTGGGGATTCAGTTTTTTTCTGGAGACAAGGCGATTCAGAAAGAGTTCACTGTAAGTCCCAAAATTCTTTGCGCTTTTTGTAAGTCACTATGATTTAGGATTTAAATTGGTGGCAGTGCTGATGAATGGGCACAGCTTGTATGATTTTAAATAATAATGGACTCTGAATTTATTAAATGGAGGGTAAAATTCCTAAATACAGTCTAAAGATAAACTAGACCTGTTAGAATGGTTTCTGTTGTAAGCCTTTCTCTTCTAGCTCTAAAGAGCATCCTATACGATAGCCAAAGCCTTTGTGTAATTGATTACTTTTGGAGTCTGATTTTATTTTCTGCTTCTAGTTTTGCAATAAATTAACAGTTTAATTTCATTAAAATTAATTAAGCCTATATTATTTTGTAGAGTATGTAGGATTTTGTTTTATAAATTGGGGAGAAATGCATAAGGAATAAACAAGTGCTTCATATAGTTGTCTAAAGAAATTTGGGTCTTACATTGGGTAGATTGAACATGGCAAATTTAAGAATATCTGTATCAAACATTGCAAAATTTTTGAGAAACAGTACTAAATAATATTTCCCTTTATTTTCCCCTTCTTTCCCTCTTTAAGTTTTTTTTTTTAGGGATGAAAATAACTGTGTTCCACCACCCCAAAACAAACAAAACTGACAAAAGTAAGAATTAGGTGATGGTTTTCAGTTCCTTATATTTTTCTGAAATCTATCCAGGCTTTTAGATTGGGGAATTCCCGGGAATACTATTATTACCTGAGGAAAAGACTGTGTGCTCACATCATACATAGAATAATTTTGGTTCTTCTGTAGCTTATTTTCTTTATAGTGTTTTGCATGTAATATGCTACTTTGAGTATATTCTATTACCATTTGAGGTTCTTAATAGTTCATGTGTCATTTTGCCTTTATATAAAAATATATTTAAGTTGCTTTGACAGATACTTTAAATAGCAAATGGGAAACACATAAATTTAACATTGCCATGTTCTCTTGTTTTTGCTTTTTCTTATTTTTTTTAAAAATCCCTAAGCAATTTTAAGCATTTCTCATAATTTCCTGTGCACAGAAATTTCCTGAAACGTTAAGAAGCTACTAAAAGACTCAAGCTCTGAAAGAAGTCCCAAGGATACATCACTGCTTGACTGCAAACATTTTTAAGAAGTCACTGATTATAATGAACACAGCCTTTAATGGCAGTTTTTCCTCTCCTTTTCACGAGAATGTGACAGAGTGTCATTAAGGTTTTAGAAATGAATGCTCCTGAGGAAAGGAGGATCACTAGGACTACAATGATGCCCAGTATGTGGCCGTGGGATTCTCAGTTGGCCTCTTTTTACGTTTTTAATCAGGTTGGAGAAGGGGGATGGAGAGGAAGGGAATGGGAATAGGCAAGAGCTTTGGGACACCTGTACAACAGAACAGTTTACTTTCTCATTGATCTCTTTAAATGTTGAATTTGTAGGGTCTAATATAGAAAGGTAAACCAAATTCTGAATATTTTGAGGCAATAAACAAAATCAGCCCTAACTTTATATTTGTAAGCACATAATTCGTTTTTGCATTTAACTTAAGCTGTTTGGATGTATTAAATCTGAAATTTCATTTAAATTATAATTCCACTTCCACTCTCAGAATATTGTTTTAACCCGTTGTTCTTTTGTATGGTGACAGTAATTGCCCTTGGTACATTCTGCAAGTCAATCAGATTGTGTCACAAAAGAGGGCAAATACTAAATGTGTGCCAGAAACAGCTATGTTTCAGTACAGGAACAGAAAAGCATATTTTTGCATGAGACATTAGGATAACATCCAGAAGGCATTGTATCACATGTATACAGATCTTTTTAGTGGAGTAGAGAGTGGAAAGAGGAGTTATTATACAGCATACAACCATAATATCCCCTTAGGTTTCTTAACAATAACAGATACTATAAACTTTATACTTAATGCATAACATTTAACATCTATGAGTTTGTTTTATGATTTTTGTAACATTCCATTGTGTACACGGGGCTTGATAAGTTATTTTTCCTGTTTAGTAAGTCTCAACATAGTAGGTTTTTTTCTTTCCTGTGAATCACTGTAGCATTGGAATTTATAAAGACATGATTATTTGTTTCTTCACTTTTTTCAGCTGAAATCAGAAATAAATTTATAGAATGCCTCAAGCCTGTTTCTCGGTGAGAGTAAACCTTTTTTCTACCTAAAATGATCCTTCTACCCTTCATTTTACTTGGGACTTTTTGACGTTAAAGCTGACATTGAAAAAGGTAGCTTTCATTTTATTTTTTAACTTAGCTACTTAGGTTTTATGAAAAATTATAAAATGATCTTCATATCTTAAATCTTTAAAAAATTCTTTTTCCTTTGATTCTAGTGATGTCAGAGCTCTTTTTTTTGTACACTTAGCTCCTGTGAGTTGTTTCTTGATAGGCTTCCTGGTAGATCAGTGCTACATTAGCAATTCTTTATTTTGGCAGTGTATATCCTTGAAAAGAATACAAACTCTTGAACTCCCTTTTTTTAAATGAAGAATTGAGACCAGCGGTATTCCAGTCTCTCCTGGGAACATAGGCTTAAATTAGAGCAAACTGACAGTGATGGTAGCATATACTAGGAAGGATTTGAGAATTTCTGAGTCTATGAGTATGGACTCACGGATTTTTATTTTTTTAATTTAATTTATTTTTTAAGATTTTAAGTAATGTCTATACCCAGTGTGGAGCTTAAACTCACGACCCCGAGATTGAGAGTTGCATGCTCTTCCTACTGAACCAGGCAGGTGCCCCTCCCCCCCTTTTCCAAATGTTTTACTTTATTTTTTTATTTTTATTATTTTTTAAAGATTTTATTTATTTATTTGACAGAGAGAGACACAGCGAGAGAGGGAACACAAGCAGGGGGGAGTGGGAGAGGGAGAAGCAGGCTTCCCGCGGAGCAGGGAGCCTGATGTGGGGCTCCATCCCAGGACTCCGGGATCATGACCTGAGCCGAAGGCAGATGCTTAACAACCGAGCCACCCAGGCACCCCACAAATGTTTTACTTTAGAACAGTTTTAGGTTTACAGAAAAATCACAAAGATGGTACAGAGAATTCTCATATGCCCCACACCCAGTTTCCTCTGTTAGTAACATCTTACCTTAGTATGGTGCATTTGTCAAAATTAATGTGCCAACATTGATTTCTTATTATTAACTAAAGTCCATTCTTTATTCATATTTCTTTAGTTTTTACTTAATGTTCTTTTTCTGTCCCATATTTCTAGGATAGGACATTACATTTAGTTGTCATGTCTCCTTAGGCTCCCTTTGGCTGTGACAGTTTCTCAGATTTTCTTTTTTTTTTTTTTTTTTTAAGATTTTATTTATTTATTAGAGAGAGAGCATGAGAGCACGTGAGCCTGGAGGGGCAGGGGGGGAGGGAAAGGGAGACAGAATCTGAAGCCGACTCCACACTGAGCACAGAGCCCAATGACCATGAGATCATGACCTGAGCCGAAACTAAGAGTCGGCAAGAGTCAGATGCTTAACCAACTGAACCATCCAGGCGCCCCCTCAGACTTTTCCTTGTTTTTGATGACCTTGTCAGCTTTGAGAAGTACTTGATCAGATATTTTGTAGACTATCCCACAATTGGGATTTGTCTGATATTTTTCTCATGGTTAGGGTTGTTTATGGGTTTTTGGGAGGAAGACCACAGGTAAAGGGTCATTCTCATAACAAGTGTAAATGATTTATAGATGACTTATTACTGATGATGTTAGCCTTTATCACCTGGCCAAGATAGTGTTTGTCTGGTTTCTCCACTGTAGAGTTACTCTTGTTCCCTCTTTATCATACTGTACTTTTTGGAAGGAAGTCACTAGGCATATGCCTATATTTAAGGAGTAGGATGTTAATGTTCCACCTCCTTGAGGGTGGAGTATATACATACATTATTTGGAATTCTTCTGTGTGGGAGATTTGTCTGTTCTTCCTCATTTATTTATTTATTTCTATCCATACGGACTTCGGATATTTTATATGTTGAGTTATAATCCAGTACTAAATTTTGTTTAAATTGTTCTAGCTTTGGCCTTTGGGAGCTCTTTCAGTTGGTTCCTGTGTCTCTTGACATAATCCTGTCATTTTTTAAAAAGATTTTTTTTTTAAAGATTTATTTATTCTAGAGAGACAGAGGGTATGAGTGGGGGGAGGGGCAGAGAGAGAGGGAGAGAGACGATCTCAAGCACACTCCCCCCTGAATGCGGAGCCCACTGCAGGGCTCAATCCCAGGATCCTGAGATCAGGACCTGAGCCGAAATCAAAAGCTGGCCACTTAACTGACTTAACCGACTGAGCCACCCAGGCACCCCAAGAGATTTTTTTTTTAAATTAATCCCTACACCCAGTGTGGGGCTTGAACCTATAACCCCAGACCTTAAATCAGCTATTCAACCTTGTTCCTTATAGTGGAGAATGATATTAAAAACCAAGATTTGAGCACTCAGTGTTTGTCTTTACTTTTAACATAACTCTAATGGATTGAATCAAATCAGACATATTTGAGTATCTACTACCCCTTTTTTTTTTTTTTTAAGTAAGCTTTATGCCCAAATGTGGGGCTTGAACTCACGACCTTAAGATCAAGACTTGCATGCTCTACCAACTAGAACCAGCCAGGAGCCTTCAACATTTTTTTATTTTGTGACTAGATAGAACTTCTCTTTCTCTTCTTCTTCCCTTCCTCAGCCAACCACAATGACAACCCTGTTCGGGAGACAGTGAATATGTAGGGGGTAAGAGCTCAGGCTTTGTAATTGGATTTTGCCACTTACTACTTGCCATCTAATTTGGGGCAAATTCTTTAAATTTTCCAAGTCTCTTTTTTTTTTTTTCAAAGATTTTATTTATTTATTTGACAGAGAGAGAGACAGTGAGACAGGGAACACAAGCAGGGGGAGTGGGAGAGGGAGAAGCAGGCTTCCTGGCGAGCAGGGAGCCCGATGTGGGGCTCAATCCCAGAACCCTGGGATCATGACCTGAGCCAAAGGCAGACGCTTAACGACTGAGCCACCCAGGCGCCCCTCCAAGTCTCCTTTTTTCATCTCTAATGAAGATAATTGTGCCTACCTTTTGGGTTTGTTGTGAGGTTTAAATTCAGTAATACATGTAGAACACTTAAACACAATCCTTGGAACATTGTAAGAGCTAAGTACATGTTAATAACTATTGACCAACCATATCACTAACTTACTTTGAGAGATGAACTGTTTGAAATGGCAGTGTTTTACATCGGCAAGGATATAAGGTTGCTAGAGTTGTATATCTTTAATTGCATGGTGTGTTACAGTTAACTAGTGATTCTTGATTTCAAATTCATGTTTTTAAAAGTTAAGAGAAATGATAACATTTTGTAAAGTAATGAGTTAATGGGTTCTGAGTTCTATTTTATTAAAAGTATAGAGAATGTAGAATTAAAAAATTAATGTAGGGCACCTGGGTGGCTCAGTCGTTGGGCGTCTGCCTTGGGCTCAGGTCATGATCCCAGGGTCCTGGGATCGAGCTCCGCATCGGGCTCCCTGCTTAGCGGGAAGCCTGCTTCTTCCTCTCTCATTCCCCCTGCTTCTGTTTCCTCTCTCGCTGTGTCTCTCTCAGTCAAATAAATAAATAGATTCTTTAAAAATAAATAAATAAAAAATTAATGTAATACATTTGATTGGCTTTTGAAAAAAATGAAATTCAGTAATTTTGGACATAAACAGGTGGAATTTAATATTCTGTGGATCCACATTTGTGAGTGTTCTAATTATACTTGGATATTGGAAGCTAAATAAAAGATGGCCATTAAGATGACATTTAAATAGCTTACTTAGAATAACTAAGTCAACCAAATTGATTTTATTAGTGTATTATAATAATATAATGTTTGAATTCTAATTCAGTAATAGTTTGAATTCTAATTTTTCCTCTAAAATGATTTTTTCATATAAATACTTATTATAAATTCAAGTTCAGTGATTGGATATCTCATGTTATCAATTGAGGATATTAAATTTTTGTAAGTTAGCCATTGATGTTTGAGAAGTTGGATATTAAAGAGTGCTTTATTTTATATTCTCAGAGAGCAATCCAGTAAACTTCATCAAATCCAGAGTCTTATCTAATTACCTAAAATATATGGTCTTTGTTCTCTTTAAGTTCTTCCAAATAACCTCATCATCACCTGGTAATGGTTAAGAATGTGAGTACAGGGGCGCCTGGGTAGCTCAGTCGGTTAAGCGTCTGCCTTCGGCTCAGGTCATGATCTCAGGGTCCTGGGATCCAGCCCCACAGAGGGCTCTCTGCTCAGCGGGGAGCCAGCTTCCCCCTCTCTCTCTGCCTGCCTCTCTGCCTACTTGTGATCTCTCTCTGTCAAATAAATAAATAAAATCTTAAAAAAAAAAAAAGAATGTGAGTACAAAGAATATTCCATTCTGGCACTGCCTGTCATGCAGTGTAGATGCCCCATCAGTTCACACTTATTTATTGACTGCTTTCTTTGTTAAGCACTACAGGTGAATAACACTAGAGTTCTGACCTGTCAGAAATAACACCATCTAGTCTACCTTCCATCTGTAGCAAAGTGACCCCAACTTTGCTGTTTTTAGGCTTTTTTTTTTTTATAAAGGTTTTTTTTTTAAAGATTTTATTTATTTATTTGAGAGAGAGAGCACATGAGGGGGGGAGGGTCAGAGGGAGAAGCAGACTCCCCGCTGAGCAGGGAGCCTGATGTGGGACTCGATCCAGGGACTCCAGGATCATGACCTGAGCTGAAGGCAGTCGCTTTCTTTACTGGCAGTTTGGACACATTAGTTAGTGTATTAGCTTTTGTTTTGTTTTTGTTTTATTTTGGTGGGAGACATGCTAAAAGTCTTGGTTAAGTTAAACACGGATCAGGTAGGCTTTATCCTAAGATTTCTTGATGGATTTCTTTGCTTAAAGCTATGATTTGCCTTTCTTTTTTCTATCTTTAGTAAAGCTAAAAGTTTTTGAATATTTGTGTGAATTAGATTTTCTTTTTCTTTTGATGCTTTTTTTTTTAGATTTTATTTATTTATTAGAAGAGAGAGCATGCAAGTGAGTGCGGGGGGAGGGGCAGAGGAAGAGGGACAAGCAGACTCCCTGCTGAGTGGGAGCCCTATTTGGGGCTCAATGCCAGGACCCTGAGATCATGACCTGAGCCAAAGGCAGATGCTTAACTGACTGAGCCACCTAGGCACCCTGATGTAAGCCATTTTCACGAATTTTCCCCCTAAATCCATACATTAACATTAACTCATTTATTTTTAAGTGGCCATTAAGGTTCTATATATATATATTTTAAAGATTTTATTTATTTATTTGACAGAGAGAGAGACAGCGAGAAAGGGAATACAAGCAGGGGGAGTGGGAGAGGGAGAAGCAGGCTTCCCGCTGAGCAGGGAGCTCACCCGATGCGGGGTTCGATCCCAGGACCCTGGGATCATGACCTGAACTAAAGGCAGATGCTTAACGACTGAGCCACCCAGGTACCCCAAGGTTCAATATATTTTGGCTATAAAAAGGCTATTTTAGCTTTTCTTGACATGTGTTTCTCAGCCTTTTCTCTCCTGACCTGTGTTAATTCCTGAAGGAAGAGACCACATTTTATTCCTCCCTATAAGCCCAAAACATATAATAGAGTGCCTTGTTTATTCCAGGCCTTCAATAACTATTTGTTGTTGGGGCGCCTGGGTGGCTCAATCGGTTATTTGTCTGCCTTTGGCTCAGGTCTTGTGATCTCAGGGTCCTGGGATCTGGCACCATGTCAGGCTCCCTGCTCAGTGGGGAGTCTGCTTCTCCCTCTGCCTTTCTCCCCTCGTGTTCTCCCCCACAAATAAATAAAATATTTATAAATAAATAAATAAATAAATAAATAAATAAATATTTGTTGAATGGATTCTGTAAATGGAGTAAAAATTTTTTGACATTCTTTTTCATAGAATGGATAATCCAATGACCATAAAAGAGGTTAAAAATATCTTTTTTTAAAAAATTTATTGTTATGTTAATCACCATACATTACATCATTAGTTTTGATGTAGAGTTCCATGATTCATTGTTTGTGTGAGGTTAAAAATATCTTGTATAAACACTTTTAATTTTTGCTTAAGCTATTAAATTTCTTATAAAATAATTGTTAAAAAGATGGCCATAGTTAATACTATAAGCCAAGCTCTGTTTCTGTGGTAAGTGAAAGAATGTTGAGTTTTTTAGTTGGTTAATGGAAATGGTTAGATAGATAGGCCTTCATTGTCATCTTTTTTCTCAGCATTTGTTAAGATGGTAATGCAATCACTTTCTGTAGCCTCCAAATTAGTTTATATTTATTTACCCATGTTACCAGTATTTTTTTCATTAAAACCTTCCTTTCTTGTATTAACAGCTTTATTGTGTCAAGGCATTGTTATAAGTAAATGAATTTCTTGGTCCAAAGAGTTTATAATTTTAGTAAAATGTTTCTCAAAATGTGGGCGCTGGACCTGTACTTTCGTAACTATTTTCATCATAATAAGATGCTCTTTTCCTTTTTTCATTGTGCTGATACTTGCTCTGATGGCACAGAAGCAGTGGTGGATAAAACTGATGGTTCCTCAGTGTGAATCTGTGGTATGGCACCAAACTGTACTAGGAATCATTGCGTTCTTCACCACCACAAACTCAAAGAAAAGAGCTGATTTCACTCAATGTCCTTGATGAAGTAGAAAAAATTATAAACTTACTGAATTTCTACCCATGTAATCACTTTTACCCAATATTGTATATGATGAAATGGGGAGTATCTGTGTCCTGAAATATGATTGTTGTCTCAAGGAAAAACACTTTTTCACTTTTGAAAAAGAACTGTTCTCCTTTTGCATTTTTACCTCAAAGAATAACTGACAAGCTACAGATATTCAGAATTGGGTATTTTGCGGACACTTTTTTGAAAATGAATGAATGAATGTACATCTCCAGAAAGGGTATTTAAATATGATAATAATTGTGAATGATATAAAATTCTCATATTCAGAGGAGAGAGACAGTTTATCCTTTGCTGACAGGAAACCAAGAAAACTTCATGAAGGAAGTATGTATGTTTTGTTTTATTTTATTATTATTATTTTTTAATATTTTGTTTATTTATTTGAGAGAGACAGAGATAGTGAGAGAGAGCTCCGAGCAGGAAGGAGGGGGAGAAGCAGACACCCTCCGAAGCAGGGAGCCCGATGCAGGGCTCGATCCCAGGACCCTGGGATCGGGACCTGAGCCGGAGGCAGACGCTTAACCATCTGAGCCACCCAGGCGCCCCTTGTTTTGTTTTGTTTTAAAGTAGGCTGCACACCCAGCGTGGAGCCCAGTGCGGGGCTTGAACTCACTAACCTGAGCTGATATCAAAAGTGCTGCTTAACCCACTGAGCCATCCAAGTGCCCTAAAGAAGTATGTATTAAACTAGGTCTTGAAGGAGAATGGGTAGCCTTTCTGGAGATAGGGACAGGAGAAATGGAGAGGAGGAAATTTAAGATAGGGAGAATTGAATGAATGAATGCTGTTCTTTTATTTTAAAAAAAGTAGCCATATAGATTTAGATACCTAAGTACAGATGTAGGTATATATAAGGTCTTAATAGAGCATTACTTTCATCACTGAATTAGCAAATTGATTTGTAGAGAATGAGGACTGACCATTTTCAGAGAGTCAGACTTACTTGTAATTTTTTTAAAATAGCCTATCATTTCTCCATGCATATCAAGCTTGGGAAACTTTGGCTTAATGCAAACAGCTAATGTTTCTATTTGAATCTGTAGTTGCAAATATGTAACATAGACATTGTTTTTATCCTAAATAGAATCTCATGATTGAGTTTTATGAAAATTTCTGTGTATTTATCTATTCCTTTGTATATTTATGTTCTTTGTCCTTCAGTTTTTCCTGCTACCCTCCTTTTTTGTTCTGGTTGTATTTCTCTTTGGCTTCGGTACCTGACTTGCTTTTTCTGCCTTTGTTTGATTCTCTGCATTTCCCCCCCTACTCCCCCCCCCCCCCCCCCCCCCCGGTTTTACATTTTTCTTGTTTTGTGTTCTTTCCTTATAGAATTAGAATAGATCAACATGCTTATCTATATATTAGATGGGCTGTTTTCTTGTCCTTTTTATTAACATAAAAGTTGGAGTAGTAATCTATTTTACATTATTTCAGTAATATTCCCAGGGGAAAAAAATAACATTCTTATCAACAGCAAACCTTGATATGTATGTGTGATATGTATGTATGTGTATATATAAGCATGTATATGTGTGTGTGTCAGACTTTTTTCTTTTCCCTTAGCACTATAAGCTTGAGATTTTTTTCTCTTAAAGTGATTATTTAGGGAGTCCATTCAGGTTCCTTAATGTTTTATGTATAGTAAATCCCTTTTGAGGGTTGTGCTGCTAGAAATTGAATGTGATATTCAGATTCACTAAGTAAACATGGACCCTTCCTTTTTTTTTTTTTTTTGACTAGAGTAGAAACCCCTTTTTGTCTGGTACTATCAGGAACTATAGTCATATACCTGAATAAAATCGAGAAGAATGAAAAATAGTATATATGAACATAAAACAAATCTTTAAAACATGTTTTAAGTTAATATATAGATTCGTTTGCCAATCTTTTGGTAGAAGGTCAGACCTTTTCTTGAGTATCACTTTCACTCTGCTGATTAAAGTTTTTCATCATATTTGTTTCATAAGCCAGTGTTGCAGACTCCTCTCCCCTCTCCCCACTGGTGTTAGTCTTATATAATATAGTTGGCTTGCCTACCCCTAATTTGACAGTAACTTTTAGCAACTCCATTAAGTCACAGCCCTTTCTTTTTTAATCATTTCATTGGTTTACTTAACATTTATAGTGAATATCATAGTGAGAAGTACAACGGGCAAAACTAGCTTTGGAATAAACAGCATATACTTAAGCTGGTTGAGGCAGAAGCAGTGGTGGGCTTGAGAGTGGCTATCAATTAGTATTTTATAGCATCAATATATTTTACAAAACAAATTGAGAATTGGGTCATTTTAGTTAGTGGGTTAAGTAAAGATTTGTTGAGAGCATTTATTGTAACATTTTGAGTCTAAGCAATGTCCTTGGACAGAAACTTAATTAAAATGATCAAAGGAATGAATACATATATGCTATTTCCCCCCCTTTCTATGTCCCGTATGTCAGGGGTGCTAGAGTCCCAAGGCAGTTGTTTGGTTTTAGGCGTGTTTAGCTCCACATTGAGTGAGAATTTGTGGGCAGGTCAGATTTGATGAATGAAGCAAAAGGAGAGAAACGAATGTCCCCAAAATATTTTGCTTGTAGATGTCAGCAATTAAGGAAAAAAGGATGTGGGAGAAATCTGTAAGGAGTGTCTGGGGGCAGTATGTAAGAGAGTAAGTGTGTCTAACAAGTTTGAAGGTTATTTATATGACATTTCCCCCTTGACACTTGTACTTTTTATCATGAATTTTATATTAATGTGCATAATAGATGCATATATTTAGTTAATATGGAGACAATTATTTTCTCTTTCTGGAGTGGATTGACTAACTTGTTTATTACAAGGACATATAAATTATAAAATAACCGTGATAGCCTTCCCATCTTAAAGTTTTCCTTAGGATCATCATTAGAAGAGTGATTTTTACAGAATGTGTGAAAGATCAAGGAACATGGGGCAGCTTATAGTTGTTTACAACCTGGTTTGCAAATGGCAACAAAATATATTAGTTTATCTGCTGAATAAAATTAAGCTTACTTTTCTTTGTGCAGCGTATTAATTGTATTATAGTATGCCACATCCACTTTCAATGCAATCCTCCTAGTTTTGGAACAGCAGCCAATTCCAGGAATTAAGAGAATTAGGTTACTTTGCCTAGTGGCACAAAACATACCCAAGGTATTAAATCATTCATTGGCTTGTCTGTTTGGGGCACAATCAGAAATAAAGTTTAGAGATAAAAGTTGATTTGCATGCTATTCACATTTATTCATACACAACTTTAACAGGTATATTTTTCTATTTCTGTCTGATTCATGTAATCCTTTTGGAAACAGATTTTCAATTGCAGTTATGTCCAGAGGTGTCGAATTTTAATAGAATTTTAGGATAAAGACTAAATTCAGGATTCACCTGCAATAACTTGATGCTATTGGCTATGAAAATATTTTAATCTATATTTAGAATATTTAAACAAATATTAAAAATATGTGGTTATCCAAGAGGTGAATTATATAATACTTAAATTTTTTGAATGATTTAGTAATCTATTATATCAAGTAATATAAGAAACCAGTTTGGTAGAGGAAGAAATGATTTCATTTGAACTTTAATATTTCTAAAAAATGCTATTATTTTGTATCAAAGTGGTAGAAGCAGAGATGAGGTGACAATATGAGAACCTTTTGACTTTGTTGGAGTGGAATTTGGTATATAATTTTATGAGATTTGGGAGAAATTAATTTTTTCACTTTCAAGCTCTGAAGGTTTTGCAGATATCTTTAACTTTCTGTTGCTTTAAGCTTTGCAATTCTGTTTTGAAGCTACAAAGAGAATGGGACTACATCTTTGGCTCTATAGAATCTCTGATTTCCACTCTGTTCTAAAGTGGCCCGAGAATAAGGGGGGGCAGAAAATTGCTTTAGAATAAGCAGAAAGACCTCAGGAGACCTAATCAGTCCTTAGGGTCTCTGGCAAGTATGAAGAGGAGTAAAGATAAATAATGCAGTGATTAACTAGAAATAACCTATTTATAACATGCTTGAAACTAATCTTAAAAAGTTTAAACTTATTTCTTCCAAATCTGTAAAATTTAAAGAGGTTCCCTTAAACATTAAGCATTAGGGCCTTCTTGTGGTATACCTTATATAGGCTACTGCTGTTTTACCTCGCTTTGACCCTTATGGCTGCCATACACTCCACTTGAAATGTCTCATTGCAACCTTTGGAAATAATGCTTGAATAATGTTGTGGCTGGAAGGACCTAAAATATCTAGGCCAGAATTTCCCAAATCTTGTTTTATGCCAGGATTTAACAATATGTCCCCAGGCTCTATCCCAGACCTATTGAATTAGAATCTATGTGGGTGAGACCCAGGATTCTGTATTTTAACAAGTCCCCCAGTGTTAGGCTGGCACAGAATGATTGGAAATCACTGCTTCAAGGCCAGTGCTCTCATTTTCTAGATGAAAAATCTCAGGCTCAGCGGAGATAAGTGACATGTCAATCTGTATTCACTTTGGTCCTTTTCTCTGCATGGCAGCTACAATTTACAGAGTATTTTGAGGTCAAATCATGATAGCTACAGAACTCCTTTAGTTGGTGGACCATGCTCAAATGCCTCTTTAGAGCTAGCACTTCTGCATGTGACCCTTCAAGACATTGTCATGGCAGACATTTCTTTTGCTATAGCAGTCAGACATTGAATCCTTGGCAGGAGAATGATCTGAGAATCTCCTCCTTCACATTAATATCCTATGAATGAGAACAGATACTTTGGGATATTGTGGAGATGTCTTTAGAAACTAGTTCTGAAAAAAAACCTTCAAGTGAAGTGTCATATAGACGGTTATCAAAGTGGTACTTTAGAAAAAAAAAGTCAAAACAACTGTTAAGGTATAATTGACATACTGTACACATTTAAAATGTACAATTTGATAAATTCTGATATATGTATACATACAGGAAGCCATTACCATAATCAAAGTAGTGAACATATCTAAAACCTCCAGTTGTTTCCTCATACCCTTTGTAATCCTTGTCTCTTGCCTTACCATACACTACTTCACCTCCAGAGAATCACTGCTTCCTGTTACGGTGAATTAGTTTTGCATTTTCTAAAATTTTATGTAAATGGAATGATATGGTAGGAACTCTTTGTTGGGGGGAAGAGGGCTAGCTTATTTCAGTCAGCATAATTATTTTCAGATTCAACCGTAATATAGCAGGTATCAATAGTTACTTCTTAGTATTGCTTTATATCCATTGTATGGATATACCACAGTTAATCCATTCACCTGTTGATGGACATTTGAATTGTTACCAGTTTTTGTCTGTTAGAAATAAAGCTGCTAAGAACATTGTAAAAGCCTATAAATGGACATATGCTTTCATCTTGAGTAAATACCTGGAAGTGAAATGACTGAATCATATGGGTGTGTGTATTGATTTTGGTTCCTATATCTATAATTCCTGTAAAAATTACTTATTAGTTCTATAAGTTTTAGAGTAGATTCTGTTGGATTTTCTATGTTGTTGAATATGTCATCTGCAAATACATTTTGCCTTCTTTCTTTCCAATCTGGATGATTTTTTATTTATTTATTTATTTATTTATTTATTGCCTTATTGTCTGAATAGAACCTCCAGTACAATGTTGAGTAGTTGTGTGGGAGTGGACCTCCTTGTCTTGTTCCTGATATTAAGGAGAAAGTATAGTCTTTAATCATTACATACAGTGTTAGATACAGGTTTTTTTGTAGACACCTTTTAATGGCTTGAGGAAGTTTCCTTCTATTTGCTATTAAGCACTTTTATCAGGAATGGATATTGGATTTTGTTAAGTACTTTTATGTGTTAAGTGCTTTTTTTTTTTTTTTTTTTTAAGATTCTAGTCATTTATTTGACAGAGAGAGAGATAGCGAGAGCAGGAACACAAGTGGGGGGAGTGGGAGAGGGACAAGCAGACTTCCCGCCAAGCAGGGAGCCCGATGTGAGGCTCTATCTCAGGACCCCGGGATCATGACCTGAGCCCAAGGCAGACGCTTAACAACTGAGCCACCCAGGCGCCCCGTGTTAAGTGCTTTTATGTGTTAAGTGCTTTTGTCAGGTACTTTTATTTACATGATCATGTGGTTTTTGTTGATAGAGTGTATTACATTAATTTATTAATTCCAGTATAATGTACAGTGTTATATCAGGTGTACAGTATAGTGATTTGACAATTCTTTTTTTTTTAATATTTTATTTATTTGGGAGAGAAAGAACGCACATGTGGTGTGCAGGAGCAGGGGGAGAGGGTGGGGCAGATGGAGAACAGACTCTCCCCTGAGCGGGGAGCCCAACTTGGAGCTCTATCCCAGGACCCCGAGACCATGACCTAAGCCGAAGGCAGACGCTTAACCAACTGAGCCACCCAGGCACCCCCGATTTGACAATTCTGTACATTACTCAGTGCTCATCATGATAAGTGCATCCCCTTCACCTGTTTCACCCATCCACCACCCATCTTCCCTCTGGTAACCACCAGTCCTCTATATTTACGAGTCTAGTTTTTGTTTGTCTCTTGTTTGTTTTCTTTCTTAAATTCTGCATGAATGAAATTGTATGGTATTTGTCTTTCTCTGACCGACTTACTTCACTTAGCATTATATCCTCTAAATTCATCCATGTTTTTGCAACCTTTTTATGGTTGAGTAATATTCCTGTGTGTGTGTGTGTGTGTGTGTGTGTGTATCACATCTTTTTTTTTTAAAGATTTTTTTCATTTTTATTTATTTATTTTTATTTATTTGATAGAGCACAAGTAGGTGGAGTGGCAGGCAGAGGGAGAGGGAGAAGCAGAAGCAGAAGCAGAAGCAGAAGCGGACTTCCCACTGAGCAGGGAGCCCGATGTGGGGCTCGATCCCAAGACCCTGGGAACATGACCTGAGCTGAAGGCAGACGCCTAACAGACTGAGCCACCCAGGTGCCCCGATTTTTTTCATTTTTAGAGAGAGCAGGGGAGGGACAGAGGAGGAGGGAGAGGGACAAGCAAACTGTGGACAGAGTGCAGAACCTGACATGGAGCTTGATCTCACATGACCCCGAGATCATGACCTGAGTTGAAATCAAGAGTCGGGTGCTTAACCCACTGAGCCACCCAGGCACCCTGTATCATGTCTTCTTTACCCATTCGTCTGTCAGTGGACACTTGAGTTGCTTCTGTATTTTAGCTATTGTAAATAATGCCGCAATGGGGTGCATATATCTTTTCCAGTTAGTGTTTTCATATTCTTTGGGTAAATACCCAGTAGTGGAATTACTGGATCATAGGGTAGTTCTATTTTTAATTTTTTGAGGAACCTTCATACTGTTTTCCACAGTGGCTGTGCCAGCTCACATTCCCACCAACAGTGTACAAGTGTTCCTTTTTCTCCACATCCTCGTCAACACTTGTTGTTTCTTGTGTTATTTTAGCCGTTCTAACAGGTGTAAGGTGTTAGCTCATTGTGGTTTTGATTTGCATTTCCCTGATGATGAATCATGTTGAGCATCTTTTTATGTGTCAGCCATCTGGATGTCTTCTTTGGAGAGATGTCTGTTCATATCTTCTGCCCATTTTTAATTGAATTATTTAGGTTTTTTTTTTTTGGTGTTGAGTTGTGTAAGTTTTTTTTTTTTTTAAGATTTTATTTATTCATTTGAGACACAGAGATACAGAGAGTGAGAGAGAAAGCATGAGCAGGGAGAGAGGCAGAGGGAGAGGGAGAAGCAGGCTCCTCTCGGAGCCAGGAGCCCGATGTGGGGCTGGATCCCAGGACCCTGGGATCATGACCTGAGCCGAAGGCAGACGCTTAACCATCTGAGCCACCCAGGCGCCCCAAGTTGTGTAAGTTTTTTATATATTTTGGATACTAACTCTATCAGATATGTCATTGGCAAATACCTTCTTTATATAGTAGGTTGTCTTTTTGTTTTGTTGATTGTTTCTTTTGCTGTGAACATGTGTTTTATTTTGATGTAGTCCCAATAGTTTGTTTTTGCTTTTGTTTCCCTTGCCTCAGGAAAATATTGAAAAATGTTGCTATGACCAATGCCAGAAATTACTGCCTGTGTTCTCTTCTGGGATTCTTATGGTTTCACATCTAACATTTAGGTCTTTAATCCATTTTGAGTTTATTTTTCTGTACGGTGTAAGAAAGTGATCCAGTTTCATTCTTTTGTATGTTGCTGTCCAGTTTTCCCAACACCATTTGTTGAAGAGACTTTTTCCCATTGCATATTCTTGCCTCCTTTGTCATAGATGAATTGATCATATAATCATGGGTTTATTTTTGGGCCCTTTATTGTGTTCTTTGGATCTGTGTGGCTATTTTTGTGCCATACCATACTGTTCTGATTATTACGGCTTTGTAGTGTATCTTGAAATCTGAGATTGTGATGCTTCCAGTTTTGTTCTTCGTTTTCAAAATTGCTTTGGCAATTCAGGGTCTTTTGTGGTTCCATACAAATTTTAGGATTATTGTTCTGGTTCTGTGAAAAATGCTCTTGGTATTTTGATAGAGATTGTATTAAATCTGCAGATTGCTGTAGGTAGCATGGACATTTTTAACAATATTTGTTCTTCCAATCCTTGAACATGGAATATCTTTCCATTTGTTTGTGTCATCTTCAGTTTCTTTCATCGGTTTTTTATAGTTTTCAGAGTATAGGTCTTTTGCCTCCTTGGTTAAGTTTATTCCTAGGTATTTTATTGTTTTTGGTGCACTTGTAAATGGGATTGTTTTCTTAATTTTTCTTTTTGCTACTTCATTATTAGAATATAGAAATGCAACAGATTTTTGAATGTTGATTTTGTATCCTGCTTTACTGAATTTATTTATCAGTTCTAGTAGTTTTTTGGTGCAGTCTTTAGGGTTTTCTAGATACGGTATCAGGTCATCTGCAAATAGAGAAAATTTTACTTCTTCCTTACCGATTTGGATATTTTAAATTTCTTTTTTTTTTTTTTGTCTGACTGCTGTGGCTAGGACTTCCGGTATTATGTTGAATAAAAGTGGTGAGAATGGACATCTAATTGATTTTTAAAAAATATCAAAGTAACCTTTATTCCCGGATTAAACCACAATTGTTCGTGATACATTACTTTTTTTATATATATTGGTGAATTCAATCTGCTAGAGTAATGTTTAGAATTTTCACATATACGTTAATGAGGGATATTTGTCCATAGTTTTCTTGCAATGTCTTTATCTGGTTTTGCTATCTGAGTAATGCTGACCTCATAGAATGAGTTGGGAAATATTCCCTACTCTTCTACTTCCTGAAAGAGTTTATGAAGGATTGATATTACTTCTTTCTTAAATATTTGGTAGAATTAACCAGTGAAGCCATCTGGGCCTTTAGTTTTAATCATGGGAAGTTTTTAAATTATAGATTCAGTGTCTCTCTCTCTCTCTTTCTTTTTTTAAGATTTTATTTACTTATTTGAGAGAGAGAATATGAGCAGGGGCAGAGGGATAGGGAGAAGCAAACTCCTCTGCTCAGCAGGGAGCCCAATGTGGGGCCCAATCCCAGGACCCTGGGATCATGACCTGAGCCAAAGGCAGATGCTTACCTGACTGAGCCACCCAGGTGCCCCGAAGTTCAGTCTCTTTTAATAGATGCAGAACTACTGAGGTTATTGGTTTGTTCTTTAATTAAAGTTTTAGTGGTTTATGTTTTTCAAGGATTTTTAAAAAATATATTGCTGAGTTTATTGGCATGGAGTTGTTCATAATATTCCTTTATTATGTTTATAATATGTATAGAGTCTCTAGTGACGTCACCTCTCATTTCTTTTTTTCTCCCCGATCTGTCTAGCGTGAGATGAGTTAATTTTATGGATCTTCTCAGAAAACCTGCTTTTGATTTTTAAAAATTTTTTTATTTTTCTAATTTTTTGTTTTTAGCTTTGATCTTTCTTTTCTTCCTTCCTTCCTTTCTTTTTAATATTTTATTTTCAAGCAGTCTCTACACCCAAGGTGGGTCTCACCCATAACCCCGAGATCAAGAGTTGCATGCTCTACCAACTGAGCCAGCCAGGTGCTGCAATCTTTATTATTTTCTTTGTTCGGTTTACAGGGGATATTATTTGCTCTCAATTTTCTAGTTTCTTAAGGTGGAAGCTAAGGTTGATTTGAGACTGTTCTTTTAGTCCTGTAAATTTCCCCCTAAGTACTGTTTTAGCAGTGTCCCACAAATTTAGTATGTTGTATCTTCAGTTTCTCTCTTTTTAAAATATATTCTCATTTCCTTTGTGATTTCTTTTTTGAAGTGTGTTAATTTCCATGTTTTGGTATTCTCTAGAGAGCTCTCTGTTGTTGATTTCTAATTTAATACAGTGTGTTCAAATAACATACTTTGTAAGACTTGAATTCTTTTATGGAAACCTGTTTTATGGCCCAGAACATGGTCTTTCTTGATAAGTGTTCTCAAAAATAAGGCTGTTTAGGTCAAATTTGGAAAAACTTTAGCCATTTTTCAGATTTTTAAAAATATCTCTACCCCCTTTGTGTACTCCAGTTGTACATGGTGTTAAGTTGCTTGGAGTTATCCAGCAGCTCACTAATCCTGTTTTCACTATTATTTTTAATTCTTTTTTTAATGTTTTTTTTTTTTAAAGATTTTATTTATTTATTTGAGAGAGAGAATGAGAGACAGAGAGCATGAGAGGGAGGAGGGTCAGAGGGAGAAGCAGACTCCCTGCCGAGCAGGGAGCCCGATGCGGGACTCGATCCCGGGACTCCAGGATCATGACCTGAGCCGAAGGCAGTTGCTTAACCAACTGAGCCACCCAGGTGCCCTTTAATGTTTTATTTTAGATTGTTCTTATTGCTAATGTTTTCAAGTTCACTAATCTTTTCTCCTACAAATCTGACCTACCACTAATTCCATCCAGTGTGTGTGTATATTTTGTTTTGTTTTGTTTTGTTTTGTTTCTTAAGTAATCTTTATGCCCAAACTGACTCAAGTTCATGACCCCACAATCTAGAGTTGCATGGTTTACCAGTTGAGCCAGTCAGGCGCCCTTCCAGTGTGTTTTTAATCTGAGATATTGTAGCTTTCATCTCTACAAGTTTGATTTGGATCTTTTTTATATCTTCCATGTCTGTACTTAATTTTTTGTATGTAAAGAATACAATGATTGCAACTGTTTTAATATTCTTGCCTCCTGATTTTCACATGTATGTCAAGTCTGGGTTGGTTTCTTTTTTTTTTTTTTTTTTTAAGATTTTATTTATTTGAGAGAGAGAATGAGATAGAGAGAGAGAACATGAGAGGGGGGAGGGTCATAGGGAGAAGCAGGGAGCCTGATGTGGGACTCGATCCTGGGACTCCAGGATCATGACCTGAGCCGAAGGCAGTTGCTTAACCAGCTGAGCCACCCAGGCGCCCCTGGGTTGGTTTCAATTGATTGATTTTTCTCCTCATTACGAGTCATATTTTCCTGCTGCTTTGCATGCCTTCCAATCTTTGATAAGGTGCTAGACATTAATTTTAACATTTGGTGCTGATTATTTTTATGTTCCTATAGATATTCTTGATCTTTCTGCTGGGACAAAATTAAATTACTTTGCAGTTGTGTGATCCTTTTGAGTCTTGTTTTCAAGATTTGTTAGGTGGGAACAGGGGATTGTTTAGTCTAAGGCTAATTATTCTCCACTACTGAGGCAAGGCTCTTTTGAGTGCTCTACCTGGCACCCCATGAATTATGAGATTTTGCAGCCCGACCAATGGAAACAGGCATTATTCCCTCCCTATGTGAGTGCCTAGTGTTATTCTATCTCATTCTTTTGGGTGATTCTTTCCCCAACTTCACATCGTTTTCTTACACGTGTGCTGAATACTCTGCTAAATACCCCTTGGAGATCTGTGTGATTATTTCTCTACCCTTCATTGCTCTATCTTTTGAACTTGCCTTGGTCTCCCTGGGCTCTCAGCTCTTTCTTTTAAACTCTTGGTATTTGTTAGCATCTGCCTGGGTTCCTACTTCCTGTACTGTGGCTTGAAAACTCTCAAGGCAATAAGCTAGGGCAGTGGTAGGACTCACCTACCTGTCTCTCAGGGATTTTATTGCCCTTTATTATCTGACATTCAGTGTCTTAAACACTGTGGCTGGATATGTTTTGTCTGTTCGCTTTTCTTTCTTTCTTCTTTCTTTTTGTTGGTTTCAGGTGGGCTGGTAAATCAGATCAGATCCCTATTACTTTAGTTGGAAGTAGAAGTCTCGTACTCACTCTTGACTTGTGTGTAATAATTTCTTGAGGTTTGACTTTGTGCTACAGAGCACATTAGACAATTGTATCTGTATCCCTCAAGGTTTATGTATTTGGATGCCAAACGCTTAGTTTTAAATCTGCTTATTGGGAAAATGGAGATTCACTTTACATTTGGGATCTCCTTATATTTTGACATACTCAATGTGTCTTCCATAATGCCTAGTAAAATTAATTACATAAACAAACTGTTCAGTATGTATTTGTGGATTCAGTAAGTTAATAAGTTAATTTTTAAAGGGCTAGACCCTTCCTATATCCTGAGACATCATTCTAATCCTGTGCAATTTTTGTAGCAATTCTTTCAACTGTTGAAAGATCTAAGTTCCTGTTATATTGCTGTGTTAAGCAATAATTTGGTCTTCATGGTAAATAAACTGGAAGATGTAACTATAAGTTCCTCTGTTCATCAGGAAACAAAATATAAAGATCCTGCTGGTAGTAGATTTAAAAATGTCTGGATCTACTAGGACATAATCTTTTTTATATTCTTTTTTGAATTTGATACCAACTCAGGGGAACCATCCCATTGATGTCAGGAAGGCATTTATTTGTTGACAGAAATTCTGATGTTCTGGCATAAGCTTTTTCTAAAAACACAAATATTTTGTTGTGAGTATGGGAGTAATTATTTCATGAGGGAGACCTACCTAGTGGGGTTGAGTTGTCATCCTGAGAGATGCTTAGAGGACTTGTGAGAGCCTTACCTGTTTGCCAATTCCTCTGACCTAGTTGGAACTCCAGTGGGAATTTCACTATGGATGCTTGATTTTAACACTAATTCACCTGTATCCAACATTGCTGGTTTTGTAATTTAATTGTCTTCAGAAATTCTTTAACATGTTACTTTCTTTATCATTGTCTAACGACTTTTGTAACAATAGGTTATTGTTTCTGAAGACTGCATTTTTATTGTGTGTATGTATAAACATTACTTTGGATATAAAATAGATGATAAAGAAAATTTCTAAATTCTGAGTCCTACTTTTCATTATTTTTAATTACTGCTGTGTTCTTTTTGAAAAATTTTAAGGCAGTGGAGTATGGAGCAGAAGTCCCTGTGGCCCTTGATCTATCAGTTTGTCTTGTTCTGCCTTCCTGATGCCCTGTTCATTTTACCTTTCTTGCCAAGTTTAATGAGCTTTTTGGTGGTAGCAGTTTCTCTGATATTTCTATGTCAGCCTAGTATGTAAATTTGTAATTTTGAACATTTGTTAAATTAAGAATAAATTTATGTCAAATATACTCAAAAAATTTTTAAGAATTATTTTAATGTGTTTATTAGCCAAATAAAAAAGTCCGCAAATTTAATATTTCTAATAGAATTGTCCATTTCAAATTACATTACACGTGCCTCTAGCTTTGCTAGTTCTTTTTGGTTAGGGTCTCTTTTTGCCTAAAGTAAGAGGTTTAATCTCGCCATTTACCTTTGCAAAGAATGAAGCATGTATTTCCACCAGTTGTTTGTTTTTGGTTTTTTATTTTTAACTTTTTAAAACGATTTATTTATTAGAGAGTTCAGGGCGGTGGGGGGTGCAGAGGAAGAGGGAGAGAGAGTCTTACGCTGAGCGCAGAGCCCGATGTGGGACTCGATCTCTAGACCCTGAGATCACACCTGAACTGAAACCAGGAGTCGGATGCTTAACCAGCTGTGCCACCCAGGTGGCACCCCCCCACCAGTTGTTTTATAAATATGTCTTTGATAGAGGTGTGCATACCTTAAAAAATTAAAGGTAATAGGTGCCTACCACGTTTTTTACTCAAGCAAAAATAAAAACAAAAACACACTGGGAGGAGGAGGAAATACTTAATTCTAAGATTTAAGAATATAAATGTTAACCAGTGTCATGTAGGTCTGATGTTTTTATGGAGTTAGATGTTTATTAAAAATGAATTTTTGAGATTATAGAATTATGGATTAAAAAAGCTTAGAAATTATATAATATTACTTGATACTAAAAGTAAATGTGATATAAATGCTATGATTATTTAGGAAATAGTCATTATTAAGAGATGTACGCTAAACTACTTTGTGTGTAGTCCTTATGGAGTGGAAGTAGATTGTTGGTAGTAGAGAGAATCGGGGGCAGAATTCTAGTTCTCACATTTTTTACTGCTGCTGAGTTGTTAGCATAGTTGTAAATGCTGTGTTTAAGTCATGTGGATTTTAGTAATAGACAAAATTGTGAAGTTAATGCAAATCTCTATTTGGCATCCTCTTGAGAGACCTCTTCTTTGGGGACTCTTTATTTTTCTATTAATGATATTCAGCCTCAACCAGAGGACCTTGAGTTCTACAGACTAGTAACTAATAAGCTTTCCTAGTGTTTTAGCTTATAATGGCTTCAGAGGTTACCCTTTTCAATATTACTTATATTTGATTCACAGGAATGAATTTTTTCAGGTGGAAAAAAAGTTATTTTAGGGTAGATATGTTCCCGTTATCTATTTTTTTTAAAAAAAGATTTTATTTATTTGTCAGAGGGAGAGAGAGAGAGCACAAGCAGGGAGAGTGGCAGGCAGAGGGAGAAGCAGGCTTCCCACTGAGCAAGGAGCCTGATGTGTGACTCGATCCCAGGACCCCTAGATCATGGCCTGAGCCGAAGGCAGATGCCCAACTGATGGAGCCACGCAGGCCTCCCATTATCTCTTAAATCATATCAATAAGTTATCATTTACTCTGTTTGTGGGTGATGTTGACCTGGTTGATTACCAAATTCATTAACTCAAAGACACATGTACACTTTAATGTTTAATGATAAGTGATACTTCTTTTTTTTTTTTTTAAGATTGATTTATTTTTAGAGACAGAGCCAGCGAGCAGGCGGAGGGGCAGAGGGAGAGGGAGAGAGAGAGAATCTCAAGTAGACTCCCCACTGAGCACAGAGCCTGATGCGGGGCTCAGTCTCATGACCCTGAGATCATGACCTGAGCTGAAATCAAAAGTCAGATGCTTAACTGACTGAGCCACCCAGGCACCCTGATACTTACGTTTTATCAGCCTTATGTCTCTTAAAGTTCTAATGTACCTTCTGTATCAAATAGTTTAAAAACAAAATGAAGATTAGATGTAAAATAGAGAACAAGATATTGTGTACCTGTTGTTTTCACTGATTTTTTTTTCTTTCCTATTCTCACTGTTTCAACTAACATCTCTATGCAGATAATTCCAAAATCTGAGTTACAGTTATGACTCTCCAGTTGTTCCTTTGGGATTTCCCCATTTGGATGTCTTACAGTTATCAAAAATGCAGCTCAGGCTTCATTGTCTTTTCTTTTAAACTGTTCTTATAGTACATTGTCCTGCTTGTGTCAGCAGTACCATCATTACCCTGATCACTCAGGAAAATCATAAATTATAATACACATTTATGAGAATTTTTAAATTTAATTTTACTGTGTTATGTTAATCACCATACATTACATCATTAGTTTTTGATGTAGTGTTCCATGATTCATTGTTTGCGTATTACACCCAGTGCTCCATTCAATACGTGCCCTCCTTAATACCCATCACCAGGCTAACCCATCCCCCCACCCCTCCCCTCTAAAACACTCAGTTTGTTTCTCAGAGTCCATGGTCTCTCATGGTTCATCTCCCCTCCGATTTCCCCCCCTTCATTTTTCCCTTCTTACTATCTTTTTTTTTTAATGTTTTAATAGTATTTGTTCATCTATTCATTAATTCAGTAAACATTTCTTGAACATCTATATGCAAGGAACTGGAGATACATAGATAAAGAAGGTGTTTGTTCTGTCAAGGAATTTGTAATCACGTTGGGTAGAGACAAGTAAAACCCTGTGCAACTGATTACTAAGCCCTGTGGTTAATGCTCCCATAGAGAGGGAGGCACCTTCCTTAGGATGCAGTGCAGGGAGGAAGGGAAGGGAAGCTTGAGGTACATTTATAAGGACCACATAATTGTACAGTAATGTCAGCTTGGGAGAAATGTTCAGAGGCATGACTTTTTCAGGAAATAATTTGGCAATATATAAAGCTTTAAAGAATGATGGATTCTTTTGATGCAGCAATCTAAGGAAATTATCTGAAATAGAGAAAAATCTTTATATATAAAGCGTTTGTTTTTAGAAATCTTTTTATTTTGATTTAATTGTAGGTTCACATGCAATTTAAAGAAGTAACACAGAGAGATCTTATGTGCCATTTACTCAGTTTTCCCAGCAGTAACATCTTCCAAAACTATAGTGTGATATCACATCCAGGATATTGATAGAGTCAAGATACAGAAAAATTTTGTCACACAAGGATCCGTCATCTTGTTGGCCTTTTGTAGTCCTCCTTTCCTCTGCTATCCCTGACCCCTGGCAACCATTAGTATGTTCTCCATTTATATATTTTTGTAATTTCAAGAATATTTAAATGGAATAAGACTGTGTGTGACCTTTTAGGATTCGCTTTTTCCAATCCCTTAGATTCATTCAAGTTGTTGTGTGTATTATTAGTTTGTTCCTTTTTATTGCTGAGTTGTATCCCCTGATACGGATGCACACAGTTTGTTTAATCATTCACCTGTTGAAGGACAGCTGGATTGTTTCCAGTTTTGGGCTATTATGAATAAAGCTGCTGTGAACATTCATGTACAGGTTTGTGTGAACATAAGTTTTCATTTTTCTGGGATAAATGCTCTGGAGAGCACAAGCAGGGGGAGTGGCAGGCAGAGGGAGAAGCAGGCTGCCCGCTGAGCAAGGAGCTCGATGTGGGACTCGATCCCAGCACCCTGAGATCATGACCTGAGCTGAAGGCAGACGCTTGATCGACTGAGCCACCCAGGCATCCCTGTATGTTTAATTTTTTTAAGAAACTACCAAACTTTTCCATAGTGGCTGTACCATTTACATTTCCACCAGTACTTGGAAGTACAAAGGATGTATTTGTTATTTCTGAAAATAACAAAATAACATAAACATCCACAAAAAAGGGAATAATTAAGTATTGATTATCCATCTATATCATAGAATATTTTGTGGGTCATTAGAAATTTTATATTTTTTTTGTTAATATTAGAAAATGGTTATCTTAAGTAAAAAAGCAGGTTCTAAAATACGTTACCTCAAGTGCCACTATCGAAGAGCTTGGGGTATTTACTGCCAAGGAAAACAAATTATTCATTAAAATCAATATAAAAGCCTTAAAAATACCTGAACCTGTGGTTTACTGTGATAGTCAGGGTACCTGATCCAACCTATTTCTTTTATCGTTACACCATAGGAATATATGTGTCCTCACTCTTTAAAGTTCTTTTCTCCTTAAATATGTAAAAACATATGTATAAACCATAACTGACTTGGAACCACATCTCTGAACTAAGGACTCTTGCTTATTTTTCTGTTCAACAGCTCTGGCTTTCATTTCCTGTGATTTTCAGTACCCTTTCTGCTTCTGGTAGTTCAGCCCTTCTCCTGGAAGTTCTTCTCTCCATTTTTTAGCCTGTGACCCCATCTCACAAAACTATTTTGTGTTTTCCATTATGGGTAAATAGAATTGTCTGTTTTGCAGATCATTTCAGCTGGCCAGCCTTTCCAGTAGATGCCAGTTATTTAATATTAAATAAATTTTAAAAAGTAATTTCTTACTTTTGTTTAAAAACTTGTAATCACTATTTTTCTATCTTTTATTGAAAATATAAAGTACTAGGTTGAATCATGTGAAACTGATGTAATGGTTGAATATGGCAATTTCATATTCTTCAGATGAATATTTCTTTAGCCTTATGGGTTAAATACCCTTATTACATTAGCCTGAGAACTCAGCCACCCACCCCATAGATTGTTGCTTCAGTGCAAAAATGAACACTAGGTTTTAAACAACAATCTATCAGTATGTTTTGGGGAATATAGAACATTTTTATGTTGATGGTTTGGATTCTAGCCTTTTGTAGTCTTCAGCTTGGAATATGCGTATTTTTCATCAGTAATGCTTCTAAGGGTCTAGTCACTGCCTCTCTGTTTAGTCTGTCAGTGTTTAAATAGCATTGCAGTGTCCCTGAGTTCTAGTGTTATTTTAAGCCAAAGCCATTTATGGGAAGAACTGATGAGACATAAGAAATGTAAACCCCAAACAGTGTAGCATAGCTAGGAGTGCTGAAACAGGAAAACGCTTCACCTTGTACTGCTGCCACAGTCAGTACGGGGCTAAGACCTTGGGCCAGTGGATCTCTCCACGTTGGCTCTATGTTAGGATAACCGGGAGAGTTTTAAAAAACTGATGTCCAGGAATTCTGATTAAATTGGGGCCTGGGCACCACGTTTTTGTTTTGTTTTGTTTTAAGCTTTTTTAAAAGCGCCCGCATGTGATTCTCATGGTAACCTCAAGTAGAGAGCCTCTGTTTTGGACCAATTTTGAAAGCAAAACGTCAGGTCAAAAATATCTACAGACTTAGAAAGATCACTGTAATGACTCAAAGGTTAATCTTGGTGCACTATGGGAAATATACCTGGGTTTTTTATTATTTTTTTCCGTGTAAGTCACAGCTAAAGAGAGTAGCTGTTAAAATGGTCATTTTCAACAGGAATAACAGTATGTCATTATGGAGTTTAGAAAAGTATAAATGCAGTTTTTGTGAAGGCTGAGGCTAAATTAAAACACAGTGATAAGACAGGTGATCAAGGGGCACCTCGGTGGCTCAGTTGGTTAAGCATCTGCCTTCGGCTCGGGTCATGATCCCAGGGTCCCGGGATTGAGCCCCACGTCAGGCTCCCTGCTCAGTGGGGAGCCTGCTTCTTCCTGTCTCTCTGAGCTGCTCCCCCTTCTTGAGCACGTTGTCTCTCTCTCTGTCAAATAAATAAATAAAATCTTAAAAAAAAAAAAGGTGATCAAGACTATCATCAGCAGCGTTGATAAGTCATGTTGATGGCATTTATACTTGGTAAGATATATTAGAATGTCAGTGTTATCTCTGTGGTCTTCCTCCCAAAAACCCATAACCCCAGCCTAACCATGAGAAAAATAGACAAATTCCAATTATGGGATGTTTTGCAAAATACCTAATCAGTACTCAAAGCTGGCAAGGTCATCAGTAACAAGGAAAGTCTGAGAAACTCATAACCAAGAAGGAGCCTAAGGAGTAATGTGCTGTCCTGGATAGGATCCTAGAACAGAAAAAGAATAAGTAAAAAGTAAATCTAAATAAAAATATATATTTTAGGTAATAATAAGGACTCAATATTGGTTCATTAATTTTGACAAATGTACCATACTAATACAAGATACTGCTTATAGGGGGAACTGATGTGGGGCACATAGGAATTCTCTCCTATCTTCACAATTTTTCTGTGAACCTCAACTGTTCTCACCCTCACCAGTAATTTACTGAATGATGCCTTGATAGTTAAGACACTGTGTTGATGAGTGTATGATTTCTAGCTAGCTGTATTAACTAGCCCCATGACAGTGTATGGATATGTCTGTCCAAACCCATCACTCCTAATGGAAAAGCAGCATAGATTCACACCATAAGAGTAATATTATATCTTTATAATTTAGAGTACATTCCAGTGTTGTATACTGTTTCTACCACCACCACCACCCCCCCAAAAAAAAGACGAAAGAAGAGGGAAAGGGAAGGAAAGAGGGACGGTAAAACTGAAAGAAGGAAGGCAGGCAAGAAGAAAAGTAAGAAGAAAGGAAAGAGACACAGTGGATGGCACACACGCCTATGTATTTCAAAGTTTGTAAAGATGAAACTGCATTCTAAATAAGATGTAAAAGATGTAACTTGGTACATCATATTGGAATAATTAACAATGTTATAAGCAGTAATCATTAAGTTTAGATGTTGCAGCAGAAGTATTTGAGTTGACAGATAATAAGCAGTGAAAGTAAATTTTAGATTTCAATGGAAAGAAACAACTGACATAGCCATAAGATTTTTTTGGATGTCTGTGAAAATAAGGTTGAAGGCATGTTAGAAATGTTAACATTGTTGTGTAGGGAACTACAAGTGGCTAAAAAAGGCTTTTTATAAATAGGGTGAGTTACCAATTTTTTAGATGTAGTGTTTTTGTTGTGTATGAAATTAATGATCTGTACCAATGAGTGAAGGAAGTCGTTTTATTTTGCAAAGGCGTGTGTATTTTCTGTTTTATCTGCCATTTCTTGATAAGGTGTTTTATTTGCCTTTCTTGTGTTTGACCATCATGTTATTGATATTATATGGTCCTTGTTTCTTTGCCTTTTGCTGTGATGTAATGTTTATTTTTTTCCATAGCCTGGGATGTATCTTGATCTTCAAAATAACCAGGCATGCTGTTTACATGAAACAGATAAGCATACACATGTAAATCTTCATTGATTCTCTGAGAGGTGGTGTGTGTGTTTTCCTTTTTCTTTTTAAAAAATATTTATTTATTTATTTTTTTGCTGGCAGCTTTAATAATGTTTTCATAAAATATGATGGATTTATAAATCTGTTTAACATGCCTTTCCCTTTTTGTCTTAGTGCTTTGCTTCTAAGTTGCAGATGCAGTGGCTGAACAATACGCTGTGTGGTGTGACAGGTAAATTTCCCAATTTACCTGCCGTAATAGTGTGCTGTGTAATGCTATTCAATCATCTCTGAATTTTACTTGCCTGATTAGTTGAGTGAAGCAGATTTTCAATTTAAATGTAACTTCATCTGCTTGATTAAAAATGTAACAGAACATTATCTGCTGCAAATAAATTTCAGTGGAAGAGATGATTTTGCCTGTTTAAAAATAACATCTGTTTATATTGGCTGGAAGCAGACGATTAATACTTCTCTAATTTCGAGGTTTACCAGTCCAGCTCACCTGTCTCTTTGCATGGATAGTTGAAATTGATGGCTGTCGAGTATAAACATTTACCTGTTGATGTTTAGTTGATGGATTTCTTTTTTAAGGATAATACAGAATCCCATCATTGGGCATTCATTTATTTGCTGCTCATCAAGATGATTGACAGTTTTGCCAACAACATGGAAAAAGGATCTTCCTTCATGATGCATACGAGAAAAATTTTACCCCTCAGTGATGAGTGCCCTACAGAAAAACAGATTTTTGTGAATTCTTTTTCATAGTTGGTATTTATTTGAATTCTGAGTTTAGAGTCCATGAGTACAAATTTAAGTCAAGTGTGTAGTAAATTAGGGTAGATAGTACTCTCCTACTGGCATCTTTCATCAAGTGATTATATGTGTAGGCTGTGAGGACAAGGAGGGAAAAGATAGGAAAAATCAAAATGGTTGTTTTTTTTTCAGTGCTTAGCATAGTGTTAGGCGTGTAGTAGACCACTCGATAAATATTTATTGAATTTGAATTAAATATCAAGCCCAGGGTATATTTGATATTCTACAAATGTAACAACTAGATTTAATTGGCTAAGTAGTTTAAAATTATAGCAGAAAGAAATTATAGGATAAGAGTTTGTCCTTCTCTCTTTTTTTAATGAAAACTTCCCTTTAGGAATTTATTAGAAGTACATTTTTAAATGCAGAATTCTCCTATAAACACTCTAGAAAAAAGAAAGACATTGTTCATTGTTATTTTACTGATAAGTAAAATTGAGTTAAAAAATAGATGTAAAAAAATTCTAACACTAGGAAAACAGCAGTACAATTCGGTTGGTTTTAACATATTCAGTACATAGTGTAAAACAGTATTTGTTTTTTAAAAATTGGTATAGTTTCCCAATTTCAAAAAATACTGTCTTCTTTTTTTGAATGCTGTATTTATTTTGGTAGCTTATTCTGAACATTTCACTTATTTATAGAGGAATAATTTTACATTATTTTGATAACACTTTTTTGTCCTTTGTCATAAAGCAAACAAAAATATTATTGGTGTGAAAGTTATGGAATTGATATATTGGAAACTCTTATTTCAGTTGCAAAATTTAGGGGTTCTAGGCCATTATATATAATTTAAATAAAAATTTTATATATTTTTCAGGCAGATATTTGAGATGTGTATCAAAATACTTTTAATCAAGTAATCAAGAAAATGAATGTCTTTTCTCCCAAACATAAAGGGTACATTTGAACCTCTAATCCATTTTGCTGATTTGGACATTTTAGATCATTTGGTGGTTTAATTTACAAAGAGTAAATATTTGGGGGTTGAATTTGAATCTTTTCAAATCTGTTAGGTTAATCCTGGATATTTAGCCAAAATTTTTTCCCTGGCGCTTTAGGAGAATAGCTCAAAGTGAAAATGTACAGATACTTAAGTCTAACACACATATTACAACATTGTAACAGATTACTTTAATCTTACTTAAATATTTAAGTTAAATGTGGATGTGTAGGTTTTTTAAAAATTGGATAAGGCTAACAAGAAACTTAGAGTATTTTATGTTATAGCTTTCTTTGTTATTATCTTTTCCTTCCTGTTTATTCATGATTTGCAAAAGGTAGATGAGGTTTTTTCCCCTTGTTTCAGTTGTTCAGATGATATTTAATGGAAAAGCATGAACTTTGAAGAGCAGGGTCTACATCTAGAGAAGAAGAGGCTGCTACTTAAAATCAGTCTTGGGTCTTCAGAGACTTCTTCTAGAGCCTTTGTGATTTGCTTTAAAATGTTGAAACTTTGTCACAAATCTTAAAAGGGGGTGAAATGACAACAGGTGTTTACAGCAGCATTATTCATAATAGTCAAGACATGGAACTAACCCAAATGTCCATCAGTTGATGAATAGGTAAATAAGCTGTAGTATATTTGTATAATGGAATATTATTCAGCTATAAAAAGGCATGAAGTATTGATACATGCTACAACATGCATAAACCCCAAAAACATTAGGCTACTTGCAAGAAGCCAGGCATGAAAGACTACATATTCTGTGACTTCATTTATGTGAAATGTCTAAAATAGGCAAATCCATAGAGACCGGAAGTAGATGAGTGGTTTCCTGTGGTTTATGAAGATGTTCTGGAATTTTACAGGAGTCATGGTCATGCAAAGCTGTTTCAATATATTACAAACCACTGAATTTAAAAGGGTAGCTTTTACAGTATGTGACATATCTCAGTTTAAAAAAGGGGGGTGAAATATATAAATTGCTGGTTTATAGAGAGATTATTACCAGAAGAGCTTGTCAGTGTTCATTTTTCCTTGATATGTAAAACCTCATTCAGGAACTGAGAGAACTGAACCTATTGATAGGAAAATGGGCTGGCAGGTTGAGGCTGGCCTTTTTGGGAGTTTTTTTAAAAAATTATAAGATTGCAGTTATCAGTCTTTTATAAAACCTTAATAGGATTTTAATTTGTATTAATCATAGAGGTATATTTTATCTGTCTGCTATATCTTCATATGAACATTATTTTTACTTACGTATTTTTATGTATCATTTAAAGATTTGTGAAATTTAGGTGTAGAAACTTAAAAGATGAACATAGCCTTGTGGAAAATCAGGCTATCTTGAAATTGTGCTATTATTTGTGAGGTTTTAGTGTACTCATTTCAGTTTGAGAGATGGACAACCTTTCAGGTAAATTGTAGATACTATGTTAAGTTGTAGAAACTTATCCTGCTGGAAATATTTAGGAAAATAAGAGTAATTTTATATTAAAATCAGTGTAGATATTTATGAAATATATACTGTTATGTTGATTAAAAACTTTTCTTTGTACTTTTTGCATTAAAAATGTTACAGCTCACCATTAGGTTTGTAAGACGTCATGTGACCAAAATTAGGCATTTCTAAAATTTAATGAGTAACAGTACAGTGTGTACCTTTTTGAAATTGTGAGAACATTCATTTTGTAATGCAGAGGAGAGAGAATAGATATTTGAATATAAAGTATCAGTTCAGCTTTCAAAATCAATCCACTGTAAAATACTGGTTGCCTTAGAGGTCAGTCATTCTGAATTGTATGCTGTATTATTTGAAGTGTGGTTTGTTTTCAACCTGCTGCAGAAATCCTTTCCCTTCAGTTATATTTTGGAGCTGCTATGTGAGTACATTGCGAGATTGACTAGCTTTTTAGGGCTTGGGTCCCATAGGCATTCTTAGCAACTTGCTTTCACAGCTCTTGCTTTTATATTCAGCTGAAACCAAAAAATTGATATCTGAAGAGTTTTGACTTACAGAAATAGCAGAATTTATATGGGTCAACCAAAGAGTCATTTGCTTCAGATTGCTAGGCGTAGGAGTACAATTTCTGTACTAATAGTAACTATTTATTCATTGTACTTTGCTTTGCGCCTTACATGTATTAACTCATTTTATCCTCACAACAACCCAGTGAAGTGGTACTATTACCATCTCATTTATAGATGAAGAAATAGGTCTGAGGAGGTAATGTCCCAAAGTAAATGGGAGGCTCAGGATTTCAACCCAAGCAGTCTTGCTCCAGTTTATCCACAATGTTATGTTGCCTTCTACTCCTGACCTAGCCCCCTTTTCACCCTCTGGTAGTTTTGTAAATTAAACCTAATTCTTTCTCTTGCCTTGAGCCTTTCTTCTTTCCCTACCCAGTGTTAATTAGGTGTAGGATTTTTTATCGCATTGTATTTGTTTTATAATTGTGTCTTATTCCAGATGTGTTTTGTAACTATAGGAATAGATACTTAAGGAGTCTTTCAGCAGAATTTACTATACTGATGTTCACACTTGCACATGTTATTTTGTAAATTGCAGAAGCCTTCTATGGTTTGTGTCAGTTCAGCTAACACTTGTTGAATGCTTTTGTGTCAGATCTTATTATGTAGCAACTTAATATGTGTAATAATGTTGTTAGCTGAATTGATAAATGTAGGAATCAACTTAGTCTGTGTCATCAGAAGATTCAGACAGTGTTTTGGATCACTGGTAATGTAAGTTGTTTCCTGTTTTATTCAGTTTGTAATGGCAGTTTTCCAGGTTCCCATTATCGGCTTCCATCAAGGGAACAAGCATTCAAAAAACATGCCAGAGCTGGGAGAGCAAGAGGTATTCTATTTTTCATTCCTAGGGCCTGGTCTCTTACTCATCCTGAATCCCCTGTTCTCTCTCTTTGTGAAATTCTTTACTGTGTTTGGTATTAGAAGGGAAATAGTATTAATACCCTAAAGAAGGCAGTTTGATTTAACATTATATTCAAATCACCACGTATATCCACAGTTGCTTAAAAATCATATAGTCTATTGCAGTGGTGTATGAATCTGGTTTGCTAATGGGGCAATTTGTACAAAGTGCATTTATGCATATCAGATTCTTGGACAGATAAATATCTGGGTTGTTTTGTGGGTTACTTACATTAAATGGAATGACTGTGGAGTAGAATTCTTGGGCCCAAGCAGCCTGAAATTTTGCCTTAAGGAAATAAACTAAAACTGAAGGGTTCATTTTAAAATGGAAAAGCTAAGGCCAAGTTGAACAATTTTTTTTTTTAAGATGTTATTTATTTGACAGAGCACAAGCAGAGGGAGAAAGAGCGAGAAGCAGGCTCCCTGCTGAGCAAGGAGCCCGATGTGGGACTCGATCCCAGGACCCTGGGATCATGACCCGGGCCGAAGGCAGCCGCTTAACTGACTGAACCGCCCAGTCGTTCCAAGTTGAACAATTTTTGAGTCTGAGAATGAAATGATACTTTATTGAATTGCTCTTGTACTAATTTTTTTTAGCATATAAAAACTGTCTAGTGTTAGATTATTGGTAGGTATTTTTTAAAGATTTTATTTATTTGACAGAGAGAGACACAGTGAGAGAGGGAACACAAGCAGGGGGAGTGGGAGAGGGAGAAGCAGGCTTCCCACGGAGCAAGGAGCCCGACACGGGGGGCTCAATCCCAGGACCCTGGGATCATGACCTGAGCCAAAGGCAGACACTTAACGACTGAGCCACCCAGGTGCCCCAGATTATCGGTAGTTTGATAATAGAGACCATTAATGTAGTAATGGTTAGATTAGTTCTTATGCTATTTTTGGTGTGCCGGAACCTAAGGAAGCAGCCATCTTATATAAAAGTTTTATTGTTTACTGTTGCCGTTACATGTTTTTGTACATATGGCTAAATAAATCTTTGATTTAAAAGCTAGAAAAATAAAATATGAATAAATATTACTTAGACAAAGTTTCCATTATGAAGTCCATAAGAGAAAGAATAATAGAAGGGGATAAACTGATGAAAATTGAGGTTAAAGTGACCTATGCATAAAAGGTTTTAAACTGGTTGAGTAAATGAGTGTATTCTTTAACTTAGGTATTGTTTTATAAATACTTCATCATCACATTTAGAAATAGCAATATAAAAGAATATCAGTTTATGGTCCTGGAGATATTGATTGTTTTCCAGTGAGCTCCACCTTGTCAGATACTGTGGTCCTGGCTCAGTCCTCTTTCCTAATTATTCATCAGCCACTGACATTTTTTTTTTCCCCCTTGGCCTCAAGGATACCTCCTGTCTTGGTTTTCCTACCTTGCTGGCCATAGCAAGGATTCTTTGGTCAGATCATCCTTTCTGTAGAGGTCTTATAGTGTGGGTAATGCTTGAGAGTAGGGCTTATAAAGCTAGTTTGTTTTTATAAATCTTGGTTTTGCTGCTTATTATGTGACCTTGGGCAAATCATTCACCTTCTTGTGCTTTGATTTCCTGATCTGTAAAATGGAGGCTTATTATGAAGATTAAAGAGCTTAATATACATAGTAAAGCTTTTAGACTAGTATTTGGTGCATAGTATGTGTTACCTATTACTATTATTGTTCTGACCTTTAAACATTGTTGGCCTTAGGTGTTAATCTTCAGGCCTTTTCTCTTCTCAAATATTACTTCCTACAGGATTTTTAAATTTTTGTGGCTTTCCTCTGAAGTCCAGACTATTTCCTTTTGCTTTTTTTCAGCTTTATTGAGGTATAATTGACACTCTTGTATGTTTAATAGACATCTTAAGAAATCACATGTGGGGGTGCCTGACTGGCTCAGTCAGTGGAGCATATGACTCTTGATCTTGAGGTTGTAAGTTTGAGCACCCCACATTGGGTATAGAGTTACTTAAGAAAAGAAATAAATCACATCTGAGGTCTTGATTTGGCTTTCCTCTTCCCTCCTCTGTCCTTAGACTTTTTATTTTAGCAAAAGGAAACTCCGTTTTTCCAGTTGCCAAAAAACACTAGTCATCTCTCTTCTTTCTCTCACACTGGAGATTCAGTCCATTCATAAGAACAGTTAGTTTTGGAATATATCTAGAATCTGATCCTCCAGTAACCAACCTGGGTGGGTATCATCTCTTGATGGATTGTTGCAATAGCCTTCTAGCTGTTCTTTCTGCAGATATTTTTATCTTCCTATGTTCTGATCTCCATAATGCAGTCACAGCAACCCTTTTGGTCAGGTCATACGACTTCTTTGCTCAAAACCTTCCAGTGGATTCTTACCTCACACAGTGAAATTTAGAATCCTTACCTTGAACTACAAGGCCTTTCATGACTTGCCCGCAAGTCCAGGGGACCCCCATCCCAGCTGTTTTATCTGTCTTAACCTCTCATTGTTTTTCTGCTTTATTCAGCATTGGCCAGACTAGTCTCCTTCCTCTTTCTAGGATGTACTATGCATTCTTCAGCTTAAGAGGGTGAAATTTTTTTTTTTCTCCAGAGTTAATATTTTATTGTGGAATGCCCAGGTTATTTCACATTATAATTTATGAGATAATTCTTCATAATGAAGTTATTATGTATTCAGAGTATGCCTGTCTCTGTGAATACATCTCAAAGGCACATGCTAAACCATCTCCCAGGGATATTTGACTAGATCCAAAAAGGATTTGACCTTTTGATACACATGGCTGCCTTTTCCTAGTGCACCTGGAACCAAGGATACAGTAAAGAATACACAGTCTACAGCAGGACCTAAGGCACCTTGGACTCTTTCCTGGATGCTGCTCTCAAGAAACAAACAGCAAGTCGCTTAGTCAAGTTAGTGTACTTCATGTAGTAAGTGGAAAAACAAAGAGAAACACAGAAACACATGCTCAAAAAAACACACAGGCACTCACACATAAATGTCTTCTTCTAATATCTTCTAATATCTCTGTATGCCTAGCTCCCTCTCTTATTTCAGGTCTCTTGAATGTCACTCTATCAGATAAATCTTCCATGACCAGTCTATTTTATTTTATTTATTTTTTTTAAAAGATTTTATTTATTTATTTGACAGAGAAAGACACAGTGAGACAAGGAACATAAGCAAGGGGAGTGAGAGTGGGAGAAGCAGGCTTCCCGCTGAGCAGGGAGCCCGATGCGGGGCTCGATCCCAGGACCCTGGGATCATGACCTGAGCCGAAGGCAGACACTTAACGACTGAACCACCCAGGTGCCCCTATGACCACTCTATTTTAAATACTAGTGTCATCCTCTTCATCTCTTTACATTGCTTTATTATTTTTTTCTCAGTACTTTCTACCACCAGACATATATATCTGATGACTCTCTACTTTTCCTTCCCCCTACTCCCCTCCCCATGGTCTTCTACCTTCTAGACGTGTGGTGGTGTTTTTTTATTCTTTGTCTACCCTTAACACAGTATAATGCCTAGTATAGAACTCAGTAAATTATTTCTTTGATGAGTAAATGAGTGACTGGACATAGATTATTAAAAAAGAAGGCATAGATACCTTGGGGTTGTTTATGTTACGTAGCATATTCCAATAGAGGGGGGATCAGAATCTCTTTAAGTGTAGCCAAGTCAATTTTATGGCATAGTTCCTTAGAACCCCTCTAGGTTGCATTGGATCCTTTAGATTTTTCTGCAAGTTTCTAGATCTCTTAGTACACCTTAAATTTCAGAATACCTAATAAGTTGCTTTCTCTGTGTATATCGTTAATCCCCTGCTGGGCTCTTTTCTTAGCATGTGGTGTCACCTTGAACCAGACTTTAATAAAGGTTGGCACAAACTTTGCCTGTACTTCAGGAGGCAACTGGCAGAGTCTAGGCTGAACGTTTCTACAGGTCACAGGAGACATCTACGGATAGTCAGTCAAGGTCCTTTAGTATATCTTGAAGTCCTTAAAAGATCTTTTACTATTGTATGTTCAAGTGTTTGATCATGCACCATCATTTAGGAATTGTGGGCATCCACCCTCATTTGGAAACTCATTTGGCAAATGTCTACCATTCCAGGTATTTCATTTGATTTGGTGTAAATGGTATAATAATTTGAATATCAGGTTACAGTTTGGAACCTTTAAATAAGTAAATTGACTTACTGTTTTGTATATAAATACAAATCTTTTTCCTACTTTCCTTAAAGAATGTATTAGTTTCCTAGGGCTGCTAGGACGGGCCATAAACTTGTTGGCTTAAAATAGCAATCTATTCTCTCACAGTTTTAGAGGCCAGGAATCTGAAATCAGAGTTGCTTCTAGAGGCTTGAGGGAGTCCCATTCATGCTTCTTTTCTAAATCCTTGGTGTTCCTGGGCTTGTAGATGTATCACTCCAGTCTCTGTCTTCACATGGCTTTCTTCTACCTATTTACAGTCTTGAATTTACCTTTCCTTTCTCCTCTGAGGTCACTAGTCATTGACTAAAGGCCCCCCCTCCCCAAATCCATGATAATCTTCTCTCAAGATCTTTAACTTGATTATATCTGGAAAGGCCGTATTTCCAAATAAAGTCATATTTACAGGTACTAGAGGTTAGTGCACTGCAGGAAATACATGTTGATTCATGTATCTCATTTTTATTAAAATTTCAATCAATTTGCTTAACATCTCATGCAGTAAATCTGTTGCCTGTTTTTATTGACACGTGCATGATAATTTGGAGGTTATATTTCCCCACCCCACCTCATCCCCATTACTTAGAAAAATGAGCTCTTGCCTTTTCACAGGTAGGATTCTGAGTGAGGAAGAATCTTTTTTGTTAAATGCACTTGCTGTTTCTTTCAGGGTATTAAAAATGTCTTCTGAACATACATATATATTTAGTTTAACGCTTATTTATTTTTACTTTTTAAATTTTCTTTATCATACCTCATAAGGATAGTATATAAATAAATCTTGAAATTTGGGGCAGGAGAAGTGGGAAACATTAATCCACTTCTAAGGCTGACATCATTTAAAATAACTGATTCCAAGGATGAGCAGAATATATTTTATTTAATAGTAATGAGAGAGAGATTTTCATAAACTTTTATCCAAAGTAACTAGATTCACACATTCAGTATAAAGGGTGTTAGGAAAATGTAAAGTTCATTAATATGCTGTATATTTTTATCCCCTTGAATGTAATTTCGAGATTATATACTGTAATAGGATTTATGACATTATACTGTTTAATCTTTAGGGTGTTACAAACACATCAAGGACAGTTGGCAGTAACTGAAGTTTGCCTGAATTTTAAGAATGTATTAGTATTACAGGATATCATGAGTTATACTTTAAAATAAACAAAATTTATACTCTTAGAATATTTATAGATTCAAAGACATTTTTTTCTGCAGGCCAAGAATAAAATCTTTAAGAACTAGCCAGATGAATTAAAGATGAAATGATTTATTTCTAAGGTTAGGCCTTAATTAATACATGGGGGATGATCTTGGCATTTCTTCAAAGTATTTGTTTGTGTATCTGAATTTGCACCTCCTCTGTAACCTAACTGGGATTTATAAAATGGAACAATCTCTTTTCTCCAATTTGGCACTCAAAAGGAGCTCTGACTTACAAAAGGTAAGTGTATTTTTCTCAGGAAGAGCTTACCATTTTAAAATAAGACAACAGAAACAATGGCCCAACGAACCTTCCCCAGTGCTTTTTTTCTTTGTGTACCACAAATACGTTGATATAAAACGTGTATATTATTTGAGTCTTTAAACCTAAGTTGCTTTTTGTTTGTTTTAATTCCATTGTTTATCATTTCTTTTATGTTGGATTTGAATAGTTTAGACTGTAAGCTCATAAAGGGCAAAGAATTTATCTTTTCAGCTAGTGGTCTTGACACTATCATGCACAAGTAGGTACTTATAAGCTGTTTGATGTCATTGTTTCCTCTCTGGAAGAAGAAAGGATCATTGGAAAGAAACGGAATTTTGAGATCTCTGGAAATCACATTTTTCACGTAGTTGCCCTTTTTTAAAAATGCAAGTGGTAGTTTGATAGTCTTTTTGCCCTATTTTGAGTTGGAGGTTGTTTGATATATTTTTGTCTTACGTATTTTATCTACATACATTGAAAATGCCATCAGACACTGTACACCTTTTGCTTTCTGTTTTCAAGCGTATTTTAAAGATCTCAAAAGATGGACTACTACTCTGTCTGTTGTTCATCTTTCATTCCTAAATTCAAGTTTTATTCTGGTGTCATATTTTTTCTCTCTGAAGAACTAACTTCCTTTAGCATTTGTTTTGGAGCAGATCTGTTGGCAGTGAATTCTCTTGGTTTTCCTTCATCTGAGAATATTTTTATTTTACCCTCATTCCTGAAGGATATTTTCCCTGAATATGGAATTCTGGGTTAACAGTTCTTTTCTGTCAGTGCTTAAAAATGTTGTTCTACTTCCTTCCAGCCTCTGGTTTCTGATGAGAAATTCTCCATCGTTCCAGTTTTGTTCCCGTGTAAGTAAGCAAGTAAAGCTGAAAATTTTGGATCTTCAGGTTGCTATTTCCTCAAATACTTTTTTCTTTCTGCACCACACTCTCTTTTTCTTCTTGAACTCCAGTGAAATGAGTATTAGATCTCTTGGTATTGTTCTACAAGTCCTTGAGGTTTTTGTTTTGTTTTTAAATATTTTTTTCTCTCTCTTCAGAATGGGTATTTTCTGTTAATCTATCTTTGAGGGTCACTGGCTATTTCCTCTGTCATATTCATGTGGCTATTGAGCCTGTCCAGTGGACTTTTCATTTTGGTTATTGTACTTTTCAGTTTCTAAATTTTTCTTTCTGTTCTTTATATCTTTTATTTCTTTGAAGAGATTTCCCATCTTTCTGTTCATTCTATGAGTCTTTGCTTTTACATTTTGGAACATTTTTATAGTAGCTTTTTAAAGTCTTTGTCAGATAAATCCGTCAGTGTTGACATCTGCTATTTGTCTTTCCTCATAAATTGAAGTTTTCCTAGTTCTTCATGTGTCAATTTTTTTTTTTTTTTGCATTATATTCTGGACAATCTGAGTATTACACTGTAAGACTGTGTCTTGTTTAAATCCTACAATGAATGTTGATATTTTTGTTTTAGTTGGTGATCAATCTGGTTAGGTTTGGGCTGCAAGTTCTACCAGCCTCTTGAGGGTCATGGTTCTAATATTAGTTCCTTTTACAAAACCTTTGCCCTACCATGAATGTGTCTTGCATGTGTGCCAAACAGTGGCCAATATGAAACTGGTTGGTTGTCGGCCCTGTAGTTCAGTTCTCAATGTTTGTGGTATGCTATTTTAGCCTCAGCTCCTCACAGGTTAAGGGTGAGCCCAGAAGTTCAACAACCTCATGGGGTTGCTTTCCTGAGCTTCTCCCTTTTTATAATCTCCTTGGTACTTTTGGTTACCTGGCCCCCTCTCCTTTTGGTCCTCCAGCCATAGAGTAAGAGCTTTAGTTACCCCTTCCTACTGCATACTTCTTGCAACTGTATCTACTTATGGGGCCAAGTAGCAAGAAGACAGAAAAAAGTGAGCAGCGGGAGTTCATACCGTTTTCTTGAAGAAGTCTTCCCCCCCTCAGAGTTTAGACTCTGGACCCCATTGCTGCACCTGTTACTTCCTTCACCACCATCACAAGATTGCCTGGGGACTAGGGTACAAGGGAATGCTGAAAAGAACACAAACCCAGGGAATTTTCTCTACTCTGAATGGTAGGAGACTCCTTTTCTGCTCCTCAAGCTGCAACTGCGGGGCTTGGCCTAGAGTTCCCTCCTTTTGCCAGAGTGCCCACTTGCAGGTTTCTCCTGTTGAGTCTAGGCCAGAGGAGACCAAAGAGGGGAAAATGGTAAACTCACCATCAGTTTGCTGCTGATTCAAATTCTGATCTTCCCTAATCCGCCTGCTAATGTTTACTTTTCAGATTCCTTAAAGAGCTGCTTTGAGGCGCCTGGGTGGCTCAGTTGGTTAAGCATCAGCCTTCGGCTCAGGTCATGATCCCAGGGTCCTGGGATCAAGCCCCGAGTCCGGGCTCCCTGCTCAGTGGCGAGCCCGCTTCTCCCTCTCCCTCTGCCCGCTGCTACCCTGCTTTGGTCTCTCTGTGTCAAATAAATAAATAAAATCTTAAAAAAAAAAAAAGTATACATGAAGAAACTAGCCTGTTTATGGGTATTAAATGTTCAAATTTATAAAAACATTTTGGGCACTGGAAGCCATTGGGATTTTTGCTTTTTGAAATAAGCATGGTATGTAAATCTTTTCCTATATGAAAAGTAATTTTATCTTATTTTTATATCTTTCTAATTTGTCACAAGTACGATTCCAGTCCAAATATCTAACAACTATTTTCTAGTAAGTTTTGTTTTCGTTTGTTGTACTTACTAGAAGTACATTGGGTTTCACTTTTTTTTTTTTTATCACTGGTGCATTTTTGGGAAAGTTTACTGACAATTTTTCTTTCATATATCTTTTTCTCTTTTCATTATTTCTTATGTTTCTTCTTATCTTTCTTTCCTTTTCTGTCCTTTTTGTGTTTTCATTACTATATTTATTTAGGCTCCTCCCTCCCTTCTCCCTGAGTCTTGCTAAAATAGATGGATAGGAATTATATAGGGGTGATCTCTGGAGAGTTTAAATTCTGACTAGGAAAATAACCCATTATCTCCCCCTCCCCCCAGCTGTCCCCTTGGCTAATTAGAATTCCAAAGGGCATTAATAACCATTTAAATCGGATTATACCTGCAGTTGCTAAAGGTGAGATTCAGGCTGTTTAACCCCCTGTTGACAAACCCAACACCGGTCAAAACTGGGTAGGAATTCAGCATTTTATTTCATTTCTGTCCTAAGGAAGAAAATCTGCAAACTAGGTGACACAAAGTTTGTACAGACCATTCCACCTGCCCACTTGCAGCAGTCTAGTTTCCAACAGCACAAGGAAGCCCTGCCATTAATTCAGCCTTCATTAGAAGACCAAAGCTAACTAGCATGATCTTGTGAAAATAACATTTGCACTGTTTGTGAAAGCCCATTGGGTCAGAGCTGTAGAAAACCATGTAACAGTAAATAATTCTGTAGTTAAATGCAAAAGTGTTACTTACAAAGAGCTAAAAACACTCTTCTTAGCAACTCATGTTGCAACAGTAATTTGACAATAGAGATCTCCCAAGGAGTATTAAGCTGGTGGAAAAACAGCTATAATTTCTCAATTTTAGATAAAAACAGTGGAAATTGACCAATCTTAAGAGTCAGAAGAAACCCTACCAAAAAAGGAAGAAAAAAGAGGAAGAAGAAACCCTACAGGTTTAGTTCAGATTCCCTCATGTAGGTGTTCTTTCTCCAACACAGTGGACACGGTCACCTAGTCTCTGTGTAAACATCTCAGTAACAGCAAGTATTAAAAGGTCCTGTAATCAGATGACTTGTCATTGTCAGAGAATCCTGATCTGAAATGACTATTATTTGTTCATTTTTCTTTTACCACCTGAGTCATAGAGTATTATTTGAATATAGCTGCATGTTCGCTTGTTTTCTCCACTCCATATCCCCTGACCCTGCCACTAGATCAGATAATGTACTTTTTAAAATTTAAAAATATATTGGAGAATAAAATGTTTACTAAGCATGGCTGTAGGAGAGCACTCTTCATACATGGTTGAAATTGAAAATTTTTAGAGCAACTAAAGGAACAATCAGATGAAATGTAGATCTTTTTCCATGTAACAGGCCATTTCTCAAAGAATTACTCTTTTCACTGCTAATGTGTGTGTCAGCTTTGGGAAAATGTAGATTCAGGAGCTAAGTAAGAAAAATTAGTTGATTTGAGAAAAAGACATCTACTGGAATCTACACAGCAGTCCTTCAACAAAGATATCTATTAGTCAATAGATGTCATCCCCTACACCTGTCTAAAACGACTCATTTCTTTTCCTGATTACCACTTATAGATTTTTCCCTTTTAAAAAAAACTTTACACAAAATGTAAACTTCATACATTGGGATTATTCTTTGGTCTGGATCTTTTCTTTGAATTAAATAAGCTTTGGGATGCTTATTTAGATGTTCAATGGAACAGTGTGGAGAACAGTAATTGTGTTTGGGCTAAAGAATTAATCCATTTAGTCATGGGAAACATTACTTAGCTTTTCCTTAGCAGCTGAATTGTGGTGCAACTTAGGGCTATTTTAGGATTTTAACCTCAAATAGAAACTTTTAGAAATGAAAGTTTATTTGTATTGAGGAACATATACTTTTGGATAATGAGCCATTGAACTGATTTCAATGAAAGTAAAATTGTTTTTCAATTCACAGTTTTTATTTTACGTTTAACCGTGAACTGAAAGCTGTATCTTTGTATCGCCCAAATTAAAAAAAAAAAAAGAAAAGAAATAGGATCTTTAAGTCAGAAAAATATATTCTAACAAAGAAAGTGGTTTAATAGATAATAATTGGATGGCTTCAGAAAGGACTTGTAAGTTCAAAAATTTCTGATGGTTATTATACTTTTTACTGTGTCATTCAGGAATTGTAATAAAATTACTTTGATAACTGTAATTATTCTCTTAAAATAGAAAAATTTACTGCATTTTGGTTACTAACAGGCCAAAAACAGGGTGTTGGGAAAGTCGTTTTCCATCTTAGAAGAATAATTATCCCATACATTATGTAAAGCATTAAAAAAATTATTAGTTTAAATGATTGGCTAAGAGGGAATTTCCCAACTGATATAAGCATATATACAGCTGTGCTCTAGTCTGCCAATACCTGTAGCCTAAAGAAAAATCTAGTAACCTTTTTTTTTTTACTTTGTGCTTATTGTAGCCTCTTTATGATGTTGGATTTTTCCTGTGCTTCATATAATATTTTGTATGTACTACCACTTAACAAATATTTACTGAGCAGTGTTTATGCCTAGTATAGAGTTGAACTGTACTGAGATGGATGGGCATGTATTAAGAAGAAGAAACAAGTTCTGGTTTCAGCTCAGACCTTCAAAGTAGGAAGTTAAGGCTATTTAGCTTACTTCCAAACCTCTTTATAAGCTTCCCTCAAAGAATTACCTCTTTGTATGTGAGTGTATGTGTGTATGGGAATACTGCTGAACCTTACACACTCTGCAGTAGAGGTTTTTTTTTAATAGCAGCTTTATTGAGATATAATTTACGTATCATATAATTCACCCATTTAAAGTGTGTGATTCAGTGGTTTTTAGCTTATTCACTGAGTTGTGCAAGTGTCACTGTAATTAATATTGAAACATTTTCATCACTCCCCTGTTACCCCCAAAACTCTCAGCCCAGGGCAATCACTAATACTCTCTGTCTCATAGATTTGCCTAGTTTGGACATTTCACATAGTAGTAGAATCTACAATATGTGGTTCTTTGTGTCTGCCTTCTTTCACTTAAAAATGTTTTCAAGGTTTATCCATGTTATATCATGTGTCAGAACTTAATGCCTTTTTATGGCCGAATAATACTCCATCGTATCCAGTGTGTATGGGTATAACACATTTTGCTTATCCATTATCAGTTGAGGGACATTTGGGTTGTTTTCACTTTTTGGCTATTAAGAATGATAGTCAAAATGGCTGTAAACATTTGTGTACAAGTTTTCCATGGACATATCTTTTTAATTCTTTTGGCTGTATCCCAGGAATGGAATTGCTGGCTCTTAACTCATTTCTCTTCTTGAGAGTGCCTAATTTACTCTTAGCTTAATGTCATTTTCCTCACTTCCAATCTCACAGATCAGGCCCTAGTTACTTCTCTGACCATCCTGTTGTTTCGTCTGAGGGGATTGCGTTTGTCTGTCAAGGCATGCCTCACATGTATCTCCTTTGTGAAATCGATAATCATTTTTGACTTAATCTTTAGCACTTGACTCATAATGCTGTTGTATTAAATTTTATGATAGTTTGATAATGTGATTATGTGTATTAGTCTCACTAGATTTTGAATTCTTGAGTACAGGGATTGCCAGGAGCATTTGTTTCTTTGATGAATAGCAAAATGCCTGGCACACAGCACTTAGTAAGGGTTGTTGTATTTTTTTTTTTAAAGATGTATTTATTTATTTAAGAGACAGAGAGTACAAGCAGGGGGAGAGGCAGAAGGAGAGGGAAAAGCAGACGCCCCGCTGAGCTGGGAGCCTGATGTGGGGCTCCATCCGAGGACCTGGAGATCCTGACCGGAGCTGAAGGCAGACGCTTAACCATCTGAGCCACCCAGGCACCCCAAGGGTTGTTGTTTTAACTTTTGTAGTCTTCTTGCTCAGTTTCTCTGTGATGTAAATCCATCTTACATACTACTGATTTTCCTGTTCCTCATACTGGCATTCAGGACTTTCTGGTTTCTACCTCACCCACCAAAGCACTCATTGTTTCCCCAGATTTTCTTCCTTTTCAGCTTTCTCATTTCTTTCTGCTTTTCCCCCTGTGCAGAATGTGCTTTTCTATCCTGTCTTAACCTTTTGATAGCCTTAATTACCTTTCAAGCCATTTGTGAATCAGGTCGTCAGACATATTCCTAAAAGACATTTAAGAATGTTCATCTGGGGGCGCCTGGGTGGCTGAGTCGTTGGGCGTCTGCCTTCAGCTCAGGTCATGATCGCAGGGTCCTGGGATCGAGCCCCGCGTCGGGCTCCCTGCTCCGTGGGAAGCCTGCTTCTCCCACTCCCCTGCTTGTGCTCCCTCTCTCACTGTGTCTCTCTCGGTCAAATAAATAAATAAAAACTTTAAAAAAAAAAAAAAAAGAGAATGTTCATCTGTATTTCTAGGGTCAGCCTAAACATTGGAATCTATACTATGCACTTATCTTGTTCTCTTAGATTTTAGACTAAGGAACAGAATGTACATTTAGGCAGTCTCTAGTTTTCAAAGCCTGTTTTACAAATTACTGGTACAAATGAATGACCACCAACACCTGTATCTCTAGCTGCCTATCCAACCCAAACAGTTCTTCCCTCCTTTCTGTTTCCCCATACGGCTTTTCTTTTCTGCTCCTGTTAAGGTGCCCTTCTTTTTCTTCAGTAGGTATATGCCCAGCTTTTCTGGTGAGAGGATGGCCTCATGAATGACTTGTTTTGTGGAAAGCACTTTTCTGAATAACTGTATGTTTGCCAGAGAAGCACCTAGGTAATTCAGGATACCTTTGGTACCTACTGTTTCCTGAGCATGGCATATTGGATTTCTGCTTTTCTGCAGGGCATATATTTATTTATGACAGTTTCAGGATATATTTTAATTTGCATTGATAGAAGCAGCATTAGCTAGGTAGTTGAACCTGGTAAATAGATGACAGTGTGATAATAAAACCAATCTAGTCTTAAAAAGAGAGTGGTAGTTTCATGTAATCTGTGTCAGAAGTATCAAAATTAACTTATCGTGGGTTGATAGCTTCTATTTATTTTTGATAGACTGACTTTAGAAGAATAATATTGATAAGGTGTGGAATTATTTTTTGAGGAGCCAAAAGGCAGCTTAAGAATGTTTTAAAGATGAAAGAGATACTGAGTGTTGTATAAAAAAATATATGGAGGAAATATACTATGATAGAAAGAATGTTAGAAAGTTTATGGGCTTTAGATTCAGATAGACCAGAGAATTCTGTTTGTTTTGACACTGTGAGCCTCAAAGTTTCTCTGCTATAAAAAATGGAGATGATAATACAAAGGCTGTTATTACGAGTGAATGAGAACCTGTGACATGCACTTAGCACAATACCTGCACATAGTAGCTTCCCATGAATGTTTACTAAGTCAAATCTTTTCTATCCTTTTGTTTTTCTCTGTCTTCAGGAATTTCCTTCTCCTTCCTTCCTGGTCAATCCAGATCAATCAGAGTCCACCTGAAATCTCATCTCCTCCATTGAAGCTTTTCCTGTGTAGCCTTTGTGACCTGATTTTCCTCATCTTTAAAATGCAAGAATTGAATTGAATGCCTAGCCCCTCTCTGCTCTTCATTACGATTCTCAGATTGAGACTCAGACTCAGACCTTGGTGTACTGCTCTTTGAACTCCTTTGGCACTTACTTGCCTATATCATATAATTAAGTACTCTGATCTTATACTTGGTGTTAAGTTTTCATCCAAATGTGCATATATTGAAGGCAGGCTCTGAAAATTGGACAAATGCTACTCTATCTGTATTTATCACTTATACTATAGTGGTATTTGAATATATAGAGGAATATTACTCTTGTTTTGTTGGGTCATTATTTTTAATAAGAAAATTGGATGATGGGGGCGCCTGGGTGGCTCAGTCGTTAAGCATCTGCCTTCGGCTCAGGTCATGGTCCCAGGGTCCTGGGATGGAGCCCCACGTCGGGCTCCCTGCTCAGCGGGAAGCCTGCTTCTCCCTCTCCCACTCCCCCTGCTGTGTTCCCTCTCCCGCTGTGTCTCTGTCAAATAAATAAATAAAATCTTTAAAAAAAAAAAAAAAAAGAAAATTGGATGATGGTTAGAACCCAGGTTGGAGTACCTGATTCCCCTGTGATTTAGGAGATAATACCGAGGTCCTATGAAAGTCAACTTAGTAAGTGGTAGGGTAGTGTAAAGTTTAATAGAACCTTGCAGCTCAGGAGCAAGAATCTTAGATTATACAGGTAGAGAAGCAAGCAGGATGAAAACAGGTAATTTAGTATAGGGAATTGAATTATTTGGAGTAATGGTACTTGGGAAACACATCTGAATAAGTAATAGTGTGTGGGATTAGATTACTATAGACTCTAGATGCATTTGGAGGAGTGGGGTGGAGCTTGGGTTTGCACAGACATCATGCTCTAAGTTTAAATGATGTATTCATTATTTTCATGGAACATTTATTCTTCTCAAAGGGAAGATTTATTTTGGGTGTTGTCCTGGTTAACTTCAGGAAGGCTTCTGTGTGAAATTATGCTGGAATTGGTTTTAAGGATGTAAATCCTATAAATCCACAGCTTGAGTAACAAATTGAATCTCTAACAAATACAAGGAATTTAAGAGAAAAATCCCGCTTACAAAAGAATACCTATTATATTACAAGCAGTTACTATATGTACTGATTCCATATTCAAAGAATATCTTTGTATGTTGTTGGATCATTGTCACTGCCTACTCAGATGTTGCAGAACTAGAACTCAGATTTCTTGGATTCTGGTATCTTTTATAAGGCTAAACCCTTAAAAAAAAAAAAGCATACCACATTGCACACCTAAATGAGTAATTGATTTTGTTGAAACACTCAGTCAACAAATATCTGTTATTTTATAACCCAGTATAGGAATGGCAGAAAAATGCATTATAGTTTTTTTGTTTGTTTATTCTCTTCCCATTTCCTTCAGATATATGAAAAATACCGCTAAGAAGTAATATTTGTGATCACGCAAACCAGTGTGTTTTGTGCCTAATATAGCAGTTCAGCAAGTGGGGAAGGTGACTAGGCTAAATATGGAATGTTTAGTGGAAAAAGAAACAACAGAGTTTGAATCCTGGAGAATCTGGTCTAGAGAGACTTGACTGTGTGGAGGAAAGGGAATGGCATTTTAAACCAGGAGAAGTGGTGGTGATGTGTACTGTAAATTAGGTAGGAGAGACTACCTACAAAACTGTTCATTTAGTGCAAAGTTTGAGAGGGATAACTTATACTAGGTTGGTAATGATAGTATTGAAAGTAAGTAAAATATTGCCAAAATGATTTTGAAATGAGTCAAGAGGGCTTGATGACTTGATAAAAGAGTTGATGAAGAGAGGAGTAAAAGAGGGGCGCCTGGGTAGCTTGGTCGGTAAAGCGTCTGCCTTCAGCTCAGGTCATGATCTCAGGCTCCTGGGATCGAGCCCCAGGTCTGGCTCCCTGCTCAGTGGAGAGCCTGCTTCTCCCTCTCCTCCCTGCTCATGCTCTCTCTCTAACTCTGTCTCTCTCTCTGAAATAAATAAAATCTTAAAAAAAAAAGAGATTTGAGATTGCGGGTTTGGGTGATTTTTAAACATGCTTCCGCCACTGACAGAAATAGGGAAGTTGGGAGAAAGAGCCAGTTGAGAAGTAAGATAAAGAAATTATGAAGGTACTTCAAGAAATAGGACTAGAATGTTTGTATCAGGCCTGGAGATATAAATATATGTAGATTTTTGGACATCTTCCATGTCCAAAAAATTTTATGATTTTGGCACACCCAAACCTTCTGCCTTTTGTGTCTCCGGGTCACACTGTCCACTACAGAAATAGGTTTGTTACTTACTTTGAATGAACAGTGAAAGAGTGAACCATTCTTCTTTACAAAGCTGTTTATTAGAGTGGAATTTTATCTATAGATGCAGCCACTTTGCCACATCTCTGGATGGGACTAACAATAAAGTTGTCTAGGCTTTTGCCAAAGGATACTGAAATGAGCAAATGTAACTTAAGATTCTATAGCAGGTAAAAGAATATTTGATTGAAAGGAGACCTGATTTTAAGAACTAGACATTTTTTCAGTAGAATTCATACCTTAAAATATTTTGTTTCACAATTTCTATTGTTTTTTTAAAATATCTAGCTCTTTGTTTCATTATGACCAATTTTAACACTGTAAAAGTTAAATATATTAACACTTTCAGTAGGTTATTATTTAAAACTGAGAATTTAAAATTAATTTTCCCCCTACTGAATTCATTTTTGAACTTCCTGTTCTTTTATATGATATTTGATTTATAAATATGGTAAATATTTGCTTTCTGTTTAATAAAATTTAGTGTTATGATTATTTGAATGTCATTTAAAAACAGTAAAAATCTTCCCCAACTAATCTGTGATATTGTTAAATGGTTAAGACAAAATCTGGGGCGTCTGGGTGGCTCAGTCGTTAAGCGTCTGCCTTCGGCTCAGGTCATGGTCCCAGGGTCCTGGGATCGAGCCCCGCATCGGGCTCCCTGCTCAGCGGGAAGCCCGCTTCTCCCTCTCCCACTCCGCCTGCTTGTGTTCCTTCTCGCTGTGTCTCTCTCTGTCAAATAAATAAATAAAATCTTTAAAAAAAAAAAAGAAAGTAGTAAATCTTTAAAAAAAAAAGAAAATCTGTAGGCTTTTTGTCTATGTAGAAATTTAAAAATTTGTAGTATTCACTTTTTTTTTTAAAGATTAAGATTAAGCTTTTGTTAATGATGTTAGGTAATTATTAGGTAATTATTAAAATGACTGGGTAATTCTTAAAATTCATATTGTTATGTATTGTGACATGTTAAGAAAATTTGAGTGCATGATGTGCTTGTTACTTTAATACATTGCACTATTTTAAATTGGTTGTGTTTTAAGAAGAGGTCACTCTGTTGTATTTTATTCTTATAAGTAAGGGGGAAAAAGCAATGCAGAAAAATAATCAAAGCCAAGGTAGAGCAAGTTGTTAAACACTTTAGAATTAGACTTTTTTTTCCCCCTTCTAGTGTGATACTTTGAAGGCAGCTGCTACAGATAAACTCTAGAGCCCCAGATGGTGGTTGCCTAATCCTCATGAGAATTCATGTCCTGGAAGCAGCTCTTATCTCTCCAGACCTGACATTGTCTGTGAGCTTTTGCTAAGGAGGGAATAATATAAACATGCTATGCATGAGTTTCACTTCTTGAATATGTCAAAGACACAGGAAGTTATAGTAAAGTATAACAAGAACAGACTTCACATTATTGAAAGTGTTGTTATTTAAAGCACTTGATGCTAACTTGTGATGAGTGTGGTTTGGGAGAAAAGACACAGTGAACATTTTCATGAAACAAAATGCCACTCCTTCCAATATCGTGAATTCAGAGATGTACAGTTGTCATTAAGTATGCAGTACCCCGAATAATTCATTGCTATGTGATTTGCTCTAACAGTTTAAAATGGTTTGTGTTCAGGCTTTTATTTTCCACCCAGTAGTCCTCTTTGTTTGGAAAGTCAAAATACCAGTTCTACTATTCTAGATTTACTGTTTTGTTTAAAAATTTTCCAGGAATCTGATCTGTGAGATCTGGGTCCATGACAACTAGAAATGGCTGTTTCTTTAGCATAGCAGCCACATGTTCTGAAGTGGGGTTGTAGAGACTTTATCTCTTCTAGGCAGGGTCTCATTGAATATGTGAACAGGGATGTTGATACTGTCATCCTGAATAATTGTTGAATCACTTAATGATATGACTTTGTGTAGGTAGTATGGAGGCTTTTTCTCCCCCAAAATGAAAATTTGTAATCAAATGAGAAACTACAGTGTTCTTCATAAAATAGCGTTAGCCTATCTTTCAAGTCTTATATCTCTTTCCTCCAGATAAAGTATTCTCCAGCCATTCTGGACCTCTCACTAGCTCCAGAATCTACTGTGTCCTTTTATGTTATCATGCGATTTCTCATTTAATTTCGTCTTCCTTAAGGGCCCTTCCTCAAAGGAGCTTCTAGTTCTCTTAGGAGACCTAACTCAAATATCACTTCTTCAGTGAGTCTTCCACAGATTGAAGCATTTCATTTTTTTTCCTCCCAAAGTGTTACAACAGCAAGAATAATCTTTCTAAAATACAAGTTTGATGGTCTCAAAAAAGTTTTAACTGTAATTGCATTTCATATCCAACCCAGTGTATCAGCCTAGTAGTTGCTGTCTTCCTCTTTTTGGTCCATGTCTTAGCCAGTCTCATCTTCTCTTTCCTCTTGGCTACTTAACTGCACTGTGACAGGAATGACTTGCTGTTATTTCTTTTCTTGAGCCTACTGTATGCTCCTTTGCAATGGAGTGCCCCCATGTCTGTCTATTTTAGTCTTTCTCATTTTTTAAGATCTTGCTAAATGTTTTCTTTTCCATTAGGCCCCCACATTCCAAGTCTTCAGTCACAGTACTATTGAACATGTATGTATAGATGTTGTGCTAGATTTGGCTGAGTATAAAAACTAGTCAGAAAGAAAAATCCTGATTCTTAAAGAGTTTCTGGTTTAAAAAAGGATGACTATTTTATAAGGTAGAAAGTGTTAGGTGCCATAAGAGAGAAAGCATTCAGTTGCCGGAGATATTATTTTCAATTGGGGTATTCACAAAAGGCATATTTCAAGTAATTTGTTTTTATCTGTGTCCTCTGTTCAGTTGGGATCTCATGGTGGTAGAGCCAGTTCACTCATACTTTCCATACTCTGCAGTGTCCAGCACAGTATCTCAGGGAGGAGGGAGAAAGGAAATGAATTTGAAAGATTAGTGAGAAATAACTTAGTAAAACCTGAGCTTGTGTTACTAGGTAGGACAGGTAATAAATAAGGTGAAGGAAGAGGCATTAAAAGACCCATGTTAAAGCTTTTTACATTGAATTAATTGATGATTGACCCTTTGTGTGTTTGTCATATTTTCTTCGCTTTATGAAATTCTTTTGCCTACAGCATGCTAGAGTAGTCTGAAACTGCCTGCTTACCACCTGTATCCTTTCTCTGTCTACCCACTGAGCTCATTTTCTATTGCTTCCTGTTGCTGTCACATTTGCCTCACTCCCCCCTCCCCACCCACATTCTCTTTTTGGGGTTCTGCTTCCTGTAGTACATTAAAAGGCCAATGAAAACATGCCCCAGATGGTGCTGTTCTTTATCATGATCTCTTGCCACTTTGTGTTCCTATTTAAAAGAACAAACAAAAAGCAAAACAAAAAGACACATGCTGCTGGTTTGTAACCCAGCTGGCTCTGATTTCTCTTATTCTTATCTTTGCTGTTCTGTCTCTGTCTTGGTTTCTACTCTGTTTCTTTTTCTTACTTCACTCTGCTCCCATTTCTGCTCTATTTGTGCATCACCATTATAAAATCCTTCCTATTCCTCTCTGACTAGATCATGCATTCTCTTATTCTTGCTTCCCTTTCTTAATCCTCTCTTTTTTCTGTTTTCTGTTTTTCTGATTCCATTTCTATTCATCATCTTTTCTCTGTTTTCTTCTCCATTTCCACTTCAGCCTTTGTTATCCTCAGTTCTAATTCTTTTTCCATTCTTGACTGTATCACTTTTTAAAAGTTAAACAAACAAAACCTCAAAACAAAACATGTAACTCCCCAGCTGTATCCAGGCCTCATTTTATACTTCATTTCCATATTCCCTATTGCTTTAATTAGAGCTGACTCCATGCTTTCCCCTTCATTCATTACTTTTTGTTCTTTTCCCCATATTCCTTCTCCATAATAAATCCTACAGAGCAATAATCCTGGCTCTTCTCCCTGATTTTCAGTCTCTACTCTGTGCGCTTTCTCTTTTCCTCTGTTAGTCTTCCAGTGGTTGTGTGTGTGTGTACGTGCGTGTCTGTATGATACCCTAAGATGAGGAAGGTGTATGGCTAATGTGCAGCTACAGTGGTTATTTTACCTCTTAAGAAGCCTTAGTGGTGAGGATTAGAAGAAGGAGCTAAATCAAAAGAGAGAATAAAGATTCATACAAAAAATTGGAGGGTGTTTATAGCTGTTTTTGTAAATTATGCTTTGTGGAAGATGGAGTTGAAAGTATAATTTGAGGCAAAAGAAAGTAGGATAAGTAGACCAAGCGTGGACTGTTGGGAGGCTCTCTGCTCAAAGATACGTATATTTTCTTCCCTCCCCCTCTGACTGCACCTACCACCAAGTTCTGTTCATTAGAAATGCATGTGGTTTAACTGGTCTTTCTAAAAATGCAAATTTCCTATGATATTAAGTCTCATTTAGACCTTGTGTGAATTAACTCTTAATCAGATTGTGAATAGGAATTTTAATTTTATTTGAGTTTGTGGGAAGGGCAGTGGAAGGAGGGCAAGCTCTGTCGGGTTGTAGAAGGGACTATGGGGGACAGGAATATCATTGCATTCTTCTATAACTTTTGTTTTAAATTCATTGCATTTTTTAACTGACAGACATATTCATGATGCTCTAGCTTAATTTTTTTATTTTATAGGTGAAAAAAACAGTCCGCAGAAAGTTGACTTTTTAAGGTCATTTAGCTTCTTGGTGATGGAAAAGGGACAATTTTATCCGTTGTTCTCTTTTATAGTATTGTATTATTTTTGTGCTATGGTGGATTCCTAGCCATTCCTTGACTTGAAGTGGGAGGAACCAAGATCAAAGAGAAAAAGGGACAAAGGTAATATGTGTATGTGCCCTACCACCCCCTCCTTTATTACTCCCTCTATTATCACAATATTATAATATTCTGGATTTCCAAACTTGGAGAAGAGATCCCACTTGAATGACTAAGGATCTGTTGTGTTGCCAAAGAAAGAAAATAAACAAAAATACTAGAACTTTATTAAAGAGGAAAGCTAATAATAGGTGTATTTAAAAGTCTTTCTCTGCTCTTTTATTTATGTTCGTGAAAAACATAACTTCTAAGATAACAAGAGATTCTGTCTAGAAATTCTGAATGAGTGGGAGGGAAGCCAAAACTGACTGGAAATTCAAGTGGTCCAGCATTACTTGAAAAAGTTGAATGTGTTTAAATCAGCAGGTCCCAATGACATGCATCATAGGGCACTTAAAGATTTGGCAGATATCATTGCAGAGGCACTAGCAAATTACCATGCACAGGATGTGAAAAGGGCAGGGTAATGGTAGTGTTTCTAAACCACCACTTTTGTTAGTCTAGTGCTCTTCACCACCTCCCCCCAAAGCTATAGAAACAAAGAAGCTATACAAAACTCACATTATTTGCATTGCATTGGCCCTTGAAAACACCATTTACCCAGCCATACCGAATTTTCATTTGTTTTTTTCCCAACTTGTTCATTCTAAATATAAATCCAGGGTGGGTTTTAAGAGCTCATATAATGTCTATGGAAAATAGATAGTAGAAATAGGACTTCCATTCACAAGTGTTTCAAGAATTCCAGTTTTCAGAGTTCTTTTAACAGACTGTCTCATTTGACCCGGGATCCCACCAACCCGGAATGTTTCCGGTGTACTGTGTAAAGATAAAGAAAGGTTTACATTCATTGGATTCAGTTTGTATTATTAATCTATACCTTCTCCACCTATTTGTTTATATTATATATTCTGCCTGCTTCCACAAAAGGATTTGGGATAGGATGCATATACACAAGGACAGTTAAATATAAAGCCATAGAATAAAAGATAAATTTCCTTCTTCTAGGAACCTGGGGTGAAATGATTACTATACTTCAACAATAAGTTTAGCTCTCAGCTTTGGCAGCCAAAACAAAGGGAAATATAATGAGTTATATGTTTTTTTGTTTAAGTAAAGAGAAGCACATCATTCTTATCTTATTTGATGGTTATTTATGTACATATTGTATTATGTCTATAAACTGCTGTGGAGTAGGGACCATGTGGATCCTTGTTTCTACTCAAGACAGTGTTTAGCATGAGTAAACAAGTGGTTGAACGTGATTTCTTTTGAAGAAAGTAGTGTCTTTTGGCACTGAAATCTAAGAGAAAACTTGTCATTTGAATTCTTATGAAAGAAACACTGAGTAATATAAATTACAGACAACTATTTCAGCCAAGGTTTTATAAAAGATGCAAAACAGTTCTTTGTTTAGCTGTTGCTTTTATTGAACCCTCCTAAAACACAAGGGGGTAACTGAGAAGTGCAGGGTGGTATTTTCAACAGGTCATCAGCTTCAGAGTCAGATGGACCCAGTTCTAGTCCCAGATGTACTGCTTTGGGCTCTGTGACCTTGGACAAGCTGTGTAACCTCGCTGAGCTTTAGTTTCCTCGTTTGTAAAATAGGCTATTAATACTTTTCTCAAAGGGATTTTGGGTTGATTAAATGAAGTAATCTAGGTAGCTACTCAACAGTTTCTTTTTTAGAGAAAATAATACGAGCTGAACAGTTTGTGCAGCCATGTAGTTCTGTTTATTTCTTCCTTCTCCTCAGTCCTTTATGCTGGCATAGATAATACAAGTGTTTTCACTACAAAGCCCACAATAGGGACGCCTGGGTGGCTCAGTTGGTTAAGCGTCTGCCTTCGGCTCAGGTCATGATCCCAGGGTCCTAGGATTGAGTCCCACATCGGGCTCCTTGCTCAGTAGGGAGCCTGCTTCTCCCTCTGCCTGCCACTCCCCCTGCTTGTGCTCACGCTCTCTCCCTCTATCAGATAAATAAATAAAATCTTAAAAAAAAAAAAAAAAAAAAGCCCACAATAAAATGTTGCAGTTTTTACTTGTATTGAAATAGTCATGTATATTTTTTAAAACTTAGATGGAAAATATGTATTTCTAATTTACCTATTTATTGACTGTATCTAGTGCTCTTCATTGCTTCCTGAAAATCTGAAGTATCCACCTAGTATCATTTCCCTTTCGCCCAAAGAACTTTTATCATTCTTCAAGTGCAGATCTGCTAGAGATGAATTCTCTTAAGTTTTCATTTATCAGAAAAGGCCTTTATCTTGCCTTAATCCATTTTTTGATATGTGTGTATTGAGACATAATTTACATACTTTAAAATTCACTTTTTTAGATAGTTTGATGAGCTTAGACAAACATGTATAGTTTTATAGCCACCAGTACAATCAAGATGAAGAAAATTTCTGTTACCCCAAAACATATCCTCCTGCCCCTTTATAGTAAGTCCTCTGCCTGTACCCTGTCTGCTGGTAGCTGTTAATCTGATTTCTGTCCTGATAGTTTTTTTTGCAGAATCTCATGCAGAAAATTAGGCAGTATGTAGCCTTCTGTGTCTGTTTTAGTTAGCCTAGTGCTTTTGAGATTCAGCCATGTTGTTTGATGTTATTGCTGAGTAGTATTCCATTAATTGGTTGCATTATAGTTTCTTTATTCATTCACCAGTTGATGGACATTTGGATTGTTTATAGTCTTGGCTTTTATGCATAAAGCTGCTTTAATCATTTGTGTATAGGTCTTTAAATGACATGTGTTTTTATTTCTCTCGGGTATAAACACTTGGTATGTATATATCTAACTTTATAAAAAAAAATGCCACACTTTTCCAAATTGACACTACCGTTATGCATTTCCAGAGCAATCGAGAGTTGCAATTGCCCCGCAGCCTTGGTTGACAGTACTTGCTGTTGTCATAGTTTAAAATTTTAGCCACAGTTGTAGGTGTGTAGAGGTATATTATTGTGATTGTAATTTGGATTTTGCCAATGACTACTGATATTGAACTTTTTCTTAATGTATTTGACATGCATATATATTCTTTGGTGAATTGTCTCTTCATATCTTTTACTCATTTTTAAATTGCCTTGTTATATTACTGAACTGTAAATATTCTTTACAGATTTGGATAAAAGTACTTATCAAATTGTTTTTCAGTTATTTTCTCCCAACCTATGGCTTATCTTTTCATTTTTGTAACAGTATCTTTCAAAGGGGAAAAGTTTTAAATTTTGGTAACTTCTCAGTTTTTCCTTTTCCTTTCCATGCTTTTCTTTGTGTCCCATGTTAAAAAAAAAAAAAAAAAAAAAAAAAATATATATATATATATATATATATATATAGCCTGACTTAAGATCATAAAGGATTTCCTCCAGAGGTTTTATAGTATTTGCTTTTATATTTGCGTTTATGAGTCAAGTTATTTTTGTATATACTAAGAGAAAAAAGTTGAAGTTTATTTATTTGCATGTCTTTGTCCGTTTGTTTCAAGAGTCCATTGTCCATTGATTTACCTTGGCACCTTTGTTGAAATCCATTTACCATGTAAGTTGGGGTCTGATTCTATACTTTCTACTGTGTGAAACTGATCTACATGTCTTTGTATAAACCAGTGTCATATTGTCTTGATTATTATAACTTTACTAAGTCTTGAAATTGTGGAGGATAATTCTTTTTTTTTTTAATTTTTTATACTGTATTGCTTTGTCTTTCCATTTCTATTTCTGAATCATCTAGTTAATTTTTTTTTTTTTTTAGATTTTATTTATTTATTTGACAGAGAGAGAGAGACAGCGAGAGAGGGAACACAAGCAGGGGGAGTGGGAGAGGGAGAAGCAGGCTTCCAGCAGAGCAGGGAGCCCGATGCGGGGCTTGATCCCAGGACCCAGGGATCATGACCTGAGCCGAAGGTAGACGCTTAACGACTGAGCCACCCAGGCGCCCCTGAATCATCTAGTTAATTAAAGGAAACCTGCTGGGATTTTGATTTGATTTTTGTTGAATCTCTACATTAATTTGGGGAAGAATTGATATCTTAGTGATAGTCTTCTGATCCATGGACATGATTTCTCCTTTTATTTAGGTTATCTTTAATTTTTCTCATCATTCTTTTGAGGTTTTCAGTCTACGTGTCTTAAACAAATATTTATTGGTACACTTACCTTTTTAAGTATTTGTTTTTTGATACTGGTTTAAGTGGTACTTTTTGATCTAATTTATAATTTTTACTTGTTTAATTGCCTTTTACCTTGCAACCTTGATAAACTCAGTTGTTCTCATAGCTTTTTTGCAGTTTCTTTAGAATTTTCTACAGAAACCATCATTCCATATGCAAATACATTTTTAATCCTTTTTTCAATCTGTCATTTCTTTTCTTTTTTTGTTTTATTGTACTGGTTAGGACCTCTAGAAAAAATTGAAGTGATGAGAGCTTACATTTTTGTTTTTTTTTTTCCTGAGCTCAAAATGAAAGGGTTCTCTTTTACCATATTTATGGGGATTACTGTAGAGTTTTTGTAGATGCCCTCTGTTAAATTGAGGAAGTTCCTTTCTATTCTTAGTTTGTTGAGGATTTTTTATTAGGAATGGTCACTGGATTTTTTACATGCATTTTCTGTGTATAGTGATCACATGGTTTTTCTAGACATGATTAAGGTTATGGTTAAAATGATGAAATGCATTGTTTAAATCCTCCTTGAATTTCTGTAAGATAAACTTTACTTGTTCATGATAAATTATCTACTTTATTTCTGGAATCAACTAATTTAAATTTTAAAAAGTTTTTCCCCCCCCCCCCCCCCGCCAAGTATATGAGGGATATTGGCTGTAATATTCTGTTCATCTAATGTGTGTGATTTTGGATCAGGGTAATGATGGCCTTCTACAGTGAATTAGGGTGTGATCCGATCTCTTCTATTTTCTGGAAATGTGTTTATGGCATCCCCTTATTGAGCTTTTTTTTTTAAGATTTTACTTATTTATTTGACAGAGAGAGAGAGAGAACACAAGCAGGGGGAGTAGAGAGAGAGAAGCAGACTCCCCGCTGAGCAGGGAGCCCAATGTGGGCCTCCATCCCAGGACCCTGGGATCATGACCTGAGCCGAGGCAGGCACTTAACCAACTGAGCCACCCAGGCGCCCCCCTCCCCTTATTAAGCTTTTAATGTGTGTAAGACCTGTAGTGATGTCTCCTCTGTCATTGCTGACAATGGTAATTTGCAACTTCAGTCTTCTTTTCCTGATTGGTTAGTTTTTACTGATTTTTTTTCCAAAGAAGCAGCTTTTAATTTGTCCTTTTCTTAATTTAGATGGAAGTTATCATTGATTTGAAGCCTTTTTAATTTTTTTACTATTAATATTCAGTACTTTAGATTTTCCTCTAAGAACTGCTTTAACGTCATCACCCTAGTTTTCAGAGGTTATCTTTTTTTATTCACTTCAAAATATATTCTCATTTCTCCTGTATTTTTTGTTTTTAGCCAATGAGTTATATAGAAGAATTGTTTAATCTTCAGATATTGGGGGATTTAATTTCACGGTGGTGGAGACAACCTTTGTATGATTCGAATTCTTTTAAAATTTATTGAGACTTGCTTTGGTCCAGAAGAAAAGTCTGTCTTAATGGCCTATTGATTATGTACATTCTTATCAAGTCCTTATTAAAGGACTCTGCTTTTGCTGAGAAGAGTACATCATAAAAGTCAATATAAGAAGTTGCTTAATAGGGCGCCTGGGTGGCTCAGTTAGTTAAGCGGCTGCCTTTGGCTCGAGTCGTGATCCCGGGGTCCTGGGATCGAGCCCGGCATCGGGCTCCCTGCTCATTGGAGAGTCTGTTTCTCCCTCTCCCTCTGCCTTCTTCACCGTGCTCATGCTCTGTCTCTGTCTCTCACTCTCTCTGGAAAATAAATAAATAAAATCTTTAAAAAAATAAAGTTGCTTAATAGTGTTGTTCAAATCTTCCGAATCTTTACTGATTTTATAAATCTACTTTTTTATTAGTTATTGTTGTTTTCTTTTCTGTATTATCAATCATTCATTCATGTATTTTGAAGCCCCGTTCTTAGGATTATTACGTTTTATTGAATTGACCCATTTGTCATTATTAAATGTCACTCTTTGTTCCTGGCGATGTTCTTTGTTCTGAAATCTACTTTTTCTGAAATTAATATAACCAGCCACTTAAGCTTTTGTTTGATTAGTATTTACATGCCATCTTTTTTTTTACAGTCTTTCTATTTTATTTTTTTATTTTTATGTTTTTAAAGACTCTATTTATTTATTTGACAGTGAGAGAGAGACAGTGAGAGAGGGAGCACAAGCAGGGGGAGTGGGAGAGGAAGAAGCAGGCTTCCCGCTGAGCAGGGAGCCCAATGCGGGGCTCAATCCCAAGACTCTGGGATTACAACCCGAGCCGAAGGCAGATGCTTAACTGACTGAGCCACCCTCAGTCTTTTTATTTTTAACCCATATATGTGTCTTAAAAGTGTTTTTCTTATAGATAGCACATGATTAGGTTCTTTCTCTGGCTTTGGGTAATTTTTCCACACACATGAGCAGATTAGTATTTAGCCAGAAAGTTGATGAAACCACTCTTCAGGGATGTGGAGTTTACTCTCTGTGTACCCCTTCCTCTCTGGTATTTTTTCCTGGAATTTAAAAAACAGAACACTGTGACATATTTCAAAAAATTTTTTCCTCCCTCTCCCTGCCAGAAATATGGGAATTTTTCTCTAATATTTCCTGTGAGGACCTGGTAGAACACCTGGAGGTAAAACTCACAAAAATATGTTGCCGCCCCCGCCCCCACCTTGTGACTTAGTGCACTCGACTTTTTCTTTTTTTTTTTTTTTTTAAACCATTAGGTCTTTTTTTTTTTTCTTCAAGATTTATTTATTTGACAGAGAGAGATAGCGAGAGCAGGAACACAAGCAGGGGGAGTGGGAGAGGGAGAAGCAGGCTTCCTGCGGAGCAGGGAGCCCGATGTGGGGCTCGATCCCAGGACCCTGGGATCATGACCTGAGCCGAAGGCAGACGCCCAACGACTGAGCCACCCAGGCGCCCCTGCACTCGACTTTTTCATTCTCAGACTTACCTCAACTGAGTCTATAACAGTTCGTCACTTACAGTTTAGGTTTTCCTACCCTGTTATTGGTTCTGCAGAGGATTCTGCACCAGTAAGTTTTGATTCTCTGTATTGGCCTATCTGTCTTTACAATTTCTGGGGCAGTGCTTTGTCCTTCACTTCTTTAATGGATCTAAGAAGCTTTTTACTTGTTTTGAGAATGGAGTGATGACTTTTAAGCTCCTTATTTGCAGGATCGTGAAGTCTGCAAGCATATTTTGGTTTACCTTCAGTATAGTGATAATAGCTACTTTAAAATCCTTATCTGCTAATTCCAGCATCTTGGTTATCTGGCATCAGTCTCCATTGATGATTGCCCTTTCTCTTGATACTAGATAACATTTTCTGTTTCTTCATACATCTAGTAATTTGGGGCTGTTTTGTTAAACATTGTGAATGATACATTATAGAGACTTTGGATTCTGTTATGTTTCTCTGAAGAATGTTTTTTTTCCTCTCTTCAGTTTCTCAGAGCTGATAGCCATCTTAACTGTATTTAAACTTTATACTTTATTTTTTCTTACTGTTGACCACAGGTAGCATCTCATCAGCCCTTTTTGCCTTAGCTGGGCTGTTGGACTGTGTTCCATGTATGCATAGTTCAGTGGTCAGTCATATATTTGGGCAGACTTTATTTACAGAATTTTGGGGCTACCCCTCTCTGACTCTAGTGTCCAGGTTTACCCTCATACTTTCCAGCTACTGTGGGAGTGCCAATCTCAGACCTCTGATTCTTTAATCAGTAAGAATACAGCTATCTCTCAAAATCTTACCTATTCTTTCTCTTCCATCCACACTGCCCTGCTATTGGTTGAGAGTAGCTTCAGGTGAAGAGCTGTAGTGCTATTCTTTTCTTCCAAGTGTCAGTATCCCTCCATTTTGTGTCTGCTTTTGATTGTTCTCTAATGCCTTCATGTATAGTCAGTCCTTTTATTCATGATTCCACATTTGGGATTTGACCTACTCACTGCATTTTGTTTGTAACTCCGAAATCAATACTGCACTTTCAGAGACATGTGCAGAGCAGCAAAAATTATAGTCTGATGCCCATGGTCCTAGCTACAAACAGGCGTCAGCCTTTTTTTTCTTTTTTTTTAAGATTTATTTATTTGAGAGAGAAAGCGTGCATGCATACACAAGCAGAAGGAGCAGAGGGAGAGAGAATCTCAAACAGACTCTGCACCTAGTGCAATGCCTGACACGGGGCACAATCTCACAGCCCTGAGATCACGACCCCGAAATCACGACCCAAGCTGAAACCAAGTGTCAGACATTCAACCAGCTGTGCCACCCGGGGGGCCCTAATACTCAGCCTTCTTATTTAAGCTTTCCTATGGTAGTGACCAGAGGATAGAAATGGTAGGGGGCAGTGTAGTGTAGTGTGGAATGCTGCCGCTCCGGAGCCATTTGAACAGAATTTGAAACCTAATTCTGGTACGTGTTAGTGAGGCAGCCTCAGGCATGTCACTTAACACCTCTGAACCTCTGAAAATGGAATCTACCAGGAGGAGTTGTTTTTAGGATACAAGATTATAATCTGTGGGAGGTGTATGGTGTATGTGTGTGTATGTATTTCCCCTAGGAGCAGTGCTTCAGTATTTGCTAATTCATTGTGGCAGCATTATAGTATATAACTGGTGTGAATAACTAGACTAGAGTGTAATTATTTCGTATATTTTGTAGAGTTTGTAATTGTTTTCTACAAGGTGACTGGTCTGACATGAGCTTATTCAATCATTATCAGAAGCAGAACTCTACTCCCCTTTCATTTTTTAAAACTTGTAGAATGTTCTATAAATATAAAAAAAAAAGCACAAAGAAGACAAAGGTCATTATTGCCTCCACCACATGGAGATAACCACAATTAACATTTTGGTATCTGAAATTCTATTCTTTCATCTGTACGATATGATTCTTGCATGTTTGTGTGTATATTGATATTTTTCTGATTTCAGGCAAGTTGTTTCACATTATCTCAGTCTCAGTTTCTAGATCTGTGAAATAGGGGTAATAAAATTGGATAGTATAGGATTCTGGGGAATAATATATGTGAAGCACTTAGTGCTTGGAGGGGCACCTAGGTGGCTCAGTCAGTTGAGTGGCAGGCTCTTGATTTTGGCTCAGGTCATGATGTCAGAGTCCTGCAATGGAGACTGAGATTGAACCCTGCCTCACTCTGCGCTCAATCTGCTTGAGGATTCTCTCTCCCCCTGTCCCTTTGCCCCTACCCCCTGCGTGCTCTCTCCCTCTCTCAAATAAATAAATCTTTAAAAAAAAAAAAAAAAAAAAAACTGCAAGGAAGCTGGTTAATTGCTATAGAATTAGTAACAATTATGTAACTTTATAAAATTGGTATTTTAACATAACTCTACCATTATAAGTTGAGTATACTGAGCAAATTATATCTGTTCTTGATAACTGGGCATCATAGTTTCGGGCGAGACTCTCAGTTGTTAGATCTGATGGTACCGAAACGAAGTATTTTTGGCTTTTGGATCCTATGTTAAGTGTTTCTCAAGGAGAAGCTTTTTCTAATTTTTTGTTTCTACTGTTTGAAGTTTTGTTTCCTTTGACAATCAATTATATTTCTTTTTATGGCTATCAATATATTCTTCTGTAAGTTTTACTTTCTTATTTGCATCTTCTAGTTTGCTGTCTACAGAGAAACTCCGTAACTAAATTTGTTGAGGTAACATCTGATATAAAAATGTACATTGAATACATGACTTTGAGAGCACCAGTGTCTGCCTTTGCAGACTTCTGTTGCATTTTAGATGAAGTTAAGAGCCAGAATTTTTATTTTTATTTTTTTAATTTAAATTCAGTTAATTAACATATAGTATATTACTAGTTTCAGAGGTAGAATTCAGTACAGAATTTTTATTTTTAAAAGCTTTATTTTATTAAAAAGCATAATAGTGTCTTTTCCCCCCAAACTAAGTAATTCATTGAAGTAGATGATGCCAGCATGATGAAAAAAAATCTTCTTGTTAGAATTTTCATTAAGTAGGATAATTTTTTTCTCAAAAGATGTAAAAACTTAACATTGTAAGGAATACCCTGTTTATTTTTAATACAAAGAATGTGAATAGCATATCTTGAATATAATTTTATTTTTAATCACATTTTCCTTTTTTTGTATATCCATCATTCTGTCTCTTTCTGTGGTTAAGATTTAATGAATAGTTTTAAATTTGTTAAATAAACTTAGGCATTGGTACTCCTGGCCAGCCTTTCTGTGTCGATGTTGTTCACGTCACTGTTTTTAATGGACAATTTGCTGCTGCTGGTTTCTCCAGTTTACTTTCTTTTTCACCTTCAAAGTGTAGTTTCTTTTTTAGCTTCTTAAATATGGTTTGCTAGGTTCCTTCACCAACCCTTTCTTACTTCCAGCTTTGGTAAGCATGAGTGCTACTTAGGAGACAGGAAGGGTTAGAGCAAGAATAAAAGTGGCAGCATGGAATGAGACAGTGAAATTAAAGGAAGAAAAGTAGAGGAACAAGTGAATGTGAAACTGATAATATTGATTGATGAGTAAGGGTTGAAAATATCCTTAGTCTTTCTGAAAACTTCTGTCTGGCACTTAACATCCCACATCCACATTATCAGCAAATCCTGTCATGTTTGTCCTTTGAAATATACTGAGACAGAGTAGCATCACTTCTTACTATCCAACTGTTACTTACCCCCATGGTCTAAGCCACAATTATCATAGCCTGGACCATTGCATTGTTTCCTAAGTTGTTTTTCCTCTTCTACGTTTCTACACCCAGCAGCTAGAGTGATCCTTTCAAACCTAAGTTAGATAATGTCATTCCTTTGCACAAAACTCTTCAGTGCCTCCGCATTTCACTTAGAATAATATCCAGTGTCCATTCCGTGGTGTGAAAGGCTATGTATGATCTGGTTCTCTGTTAGCTCTCTGATATTATCTACTGTCTCTATCACCCATTTTAACTGTGCTTTAGCAAAGTACTGACTCCTGTTTCTTGAAAGCCCGGAGTCCATTCTTGCCTTAGGGCTTTCGCACTTGACTATGCCCTTTCCTGGCTATGCTCTCTTCTCAGTATTTGCTTAGCTATCTCCCTTTTTTTCCGATCTCTGCTCAAATGTCATCAGGAAGGATTTCTCTGTCCTTTATAAAATAGCTCTAGTCCCCATCATTCTCTGTCCCCCTTTCACTATTTTCTTTTTCCTGATGGAATGTACTGCCAATTTATATATTTTATATGCATATGTATGAACGTGTTTATGTATATAATGTGTGTATTTTTTTAATGGTTTTACCTGACCTGCTAAAGCAGAAACTTTTTTTTTTTTTTTTTTTAAGATTTTATTTATTTATTTGAGAGAAAGTGAGCGAGAGAGCATGAGCAGGGGCAGAGGCAGAGGGAGAAGCAGACTCCCTACTGAGCAGGGTGCCTGATGTATGGAGCTCGATCCCAGGACCCTTGGATCATGATCTGAGCCGAAGGCAGACGCCCAACCACTGGAGCCACCCAGGTGCCCCTAAAGCAGAAACCTTTTGGTTCGCTTCTGTATCCCCAGGGCCTAGATACCTGGCTAGACACTCAAAAAATATTTCTTGATTACATGATTCAATAAATTGGATGGGATGGATAATAAACAGTTGTGTTTATAAAAGAAACCAATGGGCATAGAACAGCATTTAGAACTCTCTAGAGGGGTAGAGTGTTTAAGTAGGAATGTCCTTTGGAGAGAAAGTATTAGAGTGAATATGTTAGTGCTAATGATTGTTTGGTAGGCTGATTACTTGTGCAGATAGTAAAATGTGAAATCAGAAGGCTTTCTGATTTATCCACAAAAGACAAGTTTGTTCTATTTGCGTATTTGACCATGCTGTATAAGTAGATCTTTTTTTCTTTTTCTTTTTTTTAACTCAGCATGAACAAGCTCCCCCCCCCTTCCCTGGCTCTCTGGTTTCTTGTCATGGCCAATTTCTAGTCCTTTTCTGCCAGCTTGATTGTCTTCCCTCTAGTGGCTGGCCCTCGTCTCCCTGGTTTCTTTTTTGTCAGTGAGGGCGTTGTATATATGCACTTTATCCCTGAATGCTGAGAGAGTACTTGTCAAACTGACAGAGAGGGTGACTACTGGTTGCCACTTGACATGGAGAACGGCACCTTTAAAAGTCTGCATTCGCAGCCGTGGGCCTTCAAGAGACTCAGTGTAAGGGATTGTACTTTATCAAGTAGAAATAACCGTATTGGTGAACATTTAGTATTTATGTTATTAAAATGTGTGGTTTCTATGAACATATTTCTCCCTCATACTATCCATGCTAGTCTTATTACATCATAGATCTTTTTCGTAGGGTACATATGAGAAAATAGAAAACACCAAGATTTTTGAAGACTGGTGTCTAATAATGAAGTAGGTGTAATACTTCATTCATTTCTTCTGTATATCACTTTATCTCACTCCTCTGTTTTTGACACCTGCAGTGACTTCCTAATACCCACTAAAATAACTCTTGAAAGTAGTGTTTAAGGTGATTCGTAATATACTTCCTAACCCACTCTTTTTATTTCTCAGCTCCCTCTCAAATTCCCTATACTCTAGTCCACTGGCTTTCAAAGAGTTTTCACAGCTCCTGGGATCCCCTTGGAGAGGTGGGAGTTAAGTTGTCAGGATTCTCTCTCTCTTCCTTTGACTGGAGCCTTTAGGGTTTCATCTCTCTTGCACACTGGGCTCTCCTTAAAATAGGGATCTGTAACTAAAAGAATGTTTGAAAGTCACTCCATTTGTCTGATCATATGATTAGCCTGTGTACAAGTTTGTCTCACTGTCTTTCTCTCAGACAGATGCATACACACACTTGCTCAGGGCCACACACCTTGTGGCTTTCGTTTTTTCCTGTAGTTTCCTCTGCCTGGAATATTAATGCTGCCAGTTGATCATTTATATAGTGCGCTTTGCTGATACTTGGGAAACTATGACCCTTTTATACATTTTAGTTCTAAAGAACTTCCAGTGAACTGGGATTTAACTATTCATATGATCAGAACCCTTAAGGATTAATATATATTTTGTTAACTTATGACATTGTTTGCTTCATGGTCAAGGACAAAGAGATAATTCTCCTAAATATTAGAAATATTAAATCTTGAGTTTGAGCTAAAGTTTTTTCTTTTTCTTTTTTCCCTTTTTATTTACTGATTAATTGATAGATAGTAATCTCTACACCCAACATGGGGCTTGAACTCACAACCCCAAGATCAAGAGTCACATGCTTTACTGACTGAGCCAGCCAGGTGCCTGGCTTTTCAATGGTTTTTTTCAATGGATATGTGCTTTCAAAGTATTGATGAAGTTTAATAGAGGAATGATTTTGGCCTACATTTGGTTTTTTCACCTGTAAGTTTGTTGTTGTTGTTGTTTTAGTAATGCATGCTGTATATGAAGCCAAGACAGATTACATTTTATCTTTGAATTTTTTTCTAGTGTTATTACTTTAAATTTTACAGAGCAGGTAAAAAAAAATCTTTTAATATTTAGGTATAGTTGACATATAGTGCCAACTATTACTTTAATCCAAATGCGTTTTTGCAATCCCAGGCCTTCCTTCTTTTTTTTTTTTTTTTAAGATTTTATTTATTTATTTGACAGAGAGATAGAGAGAGAGCACAAGTAGGCAGGGAGGCAGGCAGAGGGAGAGGGAGAAGCAGACTCTCCACTGAGCAGGGAGCCCGACGCGGGGCTCGATCCCAGGACCCTGGGATCATGACCTGAGCCGTAGGCAGCCACTTGACTGACTGAGCCACCCAGGCGCCCCCCAGGCCTTCCTTAGCTCCTTAATGAAATGGTGACTTAGAATTTCCTTTTCTTAACAATTACTGACAACTTTTGGTATTATAATAGTTTTTAAAAATACATATTATTTGCCTTTTATCATAGGTATAAAATACTGAGTTCTCTCAAGGTGCTTTGATTTACACTAGAGGTATTTTCTTTGCATTTACCTAGCAGGAGAAAATTATATTGCATAATGGGAGTTCTTTCATTTCTACATACTTTTAAAGCTTCAGTTTTTATGTCTTGGAAATAAATAGGATGTTAATTGTTCATATTTAACATTTTCCACTGTAGAGTGTTAATATATAATTGTTACCTAGCGGGTTATAATGGATAGTTGTTGCCAGTGTAAAGCATTCAAAATCATTTCTGTCAGAAAACCTGTAACTAAAGCAGTGATTCTCAACTGTATCTATATCCCAATGATACAGATAGCCAAAAGCACTCCCGTAGGAGTGCTTTTGCTCCCAGGGCTCATTTTGGTAATACCTGGAGACAGTTTTTGTTGTTACGACTGAGGAAAGCCACTGTTGGCATCTAGGCAGGCTGCTAAACATCCTAAAATCCACAGCCCCCTACAACAAAGAATTTTCTGGCCCAAAATGCAGTAGTTACCAAGATTGAGAAACCCTGCACTAAAAATTCATATCAGTCTTCCTTACCTTAAAAATGTTTATTTTACCGGTGATGGATATTAAAGAGGGCACGTTCTGCATGGAGCACTGGGTGTTACGCACAAACAGTGAATCATGGAACACTACATCAAAAACTAATGATGTAATGTATGGTGATTAACATAACAAAAATTTTTTAAAAATGTTTATTTTACTTTTAAGAGAAGTATTTTTATTTCTCTCTTGCTGTACAGGCACACAGATTTAGTCATTATCTTCATAATACCTTTAAAGTGTTTAGTACATGTAGATCTTGGGTACCTGGGTGGCTCAGTCGGTTAAGCGTCTGCCTTTGGCTCAGGTCATGATCCCAGGGTCCTGGAATCGAGCCCTGCCAACAGGCCTTGCTGTCAGTTTGAGGCAGTTCAGCCTTATTTTAATTTCTCCATCTAACAAAATAGATCAGATCACTTTCTTGGAAGAATTCCTTTACGCTAAATATTAATGTAGAAAATGTTACTGATTTCCCTTCTCCCCTCACCAGCTTGTCCCTCAAACACACAGTGGTAACAGTTTCTATATCTACATTAGCCCTATAGCAGTGTTAACACCTTCTATATTCTTTTTTTTTTTTTTTAAGATTTTATTTATTTATTTGACAGAGAGAGACACAGCGAGAGAGGGAACACAAGCAGGGGGAGTGGGAGAGTGAGAAGCAGGCTTCCCACGGAGCAGGGAGCCCGATGTGGGGCTCGATCCCAGGACCCTGGGATCATGACCTGAGCTGAAGGCAGATGCTTAATGACTGAGCCACCCAGGCGCCCCTACACCTTCTATATTCTTCCATATCTTTCTCCATGCTCATATAAAGAACTTTTAAACACACCCAAAGTAGTTGGGGTTATTGTTTTTACACAACTTTTCTGAGACATACTCTTTTTACTTTTACTATGTAATATTCCTTGTTTAATTGATAGAGAGCTTGACTTTTTAATAGCTGTATGATATTCTCTAAAATATATAGAGTGGGTGTTTCAGAGTTTATTGAACTATTCTCTTAGATATTCAGTTTTCAGGTTTGGGTTTTTTTTTTTTACACACTAAACAATAATCCAAGTACATATATACTTCTGTGCTGAATTTTTTTCTAAAAATGAAACTGGTTTAGTCCAGAGAAGGAATGAGGATAATCACAAATTGTTTATTTGACTTTGAACTTTTTTGGGGGGAATGTATTTGACCAACATTGAGTTTCAAACCGTGCAGTGGAAATAACCACAAAAAATCCTGACTCCATGTCATTTTGAAGATAAATGTCATTATTGCTCAGACTGGCCTGACCAATCAATGCCTTTTTCTTGTTTAAGGGAGGCAAGCAACTCATTTAGTTAAAACAAAAAAATACAGCCCCTGTAGGTCCAGGGGCTATGGAAAGAAATGCTTAGAAATTATTTGGGTATGCATGTTTTTTTAAGAAATACTAGTTAAAATTTCTGAAGCAGATTGTTCAAAGAAGAGAAAAACTTCTTGTTAATTGCTTTTTTGATAACAGGGTCATAATACTGTCTGGAAACTTTGAAAAAGCTGTCAAATTCAGAATGTGGTTTTTATTGTTGGAAATATGTTTATCTGATGACTATACCTTTGTAGATGCTGAGTAAATATATTTTAGATCACTGATCTGCAAGACTGAATGGTATAAAAATAGGCTGGATACATGGTTTTTAGTCATAGCTCTTGTTGACCAGTTGTACAAATATGCCAAGTTTTCACCTCCTGGGATCTTTCCTTTCCTTTCCCTAAACTTGATTGTTTCCAAAATTTTTCAGTTCTAAATCTTCTGATTTATTATCTTGCATATTAAAGAAATATTGACACAGGACACCTGGCTGGCTCATTTGGTGGAACATGTGACTCAATCTCGGGGTTGTAAGTTTGAGCCCCACATTGGGTGTAGAGATTACTTAAAATCTTAAAAAAAAAAAGAAGAAATCTGTGACATAATAATACAGTTACGTAACAACCCTCTGTCTTTAGACTTACATTATTCTAACTCAGTGAAGAGTAAATCAGCACTGAGCAGTCAGGTGGCCCCTGGAGATGATAGACACTTTTACATGAAAGTACCTTTTTTTTTTTTTTTTTTTAAGATTTATTTATTTATTTTAGAGAGCGAGAGAGCACTAGCAGGAGGAGGGGCAGAGAGAGAAGGAGATAAGCAGACTCCCGCCGAGCAGGGAGCCCGACATGGGGCTCGATCCCAGGACCCTAAAATCATGACCTGAGCTGAAACTAAGAGTCAGACGCTCAGCTGACTGAGACATTCAGGCCCCCCAACATAAAAGTACTTTTGAAGTCCTTAGGTCCTTAAGTGATGTTTGGTATGAAATTTGTTCAGTAGTGGTGTGTGTGTGTGTGTGTGTGTGTGTGTGTGTGTGTGTGTGAGAGAGAGAGAGAGAGAGAGAGAGAGAGAGAGAATTCATCAGTCAAGAAAATTATATCCTAATCATTTATTCCCATTGGTGTCCCCCAAAAGACATTTGAACCCCTTTTTGCATATCGAGTGTCAAACCTCTAAACTTAAATTATCCAGTAGTTTAATATGAAATCATATGGAAACACTTAGTAATACATTTGAGTATAATCATTCTTATGTTAAGAGTACATTTTTAAACATGGTATTGTTTCGGAATATACAGAAAAGGAAATGGTGAATGCTTTATTATGTTGAATGAGCTGCATAGTTTGAAACTGCTATACTTATGAGGCCTTTTTATAATAGTTAGCCTTTTCAACTGACCTCATTATGTTGTATCTTTTGTGTTTATTCCAAGTATTTTTAATGTCTTAACTAAGAGAATATAATTTTTGAGATATTTCTAATCTTGTGCTATTTCCCTGACCAATATATGAATGGAATTAGTTATTTGATATCAGTGCCTGTGTCCTCCCCTACCACCCCAAGATTCTTGTTTTAAGAACAAGAATTAGTTTATTAAGCCAATATTTATTTTCATAATTGCATCTGATAATTCTGTACAGTAATTGCTGGGGGGCTGTGGTTGAAAACACTTAAGGTGGTGAAGATATTCTCCAATATTAGTAATAATGAAGTTGAATTTCATGTCATACACTCTCTTGTGTTATTTGGGAATTTGAATCATCAGAGTCTTTCTAAAGCTAATATTGCAATCTAGAGAGTTGAAGAAAGAGTTTATTTCTGCTATAATCTGAGAAATTAGGGTGCAGGAAAATAGAAACTTATTTTGTAGATTAAAGCTCTCTCTATATTATATTTCAATAACATTGATATTCTGCTTGCTTTATGAAACCTTTTATTACAAACAGTTATGAATATGAACATCTCATTTGACTACTGATGAACAGAGGGGAAAATCTAAATTAAAACTTTAAATACCACTATTTAATTACCCAAATGGCTTTGACTGTGTTAAAGACTGCCTGGGATTATTCTGTTTTTCAATTTGTTTTAATGCTTCCTTGGTAAAAGCTGATGGATTCCCAGGCCCATTGCTGTCACTGATGAACTATATAAAGATAAATGACATTATGGTAAATTCCACTTAATGACACATTTTTAATTTTCAGAACACAGACATTTTCAGGCTAGTGAATGAAGGCTAATTACCTCAAGATCAGAACAAAATAACTCCTCATTTCGAAAGATAATAGAAAAGAAATGTTGCAGATTAATGATGCTATTTATCTTTAAAGGAAAAAAATTTTATCTTTATCCAGATAGCATAGCTCCCTGAGGAGCATGGTTATAAAATGAATCTGAAGTCGCAACTTAATAGGTTATTAAAATTGTTTGAGTGCAGGCTCTCCTGCTTTAGTCTTTCCATAAATTTAAATTGAAGGTCTGCTGTATTCAAAAAGGAGCAGCTTGTTTATGAGGCCAGAGGGAGCAACATACGTTACTGACAAAAGATGCACTTAACCTCATTCTAATATCTTGGTTTTTTATTTCTTTGAATGAAACTCAACTACTTGAGAAAGTATTTTGAAATTTGTTACCACTCTTAATTGATACCTAAGTGGGAGGACCACACTTGGACTTGTTTAAGTTTAAAATAAAAATGAAATCTGTAAATGCTCAAAGCCTTTGCTAAATACATATAAATCAATTTGTTATCTGATTCAATACGTGTGTGTGTACACATATGTATATTTGTAAACATTTTCATTTTGTTATCTAAGTGAGAGGAAAATATCTTGGCCTGTGAGGGTGTGATTTTCTGGTCACAGTTGGAATTTACGTAGGAATTGTTCAATAAATCATTATTATTCACAGTTAAAGGATTAGCAATAATCCTTTTGCTATACTCCCACACAAGTAACAAAGTGGTGAGTCAGAGAATATTACTTGATCATAGAAGCTTTAAACTGTTCTTGACATCCTAAACTTCCTGTGTTTTGCTCTAGGTAATATAACTATTATTTCTTCACTAAAAAGGGCGTAGAGTATTTTCTGCAATTTTCATTCTTGTCTCTTAGATAATACATGATTTGCCTATATATTGATCATATTTCTTAGCCACAGAAGAATGTTTATGACCATGAAAGGAAATCAGTGCATTTCTTGCACTTGAGAGAAATTTCAGTATATTATTGTGAGATACTACTTTACCTTTCCAGTCTTGCTTGTTCTGAATAGTTAGATAGGATGTTTTCATGTCACAGGGACAATAATGTACTGATTGCCTACAGCATCATTTTGACATGATATTTTCTGGTTAAGACATTTCTTAGGTCAAGAAAGGAATTCTTCGTAATTATAATTGTAGTATACATTTGATTTTATGTAAACTTATGAAAGCCTCTTTTAATGTTCTTGTTTAAGTAGTTTTGACTCTGTAGTACAGTTTAAATTGCTGCATCTGAAATCAATTTAATTGTATTGACTAAGCTGAGGTAAAGTACTAAAAAATGTACTTTGTGTCAAATCCTCTATCTTGCTGTTCTTAATATTAGTACTTAATTATTGCTGTCTATTTTAAATTTCCAATAATATCCCTACCAGGCTTTCTTTATTCTTTATTTGCTATAAGTGTATCCATCTTACAGTGACTTTGGGAGACAAACTGATAAGAATTTTGAAGGTTATTTTTTGTAGACAGAGATAATCCTACTGTGGAAACCAATATAAATGGTATTTTTCTTAAATATCAAAATAATTTTCTTGTGTAAAGATCTTATTTCTGAGTCTTAAAAACAATACTTGTAAATGTGAAAATGTTTCTTGCATATAAGAGAAATTTCAGTAATTTATCATTTGTATTCTCTAAAACTATTTTGTGTGGCAAGCAACGTGCTGTACACTTCTATGTTATTTCATAATAATTATTTGGAGGTTTTCTGGTTTACTCTATGTCAGCCATTTAAAAAGTTATACAAATTTTTAGGAATTCTAGCAACCTTTAAGCATATGACTATACATCACAGTAATATAAACTACATTACATAGGACATTATAAAACTTTCTAAAAATAAATTTAATTGGTTAAAATGGATACTTAGAGTGTATGTTGTACATGTTCTCTCTTTAGTTCTTATCATTTAATCGAAAACTTATTTTGTAATCTTGTAATTACTATTAGAATAATATACATTGAACTATTCTAGAGCATTAATAATACTGTGTCCATGCTCCTATCTCATTTTTCTCAATTATTACTATTTAAAAAAAATTTTTTTTTTTTGAGGGAGAGAGAGCATGTGAGGGGAAAGGGAGAGAGAGAATCTTTTTTTTTTTTTTTTTAAGATTTTATTTATTTACTTGAGGGAGAGAGAGAAAGAGAGAGAGAGCAGGGAGAGGAGCAGAGGGAGAGGGACAAGCCAACTCTGTGCTGAGCACGGAGCCTTTTGAGGGGCTCGATCCCATGACCCTGAGATCATGACCTGAGCTGAAATCAAGAGTTGGATGCCCAACCAGCTAAGCCACCCAGGTGCCCCGAGAGAGAGACTCTTAAGCTGGCTCCACACCCATCGTGGAACCCATTGTGGGGCTCAGTCTCACAACCGTGAGATCATGACCTGAACTGAAATCAAGAGTTGGACACTTCACTGACAGAGACACCCAGGCGCCCCAAGGGGCATTAAAACGCCCCAAGGGGCATTTCTAACACTACGTCCTATGTCGTTTTCTTCAGTAAAGCTGAATTATTTTAAAGACATTCATGCAACTAAGGCAGAGACAATGTAAAGAATTGTCAGTGTTATAGTTTAGAGTCAGTGATAATCTTACTATGGATATGAAAATGTCATTTTTCTTAATATACCAAGTTTTTGCTTCCAATGATGATGGTCTTGAATAAATATTCTATTTGGAAAATCTGTGTTTATGGGCTTTCAATAGTTATTCCTTTCGTGTATACTTGAAAATTCCGGGGTTTTTAAAAATTTTTTTATTTTTAAAGATTTTATTTATTTATTTATTTTAAAGATTTTATTTATTTATTTGACAGAGAGAGACATAGCGAGAGAGGGAACACAAGCAGGGGGAGTAGGAGAGGGAGATGCAGGCCTCCCCGCGGAGCAGGGAGCCCGATGTGGGGCTCGATCCCAGGACCCTGGGATCACGACCTGAGCCAAAGGCAGATGCCTAACAACTGAGCCACCCAGGCGCCCCTAAAGATTTTATTTATTTATTTGACAGAGAGATAGCGAGAGCAGGAACACAAGCAGAGGGAGTGGGAGAGGGAGAAGCAGGCTTCCCCCTGAGCAGGGAGCCGGATGCGGGGTTCGATCCCAGCACCCTGGGATGATGACCTGAGCCGAAGGCAGATGCCTAACCATCTGAGCCACCCAGGTGCCCTGCAAATTCTGTTTTAAAGCAAGTCATTGATCCTTTAGACTTAACCCTTTTCTAGTTTTTTTTTTTTTCTGATGGATTATATTACACCTAGCAGTGACCTATAAAAATTATATGGAAAAGGGACAAATTGGGGGCCATTGAATTGGTAATCATGGTTTCATAGCAAGGTTCAAATTCTAGTTACTGTTATGTCTCTCTTAAAACTCTGGAATTTTGTTACCTATCTTTGTGATAGGTAACAGATGGATCTAAATACAAAGATTCTTGACAGGGCAAAAAAGAAATCACTGTGGATTTAAATCCTCAAATCCAGTCAGAATATTAAAGTCCTATCAGAAGTCACAAAGCATAATAAAGTACTTTACCTTCTCACTTTATTCCTGACCGACTCCCCAGTTTAATGACTCCCCAGTTTAACAGGGCATATAATCAGGAATTGAGATCTAGATTTTAATTTTCACACTAGCTCTGGTTTTCTTTGTGATAGTACAGAAATTCCTTCCCCCTCTCTGAATCTGTTTTCTTACCTGTATAAATGAGTCTAGTCTGTATTGTGCAGAGATTTAGAGGACAATGAGAGGGGAAGGTGTAGTGGCCTATCTCTACTCTGTGTCCTTCTTTCCCCTTTTCTGCTCAACCACAGCAACTCAGTTTTTTGTTTGTTTTTTTAAGATTGGGACTCTGCTTAAGGTTTACTTAAGAAAAAGACACTTCTTGGGGCGCCTGGGTGGCTCAGTCGTTAAGCGTCTGCCTTCGGCTCGGGTCATGATCCCAGGGTGCTGGGATCAAGCCCCGCGTCGGGCTCCGTGCTCGGCGGGGAGCCTGCTTCTCCCTCTCCCGCTTTCCCTGCTTGTGTTCCCTCTCTGGCTGTCTCTTTCTCTGTCAAATAAATAAAATCTTAAAAAAAAAAAAAAGAAAGAAAGAAAAAACACTTCTTTAAAAACAAAACCAAAGGGGCGCCTAGATGGCTCAGTCGTTAAGCGTCTGCCTTAGGCTCAGGTCATGATTCCAGGGTCCTGGGATCAAGCCCCACATCGCGCTCCCTGCTCGGCGGGAAGCCTGCTTCTCCCCTCTCCCACTCCCCCTGCTTGTGTTCCTTCTCTCGCTGTCTCTCTCTCTGTCAAATAAATAAATAAAAATCTTTAAAAACAAAACAAAAACAGAAAAGAAAGTTTTAAAACCTCTTCTAGCCTAGGTCAGAGATTGGTGAACTGTGACCCATTGTCCAAATTCATCTCAACACCTTTTTTTGGTAAAGAAAGTTTTTTTGGAACAAAGTCACACTTACTCTTTTACATTTCATCCTATGGCTGCCTTTGTGGCATGGGTGAGTGATTATGACAGAGACTATAGAGCATGCAAAGCTCAAAATATTTGTTATCTGGCATTTTACAAAAAAGTTTGCTGACTGCTGGAGTAGGTACTCACCAATCTTATACTGTAAATTAGTTCTTAGGAATGGCTTAATTTCTGCTATTTGCAGTGCTTCCCAGATTGCATACTAATTCTTAGCTAATTCTTCTTTTTTAAAGCATTATTAAGGACAAGTCTTTTTTTAAAATTATATTTTAAAGATTTTATTTATTTGAGAGAGAGAGTGAGAGAGAGCATGAGAGGGGGGAGGGTCAGAGGAAGAAGCCAACTCACTGTTGAGCAGGGAGCCCAATGCAGGGCTCCATCCCGGGACTCTGGGATGATGACCTGAGCTGAAGGCAGATGCTTAACTGACTGAGCCACCCAGGCGCCCCTGATTTGAAGTTCTTTTTTTTTTTCCCCCAAAGATTCCATTCATTTATTTGACAGAGAGAGACATAAGCAGGGGGAGTGGGAGAGGGAGAAGCAGGCTTCCCGCAGAGCAGGGAGCCCGATGCGGGGCTCGATCCCAGCACCCTGGGATCATGACCGAGCCGAAGGCAGACGCTTAACGACTGAGCCACCCAGTCGCCCCTGATTTGAAGTTCTTGATAAGCACATATTCAAGGAGCTTATGTTCTAGATAGACTGACTGTTAAAATGATGATCATAAAATATAAGGGTATCGTATGATAGTGTCTAATGTGAATGACTGATAGTACTGTAGGAGTTTGGAGGAAGGAGAAATTACAGTCCTGAAAAGTTGTGTTGTTTTTTTTTTTAAGATTTTATTTATTTGAGAGAGAGAGCAAGCACAAGCAGGGGGAGCGGCGGGCAGAGGGAGAGGGAGAAGCAGGCTCCCTGCTGAGCAGAGAGCCCAATGTGGGGCTTGATCCCAGGACTCTGGGATCATGACCTGAGCCAAAGGCAGCGCCCCCTGAAAAGTTTTTTGTAGGGCTAGCATTTGTGCTGGGTCTTGAAGGGTAAGGAGGACTTAGGTAGGTAGGATTCATATAGGATATTGTTGGCAGGGAAAAGAAAGTGAACAGAGATGTGGAGGTAAAATATTCAGTTTTGCATGAAGAACAGTGAAGGCAGAAGTCTGAAGTTGAAAATTGAGTATATAATGGAGCAATAAGGTTGGTAAAACAGGGAACTCTGGGGCATGGTTTTGTGAAGACTGGATGCAAATTGAACAGGGTTCCTCTGAAACTTTTTCAAGCTTTTCCCCCTGGATAAGTAGTAGAACCATCTCTTCAAGCAGAATGTTGCTAATAACCTCAATATGTAAAAGAGATTAAAGTAGAGTTGCCTTGATTGACTCAGGAATGGAAGAACATGGAGCCTCCCCATGTCCTAGCAAAGTAGCCACAGGGTGCATCATTGAAACCCTTATTGCTCTGTGGAACACAGTTTGGAAAATACCATTTTAAGCTTTACAGAGCTGTTAAAAGTTTTTGGGTGGGCCTACTGAAATGTTGGCAATGTAGTTAGCCCATTGATTTGAAGGATAGAGTGGGGGAAACTGGAGAATTAAGGACCTGAGAAAGGACAGTGGTAGTGTGAAAGGGAAAGAATAGGGGCACCTGGGTGGCTCAGTCTGCTAAGTGTCCGACTCTTGATTTCGGCTCAGGTCATGATCTCAGGGCCGTGAGTTGAGCCCCTTGACGGGCTCTTCACTGGGCATGGAGCCTGCTTAAGATTCTCTCCCATTCCCTCTGCTTCTCCCCACCCATGCTCGCCTGCACACACACTCTCTCTCTCTCTCTAATTAAAGAAAAAAAAAGTTACCAATGATTGGGGGGAGTGGGAAATGGGGAGTTTTTGCCTAATGGGTACATAGTTTCTGCTTTGGGTGATGGAAAGTCCTTGGAAATAGATAGTGGTAATGGTTTAACAACATTGTGAATGTAATTAATGCCCCTGAATTGTGCACTTAAAGATGATTAAAATGAAAAAAAAAAAAAAAAAAGATGATTAAAATGGCAAAATCTATGTTATATATATTTTACCACAATAAAAAAATGTATTAAGTGTGAATGTCATTTGACTTAGAATTTGTTCTAAAGTAATAAATAATGAATGTGTGTTAGTGTTTTGCTAAAGAGTGAAACAATCTAGGTATTTAATAAAAAGGATTCTTTACCATGATATATTCTATAGCCACTGACAATGATTAGTTGTAATAGAAAATATTTTGCCGTATTAAGTGAAAATACAGGTAGTAAGATAGCATGCACCTATTTTTCATTTCTTTCTCTCTTTTTTTAAGATTTTATTTTTAAGTAATCTTTATACCCCACCATGGAACTCGAACTTACAGCCCTGAGATCAGGATTATGTGCTCTACCACTGAGCAGCCAGGTGCCCCCCACTTTTTATTTCTAAAAAACATTTATACATGGGGAAGAAATGACTGAAAATTCATATTATTAAAAACTAGAATGGTTATCATTGGATGATAGGATTAATTATTGTTGCTTGAGTTCATACCATGAACACGTAAAACTTCGGTTCTAGGTTTGTTTGTTGTTGTTTTTTTCAAAGAAGTGAAGAGGAGTAGGGCAGACTTCCAGTTCTAGCCATGATAGAATACCAAAGACTGAATTTATACTCCTGCTGTAAACAACAAGAAAACTAGTCTATAAATATGAAATAACTATTTACAGATTCTGGGCAATAAGTAGTATAGGACTCTGATCCTAGAGAGAAGGAAACAAATGAAATGAACTTTACAACTGCCCAGCTTATTGCCTGGAGTTTCCAGGCCACAGTACAGAGAGGAGGCACCCATTCAGATCTTGGGTGTCACCACACTACATTAAAGAGAGTTTGAAATATGGGGAGGCTGAGGTGTCTTGAATTTGTGAATAAAAATACTGGAGGAAAGGGAGCTGCACCAAGAGAGAGAACTCTGGAGATTTACAGAAGGAAGAATTTTTGGCTGAGTACTGATCTATGCATATGTTGGTAGGAAATTACCTGAGGCTGGAGAAAGACCAACTTGAAGGTCATGCAAAACATTTAGAGCTATAAATTTCCCTCTCAGCATTGCTTCTGCTGCATCTTATAAGTCTTGGTATGTTGTGTTTTTGTTTTCCTTCTTCTCAGAGTATTTTCTAAACTTCTTTAGCGATTTCTTCTTTGGTCCATTGGTTGTTTAAGAGTAGTTTGTTTAGGGGTGCCTGGGTGGCTCAGTTGGTTAAGCCTCCGGTCTTGGTTTCGCCTCAGGTTGTGATCTCATGGGTTGTTGGCTTGGGCTCTGCACCAGTGCAGAGTCAGCTTGTCCCTCCTGCTCTGCTCCTCCCTCCTCGCATGCCACTCTCTCACTAAAAAAAAAAAAAAAATCTTAAAAAAAAAAGTATTTTGTTTTATTTCCACTAATTGTTATATTTTTCAGATTTCCTTTTGTCACTGATGTGGTATTTTTCCATTGTGGTCAAAGAGATACTTTGTATGATTCAGTCTTTTAAAATGTATTGAAACATGTTTTGTGGCCTAACTATAGTCTATGGGTCTATCCCATAGAGAATGTTCCCATGTGTACTTGAGAAGATTTGTGTGTTCTGCTGTCATTCAATAGAATGTCCTATATATGTGTCTGTGAGCTCTAGTTGGTTACAGGGTTATTCATGTCCTTTATATCCTTGCTGATCTTGTGTCTAGTTATTCTGTTTTGAAAGTGGAGTATTGAAGTGTCTCCAGCTAATATTTCTGAATGGTCTGATTCTGTTCATTTCTTTTTCCTGTATATGGACCATACTTTTTTGTTTCTTTGCATGCCTCATGATTTTTCATTGAAAAATTGGACATTTTGGATATTACAATATGGCAACTATGGAAATCTGATTGTTCCTCCTTGCTAGGGTTTGTTGTTGCTTGTTTGTTTAGTGACTTTTTTTAAAGTTGTTTTTTTTTTTTTTTTAAAGATTTTATTTATTTATTTGAGAGAGAGAGAATGAGAGACAGAGAGCATGAGAGGGAGGAGGGTCAGAGGGAGAAGCAGAATCCCTGCCGAGCAGGGAGCCCGATGCGGGACTCAATCCCGGGACTCCAGGATCATGACCTGAGCTGAAGGCAGTCGCTTAACCAACTGAGCCACCCAGGCGCCCCGTGTTTAGTGACTTTTTTGAACTATTTTCTAACTCTGAATTTTTTGTTGTGTGTGTTCAGCTAGTGATTTGACAGATACCTCTGTCAATGCCTGGAATGCCACCACCACTACCACCTTTCTGAATCTTTACAGGTAGGCTCTGTGTGCATGTTGAATATACCTTTAACATTCAGCCAGACAATTTACAGCTGCTCTTCTTTAGCCTTTGCTTCCTACTTAGATGGAGCATGAAGGTCAGCCAGAGGTGAGAACTCAGGACCTTCTCAGATCTTTTTGGGCATGTGCTTAGCACTTGACATGTGTGTGGCCTTCTAAATTCCCTGGAATATGCAGGGATTTTCCAAACATTCAAAGATTCCCCAAAGCATTTCCTTCCCTAGCCTTTCCTTCCAAGCTATTTCGATTTGCCCCAACTGTGGCAGCAGCTCATACATTTATCTTTAAATATTTTCAGCAAACACCACCAACACCACTCACTCCTAAACACAAACACACCACCCACACACACTTCGCCACCAATTCAGACATGGGAAAGTTTCTGAGTTAGATGAAGTAAAGTCTAGCCACCAGACAGGTCAGAAAAAACAAACTACAGTTCTTTGAGAAAATGTTCATATTGCTCCCTCTGGTACTTGTAACCCATATCATGAATGTGGGCTGTTGTCTTTCAAGGCTCTCAACTGAACTGGGAGTGGGGACTGGTATCTCAGTAAGTTAAAATGACACAAATCTCTCTTGCCGAATTTCAGCTGTTTTTTCTTCATTAAGCTTTCCCCTGGTGGTTCTAAGCTTTTGACTTGATTCCATAGTTTTGAAAAAGTTGATTCTGACAGTTTTCTCAGCTTCTTTGTTTCTTTTGTAGAGGGATGGACTTTTGGAATTTCCTATTCCACCATTTGCTGACATCATCATTTGTAATCTTAAGAGGAAACTTTATAGCATTATATACTAATTGTAGAAAGAAATATCACAAATCAGTGATCTAAGCTTCCACCTTAAGAAACGTGAAAAAAAAAAAAAAGGAAATTAAACCCAAAGTAAACAACCTGGAAGGAAATAAGAAACCAAAATTAAGGAATTAGAAAACAGAAAAGCCATTAAAAAAAGAAGAAGAAGAAAACAAAACAAAGCCGTAAAGAAAATGAGTGAAATAAAAAGCTAGTCCTTTGCAAAAATGTCAGTAAAACTGAAAAATGTCTAGCCATACTGATTAGGAAAAAAATAAAAAACAAGAAAAGACATAAATACATAAATTACCATTATCAGTAAGGAAAAAAGGGACATCACACAGATCCTACAGAATGTTAAAAGGCTAAGGAGATTATTTTGAAGAATCTTAGGTCAATAAATTCAATAACATAGATGAAAAGGACAAATTTCTTGAAAGACACAGGCAAAGTTTAGTTAAGAAAAAATAGGTAATGTGAATAGCCCTATTACAAGAAGTTGAATTTTTAACAACCAAGTTAAAAACCTTCCCACAGAGAAACCTTCAGGTTCAGATGGTCTTCAGATGGTAGATCATACCAAACTTTAAAAGAGAAATAATACCAATTCTATGCAAACTCCTTCAGAATATAAAGATGAGGTAATGCTTCCTAACTAATTTTATAAGGTTTGTATTACTGTGACACAAAAGCTAGACGAGACATAATATCTTTCATGAACATAGACACAAAGGTCCTTAATGAAATATTAGAAATGAATCCTGTAATGTATAAAAAGCTTAATATGTCATGACCAAGTAAGATTTATTCTAGGAACATAAGGTTGGTTTAACCTGTGAAAATGAGTGTCATTCAGTGTATTAGCAGGCTAGTGGGAAAAAACCATATGATCATCTCAGTAAATGCAGATAAAGCATGTTATAAAATTTAATACCCATTCATGACAGATTTAAAACAACAACAACAACTTGTTAAACTAGGAATAAGAGGGGGTTTTTTCTCAACTCCATACAGGGCCTACAACCTGGGTGGCTCAGTAGGTTAAGTGTCTGACTCTTGGTCTCAGGGTTGTGAGTTCAAGCCCCATGTTGGGCTCCACTCTGGGCATGGAGCCTACTTTAAAAAAAAAAAAATGAAAAAAACAAAAAAAACTACAACTAAAGACTGAATACTTTCACTCTACAATTGGGAACTAGGCAAGACTGTCCCTTCTCAGCAGTTCAGTTCACTGTTGTACTGGAAGGCCATAAGGCAAGAAAAATAAAAGGCATATAAGTTGGAAAGAAAGATGCAAAATTGTCTTTGATTGCAGCTGACATGAGAATTTACTTAGAAAATCATGAGAGATCTAGAAAACAGTTACTGGAACTAATAAGCTTAGCAAAGTTGCAGGAAACAATTGTGTTTCTATATATTAGCAACAAACAACTGGAACTTGACATTTTTTTAAGGCTGTTTACCATAGTTATCAAAAAATGTGGAATACATAGTAACAGTACTAACAAAAATGTGTAAGATCTTAATACTGAAAGCTATAAAATGATTCAGAGAAAAAGATCTAAATAAATGGAGAGCTACACCATGTTCATGGATCAGAAAATTCAGGGTTTTTTTTTGAAGTGTCAGTTCTTTTCCAGGCTTATCTATAGATACAGTGCAGTACCACTCAAAATCCCAGTAGCCTTTTCTTTTAGGTGAAATTTTCTAAATTAATTATAAAATGCATTTAGAAATGCAAAGGATCTAGAATACAGTGATCAAAATAGTATGATGTTGTTGTAAAGACAGATATATATATATATACAGATACATATAAACTCACATAAAGGTGCCAAAAATTTCACTTTTTTAACAAATTAATGCACCGACTGGATTTCCATATGCCAAAAATGAACTGTAATTCTTGTATCAGATGACATAGCGGGTAACATGTAACGTATCATAGATTTAAATGTAAGAACTGTTGAAGGTCTAAAAGAAAACAGGAGGCAATCTGAATAACCTTGGGTTAATTGGATACCTTAAAAATAAGCAAAAAGCACAATTTTTTTTAAATAGAAAAATTGGACTTTATAAAAATATATGGTATTTACTCATGAAAGATACTGTAAAGAACTGAAAATGCAGGTCACAGACCTTAAGAAAATATTTGCAAGGACATGTATCCAGAATATGTAATAAACTCTTAAAACGTAACAATAAGAAGATGGACAACCCAAGTAAAAATGGTCGAAAGATTTATAGATGTATTTACTGATGAAGGTATACAAATGGGAAAATATGCTCGTTAAAAGATCAGAATCATTAGTCATTAGGAAAATGAAGCTTACAACTGTAATGAGATAATACTACCATCTGCTAGAATACGCTATAATTGAAAAGATTGACAATTCTAAATACATGGAGGATGTGAAGTAACAAGAACTCACATACATCGCTGGTTAGAAAGTAAAATTGTACAGCCTTGTTTGGAAAAGTCTTGATAAGTTAAATATATACCATACCATCTGACCCAGCAGTTTTATTCCCAGGTCTTTACCCAAGAGAAATGAAAACATATGTCCACAAAATGACTTGTATTTAAACATTCCTAACAGCTGTCTTCTTAATAGACAAAAACTTGAAATAATGTGAATGTCCATCACTTGATGACTGATTAGCAAATTGTAGTGTATCCATTCCAAGGAACATATTACCGATACATTCCACAACTTGGGAGAGTCTAAAGCTTTATGCTAAGTCATGGAAGTCAGATGCAGTGGGCAGTATATTATATAAATCTATTCTATGACATTCTGGAAAAGGCAAAAGTAGTGACAGAAATCAGACCAGTGGTTGCTAGGGTGTAAATTGTAAATGGAAGGGACTTGTGAAGTGTGAGGGGATTTTTTTGTAAGCATGAAAATGTTCTATATCTTAATTGTGGATATTACAGGACTTTATATTTTATTTTTTAAAAACTTTGAGTTGTAAGTTGTGAGTTTTATTTTGTATAAATTCTTAAACTCATTTCAAAAAAGAAGGAAATATATTCATTAGAAAATATTTATTTTATACTTGTGCATATTTAAACCCACTTTCCTGATAGTCCAATTATAAGTGAAAAAGTGGGAACTTGTAATTGAATATTATAGTGATTAATGGCTCAAAACTCCTTTACGTAAATAGCCTAAATAATCAACAATAGGACAATAGTTAATTAAGTAAGGTACATCCAAACAATAAAATTCAGTAATTAAAAATCAAGGTCGAGTAGAATGCTCAATAAAATGGGAAAATGTCCTGAATATATTGAATGGGAAAAAAGGACATACATCAGAATCTCAATTTTCTTTTGAAAAACCAAGGAGGGGCATTGTTAATGTGCAGAAAGAAAATACATCACATATCAACAATAGTTATTTCTGAGTGTGAGGGTGGTAATGACTTTTCTTCTCTCTATTTAAAAAATGTTCTGAATTTTTTTTTTTTAAGATTTTATTTATTTATTTGACAGAGACACAGCGAGAGAGGGAACACAAGCAGGGGGAGTGGAAGAGGGAGAAGCAGGCTTCCTGCAGAGCAGGGAGCCTGATGCGGGGCTCGATCCCAGGACCCTGGGATCATGACCTGAGCCGAAAACAGACGCTTAACGACTGAGCCACCCAGGTGCCCTGGTTCTGAATTTTCTACTTAATTTTTTTGTTTCTCTCCATTAGAATGTAAGCATCATGTCTTTTTTTTCCCTCCCGTTGCCGTATCCATAGAGCCTAGAACAATGTTCCATAGATATTTATTGAATGAGTGAATGAATTTACTAAACTTTTATAGCTACTTGGGCCTCAGCCTGGATTTTTTTTTAATTGATTTGTCTTTGTTTTTGTTTGATTTATTTATTTATTTATTTATTTATTTATTTATTTATTTATTTTGTTTTAATTGTGTAGCTGTGATTACTGTAGCTTTATATGCTATGTTTTGTAATTTGGTAGGACATGTCCTCTTTGTTGCTCATATTCAAATTATTCTAGGCTTTCCTTGTCACATTAATAAAATCCTACTGGGATTTTAATTGGAATTTCACTAGTAATATAAATTGATTTGGTGGCAAATTGGCATTTTTCAGTGAGGAGTTTAGAACATTTAGGATGATAAAATGAGTTATTTAGATATTCTTTCATGTCCTTCAGTAAGCTTTATGGTTTTCTTAATGTAAGTTGGCATATTACTTATTAGGTGTATTTCCAGATGTTTTAATTTTGTTGGTATTGTTTTTGGGATCTAGTTTTCTTTATGCTTTTTTTTCTCTAATATATACTATATCGTAAGCCTCTAAGTTGCTCATAGTTATCTTTTATCAAACACCTTACTAAAAATTATACATCCTATTTTAAAGAATTATAATTCAAAATTAAAATGATTAATGAAGACCAAAATTTTTTATGGCTTTAAAAAATACATAATTTCTGTGGTTGAGGAGGTAATTGTCTTTCTCCATTTTCTCACCCTAATTGTTTAGAGCTTCCTGAAATAATAATGGTCAAGTATTCATTATTTATTTAAACTGAACAGACCCTGAGTTTAAATATGCTGTATAGTAACACATTTTGGGGCATTTCACCTACCCCAAGGCATTCAGCAGGAGTCCTGGAGAAGCTTGAAGAGTCACTACTGTGGTCTTTGTCAGCAAGTGATTATTAAGCCATAATTAATAGATGAGGGAGATGATCTCAGTGTTATGGGCATTATATGAAACAGGTATTAATTTATACTTAGCATCTTGCCGCTGTTACTTCTCTTTCTTTTACCTAGAATTTAATTCTCAGAATATAATCCTTTTTGGTTTTGGTAGGCACATTTTGGAAAAAAGCAGTATATTGTGTTAATAGTTATTTTGTTATACATGTTTCTTTCAGTTTATAAGTGTTCTTGCTTGTGTTCGTGCCTTATTCTTCTTAAATTGTAAGTTCTTTTAAGAATAGGGATGTGTTTTGTGTAAAATTCTGTTAATGAGATCTGTACTGAGCGATTAGTGTGTATAGCACAACATGGAAAGGGAGAGAGAACACTGAGCACTTACTATGTGCCAATTCTGAACAATGCATGGTGTAGAGACCAAGAATCTGAAAGAATAGGGGCGCCTGAGTGGCTCAGCCGTTAGGCGTCTGCCTTCGGCTCAGGTCATGGTCCCAGGGTTCTGGGATCTAGCCCCACAGGGAAGCCTGCTTCTCCCTCTCCCACTCCCCCTGCTTGTGTTCCTTCTCTTGCCATGTCTCTCTCTGTCAAATAAATAAATAAATAATCTTAAAAAAAAAAAAAGAATCTGAAAGAATAGGTGTCTCACCAAGATATAAGAAGCTATGGAGTGTGTCCATTTGATTTTTAAGTTCTGTACTCTTCAACCTTGGCTATGCATTAGAATTATCTGGAAAAATTTTTAAATATATTTTCATCATATTTTTCCTTACCTCACACTCTTAGAGATAGAGCCTAGGCATGTTGGTATGGCAGAAACATAGAACTTTATTTCAGCTCGCAAGTGATTCTAATGGGCAGCCTTGGTTAAGAATAGGAGTCAGCAGGGGCACCTGGGTGGCTCAGTCGGTTAAGTGTCTGCCTTCAACTCAGGTCATGATCCTGGAGTCCTGGGATTGAGCCCCACACTGGGCTCCCTGCTCAGTGGGGAGTCTGATTCTTCCTCTGCCCCTCACCCCACTCATGCTCTCTCTCTCTCTCAAATGAATAAATAAAATCTTAAAAAAAAAAAATAAGAACAGGAGTCAGCAAACTAGAGCCCACAGGCCAAATCTAACCCATCAGTTTTTGTACTGCCTGGTAGCTAAGAATGGTTTTAACAGTTTTCAGTGGCTAAAAAGAAAATCAAATGAGGGATAGTTCATGACACATGAAATTAAATTTTTAGAGTCCATACACAAGGGTTGTTTTTTTTTTTTTTAAAGATTTTATTTATTTATTTGACAGAGAGAGACACAGTGAGAGAGGGAATACAAGCAGGGGGAGTGGGAGAGGGAGAAGGCAGGCTTCCCGCAGAGCAGGGAGCCCGATGCAGGGCTCGATCCCAGGACCCTGGGATCATGACCTGAGCTGAAGGCAGACGCCTAACGACTGAGCCACCCAAGCGGCCCCATAAACAAGGTTTTATTGAGACCAAAGCCTCATGATAAATTGTTGTTGATGTGTCAAGAAATACTTGAGAGACCTCTCCATAGACATATTTAAACTGTTCTTTCTAATGTAACTGCATTTTCTAGCAAACAAAAGAGCATAAACTTACAGATAAAGAGAAATAAAAACCTCTGGGCTCAGTCATCTCCAGTTTCAAGTTATTTCATCCCTTTTCATACATTCTTTTGATAAAAGGATAAATCATCTTTTTATTGCTTTAACTGTTAAGATTGAAGAGAATTGCTAGGTCAGATTCAGTAATCATTTGTTGATAGTGTGAGGTACTACTGGTTTGTATTTCATGTTTTATACTGACCAATATTAATTCACATAAGACAGTATTCCCAACTTGGTGATACCGGTTTAGGGGTTTAAAGCACATCTCCATTACTGTTCCATTTCCAAATTAAATGTATGTGGATTACTGTAGATAAGCTCTCTCAAGGAAATAACCTGCCTTTCAAAGTTTTAAATTTGAAGGGTATTTTTATTTTTGTTATTTCCTAAAACATTATTCTTGGAAGAAGAGCTTGACTTCCGTCACCAGGCCTACTGTCTATTAGTAAGTTAGGCTGTGAAGTTCCCACTGTGTACACAGGTTTTCTGCAAATGTAGAGGGAGATCTAAAACTCATGTACAAAGTCTGCCCTTTTTTGACAGCTTTACAGTTTACTAATGATGCCATTGTGGTCCATCCTGCAAGGTTCCCTTGACTGTATTTTATTCCTGGTTATGAGATCTGGACAGAGTTGGACTGATCAGGAAGTATATTCTGATTCAGTCCAGCTGGTCTTCAGAGACTGCCTTGACCTCGTGGTACTTGAGAAGGAATTGATTTAGGTGTATACACAAATATATTGCTATAATTTTATAACATTTTGTTGAGTCATAAATCCTAATTACAAGTGATTCAACATTCTTATCGGGGAAACAAACACTAGCAAATCAAGTTTTTAAAAGACTAACAAATCAAGTTTTTTCAAGTTTCATTATTTAAATAAAAGCCATCTTTTAAAATATTTCTTTTATTGTATTTTGTTAAATCTGTGAAGGCATTTATCATTGCATCCTCTTGTTTAGAATATATGTGTGAATCATTCAGAAATAAGTTTATACAATTTTTAGATACATGTAGACTATGATGTATTTGCAGTCCTTGTTTTATTTCATTTTGCTGCTTTTGTCTTGTGTTGTGTAATAAAGTGAGAAAAAAACCTCTTGAGAGTAATGTTTACCTATTCAAGGTAAATTACTTCTGTGAAAAAATTCAGTCCAAGTAATTAAGTTTAATATTAGTTTATTCAGATTTATATTACAGAAAAAGTGGGATTTAAAAAATTATATTAAATTGATATTTTTATAACTTGAATAGTAAACTAGATCACTCATTTGGTCAAATTTATTCTATTCTTTGACATATTTTATGTAATTAATGCATTTCATGTTTTGAAAAATGACAATTTTTTTTTTTTAAATGACAGTGGGTTTTTTTTGTTTTTTTTTAAAAGATTTTATTTATTTATTTGAGAGAGAGAGAGAATGAGAGAGAGAGAGCACATGAGAGGGGGGAGGGTCAGAGGGAGAAGCAGACTCCCCGCCGAGCAGGGAGCCCGATGTGGGACTCGATCCCGGGACTCCAGGATCATGACCTGAGCCGAAGGCAGGTCACCCAGGCACCCGAAAAATGACAATTTTAAAACAAATTCAACTGAGCCACCCAGGCACCCGAAAAATGACAATTTTAAAACAAATTCAACCAACTGAGCCACCCAGGCACCCGAAAAATGACAATTTTAAAACAAATTCATTTTTACTATTAAAATATCAACATGTGGGGTGCCTGGCTGGCTCAGTCAGTAGAGCATGCAACTCTTGGTCTTGGGGTTGTGATTCAAGCCCCATGTTCAGTGTAGAGCCTACTTAAAAATAAAAGGAAAAAAAAATCAACATATATTTCTTATGTTGCCAACTAAGTTGCAAAAAAAGCACATAAAAATAATTGGTTTTCTACCTATTATAGATAATCTAAGCAGCGTTTTGAAGTGGCATTTTCTCATGTTGATTTTTGTTCTTGTTTTTGATCATTACTGAATATGTGGTGTTGATGGCATACAGCACTTCCTATTAGATCTGAAAGTAGACTGTTCTATACCTTGGTTCCACATGAGATCAAATACCCAATCCACCAAGTTGGGTTTTTTTTTTTTTTTTTAAAGATTTTATTTATTTATTTGACAGAGAGATAGCCAGAGCAGGAACACAAGCAGGGGGAGTAGGAGAGGGAGAAGCAGACTCCCTGCGGAGCAGGGAGCCTGATGTGGGGCTCGATCCCAGGACCCTGGGATCATGACCTGAGCCCAAGGCAGACGCTTAACGACTGAGCCACCCAGGCGCCCCAAGTTGGGTTTTTCTAATGTTTTATTTCAAAATATTTCAAACCTGTAGAAACTTAATAGAGATAACACAATGAACCCAAATACACCCTTCACTTAGATATTTAATAAGTGTTAACATTTTTGCCATAATTGCTCTCTCTTTTTTTCTCCTTTCTCCTTCCTTCCACTCCTATACTCACACAACACACACACACTCACACAACACACACACACATACACACGTGTGTGCACACACGATTTATTTTTATTACACTTTGGGGATTAATTAGTTGAGAATAACTTGCAGGCATCATGCTTTTTTTACCTCTAAATACTTCAGTATGTATATCCTGATTATCTTACACTATCTTATATAGCCATAGTATAGTTAGGAAATTCAAGAAATTTAAAATTGGTAAATTTTTCTTATCTAATGTAGAGTCCAAATTAAAATTTTACCAATTGTTTTAAATCATCCCTTTCATAATAATCTATTCCCAGCCTTCTGCCTCCCCTCAAACCATGGTCCAGTGCAGGATCTAGTATTAACTTTCTGTCTCATGAGTCTTCTTTACTCATGAATAGTTTGTCAGTTTTTCATGTTATTGATATTTTTAAAGAGTATTGGTGAGTTGTTTTGTAGAATGTCCTTTAACTTGGGCTTGTCACGTTTAGATTCATTTTTTGGCAGGAATACTATGTAAGTGATTACATGTTCTCAGTGCATCACATTAGGAGGTTCATGTTTCACCTTGTCCTGTAATGGGTGTTAACTTGGATCATTGATTAAGATGATTTCACTGGATTTCTCCCCAATAAAGGTAATTTTATAACATTTTGTAAACAGTCTATGGGGAGATACTTTGAAATGGTGTAAACATCCTGTTTTCCGACCAACTGTAACCCAGTGGTTTTAACACCCATTGATGAGTCTTTCCTGAATTAGTTAATGCTGTTGTGGTTTAATTCACCAAATTTTGCGTGCACAATTTTTTTTTTTTTTTTAAGATTTTTTTTATTTATTTGGGAGACAGCATGAACAGGGTGGGGGCATGGGGCAGAAGGAGAGGGAGAAGGACCAGGACCCTGGGATCATGACCTGAGCTGAAGGCAGACGCTTGACCAACTGAGCCACCCAGGTGCGCTTGCATGCACAATTTTTAAGGACTTCTTTTAAAAATACTTTAGGCAGGGGCGCCTGGGTGGCTCATTCGTTAAGCATTTGCCTTCGGCTCGGGTCATGGTCCTAGGGTCCTGGGATCAAGCCCCATATCGGGCTCCCTGCTCCGCGGGGAGTCTGCTTCTCCCTCTCCTACTCCCCCTGCTTGTGTTCCCTCTCTCTGCTGTGTCTCTCTCTGTCAAATAAATAATAAATAAAATCTTAAAAAAAATAAAAATAAAACTACTTTAGGCAGAGATTAAGAAGTGCAAACTTCTAGTTATAAAATAAATCATGGGTTTGAAAAGTATAGCATAGGGAATAAAGTCAATAATATTGTAATAACTTTGTATGGTAACAGGGTAACTACACTTATTGTGGTATTCTGTAATGTATATAATTGTCAAATCATTAAGTTGTACACCTGAAACTAACATAATATTACATGTCAACTATACCTCAACTAAAAATTAAAAAATACTGTATTCATGTGTAAATATCACTTAACCAAATATTTTTAAAATTAAGAATATCTACAACATAGTATTTGTATTAGTTTCCTTTTACTGCTTTGAGAAATGACCACAAACTTCGTTCCTTAAAACGATAGATATTTATTCTATCATTGTTCTGGAGGCCAGAAGTCCAAAATCAGTATCACTGAGCAAAAATCAAGCCGTTAGCAAAGCTGCACTCCTGGAGACTTCAGGGGATAATCTGTTCCATGCCTCTTCCGGCTCTGGTGGCTGCCAGTTTTCCTTGGCTTGTGGTCACATCACTCCAGTCTTTAAGCGCAGCATTGTCAAATCTATGTCAAATTGCCTTCTCTTTTGTGTCTCAGATCTCTCCCTGCCTCCTCTTATAAGGACGTATGTGATTACACTTAATGTATGTTATATATTCCAAATATTAAATTTTCCCTAATGCAACCCAATAAGCTCTTTAAGTTTGTTTGTGTATGGATTGTTCCATTTTACTCTAATTTCTAAGGATAGGGATTAAAATAATTCCATATGCATCATTTTCCTCAGCAAATTTTAAGCAAATGATCTGGGGTAAATATAGACTACCAGGACTTTCTGTTTTTTGGCTTTTGGACTTCTGTTGGATTCAGTGATATCATATGTTTATAAAGATTGCTTTTTTTTATTAGTTATGATTAGGCTTTTTACTGAGGGGACTTTCTGCAAATGTTATTTTTTCTCCATTGTAGATAAGAGTTAAGTGTGAAATAACTCAACTTTTGGAGATTAGGATACCTTAAGAACTGATTCTGTAGTCTTTGTCTATAAGTCCTATATTACTTACCTAATTTAGTAACCAGGTCAAGTAACAAAGTAGACAGAAACATCCCCAGCTCAGGCATTCATCCACCATCTTTTAGTACTGTGGTGGAGGCAAGGGAATTACTGGGAGTAGCAGAGAGTGACACTGGATAAAGGACTGACAGGTAATTGGTAGGATTAAGAATAGGTGGTGTAGGGCACCTGGGTGGCTCAGATGGTTAAGCGTCTGCCTTCGGCTCAGGTCATGATCTCAGGGTCCTGGGATCGAGTCCCGCATCGGGCTCCCTGCTCCTTGGGAGCCTGCTTCTCCCTCTCCCTCTCTCTCTCTCTCTCTCTCTCTTTCTCTCTCTGTCTCTCATGAATAAATAAATAAAATCTTTAAAAAAAAAAAATAGGTGGTGTAGAGGCTTTTAATAATCTGGGCTCTTGGTTGCAAATAACAGAAATCTGGATCCAAAGGAAATGGGAAAAAAAGGAAGGGGTGGGAGGAAGATATATCTAGGCATTTATCTGGCTTTAACATACCTGATCATTCTAGATCTGTTTTAGAGATTCAAGCATTAACACTAACTCTCTCCCCATTTCTCAGTTCCACTTTCTTCTGTGACGGCTTCATTCTTAGGCTGGCTCTCGTTGGAGAAAAATGGCTTTCAGCAGTTTTAGACTTACTTCCATGGTCATTAACACCTATGTCTCAGAGATAGTGCCTCTTCTCTGATAATTCTGGTAAAAAGCTCTGGGAAGTTCTTTCATTGGTTCAGCTTGGGTTATTCCTGATCTAATCAGTGGGATCTGATGCTTGGATTGGTCAGGTTTGAATTGTGTACTGACCCCTATAATGGGGATGTGAAGAGGAGTGAGGTGGGGAGGAGTGATCATCACTCATCACCATCCAAACCAAATAGAATGATTTTCCAATAAAAAACACTGTCCTGATACCAAAGAGAAGGAATGGATACTAAAGAGGTGAAATAGTTATCTGTTATGAGTAACATCTGATGCGGAATCCTGTACACATTGTACACTCAATAATTTTTTTAATGAAATATGCTTAAATAGTCTTCTTGAAAACAAGAGATTCTTTCAGGGCTCTTGTATTTCACATTTAAGTTTCTCAGGGTAACTAGATGGAAATATTTTAGCCATTCTTTAAGCAATTATTTATTGAATGTCTGCTACACTGTTTTACCTGCAGTATTACTTACTCTTTTCAAAGGTTCCATATAATTTTAAAAATAACTCTTACGTATACAACTAGGTTTCAAGACAATTTTAAAGTGATTTTTTTTTCATATTTTATCTCCACATGTCAACTAATCAGGCTAAAGGATTTATGCAAGCCAAGGAACACCAAGTTATATTTTAAAACATATTTTAACCAAGGCTCACAAGCTAGCTCCTTACCTTTTATTTATCTAAAGTGCTATGGGATTTTTAATGCCTACACAAAGCATATAGTAAGCCTCATCTGGAAGACCCATGCATAGCACAGTGCAGCTACTCAATTTATCTACCTTGGAAGGATGAAAGGCTAAGTTGAAAAATCATTTATCAGTTCCACTTCAGTTGTTACATTTTTGCTTCAGAAACATCCTTCATCTCCTGAGTCTCATAATCTCTTGCCTTTGAGGTTGTTTCATAGACATGCTTTCACTCAAACGCCTTCAATTTGAACTTCTTCGAGAGGGGTCCCTGTCTCCCAGGAGTTGCCTCCAGGGGCCATTTTACAGCTGTTATTCCAGCTCCTCCCACCTAGCTTTTTGAAGGAACTTCTCTCACCAAAAGCATTTCTAATAGGAAATCAGTACTCATCAAGCTGTACAGCAGCTTTTTGAAGATTGGGCACCCAACCTGGAGTGCCTTAAAAAGAAGACAACAGTGAAACCCAGTAACAAGGCCTAAGATACCCCTGTGCCCTGCTTTCATGCTTCGAGTGAATGTGTCCCACTGGAATGAGATTATACTTTGGCTTTACATGATAATAATTCTCTAAGAAATGTGTCATTAGCCATATTCCTTTCAAATTCACAACCCTAATTGTGATTACTCTCTGCTGCTTTTCTAGCAAGATTTAAGTTTTCATGAATAGGTAGTGATCCTATCCACATGTTTAGCATTCTGTTTTCCTGCTATACTCTCCTTCCTTTCCCTCAACTTCCCTCACCTTGACTGTATCTCTTAAAAAGCTGTTCTTTAAAATTATTGTTGTATTGTTTCTTATTTAAATGTTCCATTTCCTTGGGGCGCCTGAGTGGCTCAGATGGTTACGCAGCCGGCTCTTGATTTCGGCTCACGTCTGATCTCAGGGTCCTGGGATGAGCCCCGCATAGGGCTTCACACTTAGTGGGGAGTCTGCTTGAGGATTCTCTCTCTCCCTCTGCCTTCCCCTCACCCCCCACACATGTGCACGCACACTCTCTTTCAAATAAATAAATCTTAAAAAAGAAAAGTTCCATCTCCTTAACCGTCTATAAACCTCTCGTAGTCATGAACTCTATGACCTGTCTGTTTTGTATTTTCATACAAAGATCAGGTAAAGGTTGGTACTTAGTAAAATAACCCATAAATTTTTAGCAGTTAAGTGTCATGGCAGACACAAAGATAAATAAAACATGGTTCCTGCCTTCAAGGGGATTTTAACATCATAGAAGAGATGCGATATGCATTTAAGTTTAACATAAAAGATCTATCATTAAGGAGTGATCAGTTTCTTCTCAGGAAATCAGGGCAGGCTTCATGAAGGAGTTGGTATTTGAGTCAGCACCAGATTGTTAGGATATTTTCATTGAATCATCAGTTTGCTGAATTACATTATAGAAGAGACATTTAAAGGCAAAGTGATCATAACCCCTCGTGTATAATTCTTGGTGGTTGGCAAAGCTCTTTTATGTTTATTTCTTACTGGTGCTTTAAAAGCCTATGAGATATTTTTGTGGACATATAAACCCATTTAGCTTTCAGAGTTTATTTTGTTTTCTGATTTCCTTGGTGGTCGGAAAACAGTATTATCAATCTTGACTTCTATCGTCTTTTGTCCTTGAGATAAGCACTCTAGAAAAAAGGAGAGATTTCTTATTTTTAGCATCTGTTCTCAAAAAGTCAGTACTGACCCTATCCTGCTTGACCAGATTTGTCAGTAACCATCTTGCAATACTATTAATAACATTACTTTTTTTTTAACCACTAAAGAAAATGAAACTGGAACTTTTGCCCATTAGTTTGAAGTATTCATAAATTTTCTGTGTATCTCATAGCTGTTCATATGTTTCTGTGAGGTGTTTCTGGACAATATACCTGCTAAGATAAAGTATAATAATGTTGAGATGTGCTATATTTTGCTAAATAATTTTTCTCTCCTTATACAGTAGGATATTCTATCTGTTTGGCTCCTTCTTTCTTTGTGTTTGAATATTCCTTGAGGAGAAGGGAAAATGGAAGAAGAAACCTTAGCTCAATGTAGTAATAAGTTTTTGTGTGTGTTATCAGAAAACTGCTTAATAAACTTTTTCTATCCACCTGCTTTTAAAATAACCTTTATTAAAGGCAAAATTTAGTTTTGATTTTGCCAAAATCAAATTTCATTCTTTTGCTATTATTCAGAAGCCTGTGTGTCTCACCTGATTGATCATTCCAACTATTTCACTCTGTGCTTCAAATCATCAAAATCCCATTTGCCCCACTGCAGGGTTGGCATAAGAATGAATGTGATGGCAGCAATTAACATTATGATCGCAATGAAGACTTAAAAAGGAAATAGCAGCTTCATTAATATCTAGCATTTTTTTTGCCCACAGTTATATCAGTAAGAAATAGTGGTTGGAAAAACAAAAGCAGGAAAAGCTGCCTTTTATAAATAATTATGAAATTATTTTCATTCTTCCCTCATAGGATTGAAAAGTAAGCAAATTCTGTAGTTATTTTCTATGTTGATTGTTTCTACCCTGTGGCTTAGAATTCTTCATAGTTGTGGTTAATTCTGCTTTTAAACTTTAGGAACAATACAACAAATTGGAGAAGTCAGTGTTCTACATAGACTTAAAAAAATTCATTATTAATTAGAAAATGTCAAAGGACTCGTAGCACACTCTCACACACAGATTTAGGTATAATGTTTCCTAGTTAATAGATCATTGTGTTATTGCATGCACTGCAGGACTTACTTCACTTGAATTTGAAAATAATGATTTAATGTCCTGGATTTCAATTCTTATTAAAAAGAGCATCATCTAATATAAAAGGAAAGCAACCATTCTGGCAATTTACTATTTTTTGTAATTATGACTATTTTATATAGACTTTTCTTTTTGTTGTAATTAGATTCTTATTGTAATGCCTTTGCTCTTTGCCCTGTGATGTTGCTTTGTTGGTTTGTTCATCTACCTTGTAGACCTTGATGACCCTCATGTTCTAGTCCTTTGGCTTTTTACTAGGCTGAACCAAAAGAAAGCACTTGGTTGCCAGCAAAAGAGCCGAACAAAGGCAGGAAGGAAGGGTTTTAAGCATGGGATACTGCCATAGAAAACAGCAAATATATTTCAGCTCGGTCTATGAAAACCAGCTTCTATAAGGCTAGCCCAGTACACTGTCATTTTTATTATTGGCCAGCCCTTAGCCTCTGTACACTGTTGAAAAAGTTATATTTTATCACAAAAAGGTTTGATAAAATTGGTCTGTTCAAACCTTTTAAAGTTGGGGGAAGTTGGTGTTCTACATCATATATCCATAATGGAGGCAGTCTGCCTTTTAACTGCATTGTGCTTCATCTGTACATTTAGTTTAGGATGAGATTTATTTACAGAGCTTTTAAACAAGGACTTTTTACTGTTTTTTTTTTCTTTTAATATCAATATTAAAGGAAAATGGACGGGAACCATTAAGATATGGTCAGTAGACATTAAAATAAAACGGAATACATTTGAGTTTCCTTGGGTATCAAAGTAGAAAAAGGGCATACACCATATTTAAGTATGTCACCAGCACTATGGAATGGCAGTAGTTAGTTTTTCAGTTCTATTTTAGGGTTGCAGGAACTAGCAGATTTAAACTACTAATTGCTTTAAAACATAAGCTGTCCAGATATTTCTGAGGCAAAATGCTATATTAAAAGCCAGTTATTAGGATAATAGTCAACATTAGCCCTAAGTGTTAATTTCCACATCATTTGAAGACAATGAGTTGCTGGTGAGGTTTGGGGGCCTAAAAATCATTAATATGTCTTGCAGGACACATGGGAGTCTGTGAATGTTACTTGTGACTTATATGAAGAGAACAAAATGTAGAAAAATCTTTAAAAACTCTTCTTACCTACCTTTTTTCATGATGGGGTTGTGTTTTGAAGGCTAGTTCAGGTCCTGTTTGCTTTCCCATAGTAAAATAATTCAGTGTATTTTTTGCTTGAGATTGTTACAAATTTAATCTAGTTTCCAAGAATATGAAATTTACGTTTGTAAAGGTTTATGTGCCATTTACATATTGTTAGAGAATTTGTCTTATACAGGTTAAAAATGGGTAATTACCCAAATTCTAACTATGTTAACCTGATTTTTATGTTCTTGTGTTAGAAGGCAGATAAATAAAATTTCCCTTATACCTACTAATTATGGCAAAAGGCAAAATTTTTGTAGTGTTATATAAAAGCCAGAGAAAATAAAATATTGATGTTTGAAAGGTTTATGAATAAGGAATCTTTAAATTATTTTCATGTCACTTAAGAATAAAACAAATAATTTGTTTACATTTGCCAAATAAATTCATATAAAAGTCTTTATGTAGGGGGGAAAAACATATTCTATACTTCACAACTCCTAGAATAAAATAAAGGAAAAGAAGCTGTAGGAGTAGTAAAGGAAGGGATAGGATGGGCAGACAACATAATATCTTCCAAAATAGGTGGAATTGAATAAAATTTGTTCTTCTAACAAACCACCATTTTTTGGGTATTATTACTCTTAATAAAGCAATCCAACTAGAAATAAACACTTTTAATATAAAATAAAATTGTTGGTGGCAAAAAAAATAGCCAAGAGATATATATTTGTCAACAACTTAGATACATGTTCAGACTTTATTATTGATACCATTACAGAAATACTGCAGAGTTATAAAGTGTTGAATAAAATTTTATGTTTTAAAAACAACTAATTCATTTAACAGAATAATTTCCGAATTTTATCCAAGCTTCTTAACACACTTGGCTTCTCATTCATTTTGTTAAAGGATTCATACACATAATAATTGTACATACATGACAATAAGGTATCTGGATTAAAGATACTTTCCTTGTTTTTTTATTTTAAGGCTCATTTAGGAATTTTGCTTCTAATATGCCAAACCTTTAGTGATCTGGATATGTCCTGGTGATAGCTAAAATTTTTACTTTATAACTGGGTGTTTGGTATGGTATTGGCTTGGCTAATGAGTGTATAACAAAATGCTATAAATGGAAAGCTATTTCTGACTTAAACTCTTGATTCTTCTACATTAGTGCTAGTAAAATTGATGTATTCTTAGTTCCAAGTAGTGGTATTTTATAATGCCATAGCAAAAAGCATGGTTGGAAATGAGAAGTGCTGTCTCTTAGAAGTTCTCTCATATTTCAGCTAAAACATACTCAGCAAAAAAGATATGTAAATTAAAAGAAAATCTCCAATTTCCTATTCTGAGTAAAGCTTTGATTTTTGCTGATTCAGGAAGTAAGGTTGACATTGGAGCTTCTCATTTCATCTGAAATAATCACTTTTTCCTTTTGAAAAGTCTTTCATTTTAGCAGCAGTATCTTCTAAAACAGTCCATTTTGCATGGATGAACCTGTTTTTCTCTAGATAACACAGAAAATACAACTATCATAAACGGTAACCTGCTTTCTATAGTATTGCTTTCCTGGGTGCCCAGTGAGATACTAAAGTGCCAGGCTGTTCATTCTGGAGATTTCACTGATTTTCTTAGCTGCATCCCTTCCCCCACCCCCCAAATAACAACCCCCAACAGAAGAATTTTATAACTTCCAAATTGACTACTGCAATAAAATGTTTAACGCCAGGGTTAGATAAATAAGGTGCTGACTACCTAATGAAGGTGGCTAATATCAGTAGAGCTCTCCCCTAAGCCAGTGGCTCATCAGCTTAGGATCATAATTCTCGTTCTTGAAACATTGTACTGTTATTTTATTTTATTTTTTTGTCCTGTTAAAATAGGTGGTTTGGTTGTTACCTAACTGATTCTGATATTTTCTCAGATTTTTTCCATTAGTATTTTTTTCTCTCATGTATCAAGATATGCTTAAAATCTGAATAATAATAATGAACTTGCTTTTGTTATAGGGTAAGTGCATAGGGTATCCCAACAGCATTCCAAATATTTGGCTTCCAAAATAAGGAAAGTATAAACTGCTTGTTTGTTTAAGTTGGTATTAAACAAAATGAGTAGGAATTTAAAATATGTTCTGGTGTTACCTACATACAATCCATTAAAATTTCCAAAAAAGGTCAAATTACGTATTGGTTGGTTTTCTGCCAAATGATTTGAGTTTTTCTTTAGTGTCTATGGTAAATGGAAATTTATATGTGATGTTTTGCTTTGACTAGAGAGTTATAAATAGATCCATTGTGTTTCAGGTATATAATTTCTGTGCTGTATCTATGGGGGCACTTCCTTGCTTCCCACGGTACTTGACAGCGCTCTCAAAGGAGCAAAATGTATGCTTATGCAATCCTGGACACAATATGTATTTTCTTGCTATTTGGACTATTAATGCTATGTGATACAAAGTACTTATATCAAATTGTGTATTCTATGTAGATAGTGCTTTTAAACTTCTTCCTGATAGCACATTCTCTTGTATTAATGCAATAAAGCCAAGATGACAGGATGACATAGTGAAGCTCTTATTAAAAACATGTTCTAATTGTTGCAGAGATATTAATGGAAATCTAGAGCTTGCTGCCTCAAGTTATTTCAAATTGTGTATTTTATATTTACAGTTTACATTTACATATTAATTTTATCTATTAAGAATTGCTTTCAAATTAAAAGATTTACATATGCTTAAACAAAAGCATGAAATTAGATTTGAACTCCAGAAACCAATTCATTGTATCAGCACACTAAACGGTTTTGCATTAAGGAAAGCCAGATTCAATGACAAGTTTGGCCCTCACACTTGAAAATACCATGAAGGAAAAGCAATCATGGGAGTCATATATGTATATTTATCTATTATGTGAAAAGCATATTCCTTTTTTTTAGAGAACCTAAGTGCTCAAAATATTATGATTAACATTTATTATTTCCCAAAACATAGGGAAGAATTATGCTGGGAAATTTAGAATTATTTCTGAGTGAAGTTCACTACATACAAATAATACAGCTTATAAAGGAATTGGTGAGTTACCCATTTGAAATTTATATTTATTTGTTTTTATCTTGATGTCATAGGTCTACCTTATAAAATTTAAGCATATTAGGCAAACAGATTTTAAGATTTTTAGCAAGGCCTTCCTTGGAAAATTCTAAACCTTGTGTAAAATTGGCAGGTCATCTGGCCAGTCTCACCCTATAAAATTATTTCAACATTGTGTGCTACTGGCTATAATTGCTTTGGAAAGTCTTTAATCCAGGTTTTTTTTTTTTTGTTTTTGTTTTTTTTGCAAAATATTACTTGCTTTTTTAAAAGAGCTTATTTTAGAGGGGATATCAACATTGCTTCCTCCTCTCCTCAATTTTTAAAACTACCATTTTGTGGTTCATGAGTAAATTATAAGTGCCACAGAAAGGACTGTGCATTGTTCAAGATCCATGCTTTCAGGGTTAAAACTGAGTTTATATGCACACATACTACATACTTATAAAGCCATGGAACAACTATTCAGACTGCACTGTGGACTGTGCTAGAGGAGTTAGCGTGCTTTTTCTGCAGACATGGTTGATTGGAAAACAACAACAAAAATTGTCCAGAGTGGCTACTGAAATGCTTTTCAGTCTCTGCCGTACAACTGTATCAGCAAAATGTTGATCAAAGTTCAGATGGGAACATTAACTAGTCTAGCTCCGTTTCCAGTGAGTTCATTCGTTAATTCACAGAGAATTGTACAATAGACTGGATTATTGCATAGTATGAAGTTTGCCATAAAATTGTGAGATATGATGACATGACTATAACGTTTGTCTGCTTTATCTCTAAACTTTCCATCCTGCATATCTTGACTGTCATTGTATTAATTTGCAGTCCATTAACCAATAAGGATTTACCTTAAATTAAGCATTTTTAGGTATGCCTATTGTCTCCCAGTGGTGCTTTGTACTGCCGTATGGTTGCTGCTCAGCTTGACTTACAATCTTAGTCTTTTTACTTCTTGTAACTATCTATTTTGCAAAGATAGCCTGAGCTTCTTTGTGGTATAGGTCAAGTACTTGCGGAGTGAACTATAAGGAAGCAAACTTCCATTGTGCTGGAATGTCTTTGTAAAAAAAAAGGCTGCCCCAGCCCATAATTTTTCAGTAGATACATTTCTTATTTAGAACAACCTGGACTTTATGCAGAATACAACATGGTATAATAACAGTTGTATATTATTTTAGGCAGAATGGCTTTTAAAAAAAAAACAGCTCAATTTATAAAGAATATTTATTTTTAAAAAGATTACTTTTTAAATAGCTTATCCAGTAGAGTTCTTTAAAAGACAATTCTTAATGTGTTTAAACACGATTTCATTTATAATAAACTTCCTGAAAAGTGAGAGGCTTTAGTCTTCATATATTAAGAGGTAATGCAAGATAGTGAATTATTTTCACCCAAGATTTTTTTCTCTAAAACCTAACTAATCTTTATAATTTTCACTTTTTTCTTTCTTTTTTTAAAAATAGGCATGGTAGTTGTTTTGCTCTGCTTGTTAGCTGTAACTGTGCCCTGAAGTTTCTCCCATGATTGATCACTGAGGGCCACTGTATTTTTTCATAAATATTCACTGTGGACTAGAATCCAGTGTTGGCTTTTTCTGTTTTTCTTTTAGCGAGTAGTGAGGAATGGGGGAAAGCGTTCGTTCCATTGAATAATTTATAATAGCTAATTTCCCTGTAAGAACTCACCAAAACATGATAGATATATCTCACTTAGGAAAAAAGTTGTCTCTAAGATGAATCACATTCTATTTGATATTTCAAATAGGATAGGTATATCAAACCCTATTTTCTCAATTATTTTACAGTATAAAATTGGAGATGCATTATTCTAGAAAACAAACTGGTTTTTAAGACAAAATCAAATTTAAGATAGCTTTTTAGAAGAAAAGAATCATTTTCAGACACAATACTAAAGTTATAAATGCAAAGTGGGGAAGTTTGATATTTGGCACCGTAACTTAAATACAAGTATAAGCAGCACAACTAAATAAGTCAGTGGTTTTTCAGATTGTCATTTTCCTTGAAATGCTCCAATAGAATACATAGTTTTCTTTAATGTTCAGTATTCTGCCTTCTAATATTTTGGAGAAGTATTCTTAGAAATTAGCAAGTTGGAGTAAGCAAAAGAGAATTTGATGTGTAAATAGTTGAAATATAATTTTAAAATATAGTAGTAAATTATTAAATAAGCAAATAATTTTTTGGAAGACATATAACAGTAATCCTAATTCATTTCAAATTATTGTTGAGTACCTGTCAGTGTGGCGGACACTGCTAAGCTGTGATAGCCTTCAAGTAGCTAGCTCATAGGTTGGCAAGGAGTTAGACACAAAAATGGGTACTCATAGAACAAAGAGATAAGTGCCTTGATACATGTGAATACAGGCCATTGTGGAAGCACATAGGAAGAATTCCTAATTCAGTTTTGGGAAATGAGATAAGACTTCCTGGATGGAAAACTATAGCAAGACCAGAAGGATAAATAAAAATAAGCTAAATAGAGATGGGCATGGAGAGGGGAGAGCGCATTGCAGGTTCAGGGAATAGCAAGTACGTAGCCCAACTGATGTTGTTTTGTTCAAAGATTTATATGGCTGAAACATAGGTTATAAAGGTGATGGAAAATAGAAATTGGTCTAGAGTGGTAAATTAGGACCAGGTTGTGAAGGGCCTTATAAGAATGGTAAGAAAACTCAAGGATTTCTAGAAGAGATTTTTAGTAAGACAGTGACATGATCAGATTTGCAATTTAGGAAAGTCAGTTTGGCAGGAGAGTGGAGAATTGCAGAGGGTTGGATAGTTGAGAGTGACGTCAGGTATAAAGAGACTGGTTGCTTTTGGAAGTAAGTGAGAGGTAATGGACCATTTTTCTAGATAGTACTAAAGGAGGATCAAGTTTGAGAAAGGGAAGAATGAAACTACGGTGGTAGGAATTGTGCTTCATAGAGAATCAGGAGATACAAATGTTACTGTGACTCTTATCACTGATGAGCCAGATGATAGCCTTAGACAAATCATCTTCTTGCTCTAGTTTCTTCATCTTTGGCATGGACATATGATAGTGTTTATTGCCCAATTCATTGTGTTTCTATGGCCATGTAGAAGCCAGGTGTGAATATATTATGAAATATTTATGTACTATACCAATATAGGATATTATGTAACATAATGGAGAGTACATATACATTGCCATAGTGCTGTAAAACTGGTGTCCTAAACTGCACCAGGATGGACCATCATTTGGGACAGGGAAATAATTTGTTACAGTGAACCTTTTGCTGTAATGGTATTTTTTATAATAAAATCTGACCTAACTCCTTTTAGTAATTTAAGAATAAGGAAAGAGATCTATCTATCTATCTCATTATCTATCTCCTATGTGTTTTGTATGTACTTTATGTATGATATCTTCACTTAAGCTCACTTAAGCCCTCACACCTCACCTCATAACCTTGTATAGGTATTATTATTGCTCTTTTCCAATTAAGAAAACTAGTGATGTCAAGTTAACTTTCCCAAAGTCTCATTGCTTAGTAGTAAGTGTCAAATTAAGACTTTGAAAAGGGACCAGGGTAGAGAGAAATGAGCAGAAGAAAATTTTGAGTTAAAGATGGGTGACATTTCTGCATTTAAGTGTACTTAGATGGGATTTAAATCATTTTTAATTTTTTCAGTTTATGAGAAACTCGACTGCCTATTATGTGCCTGACTCTATTCTCTTCAGTAATATGTGTACCAGTATATTGGTTTGTTGCAGAAAATGATTTCCAAGGTAGTAGTTAAGGGCGTTGAGATTTCAAAGCCATTGGCCCAATTTTGATAAAACAATAAAATTGGAAGCAGAAGATATTTTGTATTTTCTTCATCACTTCACTTGATAATAAGTCACAAGCCTGAGGAATACTACAGTTTTATGGGAAAACAAAAACTTTTTTCCAACTCTTCTCTGTAGGTATAAATCTATTGAAAATTAATTTTTAGTGTTATGATGTACATAAACCAACATGAACGATAGCAGAAAATATTTGTACAGTGCTTTAAGATTTAAGTACTTTAACATATTTTCTCACATAACCCTTACAGGCTTCCGAGGAGGTAGTCAGAACAGGTATTAACACAGTTTTATGTTTGAGGAAATAGGTTCTAAAAGGTGAAGTTTCAGATCTAATGCTTTTCCAATTATACCACACTGCCTCTAGATGTGTAATCTATTTACAGATTTAAATAATATTACTGCAGCTTTCTTATTTTCCTACCTGGAGTGTTTTGGTAGAGATTGCCGTATTGTTTGGGAAATAAAACCAAATGATCTTTATATTCTTTTAGACTTTGCAACTGTAGTTAATCTATATTTCCTACCCAAAAACGTGGAGGAGCCAGGAATCTCTGGTTGGCAGAACTCTTCTAAGAGCTTAGAAGCCTCCTGGAGAGACTGTTCCATGAATGGAAGGAAACAACCCTTTACTGGGTGCCTGCTGCATATAGCTAGACACTGTGAGCTGCCTTTATGAGACTACACCAAAACACCATGATGGATCCAACAAGCATGTCATAATTCAAGTAAAGGCTTGCTATAATGAATGCCAGATGATAGCCATGTACTAAATATTTTCCAAATTTTACTGCTTTGGCTGTTCATATTTCTCTACCCAGAATGCATTGTCTCATCTCATTTCAATTACAGGGATTCAATTCAGCTAGCCTTCAAAACCACTGCAACTGATACTTTCTGTGTAAAGTTTTCTCTATCAACTAGTAATGATTTAAATTTTTATAGCAGTATGTAGTATTCTTTTTTTTTTTTTTAACTTCTATTAAGTAATCTCAACCCTCACTGTGGGGCTTGAACTCAGGACCCTAAGATGAAAAGTCGAGTGCTCTATGGACTGAGCCATCCAGGTGCCCCAGTATGTAATATTCTTAGTGCAGATGTCACTTACAACTATGTTATTTATGTGTGTATATATATATTACCTTCTTTGGTTTCTCTGTTATAGAACATACTCTACCTATGAGTATTTCCTTCCACCGAAGTCTCTACCCCCAATCTCCTATGCATCTACTTTTTTGAGGTGGGTTCAAAGGAGAGGCAGAAAGATTTCTACCCCAACAAAATTTCTGCTTCTTACGAGCTTTTGTTAATGTGAGTCTTCCATGATGTGGCCTCTTTTTTTTTGTTTTGTTTTGTTTTGTTTTTGGTCTAGACTCATAGATTGGAATTATGGCTCTTACTATTTGAGTTTAGACAAATTATTTTCAGAACTTTGGATCATGTAGCTAACAAATAGTGGAGCCATCTTACGCTTCATTGTTTACCTGGAATAATTTTATGAGTGTTTATGGTAGAATATGAGAGAGATTCAAAAAGAAATTTATATTAAAGATTTTTAAGATTTATATTAAAGATTTTTAAGAAATAACTTTGTGAGTACATAGTCTGTTGTCTGTATTACTTTTTTGTTTGTCACAGCCAAGTTAACCTTTTAAAACACTGCCTGAATACATTTTCCCCTACTCTAAATTAAACTGTCAGTGGCTCACTATTGCCAAAAGAATAAATTTTAACTCTGATTTGTTTAATCCCTCAGTATTTCCTTGTGCTCTAGTTGGATTACTCACTAGTTTGCCTTCTATATATCTAGATTGTTCTTCCCATTCATTCTCTGGTTTTCTGAGTTCTAGCCTTCTTTCAAGTGCTGTGGGTCCCCTACCCCCACTCCTGATTTTTCAGTGCATTGAGCTCATGTAATATTTGTTATGTCATAGTATGTGCTTTTCTCTATTGTTTGTGATTTTTTTTTATGTTTCTGAAACCTATTGCTACCTCTGTAGTGTAAAGCTTCAACGATAGAGCCATGTTTTACTCTACTATTTCAGGGCCTGTTCCATGGCACATAGAATGCATCTGCTCATTAAGAACTAATAGCAATAATGAGGAGAGGATCATGGATTTGTTTTTGTTTGCCTATCCAAACACTTGTAATTTGACCCAGATATTGGAATTGAATACTTATATTTTTTTATCGAAAACTACCCTGCCATATTTGACTGATAGGATGGCCTCTTAGAGAGGAGAACAATCATGGACCTTTCAGCCAAGTTGGTGCTGTGATCCCACTGACTGTAGTGACAGTATGTTGGGTATCTTGGTAGTGGGAACTTGTTGGAAACATCAGAGAACCCCTAGAAAGGAAAAATGGTACCCTCCTTCCAGTATTGTATCTGAATCCTGCTCTGGAGCACATTTCTTATCATTCTCTGTCCCTGACTCTACCTTCTATACCAAACATAAAATTTACCTTGTTGTCTATAGGACCCAATCCCTAGCCCCAGTAAACTAGAATATCTAGCAATAAGGAATTATTCCCAGCAAAGTGGGAATGTTTTTGTCTGTAAATTTTCTCAAAGTGTTACCCTTTATTCATATGATTAATCAAACATTGCTTTGTTTTTCTGTAGTCCTCTTGGACAGCAGTCCAGTCAGGTATGTGTAGAATTGGGGCTTGCTGGGTTTACCAAGTGCTGTGCCTTCTGAAGGAAAATGATGGTTCCACTCCTCTTTCTAATTGACTTCTGGGGAGACAAGATGATGTTACAGAAAAATAATGGGCTTCGGAGACAAGCAGACTGATTCAAATTCCTCTTCTAACAATGCAGCCTTTTGAGAGTCCTTATCCTCATAGTTAGCTAGACTTCTTCATTTTAAATATTATTTCCTCAGGGTACCTGGGTGGCTCAGTCAGTTGAGCGTCCGACTCTTGGTTTTGGCTCGGGTCATGAACACAGGTCCTGGGATTGAGCCCCATGTTTGGGCTCCACTCTCAGTGAGGAGGTCTGCTTGTCCTTCTCCCTCTGCTCCTCTGCCTGCTCACACGTGCATTCTCTCTCTCTTTTCTCTCCAAAATAAATAAATAAAAATCTAAAAAAAGTTATTTCCTCATAAGGTTATTATGAAGATTAAATGAGTTAAGTTCTCTGAAAGAATTTGTCACAGTGTTTAGTACTAATAGTTTCTCACTGTATGTGGCTTCCTTCCCTAGGTTGATGTTCAGGTTTGTCCAGGGCTTTCCTTCCCGGGTTTAGCATTGAAAGTCCCACGTGACCTAGGAACCTTCTCCTCCTCCCTTTCGCTTCTCTCCCCCACCCTCCTTCCCTCTCATTGGGCTTTTCTTATTGGCTGTCTTTGAATAAGTGTTGTCAAGTTTTATTTTATAGGTTAGACTTTTAAGTAGACCTAAATAAAGTTCTTTAGATTGTATGTGTATGTATCTGTGAATGTATTGTTTGTTTGTTTGTTTCAAGGCATGATATGAGGTTGTATCATACAGTTACCTTGTTGACTGAGCCAACCAGACCCTTCATTCACTGGTTGGCCTGATCTGGGGACAGGGAGGCTTATGAGTTACTTGGTTAAAGTGGTAACATTATTGAAAGTGGTGATTTTGATCTGCTGCCTTATTGGTGAGTTCTGACTACGTTAAGGAACTGTAGATCATATTCACAAGCTTCCATTGGCCTAAAAAGTTTAGAATGAGTTCTTTATATTAAATATTTCATCCTATGAAACCAGCCCTTTTAAATTGAAGTTTTCTCGTCCAGATATAAGTTACAAAGTGGTTCTTTGTAGAATGTTGCAATTTTTCCACCTTTATTTAAATACTTACTTAAATATTTGAATTAATATTCTAAAGCCAATTTAATGCGTTTAACAAAGCTACCTGGTTTTCTAATTAGACAATAAATTACAATTATGATTTCTTTATATTTTCTCTTTGTTTCTCATTTTTGTTCTGTCTTTCCTATCTTCGACTCTTAAGTTTTCTTTTTTAATTAATCAAATAGAAAACAAATATCTGGTGTTTTTGTCAATGTCATGGCCTTATGTCAAGATGTTGAAAGGTATCTCTCCAAATTATTGTTCTGCTATAGTTATTTCTTTCAAAGAAGGCCTCTTGTATAGCTATTTGTTGAATTGTGTACCTACTGAATTAGTCAAAGCTCTAGCTAAAAACCATTTTTTTCTTTACCTCTCCCCTCCCCCCAAACTTGCTTTTGTTATGTATTGGCTTGCTAATCCTTGTGTTGAGCAGTATCAGACATCACCTTTCTTGGGGGCAGTTAGTCCACTCTTCCGCTTTCTTTGTCAAAGGGCTCCCTTAATAGGAGAAGTCAACAGGGAGGACAAAAAGGATTGAAAGTTGTATTTAATCAGGGTCAGAGAGGTGGTGTTCAGAGTGACGGGCCCACAGGCAGGCTGGCCTTTTATGCTTGCCGACGCAGATGGTCCCAGAGCATTCAGCTAAGTGAAGAGAAAGCTGCCCAGTGAAAGCTATTGTAGGGTAGCATCGTTACAGTTGAGAAAGGTTGCCAGGGGTAACTAGAGAGTATCACCAGTATCGTGTGATCACTAGTCTGTGCCATTGAAAATGTTAGACTGAGGATTGTATTGGGTCCCTTGGCATCTTGATGTTCATATGTAAGCAGTATTAGCTTACATTACTGTTTTTAATTTAATTTTTTTGTTTTCCATCTTCCTTCTTCTCTTGCCCGTTTTAATACGTAAAACATAGATTTGTTTATATTTGTAATTTTAAAAAATCTCCTAAAAGCATATAGTTACTTAATATGTCTTATAGTTTGGTATAAACTATACCAAATAGTTTAAATTTTTGCAAGTAAGTTGGATTTATGGAAATAGAATCTTATATTTCTCATTTGAGGAGCTTGGAGTTGATTTTCCTTTGCCCTGAAACTACTCTGGTATATCCAAAATGGATAAGTTTTTTTCTCTACATGGTTTTAAGTAACTTATAAAAGAATATATTGAGGTATTTTTCTGAAAACAGTAGATACAACCTCGAGTGAAAAGTTGTGATGTGACCAAGAGCTCCCAAATATTTATGAAATCTATCTTTAATTTTTTGCCGAAGGCAAAGGTAAAAATATGCATCCCAAATGAGCCAGAGCCAAGTAGCGTAACAATCATTGGTCTTAATTTAATATACTCTGAATATGATTTTAATAGCCAATTTTGGAATTCTTTAATTTCAGCCTTTCTTGTCATCTGGATATTTTAAAGAAATTACATATAGTCACATATAAAATGTAAACACAAAAGTCTTCTGCACTCACTAGAGGAAAATGCATAGATTTCTACTTAGTGTTAAAAGTGAGATTTGAAGTGTAACTAAAAATTCAAGATGAAGTGATAACAGCCTTGCAAATAATTGTTTTAACTTAGGTTACTAGTTAACCCAATTTAAGTTAGCTTTATGCTAGCCAGAGCTGATTTTGGCTTAATTTTTGTTCTGTCTTTCCTATCTTCGACTCTTAAGTTTTCTTTTTTAATTAATCAAATAGAAAACAAATATCTGGTGTTTTTGTCAATGTCATGGCCTTATGTCAAGATGTTGAAAGGTATCTCTCCAAATTATTGTTCTGCTATAGTTATTTCTTACCCACCTGTTGGTATAACATTGAGTAAAGAAAAAACTAATACCATTTTGTAGTACAGCCATTAGTGTTTGAGAGCTAATAACAATCACCAACAGAATTATTTTGTATGAAAGGTAACATTGTTTTTATTAGTATATTACAACTAGAGTCAGGCTTTATCAAAGTCTATAATACCCATATTTAAAAGATCAGACTCTAAATTAATTTCAGACTATTACAGAAAAACCTCAAATTAATGTGAAGTGAGCTACTTGTTTCCTTTTTTATTTTAAAAACAGTCACTTCTGTAAGTAAAAGCATTTGTCACAAAAAAAGGAGTGACTAATGAAATTTAGAACAAGCATGCTGATGTCTACAATCATAAGGTGTAGAATTCCAGGAGGTCTGTGGTGACGAAGCAGTTCATTGGAAAATTCAACTTTTATGTTACTAAAAATCAACAGAGAATGTGATTTCTCCTTATTTCCTGAAAAATCAAAGAAGAATGGCAACTTGGTAACTGTGCTATCCTTTTATTATCATAGTTCTTTTTTAAAAGAATGATAGTATGACTATTTATAAGTCTAATGAAAACATTTGTATCATTTATAGTGGAGGTTGGCTTTCTAGAATTTATGGATAAAGATAGCAGTGTCGAAGCAAATTTTAATTAATATTGCTTTAATGAATCTTGGTGAGTCAGAGACATTAATGTTATTGCTGTCTATGGCCCTTTATAATTCTTATTCTATTGATCCAGTTTTTCTTCTTTATCTATGTACATGCTATAGATTTGTCTGAACTCATGGTAAACTGAATGAGCTTGAAAAATAAAAGAACAAATTTCCATGTATTTTCATTTAAAGGGACCATGTGATATCAACATCTATATATATATAGTGGGACCAGGGGAATTGACATCAAAGATTTATACTAGACTCCACCAGAAGTTTCTTATCACTTTGGTCTTTTAATCACTGCAGGTTACATAAATATGAAAGGAAATATAAAATAACTATTGGTAATCATCTCAGTAAAGGTTAAAAACAAAAGTGCTATTAGAATTGACAGGTATAGATATAAATATCTTACTTTCTTGATAAAGCTAAAAGTTGAGTTTTTAAAGGCAAACTGTTTATGAAGTTAAACCATACTAACCAACATACAATTTTTAAAGTATAAATTGAGTTATTGTATGTCCACTTGTAACTTCAGACTGGAAATCAGGAGGCAGAAAAGTAACTTAGATTTTGCTGATTGTTTAAATTTTGCTTAAAGTGTGAATCAAAGTCTCTCTTCTTTGATTCCCCTATTATGTTAGTAATAGTAATATATGAGTGTTATTGGAACATTAGTGATTGGCATGTATAGCAGAATCTGTTAATAATGTTGGTGTCAGTAGAAGGCCTGTCCCTAATCTTTAGATGTATGGGATTATGAGGAGAAAGTAGAACTGGAATAATTATAGCTTATTCATTATAGTGAATGCCATTGTGTCAAAAACTGGTAGGTTTCTTTAGTCTGAACAGTATTCATACCAACTACCATACATAGTAGGTATTCAAATGCTTGTTGAATAAATAAGTTTAGTTTAAGATAATAATTTTGAAACTTGACTAACATAGTTGAGAAAAAGGGTTATCTTTAATGGAAAATTACTTCTTTTGTTGTCCAGTTACAAAGAACTGTGAAATTTTAGAATGCTTTTAGGCTTTTATCTTTAGTTTTAATGTTATCTGGGAAAAATCAGAAGGCTTTTTGAAATTTTGAGGATCTTAGGTTCATTATTATGATTATCAGTTATTTTTTAAGAAGGGGGAAGAGTGGGGGGATGATCATACCTGGAGAGTGTCAAATTATAGAATCTAGGAAAGAGCACTAAAAGGAGTCAGAGGTTTGGGTTTAAGCCCACTAATATGTAGTTTATTAGTTATCCATGAAAGATGATAATACCTCTACCTACTTTAAGAATTATATACTTGAGAGCGCCTGGATGGCTCAGTCGTTGGGCGTCTGCCTTCCGCTCGGGTCATGATCTCAGGGTCCTGGGATCGAGCCCCGCATTGGGCTCCTGCTTGGCGGGAAGCCTGCTTCTCCCTCTTCCACTCCCCGCTGCTTGTGTTCCCTCTCTCTCTCTCTCTCTCTGTCAAATAAATAAATAAAATCTTAAAAAAAAAAATTATATACTTGAAATTAGATAAGAGACTTGAAAGTGCTTCTAAAACTGTAAAGAGTGATATGCAAAAGATGTTTTAATAACCACCACCACTACTTACATTGTTACTAGTGCTGCTGCCACATAGCTAGTGTCAGAACAGCCAGCTGGTGTGTTTATATTTTGATATTTGCCAACATTAGGCATTTGAATCCAGCTACTTCAGGAAAAAAGATGATAAGTAATTGAATAGATATTAATAGGTGAACATGGTGGTGCTATGTTTAGCTCTTTGGGAATCTATATTGTTATATATCATGTGGATTTGGCTTTTTGTCTTGATTCATTTCATCAAAATGGGGCTAGATGATTCATGGTAGGTTCTATAATATAGCAAGTAGTGGAAGGCTAAATGTGTGAGCTTCTTTGCCCAGCCAGATATTTTTAACACTGATTAGGGAAAAATCCTGAGATCTTTGTGAAACCCTAAATTAATAAACAACACTTATAACACATATTTCCTTCTAAAAAAATATTTTTAATTGACCTGCTCAGATCAGCTCTAGCAGGTGACTTTTTAATAAGGATATGTTTTTCAGAAAGAAACAATATTTTTATCATTTACATGATAAAACCATGGTAAGATGCTAGTACTTACTAAGTTTACTAACTAGCTTCCAAACAGCAAACTTGTCAAACATGCCATTCAGATTCATTAGTTAGCAGAATTTTTATAGGTCATAGATCTTTGTGTTTCTTCCCAAATTGTCAAAACACCAAGTGCCTATTGGCTTTATATACTCATTCTTTATATTAGCAATGGCCTACAGCAGTGGTTCTCCAAGTGTGGTCTGTGGACCTCTGGGAGTCCCTGAGTCCCTTTCAGAGGGTCAAATCTATTTTCATAATAATACAGAGAAGTTATTTGCCTTTTTTACTATGTTGACATTTACACTGATGGTGCAAAAGCAATGATGAGTAAAACTGCTGGCTCCTTATCACAAATCAAGGCAATTGCACCAAACCGTAATGTCATTATATTGTTCATTTCTACACAGAGTTTAAAAAAATTTAAAAAGGCTAGTTTCACTTCAAAATGTTCTTGATAAATCAATAAAAAGAGGAAATTTTATTAAATCTGAATGCTTCAGTACATGTCTTTTTAGTATTCTGTATGATGAAATGCAAAGTGCACACAAAGTATAATTCAGTGAACCAATCTTTTCCACATGACCAATATATGATGTTAAAAATCATACATGGATGAAAAATCCATTCGAAGTGCAAGGTAGACCAATTTCGGATTTCACATTGTAACTAACCTTTAGGAAACTACCACTTGTTGAATTTGGTATAGTGTTAGTGAACAATATCTGTAGTTATCTTAAAAGACTATTGAAATACAGTTTTTTTTTTCCCAACTGCCTATCAGTGTGAGGCCAGATTATCTTCATTTACTTCAACCAAAACAACATATCACAACAGACTGAATACAGAATAAGTAGATACGAGAATCCAGCTATGTTCTATTAAACCAGCTATTGTTTGGCATAAACCAGTGGCATTGTTTTTATTTCAAAAAGACAAAACAGTGCCACTCTTCTTGTTTCTTTTTTTTTTTTTTTTTTTTTAAGATTTTATTTATTTATTTGACAGAGACATAGCAAGAGAGGGAACACAAGCAGGGGGAGTGGGAGAGGGAGAAGCAGGCTTCCTGCCGGAGCAGGGAGCCCAGTGTAGGGCTCTATCCCAGGACCCTGGGACCATGACCTGAGCCGAAGGCAGATGCTTAACAACTGAGCCACCCAGGCGCCCCTTCTTGTTTCTTTTTATTTTAGAAAATACATTTGGGGCATCTGGCTGGCCAGTCAGTAGAAAATCTCGGGGTTGTGAGTTAGAGCCCCACATTGGGTGTAGAGATTCCTTAAAGAATAAAATCTTTAGATAAAAAAAGAAAATACAATAGTTTTTCATAAATGTGTTACTTATATTGAATGGGTTTATTATTTTATTTTATTATTAACTTGTTTTTATTTTATTTTTAATTAATTTTTTGCGTGTGTGTGTGAGAGAGAGAGCAAGCATAAGCGGGGGGGGGGGGGGGCAGAGGTGTGAGAGAGAGAGAGAGAATCTTAAGCCTCCACACCCAGCTCGGAGCCGAGGCAGGGCTGGATCTCATGACCCTGAGATCATGAGCTGAACTGAAATCAAGAGTTGGACACTTACCCACTAAGCCACCCACGTGACCCTGACTGGGTTTATTATTTTTAAATGAATTGAGAACTATTTAAAATTTTTTTCAGTTTATGGTAGAGAGTAATAGATGTAACCCATACAAACACTCTTTGGGGTTCTTAACAATTTTTAGAATGAATAGGGATCCTGGGACCTAAAAAATTTGAGAACTGCTAATCTACAATAATGTTATTTAACCAACTAATCACAGCAAAATACAAATAAGGAATTCTGAATACCTTTTCTACTTCTTGCCAGTAAGCTAGTGTTTCTGTTTGCAAATTTAGTAAAGAGATGTTGAGGTCAATGACAATTATTTTAATATTTCTGAGATTGCATGAACATTTGTTGGGAAAGGATCATAAAATTGTAATGACTAGAGGGTTTGCAAGGTGCAAACAGTGACAGGTAAAATGGGCTGGGTATAAGCTGCCAGCAGAGTGGACTATACAGACAAGGTTTACAGATACAGTAACTGGATCTTCTGTAGAATTTTTGGTAGGGTTGGATAAACAGGTTTGGAGACTCCTTCTCCAAGACTCATGCAAATCACATTGCAGAGCTGGTCCAGTGACGATACTGCTGTGGTTAATCCCAAAAGCAGTGACTTGCCCTGCTGACATGACCAGTACCACTGATGCTGGCTACCTGAGGCTGCCACTGGAACCTGGAAATGGATGTAGCTGCTGGTCCCATCACCACAACAGGGATTCCATGGGGTCTTTGCTGTGTCTTCTTGACAGCTTCCATTCAAAAATATAATATATCCCTTAATGGTGGAAATATGCAAAGGAAGAAAGCAAATAGCTGACATTTTCACCTTCTCGAAGGGGAAGCCAGCTATACCTCATAAAATGAGAGTTTTCCTAAGCATAGAAAGGAGGTTCAGTTTCTAGGCGGTTTAAACACAAAACAGAAAAACTGCAAAAAACTTACATTTACTTATAAAGGAAATTCTATCTCTGTGTTGTTGATTTAGGAAGTATTTACTTAACAAGTACTACTTAATAACTAATAACTGCTGTATTGTATCGTACTTGCTGTGTCAAGATCTGTTATAGGTGAATGAGACAGGGTAAATGTCCTTATAGTTCATTGCATAGGACAGAAAATAACCTGTACACAAATGACCAGAATACAAAGCAGATTATAACAAGTAACACTATAGATACACAGATAAATTACTGTCACAGCACTCACCACCCTGTGTTATAATTATCAATTTATGTGTATCTCTCCCACTATTGTGTAAGCCCTCGATGGCTTAATTATTTTTTAATGTTTATCAAGTTATATTTGCACACAGCTTTAAAGAGTCAGTAGTTTCCAAGTTTTGTTATGAAAAACAGCATTCATCGTCCCCCCCCCACCATTTCACCTTTCCCCAAAGTCAGTATGATCAGTTGTTTTAGCTGATTCTTTTGTTGTTTACATCTGTTTCTCTTAGTTATATTCTTATATTGTTACCTCTTGATTTTTCAGTTTTAGAATTTTCTTTTTTTTTTTTAAAGATTTTATTTATTTATTTGACAGAGAGAGAGACAGCGAGAGCAGGAACACAAGCAGGGGGGGTGGGAGAGGGAGAAGCAGGCTTCCCGCCGAGCAGGGAGCCCGATGCGGGACTCGATCCCAGGACCCTGGGATCATGACCTGAGCCGAAGGCAGACGCTTAACGACTGAGCCACCCAGGCGCCCTAAAGATTTTATTATTTTTTTTATTTTTTATTTTTTTAGATTTTATTTATTTATTTGAGAGAGAGAATGAGATAGAGAGAGAGAGCATGAGAGGGGGGAGGGTCAGAGGGCGAAGCAGGCTCCCCACTGAGCAGGGAGCCCGATGCGGGACTCGCCCTAAAGATTTTATTTATTCATTTGAGACACAGAGATAGAGAGAGAGAGAGCATGAGCAGGGAGAGAGGGAGAGGGAGAAGGAGAAGCAGGCTCCCCGCTGAGCCAGGAGCCCGATGTGGGGCTCGATCCCAGGACCCTGGGATCATGACCTGAGCCAAAGGCAGATGCTTAACCATCTGAGCCACCCAGGCACCCCCAGTTTTAGAATTTTCTGTAGACTTTTCATTATAGAAGGTAAGATTTATCTTTCTTACCTCCTTCTGCTCTCCGTGCACTCTTGCCATCTTTTCTAGATAATTGTCCTTTCGGTTAGATAAATAGTGTTTCCACTACTATGACTATATAAATGTTATTGAATACCTGAATCACATAAATAAAATCACAAATTTTCCTTTTCTGTACTATTCCTACCTTCCCCACCCCACATTATTGTCTTATTTTGTTGTTGTTTACTTAGTCTTCCATGTACTTACCACTAAATCAACTCAGTTCTTTTTAAATTATTTAAATCTCCTCCCAATATGCTCAGACACTTTGGGGTTTCATCTTTTTGGAGAAGTTCCGACTGCTTCATCCCGATCTAGTTGCCTTGGATACTAACTGGTGCAGAGTATCCTTCTGGGATCACCCTTCTCTATCCTAGGAATTCCTTTTGCTTTTCTCCTTTGATGGAGCTTCTCTTTCCTACATTCCATTTCTTGTTCTTCCTTGGTTTACTTACTCATTTTGAAAGAGTTCATCTCCAATAATGTCCTAAGAAAGGATGCATAGAGGTAGAACTCTTATGTTGAAAATGATTTTCCTTCAGAATTTTGATAGCATTGTACCATTGCTTGCTAATCTCCAGTATTGTTGAGATGTCTAAAGGTTCTCTGATTTCTGATCTGTTGAATGTGACTTGTTTTTGTTTTTAATCTCTAGAAGTATATACTATTCTCTTTGTGCCTTCATTTAGGTTTCTTTTCATCTGCTATGCAGAGTGCTTGGTAGACACTTTCAGTCTGGAAGTGCATGTCCTTCTTTTCTGAGAAATAGTCTTTAATTATTTCTTTGATAATTTCCTCCCTCTTTTTTCTTTGTTCTCTCTTTCTGGAACATCTGTTTTTCATATATTGGACCCCTGAATGGGTGTTCTAATTTTCTTACTTGTTTTGTCCTACTGTCCATCTCTGTCTTCTTGCTCTACTTTGTGGGAAATTTCCTCAACTTTATGTTCCCAAACATCTATTGAGTTTCTTGTTTTTGCTATTGTGTTTTTATTTTCCAAGGATGATTATTTTATTTTACATGGTTTGTGTGTCTGCTTGTCTATTATTTGAATGTTTTTTAAAATGTGTGTGTGAGTGTATATGTATATCTGTCTGTGTCTGTCTGTGTGGCAAGAGAAAATTTAGATAATGGAAAAGATTTGGGATTGATTTAGTGATAAGTATATAGGAAACTAAGTTAAAAAAACAACTTGGTGGAACTTAAAACTTATTATGGATATAGTATATATACAATAGAATACTACTCAGCCATAAAAAAGAATGAAATTTTGCCATTTACAACAACATGAATGGAGCTAGAGAGTATAGTGCTAAGTGAAATAAAAGAGCAGGAGAGAGAAACCAAGAAACAGACTCTTAATTATAGAGAACACACTGATGATTACCAGAGGGGAGGTAGGTGAGGGGATGGGTGAAATAGGTGATGGGGATTAAAGAATGCACTTGTGATGAGCACTGGGTGATGTATGGTATTGTTGAATCACTATATTGTACACCTGAAACTAATATAACACTGTATGTTAACTAATTGGAATTAAAATAAAAAAAATAAATAACCCTAAAAATTTATTATGGATATAATATTTTATATCTCAGGAGATATTTATGATTATTTTAATTTTTTAAATTTCTGAGCAGCCTGTTTCTTCCATGTTGCCTAGCCTGGTTTTTGTGTCTGTTGGTCTTAGCTTTCATTTTAGGCATTTATCAGATATTTGATAATCCTTAGTTGTTTGTTCATGATTGAAAGTGGGGAACTTAACAACTGATTGAATGCCCAGAGCTTGTGTTGCATGCTTGTCAGGAAAACCTTTATCTAGGGAAATTTAACTGAGTCATTTTTCTGGGGAAACCCCATGTGTGAACATCTTTAGGATGTTCTAGGCTGGTTAGAGTTCTTAGAAAAAAGAAAAAGTGTTCGGATCATCTACCTAGAGAGTAAAGGCCTGGTTGACTGTGTTTTGCTAGCCAAATGAGAGAAGAAGGCTGGGAGTCTCAGAATCCATTATGTGTATTTCCATTTAATCTTTATGTTTCAGTTTGCTATTGCTGCCCCCAATCAAGAGACCTTGTTTTTTACTTAATTCTATCCAGAAAATAAACCTCCAATTATATGCTTAGGTGGAAAAAAGGCAGTCACCCTGTTACATGGAGTGGGGAGAGGAATTTGGAGAGTATTTGACTCTTTAAACCCCTTTTATGTCATTTAAGTGGGGTTTGGGGAAGGAGCAGTATATATGCATGTGTTAGTCGTGCATCTTTATCTGGAGTCCCTAGGCTTCATATCTCTATCTCTACAACATTTAGTATGGTACCAGCACAGAGTAGATAATAAATATTTGAATGAATGGTAGGACTAGCAATGTCCTGAAAACTAAATGAGATATTGATTCATTGCTAAGTCTTGTGGTGCTATAGAAATGAATCCTTATGGAACTTTCTTTCAAGGTAAGGATGTGGCATATACTGTAGGACCATACATACATATGTGTATATATGAACTTAAATAGAAATTCAAAGGAATAGAAGACTGTTCTTGATGGAAAAAAGAGAGGATTTTGAGGGAGGTATCATTTGAGTTGGGCCTTCAGGGACAGACAGGAATTTGTTAGGTTAGCAAAGAAGAAGGAGCCTGAAGTGTAGGGTAGAATAGGAGTAATAGAAGATACAGTTGTAAAATACAGATTAAAACCGGGTCTGAGGTAGGGTTGGTTTGCTGTTCCTAATGTTTTAAATTTAGGAAACTTATTTATGTTCTAGGTGGTAGTTAGGTATAGAAGGTCTTGGATGAGAAACTGATCTGATGGAAGTTTTATTGCAAGTTGTTATACTCAAGAGACCAGACAGTTATAATGTCATGGAGGGTCAGACGCCCATCTCCATAACGCTGAGCAATTTGCTTTCATCATGATTTTGCACAGTATCATTTACTTCTCTGTTCCTCAGTTTTTTCACTTGTAAAATAGGATGATTTTTACATCAGAACTGCTCTACCTGTCTTGCAGGGATTTTATGAGGATCAGATGACATGATACAAAGATAATGTGCGAGGTAAGGTTTCTTTTTGCCAGTAGGTTATAAGGACTGTGTCTAGGAAGATCAAAATGAGTATAGTATAGGGTTAAGTCAAAGATTCAGGAGGCATATCAAAGGAGATCCAGTAAAACTTAATGACTGGTTGAATTTAGGGAATAAAGACAAATTAGTTGAGGATTATTCTGAGTAAACAAATTGGAGGAATTGGTGAGAAAAGCACAAAATGAGTGTTTAAAAATCTGGGCCTTCCAGATCAGGATTACAGGATTGGGAATCACAGCACAGAAGTTAAGAGTAGAGGAAGGTGGCCAGAGATACAGTCAGGACAAAACAGGTAGGGAGGGCATGGGTGTCTGTTTAAGGTTGGCCCTCCAGAAGCAGAGGAGTTTTGCAAGACAACAGCCAGGTATTGAGAAGTAACTATTGGATTATCCTTGCAGGGGCAGAGCTGGTTACATAATTTGTAAGACTCAGTGCAAAATGAAAATGCAGGACCTTGTTCAAAAAGCAGGGGGAAAGTGCCATTAAAGGTACTAACATTTAAACACCTTTTCCTTTAGAAATATATTCTTACCAGGGCACCTGGGTGGCTCAGTCAGTTAAGCCTCCAACTCTTGATTTCAGCTCAGGTCATGATCTCAGGGTCCTGGGATTGAGCCCCACATTGGGCTCCCAACTCATTGGGAAGTCTGCTTCTCTCCCTCTCTCTCTGCCCCTCTCCCCAGCTCACGCATGCTCTCTCTCTCTAAAATAAATAAATCTTAAAAAAAAATATATATATATATCCTTACCTATAAAACATAAAGAGGTAATAGAAATGCATGAGTAACAACATGATGTTATAAATTATTATGATTTTATATAATAAATAGTAATACTTTATCAGTGTGATATCTTGATTGATGATGTGATTTTTCTGGCTCACTTCTCTGCAAATTCATTTCTTAGGTTGTCAGAATTTATACTTTTAGCAACTTAATTTCTTCATTTATTTTAGAGAGAAAATGAGTGTATAAGAGGAGAGGGGAGGGGCAGAGGGAGGGGGAGAGAGGAAACAGACTCCCCACTGAATGCAGAGCCAATTGCCAGGGCTCTCTATGCCATAACCCTGAGTTCATGACCAGAGTGGAAGCCAACTGAGCCACGCAGGTGCCCTGGCAACTTAATTTTTAATTGATATAATTGAAAGTAATGTCACTCTTGGCAAATGTTAGATTGCAAGTAATTTTTGATAATTTTTAATTTTGAGAAGTGTCTTTCTGCTGACACAATTATTAATGGAACTGTTAACATTTTATAAACTTTTTAAAAAATGTATTTATTTAAGTAATCTCTACACCCAACATGGGGCTTGAACTTATGACCCTGAGATCAAGAGTTGCATGTTCTTCTAACTGAGCCAGCCAGGCATCCCAGCATTTTATAAGCTTTGACAACATAAATATCTGATAAATTATTTCAAAGTTTAAATTTTAGAACATCTAGAGCTGATGATTTTTATAGAACACTTTTTCTAAAAATATTTATATGAATCAATTTTGTGTGACTTTAATTCAAAATGCAAATTTATACAATAGTATTTAAATATTTCCTCTGTCATTTCTTTTTTTTTTTTTTTTAAAGATTTTATTTATTTATTTGACAGAGAGAGAGATAGCGAGAGCAGGAACACAAGCAGTGGGAGTGGGAGAGGGAGAAGCAGGCTTCCTGCCGAGCAGGGAGCCCGATGCGGGACTCGATTCCAGGACCCTGGGATCATGACCTGAGTCGAAGGCAGACGCTTAACGACTGAGTCACCCAGGCGCCCCTCCTCTGTCATTTCTTATAACTTATAGAGTTTGTACAAGAAACTAAAAGTGGCTTCATGACTTGTATATAATTCAGAATTTCTGGTTATTCATTTATCACTATATCTTCAATTATAAGGAAAAATTAATTTTAAAATTGTCTTTCCTCCTAATAATTGGTTCATTCAAAGCTTCATATGAAAAGTGTTCTTTTCCATCAAATGTGACAATCTTTAATTTTAATTTCTCTAAGCCAGTGGATATTTGCTTTGTGATGTTGCAACAGTTTTTAAAAACTAGAGATTCTAAATTCTTTGAAGAATTCTAATAACTTCCCAACATGCTAACATCCATGTATATGATATGCTTTTCCTTTGCAATAATTGACTGACAAAGTTTACTGTCTGAGCACTGGCATATCCTGTCCTGATAACTCAGGCTGGAGAGTTCATATTTGTGCATATGCCACTGGGACAGGTTCCAGAACAGATGGGTAAGCTGACGTTCCACTGCAAATTCCCATGATAGAGCCCTTCCTCTTTCTTGGGGCTGCTCCCACCATTTTGCCACTTCTAATGCTGGCTGACTCTGACTGCTGCAGGTGTGCACATCAGGGCTGGGCAGCCAAGGCCAACCGCTTGGTGCATATGCTGACACTTGGCACATTTCCTCTGCTGGTGTTCCATTATCCTCTTGATCTTCACTTAGAAACCACAAGTTCAAAGATAAAATTATTAAGAATTTCAAGGTGGCAAAAACAGCATTAAACCAAGCATAAGCCCCTGAATGGCTGTCAAGTTGCACACACATTAAACTTTCCCTGTCCGGTTTTACTAAAGGGTTTGCTGCCAAACAGCCTTTAAGTTGAGCTGTCAGTATTTCCCTGAGATGAGCTATTTGACCTTAATGGGGCCTCTACAATGATTAGGAACAGAGAGGTGGTGATTTTCATGCAGGTGTTCACTGAGTTTGTTTTAAAAACTTAACACATTCTTAGTGGAGACTTGTTGCTCCACTAGGGGCCTTATGGAAGCTGAATTCCCTAGTAGCTGGAACTGTTAACTGTTGAATCAGGCTGGGGTTCTAAGAGACTGGCCTTTGCAGTGGAGTTAGTCAAATTACTCTGTTGATTTAGTTTGCTGTGTTTTATTGTTTATCTTTCTTTTAATTATCATTTGAATTTTGTATTTTTGCTCTCCTTTCTCTTTTGGTTAAAGAGAAAAGACTATGGGTTATTATTTAGTTCTGACTCCGGTAACTTAATTGTGTATTCATACATAGCCTACTTGTCCTCAGTACCTAGTAAGCAGAGTTTGGGCACTTGCTGATACCATAATTTCCCCCCCTTAATCTTACACCTATGTGACAGAGATTTTTAAAGGGGAAAGTCAAGAAGATCTCCTATAGCCTTGTTTATTTTCTCTTCTTTAAAATTACAGCAGATGTTTGGAGGAAGTTTCTCTAAATGCCTTTTGTTCTTTTAAAAATGGACAGGGGTTGAAACAGTGTATATGAAAAGTAAAGAAGTCAGAGTTAACACACAGATCCCAATTTACACTCTGTTGCTTCTTGGCTTCCCATAGTTTACTTTGTTTTGTAAAATGGCTTCTTCAGTGAACTAGAATTGTGGCTACTACTTCGTCCTCCTTTTAACCCCTGACACTTGGCCAAAGATACTTGTATCAGAACTTCCTGATGTGCCACAGCCATTGCTGTGACAGGAATAAGTTACAGGTGAACAAGATATTGATTCCCTCTGTCCACAGGGTGGCCTGGTAGGACCTGGAACTTTCAGAACTTCTGGGCAGATTGTCTCTGACTGAAAATGTCCTCCTGTGCTTACTCTAATGTGCTGTATAAACATCATTTTCTTTGGACACCATGACATGAAAAAGGCTTGGAAGTACTGCCCTTAAACCTCAAATTAAAACTCACAAAGAAATGCAATTTCATATTTAAACAATTGCTTTTTAACCATTTATGCAATTACTATTGTCTTTGTTCTTTTTCAGTGTTTTCTCATTTTATTTAAAGTATACATCTAAAGCAGGTAATACACTGATGAAAATAACAAACATTAGGAGACTTACAGTCTAATTACTTTTCTTCCAATTATTGTGTTACTAGGAGCCAGAATATTTTTAGTAAATAAGGGCTATAACTCTTAAAAGATAAAATACCAATCTCTAGGTGATTATAGATTGTTTTACTTCCACACTCCTGAGTGGAAGATTTCAGCCCAAAAGGAAGAAATTGTGCCAGTCTATTCAGTTTCCTAATATTAGAAAAGTTTCAACTCTTTATCATACTTTTGATGAAAACAAGGCAGGCTTATTTGATCATTGTGGTCCTTATTCTGACAATAGAAGTCTTCAAATTTACCCTAGCAAAACACAGATTATAAACAAAACATATTTCAAAGATGTATGTAATCTAAGGGGAAGTACTGGGTTTTGAAATAGGTTAGTAAAAGAAGGAACTTTTTTTCCCTTCAAATCTTTTGATGTATGAGATAGTACATTTAATTGCATTCATTGTTTTTGTGAATTTATTTTAGTAAAATATTTGGATACGTGAAAATTTAGATAAATTGTAAGTAGTCATTTACAAAAAGTGCATTGGAGTATAAAAAGATAGCAAATCTACATTAGTAGTCATAATGACTATAATTGCCAGATCTGTATATTCTGTCTATCAGAGAGGGGCAGGAAGTTTAGCCTCATCTTATTTTATGAGTTGCAATTTGCTTATCAGAAGTATTTCTTACTAGCTACTTGTTGTAATGACTTATGCTGTTATACTCTATCTGCTTAGAATTTTTAATGGCAGTATTTACTTCTTTATTATTTGAATGTGGAAAGTATAAGTAAGGTAGACTATCCCCTTGATGGCAAATAAAGTAATTCACATCTTTACTCACAGCTGCAGTGGTGAGCTGCCCTCTCCTGGTCATCTGCGCCATCTAGAACTCCCAATGGATCAGGAAAATCACTTTTTACCAAATAAATAGATGTTTTAATTCTTTCATACCAAAATTATTCTATTTTGTGATTCTGCAATGTAAAGCTCTACCGTAGCTCCTTACTTTTCATGTCGTAGAAAAAGACATTGTTGACAGAAAAGATGGGGCCATCTTCTTTCTCCTCCTGCATGTTCTCATAGGCATTCTTCCTACCCGAGATTTTTGCCCATTACTTCAATGTTAATGGACACAACTTACGCTCTTCCTTTGTTTACTTATCTTTTAAGATTTGCTTTGAAGGTGTTCCTTAGTATGTACATCCGTCCCTGGGAAAAAAGATTTTCAAAACTACCTTAAATAAGTGGATTAACCAAGATGCTCTTTTCATGGAAGATATTTCTTATATATATATTCTTAAAGATGGGCATCAAATTTTCCCAACTCCATTTAATAATTTCAGGTTGGAGATAAGTTCACTAATGATTTTTCATTAAAACCAGTGCTTCTGCTTTTAGTTTTTAGTTCTAGATTCTTCATGTGATATTTTTTATAAGCCCATCCTTACTTATTTTACACTCTGGCCTTGTGGGCCTTTGGGTTTAGCATTAACTTTGGTTCTTACCAAAATTCTAATACAAGATTATTTAAATGAATACATTTTAGAATTTCACTTCCTTGTTGAAAAGTAGCAGTTTATCCCTGCCTTTTTTTCTTGATTTACCAGGGAATCTCTCTATATACTCTTGTATTTGGTACTTTTCAAAATGGAAAGTATAAAAGATCCTCTGATTTTTATTGTATTTCTCAGTTAAATCTGTAGCTTGCTACTTGTTGATATTTCTATTAAGAATTCATATAAGACTTTTTATGATATGTCATTTCTAAAATTTATACACATTTTAATAACTCAGTGTATCTCATTCTTTATTAAAGAAATATACTAATATCATATATCCTCCTAAAAATCCTGCAGTTGAAATCAAAAGACTAGGAGTAAAAGTCTTTAAACCTTTTCATTTATTAGTCATTTTACCTTTCAGACAATTTTTTTTTTTTTATTTGAGAGAGAGAGAATGAGAGAGAGAGCACATGAGAGGGGGGAGGGTCAGAGGGAGAAGCAGACTCCCTGCGGAGCAGGGAGCCCGATGCGGGACTCGATCCAGGGACTCCAGGATCATGACCTGAGCCGAAGGCAGTCGCTTAACCAACTGAGCCACCCAGGCGCCCTACCTTTCAGACAATTTTATGTAATTATTTTTTACTTGACCAATTTCATTGTTGTATTATAAATATGCATGTGGAGAAAGCTATAGATAAAAAAACCAATACAGATATTTGAAGATTCCTTCTGGAATTAGCTAGAATTTATTTCCATTTTCTTTCTTTTCTTTTTCCTTTTCTTTTCTTTTCTTTCTTTCTTCCTCCCTCCCTCCCTCCCTTCCTTCCTTTTTAAAGATTTTATTTATTTATTTGACAGAGAGAGACACAGCAAGAGAGGGAACACAAGCAGGGGGAGTGGGTGAGGGAGAAGCAGGCTACACAAGCAGGGGGATTGGGAGAGGGAGAAGCAGACTCCCCGCTGAGCAGAGAGCCCGATGTGGGGCTCTATCCCAGGACCCTAGGATCATGACCTGAGCTGAAGGCAGACGCTTAACAACTGAGCCACCCAGGTGCCCCTATTTCCATTTTCAAGTAAGAACAAAAGAGACAGCCAGTAAGTTCAGATCTGAGAGATTCTAAGACCCTAAGTAATAACTTAAAAATTATTTATGAAGCAAAATATCAAAGAGTAACTTCTAAATTTAGAAAATAAAGTCAGAATTGTGGGAAGTAATTAGTTACAACAGGAACAGATCATGTGCTGCTTCATCCCCCAACCAGTCCGTTTTCTCTTAGTAAAAATTTATAGATAGCTAAGACTTGACCTGAGCTTGGTGACCATGGATGAATGAGAGCCCAGGATTCTTTAATTTGATACATGCCTTACACCTATAAAATCTTAAAACTTACAAAATCTCTCTACTTATCATTGATGATGAACATATTTAAACATTTTAACACCTGATTTTGAGTCCCAGGTATGTCACTTACAAGTTGTAACAAACCTGTCCAGTTTCCTCCTTTATGAAATGTAAATATTGATTCCCAGAGGGGCGCCTGGGTGGCTCAGTTAGTAGAGCATGCAACTCTTGATTTCAGGGTCGTGAGTTCAAGCCCCACATATTGGGCGTAGAGCTTACTTAAAAAAAAAAAAGAATATTAAAAGCATTTTGTAAACTGTTAAATGGCATACAAGTATAAACTGGTATTACTTGTAAAATAAAAATGCACTTAAAATTTTTTTTAATCAATGACATTACCAAAAGAAAAAAAAGTTATTACAGCCTTTGTTAAACTAGACTTAATGGAAGACTTAATTTTTCTTCTCATAAACACCTAACTACATTTCTGTGTCAAACTTGTGTACTGATAAAGATTTTTGTCTTTTTTTTATGGAGGGTAGTGAATTATATAACTTTTATACATTACATTTTCTACTGTATACTGCATGTAGACCAAAACAGGGTATAAATATCAAAATTTTTTTCTTCATTAAATCTTACCTCCAGAGTACAAAGGACTAGAAAAATAGACATTACTGATATTAGTCTTTATCAGTTTTCTTACCTGACATTCAATTGATGGTTTTTGGATGTAAGAGTTTCCTCATAAGTACAGAGCTAGCACCATAAATTTCAAGCAGGACCTAGATCCTTGCCTCACTTTTTATTGCTTAGGAACCCTTCAGAAATATGCTGTTTTCTCTAGATCTCTTCATGGCAGTTAGACTTGAACTCTCAGCAGAGAAGAAATTGCCCATGAAAAGGAATGTTAAAGCCATATAATTGAGGCATAAGACCAGGCTCTTGTAATGTTTAGAAATTAACTTATAACAAAACAAGCTTTGATATGTGTATTAAGTTTGTATTTCTGTGTGTCACAGTGTAAAGTATAGGATAAATTTGGTAGTCTAGGAAACCTGTATCCCATCAGGAGAGAAAACAGATGTTCTTCCTCCTAGTAAAGAACTGCAGTTGTCTATTTAGCAATTATGAATCTCTTCCCTAGATAATACTCTTGAGAAAGTCTTTCAGCAGTCAGGATCAAGAAGCACACGATTCATTTTCTTACTATATGGGACTGAATCTTCTTACATTTGCCCTCTTCTTTAATGCCTTCAGTTTAAAAAAGGTAGGTGGAAAGTTCAACTTGAATCACATGACTACCTTACAGGACTAAAATTTTTACTTCTTAAGATCAGTGAATAGGAGGCATTGTCAAAGATTGTAAAAGGAAGTTTCTCTGTCCTCCTACCCCCAATCCAGATCATCTTAGTTGTTTCTAGATTGTGTATTTATTTTACCATTTTCTGGTTTTGAGTTGTTTTGATTGGTATTATCCAACTCCTGCTATGTTTCTCTGGAAAAAGCCAAATCCTGTCAGTTCTACTTAGGTAATGCCCTACATCTTTTTCCTTCCCTGTGCTACTGCTGTGGTTGAAATCCTTATCTTTTACCTTAGGCTTTATAATAATAATCTGTCACTTTGTTGCCTCTCCCTCTTTCCTTCCCTTCCTTCCACATTGCTGTTGGACTGATGTTCTCAAAATAGAGATCTCATCATGGCATTCCCTTTTACAAAGACCTTCAGTGGTCAGTGGCTCCCCATTGCCTATAAAATTATGCATAGCTTGTTCAACCAAGAATTTTAAGTCCCTCAGTGATCTGGCCTTTAGCTATTTTTTCAGTCTTTACGCCATAGCACTCTTTCCCATGAGCCAAACTGAATGATTATTCCATATTTCGCTGCTTCTGTGTCCATCCTAAAATCAGTCTCTCTTGGGTGCCTATCTTTCTCTTCCTTTATCCCCTTCCCAAATCCCTGCATGTTGAAATTTTACCTTTTCCTCAAGATCTTGCCATAATGCCACTTGTAGTTCTTTAAAGTCAGACTTTGGAACTGTACTTTCTATAGAAATATGGTGAAAAATATACTTAATTCCGTTTTTAAGCTAAAAAGGTTTAACCTATAGTTCACTCAAGAAAATAGGAATAACCTTTCCAAATGCAAATGCTTAATATGTAAAGTTTCACTGCCATGTTTAAGATTTTTTTTTTTTTTTTTACCGGGGGGTATGTCAGAATAGCTTTATTATAATGAAGGAAAATCAGAATGTTTTCATATGATATAATTATAGATTGATAGAAAAACTACAAAACCATGGATTAATAATTTTTAGATAAAACATATATTAGAAACCAAATTATGATTAACATTGAGCAAGTTAAATTCACCATCTTATAAAAGAGACTTTGTAGATTCCAAATAAGAGAGTTAGAAAACTTTGAGTATGATATGGGTAGAATATCTTTCCTATTATATGGCATGAAATAAAACTGCTAACCAATGCATGCATGTTTCTAAAGGCAGATTCTGCCTACCATACTGCTTAGGACTTATAATAAAAAAGGTTAATACCAATAGCTTGCACCCAAAGCAAAATTGAGAGCTAAACAATGCTGTAGTATTGCACAAGTCTAAGAGGGACTGTTACCTTGTAGTTAATGTAAATATCCATAGAGCACTATATACCCTGTTCAGACAGGACAATCTTTCAGCTCAGATTAGAGTGTGAGAACTAATAAAGACCTATGGGTTCTTTAATTTGGGAGGCTTTTCTGATTGGGAAGAAATATAGTCTGAACCTTAGGCAAACTTCAAAATCTCCATGCATCTGCACATACCATTTTCAGTGATACCACCAGTCATAGGAACCATTGAGTTGTCCAGACATTGTAACAAAATCTCAAACTGGAGTAAAAGAATCACTGGCACAAGTGTATTCTGCAGAGGGCACATGTTTACAACTCTCAGTACAGAGGAGAAAACCCTCCCTCAGAAACCTTACAGCAGCAATTTGACATTGGGAAATTGGGATTCCATGGCCACCTTTCTCACTTAATTTGCTTACATTCCACTTCTAAACATCCAGCCCAACATTCTCTTATTTTGTGGGCTGTATTTTTCTTTATTTTTAACTTTTTATTTTGAAATAATTTCAAACTCAAAAAGGTAATGTAAGACTTAGAAAAAAGTCTTTATATTATCTTTCACCCAGTTCCTCCAATTGTTAACATCTTACTTCCATAGTACAGTTGTCTTAATCAGGAAATTAACAATGGGGGCACCTGGGTGGCTCAGTGGGTTAAGCCGCTGCCTTCGGCTCAGGTCATGATCCCAGGGTCCTGGGATCGAGCCCCACATCGGGCTCCCTGCTCAGCGGGGAGCCTGCTTCTCCCTCTGCCTCTGCCTGCCTCTCTGCCTACTTGTTCTCTCTCTCTCTCTGTCAAATAAATAAATAAAATCTTTAAAAAAAAAAAAAAAGGAAATTAACAATGATATAATCCTGTTAACTAATCTACCAGAATTTATTCAGATTTCCTCAAGTCTGTCACATTCTTTTTCTGGACCCAGATTGATCTAGGATCATACATTACATTTAGTGCTTATAACTTTATAGTCTCTTTTCATCTGGGACAGCTACTTAGTCTTTGTCTTTAATAACCTTGACACTTTTAAGAGTACTAGCCAGTTATTTTATAGAATGTCTTTCAGTTTGGGTTTGTCTTATGTTTCCTCATGATTAAATTCCAGTTATGCTATTTTGGCAGAAATGCCATGGAAGTTGTTCTATCCTTCTTGGAGGCATAAAGAAATAAATGGGATATTTATAGTCTAATTACAGAAAAACTTTTTTAATATTGAGAAACCGAAAGCTTAAATATCAATAAGCCTTAAGTAGTTTAAAAATGTATCCTGCAAATTCTAGGAATGTATAATTATGTTTCTGAGAGATCAGATTATGATATAGGAAGTATATTTGATTTTACTGCTTTGTGTTCATGAAAAAGTCATCTACCATTTTGTTTTCTGTAGCAAAGGTAATGGGAATTTTCCCATTTGTTGCCCAGAAGATATGATAGGAATATATTGGAATATAAAAGGTAAAACCTTGATAGGAAAGGGACCTCATCTCATTTAAAAACAAATGGTTTCATTGACTTTGAAACTGTATGACAGGCAAATCGATTATTGATAGTTCCCCTAGAAGTATCTGGTTAAAAAAAAAGAGAGAGAATAATTATTCTGTCTTCAGAAAATGAGTGTTCATTTGTTACTTTACCCTATCATGGCAGAGGGGTAGACAGCATATTTTAATTCTCAGGTCACATCAGATTTAGAAAAGGAATTACACCACATTCCAAGAAGAGCACCCTATTTCTACTAATTTCTTTGGCCAAGGATTTTAATCTTTAGTTTGCCTAGTCTCTCCTGTAAATATAAGCATTTCTCATCCTTTTTGAAAAATCAGATATTCTGCTTGAAGATTACACTAAGAGCCTGTTCCCTATTATTTTAAATGGGAAGAACTTTAATATGTTAACCCTCATTCAGTTTCCTAAAATATAATGAAAGGCCTGTATCTATGAAACACATCATCATGTTGGAAAGCAAATGTAAAAATAAGCATCCTGATCATAAAGCAAGTAATATACTTGTTAACAAACGGTTGCTTTTTATGTAGTAGTATGTACAATTTGTATGCCATACCATACAAAGACATTATCTTTACAATATGCACATCAAACAACATACAGCAATAAATAAATTTGTTAGAAAATAATGCATTTGGGGCACCTGGGTGGCTCAGTCATTAAGCGTCTGCCTTTGGCTCAGGTCATGATCTGAGGATCCTGTGATCAAGCCCCACGTTGGGCTCCCTGCTCCGCGGGAAGCCTGCTTCTCCCTCTCCCACTCCCCCTGCTTGTGTTCCCTCTCTCGCTGTGTCTGTCTCTGTCAAATAAATAAATAAAATCTTAAAAAAAAAAAAAAAAAAGAATGCATTTAAAGTTTACTATGGGGAAAAAGCAATTTTCTGTTTGTCGCTCAAGTGAGGTGGAGCTTGAAAAAAGTTAAGAAGGAGAGTTGAATTAGCCATTTTTACTTGTTCTAAGAGATGGTGGGATGGGGATGCCTAGGTGGCACAGTCAGTTAAGTGGCTGACTCTTGGTTTCAACTCAGGTCATGATCTCAGGGTCATGGGATTGAACCCTGTGTAGATTTCTCTCTCTCTCTCTCCCCCTCCTTCTGGCCCTACACCCCCCGACCCCCCGCTCACACTCTCTCTTTCTCTAAAATAAATATTAAAAAAAGAAGAGAAAAGAAATGGTGGAATGGCTAGAATGGGCAAAGAAGGAGAAAACTATTTCAGACAAACTGAAACCCAGATGAGCTAATGTACAACTGTAGTCTTCCGAGCAGGAAGGTTTTGGTAAATTATTGGTGGAGGTAATTAGTGCTTTAGGGTAAAAATTACAAAATGGAGCTCTACACTCCTGTTGTTACATTTGTGAATCTCTTTATGATGTTCTAGATGTTCTACCAGTTATATTTTGAGGGTAACCCGAGACTTTTCACATGCATACTGAATTTGGGGGAAATAAATAGAAAATTTTCTACATAAATATTGGTCAAAAAGCATTATATTGAGAGAGAGAGAGAGAGAGGTGTTCTACCCAGAATGCATTCCATGGGGCTATGCTTGTACATTTCATTCATTCATTCATTCACAGTTTGGAAAGGCTTTGGGAAATAGGTCATAAGGTTCATTAATCATCAATAGTTCTTGGCTAAGGTAATTAGAGTAACATCAAAGAAGAATGTGGCCTCTATTTTGATGACCTGTTTTGCTACTGTGAGACAGAGCTATGATTAAAGTGAGATGAGGGGTGCCTGACTGGCTCAGTTTGGAAGAGTGTGCAACTCGTAGTCTCAGGTTCGTGAGTTCGACCGAGCACCACATTGGGTGTAGAGATTACTAAAAAAATAAATGAACTTTAAATAAATGAATAAAGTGAGATGAATCTAACCTAGCTTACTGTTGTCATCGTTACTAGCCAAACATGTACTCAGACCTAGAACAAACCTTGCTCTTTCATTTTCTGCTCCTTGTTTTTATAGCACTTCCTCTTGCTAGAAATGCTTTTATCTTTTTTTGCCTTTATGATTCCTAGTCACCAAATGGCATCTTCTTGAGGATGCAGATTTCCTCTTTGATCACATCAACCTAAGTCTTTACTTCTCTGAACCTTATTAGCATATCCTGTAAGGTAGTACTGTTCACTTAACTTCTCCTGTACTGGTTTTGTCTTTATCCTTTTGTGTATGTTACTTTGTGCCTTAACTTGATTGTAAGTTCCTCAGAGCAAGAGCTGTGTTGTAGACTTTTTGTTCCCCACAGTGCTTAGCACAGAATCTAATATGTAGCAAACTCTTTGTGAATGTTTTTTTGAAAACCTTGATATCTCTAAAGTTCTCACAAAAGAAGTAGGCTAGATCGAGCCCCGCATCGGGCTCCCCGCTCCGCGGGAAGCCTGCTTCTCCCTCTCCCACTCCCCCTGCTTGTGTTCCCTCTCTCACTGTGTCTCTCTCTGTCAAATAAATAAATAAAATCTTTAAAAAAAAAAAACAAGTAGGCTACTATTATAAGATAATAAGAGTTTACTGATGAACCATATATCTCTACCTGGTCAATAAGGTAAGGTACATACAGGTTCCAGACCTACCAATTGTTTATTTGTAGAGAAACAGGAAGAAGTAAACTTCTAAAATCATGAATGACCTCCTAAAATGAGGGTTTCTGATTAATGGATGCACCATATACAAAAATAGGAAACACTGAGAGGCGACCAGTTTTAGGAGGATGAGTTTGGCTAGAACATGTTGACCTTGAGGTACCTAGGCAATTGTATTTATAGCAGTGGTCGGATGAAGGGAGATTTGTCAGTGATTTATAAACAGATAGTCTCATTTAGACTTTTCTGCTATCAAAGGATAGTATAGAGCTATAGTAGCCACTAGCTACATGTGGTTTTAAGCGCTTGGAATGTGATTGATCTGAATTGAGATGTACTATAGTCTAAAGACAGTGTGAAAAAAGATTGCAAAGCATATCATTAATTTTCCATATTGATTATGTGTTGGTAATTGTCTTTTAGATATTTTGGGCTAAAATATATTATTAAAAATTAATGTAACCTGTTTTTATTTAATGTACATTCTAGAAAATTTTAAATTACCTATCTCACATCTGTGACTTGCATTATGTTTCTGTTGGACAACAATGGTATAGAAAGTAGGTTTAAGATTGGGACTTGAGGTATTCCAACATTTAATGTCTCTGAATTACTAGAATGGTCAGGTTCTTGACATTGTCATTAGAAAAAATCCAGATGCGCTGCATACACATAAAATCACAGGGCTGAAAAGGCCTCCTGGGGAATTTTTAATGCTTCAAAATATAGTAATTTTTTTCTCCCCACCTCCTTTCTAAAGAAGCTGTCACTGAAAGTTGTTTCTAATAACCAAAAAAGGGGGAAGAAGCACCACTGATTTTATTTCTCTTTGATTCTGAAGAAACAGAGGTGACTCTTTCTGTATGACTTTAATTTTAAGGAAACACTTAACATGTAGTGTCAATCACATGAACTGTACCTTGGTGTACCCAAAGAGAGGATGTTTACATCAAAGGGGAATTTTCCCTTCAAAGAAGTATTGGCGCTAACAAATAAAAGGGGAATAGTTTTGAGTACCACACTTTTGCAACTCCTAATGAAATAATGAATTTAAAGAATTATCAGTGACTGTAGTTTGACAAAAAGAGACAACCAAACTTTATTTGCCTCCTCAGGGAAGAACACAGTGCTTTCCTAGAAGTATCATTTCCTCGAAATAAATAAAGTCTGAATGTGATCAGCTTCTAGACCTAACTACCTGTTTGTAGGAAATAGGAAGAATATGATACCATGAAGATACAGTACAATCAGCAAAATCCAGAATGTGGGGAACTCGGCCGTATAAATTACTTTATTTTTTTAAATAAATAATTGCAAGGAGAAGGGGAGAGGTGGAATGAATAGAGGAAATATGGGAGGGAGAACCTATAGGTTCAGAGAGAGCTAAAAGATACTAATTTATTACAGTGGTCATTTTGGGGGATTTTATAACATATATATGAGATAATTATGGAAATTTGAACACTTATGAATATTTAATTGTTGGTTTTTTTAAAGTATGATATTGGTATTACAGTTAACTTTAAAGGGGACCTTATCTTTTAGAGAGAGTATGCTGAATTTTTTACAGATGAAATGTATGATGTCTGGGATTGGCTTAACAGTAATTCAGTAAGGGATCAGGAGAAGTAGTTAAGGATATAGATGAAATAGGATTGGGTATGAGTTAATAATTGTTGAAGCTGGATCTATGGGGGTTTTAAATACTATTTTCTCAACTTTGTATGTTGGGAATTTTCTAAAAGAGCACACAAAAGAATTATACAAGAATTATTTTATGCAGGGGAAAAATGTCATTCATGCAGATTTTATCTGTTATACTTTGTTGTATCAAAAGTTCTAGGGCAGAAGCAAAAATTTTAAAGTTTAACTCCATGATTTACCATTTACTTTCCTAAGTATCTGCTGGATCTGGTGATTTGACTAGTAAACAGGATTTATATTTTCATATAGCCAACAAATTCACTTTATAATCCTCCCTCAATCACTCTTATCCTGCAAATGATGTTGAATTCAGTGTTATTATTCCTATTAATTTGGGGGTGGAGTAAGAGGATTTTTTGAAAGTTATTAAATGCATACATAAAATATGTAAGGAAAATTATCAAGTGAATATCTATGTAAACATCTATGTAACCATCACCCAGGTCAGGAAATAGGACATTGACCAACCCATGAAGCACGTCCCTTCTCAACCACACTTCATATCTCCCCTCCCCCATAGATATATCCATTACTTTGACATTTATAGTAATCACTTCCTTGCTCTTTGGTTTTTAACCTTTCTTAACAATATAGTTTATCTTTGCCCCATGCATTCTTCATATTTTTACTGTATATTTATGTATGGATAATACTACTTTGGATGTTTTCAAACTTTATATAATTAGCACTATCTCATAAGTATACTTCTGAACTCTTCAGTCAACATTACATTTGTAAGATTCATTCATTTTGATATATGTACTTCTATTTCATTCATTTTTAACTGCTGTATAGTATTTTGTTGTATAAATGTACCACTAATTATCCATTCTCTTATTGATGGACAATTAGATTGTTGGAAATTTTTGTAGTTCCAAATAAAGCTACTGGATATGTTTTTACATATATCTCTTGATGTACATGTATGAGGGTTTCTCTAGAGCAGAGGTTGGTAAACTATGGCCCACAGGACAACTGCCTGTTTTTGTAAATAACAGCTGTAATGAAACATCCATGCCCATTTGTGTATGTTATTATCAATGACTTCTTTTGGCCTACAGTGTCAGAGTTGAGAAGTTGAGAGACCTTATGACCCACAAGCCTGAAATATTTACCATCTGGCCTTTTAGGAAAAAGTTCTTTGGGGCACCTGGGTGGCTCAGTTGGTTGAGCGTCTGCCTTAGGCTCAGGTCGTGGTCCCAGGGTCTTGGGATGGAGCCCTGTGTCGGGCTCCCTGCTCTGTAGGGAACCTGTTTCTCCCTCTCCTTCTGCCTGCTGTTCCCCCTGCTTGTGCACTCTCTCCCTCTCTCTCAGGTAAATAAATAAAATCTTAAAAAAGAAAGAAAGAGAAAGTTCTTTGACCCCTTATTTTAGAAAGTGTAGCTAGGAATAGAGCTACCTGGTCATATGGTAGTCTTCAGCTTTATTAGATTTTACAAAGTATCCTGTAGGCATAATTATATGAATTCTTGTTCACCTACCAGTATTTAGTATTGTCACAATTTTGTTTTGCAGTTATATTTCATTGTTTACATTGCTGATTCTCTGATTACTAGTGAGGCTGGAGATTATTTCATACGTTTATTGGATCTTACATCATTCTTCCATCTTTTTCTGTTAATTGCCTATTCATTTTTTTTGCTCATTTTTCCTATGTGTTGTTTTTTTTTCCCTTAATAGTTTGTGGGAATTTTTTGTATCTTCTAGATATGAGCCCTTTATTCATTATATGCATGACTGATAACTTCCTCCCAGTCTGTGGCTTGTCTTTTAATTTTTATTAATGATGTCTTTAAAAAGAAACACTTTTTACTTGGAAATAATTCCAAATTTACAAAAAGTTGCAAAAATAAATATAGTACAAAGAATACCCGTATACCCATTATACATATTCACTTATTGTTTACAGTTTACTCCATTTGCCTTATGAATCATTTGTGTGCTTGCTCACACCCTTTCTATGTATATATGTATGTATGTATATGTATATGTGTATGTATGTGTATATGCATAAACACACACAACTCTGAACCATTTAAGGGTAAGCTACATACATCATGTCTGTCCTTTTTTCCCCTAAATGCTTTAGTGTGTATTTACTAAGAATAGAGATATTATCTTATATAACCGTAATACAGCTGTCAACTTCCCTAAATTTATGTTGATATAATTTTATCTAAACTACCAACTATATTAGTTTCTTAATGATGTCATTTGATGTTTAAAAGTTTTATATTTTAATGTAATCATTTTATTAGTCTTTTTCTTAATAGTCTGTTCTTTAAAAATCCTTCCCATCTCTGAGATTTTAAAATATAAGTATTTCTTTCTTAAAGACTTATTTATTTATTTGTCAGAGAGAATGAGAGAGAGAGAGAGAGAGCGCACACGCACAAGCAGAGGGAGTGGCAGGCAGAGGGAGAAGCAAGCTCCTCACTGAGCAAGGAGCCCGATGCGAGAGTCAATCCCAGGACCCTGGGATCATGACCTGAGCTGAAGGCAGCCACTCAACTGACTGAAGCACCCAGGCGTCCCTAAAAGATATGTATTTTATATATCCTTATACAATTAAAAAATTTTTGCTTTCCATATTTAGAACTTTAATCCACTTAGGAATTGTTTTTTGTATATGGCGAGAGATGAATTCCAATTTTGTTTTTCCCCATTGTCTCAGCACCATTTATTGAATAAATCACCTGTTCCCTATGGAACAACACTTATATCATACATCAAGTTTATGAAAGCAAGTCTTTCCTTGGGCTATATGTCTATTCATATGCCTGGACCATGCTGTCTTAAATATAAGAGCTTTATGCTAATTATTGACATCTAGCTGGGCAAGTCTTTGCCAGCATGTTCTTTTCAAATTTAGCATCTACTCTGATTAATGGTTATAGGGCAGATAACTCATGTAATCATCACCTAGTCAAAATATAGGATATTACCAGCACAATGAAGCCCTCAGTATGCCCTTCCCTGGTCATAACCTTTGCCTTCTTTCAAAAGGTAGCCTGACTTTCTGATAATATTTTCCTTGATTTTCGGGTTGCCTGGGTGGCTCAGTCAGTTAAGTGTCTGCCTTTGGCTCAGGTCATGATCTCAGTCCTGGGATTGAGCCCCACATCGGGCTCCTTGCTTGGTGGGGAGCCTGCTTATCCCTCTCCCTCTGTCTGCCACTCCCTCCCCGTCTCCCCCCCCCGCCCCCCCCCCCCGTGCTCTCTCTCTGTGTCAAATAAATAAATGTTTTTGAAGTTTATATTCATGGACTCATGAAGATATATAGTTTTGTCTGTTTGCCTTCCTTTGTATAACATGTAGCTGTGGTTCATTTTGTTATTTTGTTTTTTAGTTGATGCAGATCATTTCATTGTATGACTATACCAGAGTTTATCCATTCACTATAAATGGATATTTTGGCTATTGCTAAAAGTGTTGCTTTTAACGTGTGTTTTGTGTTTCTTTCATGTATATACCTAGGATGGAATTGCTTAGTCCTATGATATGCTTATCCTCCATTTTAGTAGATAACGACAATTCTTTTTCCAAAGTTGTTGTACCAGTTTGCATTTTAACCAACAGTGTATGAGAATTCCCATTGTCTGTATTCTTGCCGATGCTTGATGTTGTTCATGTTCTAAATTCTGTTTTGGTAGGTGAGTAGAGGTATTTTATTGTGGCTTCAATATGTATTATACCTGATAACTAAATGAAGTCAAACCTCTCATGTTTCATGTTTATTAGTCATTTAGATACCCTCTTTTGTGAATGACCTATTTTAAGTCTTTTTCTAGTTTTTCTGTTTATTTGTCTTAATAACTTGTAGGGGTTTATTCTATCTTCTGGATGTGAAACCTTTATATGTTGAGTAGATGGCTCCTCCCACTCCATGGCTTGCCTTTTCACTCTCTTAATACAGTATTTTGTTTTGTTTTTTGATGAACAGAAGTGCTTGATTTCATTGTAGTCAAAAGTTATCAAATTTCAATTTATGCTCTACCACTTACCTACTGTATGACCTTGGCCAGCTTTGAGCTTTAGTTTACTTATCTGTAAATAGTTGGTAATAATATCCATGTCATAGGGTAATTGAGAAGATTAAATGAGATAAAGCACTTATTATAGAGCTTTTCACCTAGCAGTCCCTCAATAGATGTTAATTACCTTCCCCATCATTTAGGGTGCTCATTTTCATACTGTCTTTTGGGAAATTGGGTAGTATTCATGAGCTATTTGCAAATGAATGTTTTGAAAATTAGAATCTCATATAATTATCCCAGGAATTTAGAAGGTGGCCTAAAATAGTAAATCATAATTAATTTGCCCAGAGAACTAAAATGTAACATTTTCTCTGATGAAAAGGACTTATACTCAATATGGGACCCTTAATAATAAAACTCATGATTGGAGCATCTTATCCAGAAAATGAGAAGCTATAGTTAAAACGATCTAAAACCTATGCATAATGCGTCATATTTTAAAACTAAGGGTAGATCTCTTTGCCTCCAAGAAGAAAGCAAGGTTTCTTAAATGACGAGAAATTGCTAATCACTCCAGCCCAAAGTACTTTCCCCCTCCTAGGAACTTTCTGACGCATATTGATGATTTTCATTTTACCCTATCCATCATTCCATTCATTCAACAAATATTTATAGAGCACCTCTTATTATATATCAAACCCTATGCTAGATGATAGGGACAGAGCACTGAGAAGTATAGACTCAATAGTTGCCTGAAGGGAGCTAAAGAGAAGAGTGGAAGTTTTTTTTGTTTTGTTTTGTTTTTTTTTAAGGTTATATACTGTATACTAAAAAAGCAATCCCAGAGTTCTGGTAATGGCAGAATTGTTCATAATGGACCAGCCTTCCCAAAGATAATTATATACTCTGGACAAAATATTATACTGTAACTGTTATACATAAAATACAAATTTACATACACACATATCACTGTAAGCATACTTTAATACTTAAAAGCATAAAATACCTGAAGGTACTGGAGACCAAAAGCAAGCAGTCAACACTTGGAATAAAGAAACGGCATTAGATGATTTTTCTGTTTTTATGGCTTTTTGCCTGAGAGCAGTAGCTAATTGGTATAACATGGGAGTGGTTAGAACTCAGAAAGAAATTCAGTCTTACTGGCCTTGGGAATCAGAAAAGGGAGGCTCCTACAGCAGCTGGAAAGTGAAAGGGAATTTACAGAGGGAGAAGCCCAAATTATGCATATAAGCATTTGACAAATTTTTGATCCTTGAACAAATATCAACTGTCTTTAGAGGAACATAACAGAATCCATAGTTTACAAAGCATCATTTACAAAGTCTAGGATGCAACCCCAAATCACCAGAAATATGAAGAAACTGGAAAATTTGATTCATGTTTAAGAAAAAGCAGTCAGTAGACACTGACTATGGGATGACCCAGAGGTTAGAATTAGCAGATGAAGATTTTAAAACAGTTATTTTGACTATGTTCAAGGGTATAAAATATGCATATAAGGAAATAACAGACATGAAATCTCAGAGAAATGAAACTATAAAAGGGAACTAAATAGAAATTCTAGAATTGGTGAAAAATACTTTATCTGAAATAAAAGTTAACTGAATGAGCTTAATAGCAGATTGAAAATGTCAGTGAACTTGAAGACCAAAAAAGACTGAGAAACAGAAGGAAAATATATTCAAAAAATAAATATAAAAAAGCAGTGCTTCAGTGACCCACTGAACAATATTATAGGACGTAATACATAACATTGGAGTTCCAGAAGGAGAGAAAAAAATGGGGATAATATATTTAAAGAGATAATGGAAGAGAGCTCCTCAAGTTGGTGAAAGATAAAATTGTACATACTCAAGAGACTCATAGTCAAATTGATGAAAACCAAAGATGAGAACAATTTTAAGGATGGAAAAGATAAAACATGCAAAGAGTAATAGGCATGTAAAAACTGGAGTAGTCCAGGGCGCCTGGGTGGCTCAGTTGGTTAAGCGACTGCCTTCGGCTCAGGTCATGATCCTGGAGTCCCGGGATCGAGTCCCGCATTGGGCTCCCTGCTCGGCAGGGAGTCTGCTTCTCCCTCTGACCCTCCTCCCTCTCATGCTCTCTGTCTCTCATTCTCTCTCTCTAAAATAAATAAATAAAATCTTAAAAAAAAAAAAACAAAAAAAACTGGAGTAGTCCAGTTAATATGATATGTTAATATCAGGTAAGTAGACTTTGAGACAGAGTAGTACCAGAGATAAACAAGGAGATTTCAGAAAGATTAAAGGATCAAGTCATCAGGAAAGGCATAAGAGTCAAACAGACCTTCAAAATAGACAAATTGGACAGGATTAAAGGAAGAAAGTAGTTAAGTCCACAATCATAATTGGAGATTTTAATACCTACTCCTTTCTCAGTAACTTATAGAAATACTAGATTTAAAAAAATCAATAAGGACATAGGAGATCAGGATAACAGTCACCCACCTTGACCTAATTGACATTTATAGACCACAAAACCAATAATTGTAGAATATGCATTCTTTTCCTACATGGAACATCTAAAAAGGCTTTCAGGTTCTTCCTTTTGCTGGGCTCTTTCTCTATACCACCATCTCCACCAACTCCCTCATCTCATCTGCCTTCAGTCCCATCTCAGCCTGGCTCAAGAATCTACATTGAGTTCTCTCTCGAATTTTTATCACCTGTTTATTTGGATTTTATGACCTAGACTGTTGAAAGTATTGTTACTTCTGTGTATCGTTGTTCTTCATTCATTCTTCTCTATGGATGATTCGGAATCTTCGCTCGTTGTAACTCTTTTCTAAACATTCCTGCCAGTTTTAACCCGCATACTTTTAATCTTGGTATTTCTTAAAATAATTATTTTATCTTATTTTATCTTTGTTTTCAGTGTTTTCATGGGTTTATTTTAGAGGATTTCCTATTCAAAATCCTGTCCTAAAAACAAGGAACAGAGCAGACTTACATTTTTGTTTCTGTAGAAGACAGTAACTAGAGTCAGTTAAATATAGAGGGGGAACGGGCTGTTCTATTTGTGTATGGTTTCAAGCTGGTACAGAAAACAGATTTTCAGGGAGAGAGCTACAAAATATTACTTAGGTCCTTAAATACATCTTTTACTACATATAATTATAATTAGTCTCATTTTTTTATTTTATTTTATTTATTTGACAGAGAGAGAGAGAGAGAGAGAGCAGGAACACAAGCAGGGGGAGTGGGAGAGGGAGAAGCAGGCTTCCTGCAGAGCAGGGAGCCCGATGCGGGGCTCGATCCCAGGACCCTGGGATCATGACATGAGCCAAAGGCAGACGCTCAACGACTGAGCCACCCAGGCGCCCCATAATTAGTCTCATTTTGAAAGGCATATTTAATTTTATACTATTTGTTATGGGGTTTTACAGTATAGAAATGTTTTTGAGGACTAGAATTTACTAAGGGAAGGAAATATTTAAGCTTGAATATAAGCACTAACTTCAGCAGGTATACATTTAATAATGGTTTTCTCTCAGATCCTGGTAACCAAAGTACTTACCTGGCAGGTTCTGTTTCCTAGGCTAAGGATGCCCAGAGGACTCTGTCACAAAAGAGCTGAATTATGACCTTCTTTGTTTATTGAAATACGCAAATATAAATATTCTTTAGTAATTTGCATTTAAGGTCTTGTATTTTAATAAAGACATGCACTTTGTCCCTACACCAGTGTATGACTCTTAAGGTCACAGAGTTCCAACCTCTTTCCAACTTGCAAACCTCTCCTCTCTGTCTTAAGCCTTTTGAGCAAGCTTGTGTGATAAGTATCTTTCAGTCTGTTCAGAATATAAAATGTGATAGTGCCAGCATCAGCTCCACTTTCAGGACTTTGAGACCTTGTCAGTGAATCAAGAACGTATCTTTAAGTTCTGCATCAGAAGTTGGTAAAATATTGTTTGATGAGTATAGAGTTTCAGTTTTGCAAGATGAAAAAAGTTCTGGAGATGGATGGTGGTGATGGTTGCACAACAATATGAATGTACTTAATGCCACTGAATTGTACATTTAAATATGGTTAAGGTGGTAAATACTAGGTTATGTATATTTTACCACAAAATAAAAGTTGGTAAGAAAATTTAAGCAAGAAGGCTTTGAATTATTTTTTTTTCTTATGAAAATGACATTGGTCCCGGAGGCAAAATGCATCTTGCTGTTTTATAAAAGCTGCCCTAGCTCCTTACAGTCAATATATATGAATTGTAATATGATAATATGTATAAAAAGTATGGATAGTACAATGATTTTTCTGTTCCATGGGGTTCAGAAATCATTTGGGAGAAATAAAGACTAGGTAGCCAATGTTTATCTACCATATCCTAAAATTTGTATTTCTCCAAAAAAAATGTATATAAATTACCTTGATTTCAAGGGAAAACAAATTTTTACTCCCCATTCCAAGATTTCACATGACTCAATCTAATTATAGTGTCTCCAAATATTCCCATTGTTTAAAAACAGAGAACTTTATGATGGAAAAATGGCTCCTTTTTGTTGTCCCTCCCCACCTCAATTTTTATTTTGAAATGAATAACAGAGAATTTAACAGGGCTCTCTGATTTATTCTATCCCTACTTTTCCCCTGTCCCCATTACTACTTTTATTTGAAAATATTCCTGAGAGTTACTTTTTTTGTTATTTAGAAATTTGAGAATGCAGTTGTGTTATAGACCCCTCAATCAGATTATAGTGGTAATGGAGATACAAGAGGAAAATAATTCTGACTCATATAAAAATACCAGAAGGGGAATTTTGAGGTTTGTTAAACAGAAGGGACAGTTGGATTGGTTTAGTTATCAGAATAAAATGTGACCTGCTAGATTCCCAAGTTATAGATTGTGCTTGAATTTTCCACTGGGAATGAAACATTCCACTGTCCCTTTTTACTGTTTAACTTAAGCTGCAGTGAACACTGGGAGAATGGCCCTGTGGCTGAGCTGCTTATTTTTTTTTTTTTTAATCTATTCATTTTATACTTTCAGACAGATTTTTCCCTGGGGTGAAACAAAGGTTAACTGAAATTTCCTCTGTTGTGTACCTGAACGAATCAGCAGTTTGAGAAGGAAATCCCATTGATGGGCCAAGAGAGTGACAGGCTCTATTTAAAGAATTCCCCCGACTGTGTGGTAGACCAGCCATGCCATGAATTTAACTGTTCCTGTGGTCCCCATACTTGTACCCACCAAAAAAGAGAGAGAGAGAGAAAGCGACTTTGTTCTGCAAACGTAGCCCTAAGCTTTGAAAACCACGAGCCATTGAGTTTTGTGAATTCAAGTTAGACAGCAACAGAGGCCAAGACTCTAGGGGAACAATATCTGAAAGGGAGTACACAAAAACAGGTAGAAACTGTTTAACTGTTTTATTTCTCTGTGTGTATACAGATTTATGTGTGTTTATGCACATGCCCAAAAAAACCTATACCTTTCTTTCATTTTATGTAGCTGGTCCTAATTATATTTAAGCAATGATGTTTGTTATATTTTTAAATTTGTTAATTTTTTTGTTTTGTTTTTACAGCTTTTTTGTGCCATAAAGTATTCTGGTTTTAGCAGGACATGTTGTATGTATTGGAAGTGAGAGTAAACACAGTATGAGTTTAAATGGTTAAAAAAAAAAAAAAGGGACCTTTATATTACCTCTGCAGGAGCTTTACTGTCAGGGGGCCGCTCATGTATTTTGTATTTTTCCTGTTTAAGGGAAGCTGCTTTAAATATGAAAAGATGGTATCTTGAGTTGGATTAAACATCCTTAATTCATGTGTGTTTAACCTCAGGACTTGTGAGCCTTGTTGAAAATCCAGCTTTAACCCTGCCTAGTAGGCCTCAATAGTGCATACTGCATAGGGATTATAAAGATTTTTTTTTTTTAAGATTTTATTTATTTATTTGACAGAGACAGCGAGAGAGGGAACACAAGAAGGGGGAGTGGGAGAGGGAGAAGCAGGCTTCCCGCGGAGCAGGGAGCCCGATGTGGGACTCGATCCCAGGACCCTGGGATCATGACCTGAGCCGAAGGCAGATGCTTAACAACTGAGCCACCCAGGCGCCCCTGCATAGGGATTATAAATAGTCATAGTCTTTTTCTGAGGTGGAGGGCGTTGTGTATTCCCAGGGGGCATGAAGTATTTACATATCTAACAAATATTTCACATATATTGCTAATTTATATTTCTGTTTACAAATTTAGGATTTAATTTTTAGAAAAACCCTTCCTTTGTTATTTGAAACTTTCGTTAGCAAAAGTTTCTTAAGTGTATCTTTCTCTGTAGTGTGGATAGGAGCTTCAGAATTCAGAGAGAAAATAATATAGTGATACGTTTCTGTCTAGGGGCTTGGACGAAGCAGGTACCATTTGAGTTGGTTCCTGGAGGTGGGGGGTAGCAGTTTATCTTAAAGATCACGTAGGGGCTAGATTCATGCTCACAAATGAGAAATTGAAATCTAGAGAGATGAAATGATTAGTACAACATTATTCAGTATGTTTTGGAAGAACCTAGGTCTCAATTCCTATCTAGTGTTTACTTATACAATAAACTGCCTCTCTTTTATTCGGAGATGATACTTTAAAAATCATTTCTCTTTTATTTGTCAATTACACCTCAGTAAAGCTGGGGAAAAATATCATTTCTCTCTTTTTCTTTTTCTTGTTCTATTTCCTGACTTTTATTGTCTCTTTCATTCTTGTCTCTTCCTTGTCTTTTCTCATTCCTCTCTTATTTTTCAACATTGGTCCTACTGCAGATAGGATATAGCATTGTAAGTTAAGAGCAGGATTTGGAGGAGTAGAGCTGATCAGATATTCCATATGGTCTGTAAAGGGCTACATTGTTCTTCTTGGATGTTATTTTTTAAAAATCAAAATTGTATTTACGGTGCTAGTTAAGTAAGCTGTGAATCAATCAAATACTCATTAGTTGATGCTTACATAAATAGAAGAGCTAACCAATGAAGTAGATAGATGCTATTTGATTTTTAAAGATCAGTAAAAACAACTGACATCTTTTTTTAAAAAAGATTTTATTTATCTTATTTGAGAGAGAGTGTGTGTGCGTGTGCATGTGCATAAGTGGGGGGGGGGGCAGAGGGAGAGGAGAGAATCTGAAGCCGACTTCCCTGCTGCTGCAGGGCTTGATCTCATGACCCTGAGATCATGACCTAAGCAACCCTGAGATCATGACCTGAGCGGAAATCAAGAGTCAGAGGCTTAACTGGCTGAGCCACCCAGGCACCCCCAGCTGACATCTTTTTTAGGAAATCACTTAATTCTTCCAATTTCATTCGTTAAATAATATTAATTGAGCTTCTATTATGTGCCAGACACCATGCAAGGTGATAGAGATATACTGGAGAGTAAGAAGAAAATAGTTCCTGACCCCTATTATAGACTCGAGTTAAACAATTAGAAAGCTGGGACATTATTTTTATGAAACCTCAGTCAAGATTCTCTCTAAATAGAAGACTAACTCTGCTCTTCAGATAATACGATTATTCATATCAGAATATAATCCTATGTTAAAAGTGGAGAAGTGCAATTTGAAATTCAACAAGTTGTTTCATGAGTAGTTGCCATGTGCTACATAAAAAATAATATTGTGAGATTTTCCATAAAACTTTATTATGGACAGAGGGGAGACTGTTGATAAAAATAACGTAGAGGTGACAATACCATATTGATTAAGAGCATGGTTTGGAAGTGAGCCTCCGGTCAGCCAGCTTTGTGACATTAAACAAAAAATTTAAAAATTCACATAAACCTTGGGGTGGCTGGGTGGCTTAGCCAGTTAAGTATCCGACTCTTGATATTAGCTCAGGTCTTGATCTCAGAGTCAGGAGTTCAGACCTCGTGGAGCCTACTTGAGAAAAAAAAATGAAAAATTCACATAAATCTCATCTTTTTTCATCTGTGATACGAGCGTAAAAAACAGTCTTGATTTTTTTTTTTAAAGATTTTATTTATTTGAAAGAGCGTGCGAGCATGATGGGGGAGGGGCAGAGAGAGGAGAAGCAGGCTCCCCGCTGAGCAAGGAGCCTGAAATGGGGCTCCATCCCAGGATCCCGGGATCATGACCTGAGCTGAAGGCAGACGCTTAACCGACTGAGCCACCCAGGCGCCCCAGATCTGTCTTCTTAACACAAGACTAATAGCTTCGTCAACATTATTTAGATGTCTGATACCGCAAATCCAGTGTGTCCAAAATTGAATTCCTCTTTCCCCTATAACATGTTTGGTTGCAGGTTTCAGTTACATTAACTCTATCCTTTTAATTGCTCACGTCAAAACCCTAGGAGTCATCCTCTGACTCGGTTTTTCTCTCTTACATTCATATCTAATTCATTAGGAAATCTCGTTGGCTCTACCTTCAGAATATATTCAGGATTCTTCCACTTCTTAGTACATCCACTACCATCCTGGTCAGGGGTATTATCATTTGTTGACAAAATTCTTGCACCTAACTGCTCTCCCTGCTTCAAAGCCCTCCATTGACTTTCCATTTCACTCAGAATAAAAGCAAGAATTCTTATAAGGCCTACAGAGCCCTTCATAATCTAGTATCCTGTACTTCTTTGACCTCACCTTGCCCTTATTTACTCTGCTCTAGCCACACTGGCCCCTCTGCTATTTCTCAAACACATCACAAATATTTCCACCTTAAAGACTTTGCTTTTGCTGTTCCTACTACCTGAGATGCTCTTACCCCAGAAGTACATGGCTAATTCCCTGATCTTTAAGTTTTTGCTTAAATATCAGTGAGGTGTACTCTATCTACCATATGTAAAGTTGTAACTTCTACCCAGCACTACCAATTCCCATTATCCTGCTCTACTTTTCTCTTTTCCAAAGCACTTATTACTGCTAGCATACATCATTTACTTATTTATTATGTTTTGTTTATTGTCCCCCCCCCCCCCAGTAGAATATAAGTTCTACAAAGGCAGCAATCTCTATTTTGTTCATTGATATATCCTGAGGACCTTCAGGAACTTTTATTCTTTCTTAGAAGTCTTCCAAAGAACAGAGAGAAAATTTACTTTTCTTAATAGAATAAAACTCTATCTCAGATTTACTATATGAGTCCATTGGATCCTTCTATATATGTCTAAGTTACATCATGGGATCCTAGTGATCTTATTTTGCCGTACTTTGAAACATTTTATTGTTTCATCATGCTAAGAATAGTTTTATCATTACTCATCAATTATTCCCAGCTATGCTAAAAAAAACACTAAAATAATAAGAAAACAGATGATGGAAGTGCCTAAAAGGATGATATAATAGTAAAGTAAGTCTTCATCATCCTTCTTACTGTGTTGCCCTAAGTATTACATTATCTTTCAAGAATGTATAAAAGAAGTCTGGAAACACCATCTTTTTTAGCTTTCATTGAACAAAGTTGAGAATTCAGAATTTTACATTTTCTGCCCAAAATGGCAAGTAGAAGAAAATTGACAAGAGGAAGACATTTCATAATTATTAGATCAATCAGAACATAAATGCAAGGAGACAGATGGTAGTATCTAGACTTTAATGATGTGATGAACTTGGTCTTTTAAGTAAAGTCTCAGACTATGATTTTTTCAGAGGCTATTATAGATGAATTTTCTCAAACTTAAGAATTGACAAATGAATGTATTTCTAAATACAAAAAAAGGAAATAGGGTATTCTCATCTACTTAGTCATTCAACAGGAAGTTCTTTACCACACAATATTTTGATGAGAATCTGTACCATCCTGCTTTGATAAAAAGACATGTGACTGTCTTCTTTCATATTTTATGGTGTTTGTGTACCAATATTTCCTTGATATGGTTTGTATCAAGTGGACAATCAAGGTAGATGTGTATGCAGAGGTGACTAGAAGGGAATAAATCATACAGAAGTGAAAAAAACTAATGGATTAATCATTTTAATTTGTGTTTATAAGTTGAAAAGTGAAAGTGTTTTGCAACTATGGACCAAAGAAGAGATGTATCTGAGGTCTGGTTTAGTATTTACAAAATGGATGTGTTTCAGGTTCATAGATGATAGTCAATGAGTAGTTGGTTGTATTTCAAGAAGTTGCCCATTTCTATATTTAGCTTCAAAAACAGGACTATATGAAATAAAAGTTTTGGTTTGCCATGTTTAAATTCTTATTAGGATTTCTAATAAAATTGTTATTCATTATCTCTTTAGTCTCTGTAAATTATTTGTGAGATAACTTAAATTATTAAATGGGTCCATTAGACCCTTATGATGGGTGATGACTTTTATAATGCAGCAGACATATAATGAACAGGCACTTCCCTAATCCTGGAGATATCAGGAGGACCTTTTAGAGAGACAAGGTGCTAGTGGCTAGCATGGTAGTAAGTCGACTTTCAGGCCAAGTAAATGAAACAACTAGGCTGGTATTAAATACAGGAAAATTAAAGCATTGTGTAAGAAAGGAAACAGTATACTACTACATGGTCACAAGATGAATATTATCTTAACCTGAGAAAGGGGATGGAGGGAGAAGAAATTCAGATAGAATGTTATAAGAAAAGTAAATCCTCTTACTTTATTAGGAATTTAGATACTAATGTTTAAAATGGATAAATCCAGGAGCACCTGTGTGGCTCAGTTGGTTAAGCGTCTGACTCTTGATTTAGGGTCAGGTAATGATCTCAGGGTCCTGGGATTGAGCCCTTCTTAGGGCTCAGTGGGGAGTCCGCTTGAGATTCTTTTCCTCTTCCTCTGCCCCTCTCCCAGCTTGCTTGCTCTTTCTCTCTCAAATAAAAATAAAAAATTTTTAAAGATTTTATTTATTTGAGAGAGAGATAGCGAGAGAGAGCAAGATCGAAGAGGAGGGGGAGAAGCAGGCTCCCCACTGAGCAGGGAGCCCAATGCAGGGATCATGACCCAAGCTGAAAGCAGATGCTTAACCAACTGAACCACCCAGGGGACCTAAATAAAAATAAATTTTAAAAATAGATAAATCCATAAGGAGCAGAAGGAATATTATTTAGAAGTATCTAGATGAGTACCAAAAGAAATAGCTAAAGACTTGAGAGTGCCTCTGGAGGAGTGCAGGCTGGAATAGGGAGGAGAGAACTGCTGTTTTTTTCTTACATGCTTTTTTAGTATTAGAGCTTTGAAAACCATATGCATGTGTTACTTTGATAAAAATTAATAATAAAATATGAAATTATCCCTTTAAAGAGAAAATCTGGCTGGTATGTATCAAATGAAGTTGAAGGCACAGGAACACCTCCTAGATTTGAGGTGAGGAACAATGATGACTGGAGGGAAACCAGAATATTGGCTTAGAGAGACATTTTAAAGGGAGATACTATAGAATTGTTAAGACCTGGCCTGTTTGGATAATGAGAGTGAAACATTGGGTTAGGATGAGAATGAATCTGTGTTTTGAGCCATTAATAACAACAAGGAAGAAAGTATTTGAGCCATTTTCAATTGTGGTTGTGAAGATGAGTTTTTCTTCGGATGTGTTATGTTTGCAATGACTACTATAATCATTTATGTTATATCCTGTAAGCAGTTATAAACGTAAGCCTGGACATGTTTGGTCTTAAGATGTGGGGAAAGATTTGAAGAAAATATGATCCCCCAAAATAATAAAAATGAATTGTTGTGGAGTGACTTGTTTTACCAAGGAGGGAGTGAACCAAGAACCAGATGTTGAAGAAAATGCATGTGCTTACACACAAAGTTAATGATAGGTAAAGAAAACAAAAAAAGATTTAGGAAGGAGACTAGGAAGTGTAAAACAGAATTAGAAGGATTACTGAAAGACATAGATACCAAATTTATATAGCCTTTAAGTCTCCCTTTTTTTTTTTTAAGATTTGTTTATTTATTTGAGAGAGAGAGTGCAAGAGAGAGCACCAGTGGGGTGAAGGGCAGAGGGAGAAGCAGACTCCCTGCTAAGCAGGGAGCCTGATGCGGGACTCTATCCCAGGACCCCCGGGATCATGACCTGAGCCGAAGGCAGACACTTAACGACTGAGCCACCCAGGCGCCCCAGTAGATATCTTTAAAAGAAGAAAAAACAGCTCCCATAATCGTATAGTATTAACTGTTTCTGTTGATAATTTTTCCCTTTCTATTCTTGTCAGTTAGTTTAATACGAGGGGTTTTTTTTATTTCTAAATAAATATTTCTTAACCAGGTAATTTCATTGACAAATCTTTAGGAGGGACTGGGAGATGAGAGAGAACTCTGTGTGTCTCTTTGGAGATAATACAAAAGCCTTTATGTGACAGATAACTTTGCAGGAGCTCTATATAACCCTGTGCTAAGCACCTGTATTTATTTCCTCTTTCTTCTTCCTCCTCTACCTCTAAAAAAAGAAGAGCTAAATCCCCATTTATCGTTTATACACATTTAAAAATATAGATTGTTTCTGGTAAATTTAATATGATTTAAAATAAGAGGAACAATTAGATGCCTAACTTGCAAATTGTTCTAATAAAATTTGTTTTATTTAAACTAATGGTAGTTAAACACTGCAAAATTTTAATGACTTAAAATGGTTTTGTGACCAATGTGAAATGGAAAGATATAAATAAGAGACAGAAATAAAGAGCAGTTTGAGAAGAATGTAAGTGAATAAAGTGGCTCAACCCTCAGGGGATTTGCATGTGGCATTGTATGTATTTCAAAAGTTTCCGTTGAAATAACAGATGCTGCTGATGAAGTTGGGAATAGTAACTTCATTTGTGGCTGATTCAGTTGCTTATCCAAAGTGAGAAGATCCCAGGGGGAAATCTGGTGTAGTGGAATTAGGCTTAGGAAAGGATATGACATAAATATCTGGCAACTTCATCTTTGTGATCTTTAGTCCATAAACACTGGCTAGGTATAGGTATGATTATTTATAAATGTCCAGTTATCTTATATTTCATGTGGATCCTGTGTCTGCCAAGTGATTTTATTCAATAGCAGTGATTTTTAAAGTATTTTATAGTTCCTAGAATTTTTTACTACAGAAATTCCAAGTCTTTTGGTTTTTTTAGTCATAGAGAATCATCTTTTTTTTTTTTTTTAAGTTTTTATTTATTTATAATCTCTCCACCCAACATGGGGCTCGAACTCACAACCCTGAGATCAAGAGTCATGTGCTCTAACAACCCAGGTTCCCCAAGAATTGTCTTAATGAACATGTGTATGTACAGTGACAACCCGTGAAATTGGCTGTTGGCTTATTTACCCCCAGTTCAGAACAGTGTTTACTCACACAAGTGTGCATATTAATGTTTCCTCTTTTTTTCAAATTATTTTTTCTAATGTAATTCAGAGTATGCAAGATGTCATGCTGATAACTGGATAGATGGATAAAAACAGATGGTCCATAGAGGTACGTAGAGAACTTAACAATGTAGTGAGGGAAGTAAAATATTTATTAATATAGCTGTAAACACAAGGTTGGAAGTGCCTAATAGTCTCTAAGAGATAAATAAGGTTTATAGGGAGGGAGAAAATACTTCTACCAGAGTGAAATCAAAAGAGGAAATGTTACTTAAGTAATTCAGTAAACCTGAGTACCTATGATAACTAAACAATCCTGCTTTGGAAGATACAAAGATAGAAATGACATGGTCAAAGTCTAGGATGTTACAAAGTTGAGAGTGATCGTCTTTGCTTTTGAAGGGTTATCAGGGAAGACTTCAATGGAGGAGGTAGCACATGATGAATGACTTGAAGACCAAGTCCTAATTCCATGTTGTGAAGTTGACACATGCATTGGCATAGTTGCAGAGAACAACAGGACACATTGAGGAAATTATTAAGCTTAGTTGGAGCACTGAGATCAGGAAGATGAAGCCAGAGGAACAGGTAAGGACCAAATCATGGAAGGCATTATGTGGCATACAAAGGAAGTTTTAAGTTTATCCTGTAGGCATCGAGGGACCATTCAGGACAGAATGTATTCATATTTCCATTTTAGAAATTCCATTCGTAGTATATACAGATTATCAAATCATTATGTTGTACACCTGAAACTAATGTTGTAAAAAATAAAAGCATTCCAGTAGCAGTGGAATGGAAAATGAGTTGTGGTGTTAGAGATAGTCAGAAGTTATTAATCATCTAGCTGAGAAACTAAGTTATCAGTGGGCCAGTGTAATGGTATTGAGGCTGTGATGGAGAGAGAATTTACAGGATTTGATAAGTAATTATATGAAAGGTGAGAGGGAAGAGTTGAGGTTTTTTATATGGAAAATACATTGAGACATCTTATTGAGATAGAAGATACAGGAAGGAGATGTAAGCTTTTGTCTGTTTTTAAGAGCGAGAAATGCAAGGAATGGGGAGAAAATGAAGAATTCATTTTTAATGATTATGAGTTTGAGTTACCTGCAAGATGTCTAGTCTATATGTCCAGTAGATCAGGAACTCAGGAAAAGATCCGGTCTAGAGAGACAGATTAGGGACTTCTCTCCACGGACATGTCTGACATGAGCTGGGACTACGAATCTAGGAGGAGAGAAAGAGTGGAGCGTACCAAGTAACCAGTGAAGGAAGAGGAAACTGAAGGGGGGTAAGAACTGGGAAAGTATTTTGTTATATCAACCATGAGAACTGTAACTGCTCACAGAGGTCAAGTGAGAGAGAAGTACTGAATATTACCCACATGCATTAGCTATGAGGAGCTCAGCCTTCAAAGGACATTTAGAATTTGTAGTCATGGAAATTGGACTGGGTTAAGTGGAAAATTGGGCAAAGAGGGAGACAGTGTTGGAGATCAAGGGGGTAAAATGAGCAAAAGTACAGAAAGGGCAAAGAACTGGGAGTGTTACTTTACAAACAGTAGGACCTTTTAGTTTAAAATATTAGGTATGTAAAAAGGGAGTGTGGGCAATAAATTCAGAATTGTAGTATTATTAATATGCCCTCAATGCTATAACTGCCAAATTATTTAACCTCAAGTTATCTGGTGGGAGGGTTATTCACAACCTTCTCCACTTTTCTTTCTTTTCCTGATCATTTCACTGTGTTTTAGAGGAGTGAAAAAAATGCCATCTCATGCAAGTCAGAGTTTTGTCTGTACCCTGCAAGTGAGAGGATACTGAGAAAGCCCAAAATCTTGATTCCTTAGGAATTGCAGGTATATAACAACCATTGTCTTTTTTGCCCTAGTCCCCAGTTGTGAGCTGTCTATAGACTTACAGGTTATTTAGGGAGAAAACACTTGCTAAAGGTCTTACAAACTTAGAATTATAAAGAAGACCATTTTGGTGATACAGTCATCCTAAGTTAATTGCTCATTAGTAGAATTCAGTATTTTCTTGTTAAATAACCCATTCCCTAAATAATAGTGGACTTTTTAATCTTTAAAACTTGATTAATCATCTTTCTATTTTATTTTTTTAAAGATTTTATTTATTAGAGAGAGAGAGAGTGTGTGCACTCAGGGGGAGGGGCAGAGGGAGAAGCAGACTCCCCACTGAGTGGGGAGCCCAATGTGGGGCTTGATCCCAGGACCTTGCGATCATGACCTGAGCCAAAGGCAGACACTTAACCGACTGAGCCCCTCATCTTTCTATTTTAAAAAATGAAATTATCATGGTTATTTACTTTAGCACAGTAGTGCTTTGGGCACAGTTTCGCCCAAAGATGCACATATTACTCTGTGGTAAGTTCCTTGAGGGCAAGCACTATGCCTTAGTCATCTTTCTGTCTCCTATACTGTCTTTTACAATGAGAAATATTCAGTAAATATTTGTTGAAAATTAACTCAACGCTGCATTAAATGAAAACATTTTACACATTGAGGAAAGTCGCATTTACATTCTTTTTTTTCTTTTTTTTTTTAAGTAGGCTCCACACCCAGTGTGGGGCTTGAACTCACAACCCTGAGATCAAGAGCCCCATGCTCTACTGACTGAGCCAGCCAGGTGCCCCACATTCACACTCTTAAATAATAGGGAAAATAAGTTTTTAATATCTGATTTGCTGAATATTCAAGCCCATTTTATGCTAAGAAAATCATACATACATACCTTTTCACTGAAATCTAATGAGATTTATAATTTTAGGTGTTAGAAATTAGGATATCTAGAAAATATAAGGCATCTCGGGCTTCCTTATAAGAAGAAGCTACAGGGGTATTGGGCTCAGGAAAAGATTCTTCTTAGAACCTGGCACCTGCACTGCAAATAACCAGCTGAGTCCTTCTGTAATCTTTGGTGATCTTTGGAATACATTTTATTAACTCCTGTTTTCTGTCATATTACTCCAAAAGATAGAGAGAACCAGCTCTGTAATTGTCTGTGGCTGCTCTCAGCAAAGGAATGATCTTCAGCTGTTCCCACCCACCAGAATGTAGGCTAATGTAACTGAGGCAGAGCGGGAACTGGCTTTGCTCCTAAGAAATCTAGTCCAAACCCTTATATCCTTTGAAAACTGAATGCAGTCTTATGGGTAAATAGCTACCTTAGCACTACCTTTTACAGAAAGCACCAATTGCCATTTCTTGTAGAAAGTACTACACATAAAAAAGTGAATATTTGTGTAATCATAACATACAGGGTACTGGGGATAAAATGTATATTTAAAACAATTTATAGACTCTGAATCACCATATAAATGTGAAAGATGTTTACATTTATTACCATGCAGTAATAGGGAGAGAAAGTGTGTGTGTGTGTGTGTGTGTGTGTGTGTGTAATTAAGATAGCAGAATAGTTCCAGAAATAGGAGAAGATGTGTAAAATATGTGTAAGGTTATGGGCTTACTTTTTTGTTTTGAAAGTTATTTCAGAAGAGATGAAGTATTCTGGATGTTGCTGAGTGTTACAGAGAACACTGTAATACTGTTTTATTATCTCTGCCTTCAATATTAGTAGTCTGGTAGAAAGAGGCCTGCTGTGCTGTTCCTTGTGGAGAGCTCACATAGTCGTAAGTAAAGGTATTTAAAGTTAAACCAGAAAAGGACATGGAAATTTTCTTAGTTGGAAGAATAGATTTAATATTAAGTATTCATATGTGTTTGAGGTAAAAGGTGTCTTGTAAGTAATAATATTTAATGCTTAGTATTCTCATATATATAAAAAGGTCTATGACAGTTCTTAATAAAGAAATTACCATTACCTCTTCCATTAAACTGTATTGTTTGCTATATCCTTTTACCTCTTCCATTCTGTTGTGTGTGCCTTTCCTTTTTACTGGCGTTCTCTCTCATCTCCATCTATTAAAATCCTGTATAGGACTTTCCCTTCCAGGTATATTGTGTAAACTTATACCAGACTTGCCCGCCTGACAAGAAATGATGAAATTAGCAGAAAAGGACTTTAAAACAACCATTATCAATAGTTGTTTATAGGGGCGCCTGGGTGGCTCAGTCGTTAAGCGTCTGCCTTCGGCTCAGGTCATGATCCCAGGGTCCTGGGATCGAGCCCCGCATCGGGCTCCCTGCTCGGCGGGAAGCCTGCTTCTCCCTCTCCCACTCCCTCTGCTTGTGTTCCCTCTCTCGCTGTGTCTCTCTCTGTCAAATAAATAAAATCTTAAAAAAAAAAAAAAAAAAAATAGTTGTTTATATATTATCAATATACACAGAGGTTTAAAGGGAAAGATGAATATAGACAACAGGCAGTACTGGGCCATGATTCATGAGAATATGGAAGCAAACAAGATGTACCCTACAATCAACCTAAATTTCTGCCTAGACACTGCATTATGGTGCCGAAAGAGGGAACCCAAGCACAGGACTACAGCCTCACTAAGATGAGAAGCAGAGATCAGAGTTTAGAGAGGCTAAGGAAGCTATACTTTGTGGGGCAGAGTACTGGAGGGAAGGAACTGCGGAGGGAAAGAACTCCAGAAATCTGCATAGGGTTGCCCATGAACACCAAGGATACTGTGTTCCTACCTGTGCACAGGTAGGTCCAACCCCACTAGACTTGGACAAAAGCCTACTGTCTATAAACTGAGCCAAAGTGAAGAGAGAGTGTGGAAAACCGGAAACATTTAATAGGAACCCCAGAAGGTACATCTTAGTTAAGTAGGGCTAAATTAGCTCTAGAGTAAATTAGCTCTACTGTGGACCTACCCTAACAAAGCTTTAAAAGGTCTCAAAAGAGTCAAGCTAATCTGAAATTTACTTAACTGCTTGTCAAAACAGAGTCTAACACTTTAAAGTAAGAAAACAAAATTGAGACATTCAACAGTGTACCATTTACAATAACTAACATCCAAGAAAAAAGTTACTAGGCATACAAGGGACAATGTCACTCATAACCAGGAGAAAAATCAGTCAAATAAAAGAAACCTAGAAATTACAGAGATGATGAAATTACTAGAAAGAACTTTAAAGCAGCTATTAAAAATATACACTGAGGTTTAAAGAAAAAGAAATATAATAAGAGAAATGGAAGATCTAAAAAAAGAACCAAATGGATCTTTTAGAACTGAAATATACAGGATTTGAGATAAAAAATGTACTGGATGAGCTTAAGTACAAATTCGCTAAATCAAAGGGAAAGAATAAGAGTCTGTTATGGACATTTATGCTGATAATTTCAACAATTTAGAAGTAATAGACAAATTCTTTGAAAGTCACAGATTACCAAAACTGGCCCAAGCAGAACTAGAAGATGTGAATAGCTCCATACCTACTAAAGAAGTAGAATTACTATTTCTATTACTATTTTTAGAACCTCCCTGCAAGTAAAATTCCTGGCTCACAACAAGGAAAACTCCAGCCTAGATGACTTCACTGGTGAATTCTATCAGATCTTTAAGGAAGAAATAATACCAGTTCTGCACAAACTCTCCCCAACACTTCCCAACTCTTATGAGGCCAGTTTTACCCCAATATCAAAACCAGACAAAGACATTGTAAGAAAAGTATAAATCAGTATCCTTCATGAACACAGATGTAAATATTCTTAATAAAATACTAACAAATTGAATTATACAGTATATTGTAAAGCATAATACATCCTAACCAAATGGTGTTAATCCCAGAATACAAGGCCAGTTTATTTGAAAATGAATCACTGTCATTCACCATATTAACAGAAAGAGGAAAAACCATGGGGCCATCTCAGTTGATGCAGAAAAGGCATATGATAAAATTTAAAATACAATCATATTAAAAACTCAGGAGAGTAGGAAAAGTAGGAAATTCTTTTGAATTTCCTCAACCTGTTAATGAAAAATCTACAGCAGTTTGCTTAATTCAGAAAGACTGGGGCGCCTGGGTGGCTCAGTTGGTTAAGCGACTGCCTTCGGCTCAGGTCATGATCCTGGAGTCCCTGGATCGAGTCCCGCATCGGGCTCCCTGCTCGGCAGGGAGCCTGCTTCTCCCTCTGACCCTCCCCCCTCTCATGTGCTTGCTCTCTCTCATTCTCTCTCTCTCAAATAAATAAATAAAAAATCTTAAAAAAAAAAAAAAAAAGAAAGACTGAATTTTTCACCCTATTGGAACAAAACAAAGATTATCTTCTGTCACCACTTAAAATACTATTACACCTGGAAGTCCTTTATAATGCATTGAGGTAAGAAAAAGCAATAAAAGGGGGCGCCTGGGTGGCTCAGTCGTTAAGCGTCTGCCTTCGGCTCAGGTCGTGATCCCAGGACCCTGGGATCGAGCCCCACATCGGGCTCCCTGCACCGCGGGGAAGCCTGCTTCTCCCTCTCCTACTCCCCCTGCTTGTGTTCCCTCTCTCGTTATGTCTCTCTCTGTCAAATAAATAAATAAAATCTTTAAAAAAAAAAAAAAAAGGAAAAGCAATAAAAGGCATACAGATTAGAAAGGAGGTGATGAAACTGTCTTTATTCACAGGTGAAATGATAGTGTATATAGAAAACTGGGAGGAATCTACAAAAAGCTTCTAACACTAAGTGAATTTAGCAGATTTGCAGGATGCAAGGTGAATAAACAAAAACCAACTATATTTCTATAAACTTGTAATCAGAAATTGAAAAATGAAATTAAAGAAATAATTTAAAATTAATTTAAATGTTACTTAAAAATTTTTTTCAGTAACAGGAAGAAACATGAAGTACTGAGGGATAAATTTAGTAAAATATATGCAAGACCTGTCCACAGAAACCCATAAAACATTGCTGAGAAAAAGAAGACCAGTGAAGAGATATACCATATTCATGTTTTAGAAGACTTGATATTGTTAAAGTAACTTTCCAGGCTGATCTATAGATGTAGCACAATACCAATCAAAATCCCATCAGGCTTTTTTTGTAGAAATTATATTCTAAAATTTATACAGAAATCAAGGGCCCCTGGCTGGCTCAGTCAGTACTCTTGTGACTCTTAATCTTGGGGTCAGTCATGAGTTCAAGCCTCACATTGGCTGTAGAGCTTACTTTAAAGAGAAAAAAAATGCAAGTTTAAATTTATACAGAAATCAAAGGATAGCCAGAGCAATCTTGAAAAAACACAAAAGTTGGAAAACTTACTCTACATGATTTTAGGTTTTTAAAGTAAAGTTGTAATATGGTATAATGATAGACCTGTAGCTCAATGTAACATACTAGAACTTCTAGAAATTGACCTGCATGTATATGGTCAGTTGATTTTCAACAAAGTTGGTAAGGCAACTCAATGAAGAAAGGGTATTTTTTCAACAAATGATGCTGAAACAACAGGATATTCGTATGGGGAGAAATGGGTAATAACTAAGTATAAAAAGCTAAAACTATAGAATTTTAGAAGAAAACATAAAAAGCGCTTGCTTTTGTAACCTTGCATAGGGAGATTTCTCTGGACATAGAAAACCATAAAGGGAAAAGTTGTCCGATTTATTAGTTTTGCTTTTCTGAAAACTCTGTTAAAAAAATGAAAAAAGCAAGCCACACCGGGAGAAAATATTTGCAAACGCATGTCTGATAAAAGACTGCTATGTAGAATATATAAAGGACTCCTCTAATTCGATCAAAGAAAGACAACGTCCTTCACTCCCCTCAAAAAATAAAAATAAAAAACCACTCAATTTAAAAACAAGCTAAGAGGTGCCTGGGTGGCTCAGTCAGTTAAGTGTCTGACTCTTGATCTCAGCTTAGGTCTTGATCTCAGGGTCGTGAGTTCGGGCCCCATATTGGGCTCCACACTGGATGTGTAGCCTACAATCAATCAATCAATCAATGCTAAAAATTCAAATAGTTTTTGAAAGAAGATGTATGAATGGCAAATAAATACATGAAAAAATGCTTAGCATCATTAGTTATCAGAGTAATGCCCATTAAAATCTTAATGCATTACTGCATATGCATTCAAAGACTAAAATTGAAAAGACAGTTTCAAGTATTGGTGAGATTATGAAACTATGGAATTCTCATACATTGCTGATGGGAATGTGAAATGACAGAACCACTTTGGAAAAATTTGCCAGTTTCATATAAAGGTAAAGATACACTTAACTATATCCAATAATTCTACTCCTAGGTATTTTCTCAAGGCAAATGAAAAATTTATGTCAATTAAAAAGAAATAATCAGAGTGAAAGAAGCCAAACACAAAATGGTACATAATATATGATGCTAATTATATACAGTCCTAGAACAGGCAAAGCAAATCTATGGTGACATAAAGCAAATCAGTGGTTGCCCTGGGGTGGAGGATCAACTGCAAATATGCACAAGGTAACATTTTGGGATGGTGGAAATGTGCTATATTTGATTGTTCCGTGGTGGTTACACAGGTGTGTACATTTGTCAAAATACATCATACTATATTTTTTACATGGGTATATTTTATAATATATTCATTATACTTTAATAAAGTTTTCTTTATAGCACAGTCTTCTGTGACTTTTTTCCCCTTTTTCCCCTAAATTCAGACATTGTCTATTCTTCCTCTAAATTTACTGTAGAATTTTGTTTGGTCTTCTCTTACTCATTTCTTCTTCTTTCATTTGTCTTCTTTACTAAATTATAAGCTTTTTCCTCTTGGTTTACCATATAGCACCTTGCTCATTGTAACCTTTCAGTGTGTTTGTTGCACTGAGTTGATTTGATGCAAAGAAGGAGTTACCAGCTATCGCTTTGATTACAATTCTGATGTTTGAAAAAAATCACAGCCCCAGATATTAGCGAGACAAGGCTCTAAGGCAGCTAAGAGTTAATATTAGGCATCTTTAAGGCAATTCTAATTTTACACTTTAGGGCAATCCCATATTATATTCTATGGCAATGGGTGGTGCACACATGGAAGATGAGTACTTCTGGGCCCTGTGGGAAGTTGTCTTTAAGGGAAGACACCCTGTGCCAGTTGCAGAGGCATGGAGGACAATGGATTTGATTTTAATAATGAAAATTCAAAAGAATCATAGAAACTTAGTGCTAGACGGTACCATGGATGCCATTTAATCCAACCCATTATTATACAGGCCCAGTGAAGGTCCCATTCCAGGAATTTAACAAAGTGGAGTATTGGCTGCATGTAGAAGTTCTAATGAGTTGCCCTTAGACAAAGCTTCCATTAGTTTGAGATTTGGAGTTAAGAAGAAAACAGGATAGATACAAGAGAAAGGGCAGGAGTCACCTGTTATTACCAGGATCGAACCAAAACTGGAATCATTGGGTAGCACCAGGAGTTGGCTCATGTGTTTCTGGTGAGTCTTTGTTCCATTTACCATTGAGAAGTCTGATTTCATCTGTAATCGAAACCTGTTTTGTGTACCTGTTGATAAATTTTCTGCAGTAAGAATATACTGTAGCTTGCTGAGGAGTTAATATACAACCTGGAATATTGTTGAATCCCACAGGAATGTTGAAACAATCTAAATGGAGTCAGATCTTCCTCTCTCAGACCTTCCCTTTTCTCACTGTTCTCTGTTCAACTGTAAATTTATTTGGAATTGGGGGTGGTAATTGCTATTTTGCATTTCACTGGTTTGGGGGTTTTATTTTTTTTAAGGACAATATTAAGGCAGTTTTTTTAATTAAAGTGATTTTTAATGGTCATTTTGAATTTTAAAGATGAAGAACATTGAGTACAAAAGGCAGCTTTGAAACTTACAGCAGAGCATGCTCCTTAGATGGATCTTTTGAATAAAAGAATGCTGTTGTGGATGGTGATGATGCACAGCTATTTAATGTATTCTCCATGCTCCATGTATGGATGCAGCCTCCAAACTTTACAAAGGACATAATCATCTGCACAGCATCTCTGCTCTCCTATGGATTGGTCTTTTTGTAAAGCAGCCTTTTGGTTTTCTTAGTAAAACTATTTTATTTTAAATATATCTCTAGACACTTACTCCTGGTAGGCCTGCGGAAATGTAGATTACTTCACGTCTCCTCAAAATTCCTTTCAAAGAAAAGAGTCAAGCTCGATTTGCGTTTTCGAGATAGAGAAGAGGAATAGATAGGAGTAAGGAAGAAATCTTAACTATGCTTCAAGGAGAGAAAAAAATCTTTCAATCCTTTGTTGATACCATAGCTTCTGCATTAGTCATATGTCCCTTCCTCCTTGTTCATGAGTGGACCAGAGGAATAGCAGCCATTTGCAAAGGGCAAAGAGAAGAAAACAGCTGATAAAGAGGAATGTAGGGCTCCCAAGCCCCCTAGGTTTTTATATTTGTATTTTTAGATCAGTCATTGGTTTCTGGGTATTTGATCTCCTTATTTGTTGTTTTATTTCACTGTTTGTTATAAAATACAGTGCTAAATTTCTAGCCCCCAATTGTGAGATTGTATTCAAAGTCCAGTTTTTAAAAATGTTACAATGAAAGTCAACTACAATGGGAAGCAAGTAGACATAGTTAATAGTGATATTGGAAGGCAAAACCTTTCCTCTGCCATCTTGGGTCTGAGTGGTGGAGGCCTGCGAACTAACTAGTGAGTGATACAGAGATTAACAGGAGGAAAGACAAAGTGTGGGAGCGCTCAGTAATGAGCAACTCAACTCAGTTGCCAGAGGTAAAGGTTTGTTTACCAACTTAACACAAGTATTTAGGGCTTCAAAGGATGGAACGTTTTGATGATGCTGGTTTTTACAACTTGGTGTTTTCAGAATGTTCTAGAAGCCAAAGTCAGTCACTTCCCTGACTAGAGACCCTGGGTGGGGTGGGGGGGGTGCCCTGCAGACTTTCATAAACCTCTGCTTTAATCAGATAAAGGAAGTTTAGATAAGATTTTTTTCTGCATCTGCTACTGGGTTTCTTGTTTCTTCACTGGTTTTTTTTTAAATTTGTTTATGGCTTGATGATTTTCAAAGCATTTTCACGTATCTCATTTGAGTCTCAAGAGTATTTTTTAGGTAGAAGGGGCAAATATTATTCCCATGAATTTTACAGGTAAGAAAATTGAGATTAAGAGAGGTTAAGTATTTGTTCAGAGCCACACAAGTAATATGGAGCCAAGATAAGAGGTTAAAGTATTCACATATCCCACCACACCTTTGGGGTCCAATTTCAGTACTGACAAATTGAATAATGTCAATCTATAAGTGCTTTAAGGTGTCAAGATTTGAGTAACATTTTATTTGTTTTGTAGGAGAAGATGGTGTAAGTTGGTTCATCAGTGACAAAGACGCAGAGGTAAAAAAATTGTTTTTTGAAGTTATGAATAATAGATTAATAAATTCCTTTGATTTGAAGTTTCCTTTCACTTCAGTATGATAACTTAATAAACTTTTTAGAGATAGCAGTGGTCCAAGTATCTTGTAAGAAAAAGTTTGATTTCAGTATATGGTGATTGAATTTGTCAGAAGTGTGGTTCAGCCTTGATTTTTGTCAGTCTGTTAATTGCCATAATGATTTAGTCCCCTTTCCCTTCTGTTTCTTCTCTGCCATGGTGAGTCCTCTCAGCCCATATTGCCTGGTACCACTAAAGATCAACACCGGAAATAACTGCTTCTTCAGTGTAAGGAAATGGTTAGTCTATATTTAGGATGTGGCAAGTGTTTTTCTTTGTCAATTATTAGCCTTAATTGTGACAGATGGTTAGAAAAGAGAATAATTTTACAACTTAGTAAAAAAGTTTTAAGAGATAATTAGATTGTGTCTACATGGGGCCTACCTGGTTAATCCAGCAGAATAACAAGTAAAAGAAGAAAAGCTTTTTCAAAGATGAAATTCTACCCAACAAGATAAAAGCATGGTTGGCATTTACATATTCCCCTTTAGGTATCCCATATGATATGTTTTGCTAATATCTTTTGCAAGACACTAGATTTGGGCTAGAATATGGGAGAACTAGAATTGGGTTACTGTAGGCAGAATAGATCTTAAAAGTACTCTATTGGAAGGAAATTATCTCATTGTCTCTTGGAAATTATAATCCAGTTTATACGCAGTAACCCTGGGCAATTCAAAAGAGAGAATGGGTTCGGTCATTACGTGGTTTTATGACTTTAAAGACAAAAAACATTTTTAAAAATCCCTTAGGTAAAAATTTAAGCAAGTTTCTCATTCAGAAAAATATGATATACATTCATATATAGAAATCAGGAATATCTTTGGCTCTGAATGTCACCAGAATGTCTAAATGATGCCTATCAGTACCCCTACTGGACCTCAACTGTAAGTAGAGAAAGATACAAAAGAAATGGAACCATATGGAGAAGTGTAAAAGAATGGGGTGGGGGGACAGACAAGAAGTAGAGTTGTCTTCATGGCAACCCCTTTTAAGTTTTTCTAACTTCTTTTAAGAACACAAAAGTTCCCTGTTGCTGGGTTCTATAGATTAAATAGACTATAGCTGTTAATTCTTTTGAACAGAGTGAAATATTTTTTTTAATTATTGATTTTTTTTTTCCCCCTTAGGCCCAGATAGTTAATAATAGATCATCTGGAAGATGGACCCACCGATACTACTCAGCCAACAAAAATGTTACCTGTAGAAATTGTGACAAATGTGGCCATTTATCAAAAAACTGCCCCTTTCCACAAGTACGTGAAATACATAATGTTTCTTTCCTCATTGTTAAAAATCAGAATCTTAAGAGTGGACCCCTATAACCTTAGAATTCAAGTCTTGCATAATATGTGTGTAGATTTCACATTACATTTTCATGTGGGTCACAGCCTAGAATAGTAGCAGAGAAGGAACAATGAAGTTAGAGTCAGAAAAACCTGGAGTCAATTCAGCTGTCCATTGGTAGTTGCACAACCTTAGGCAAATCATTTCACCCTCTATGCCTCTGTTTTCTTGTCTATAAAATGAGGAGATTAAATCGAATGATTCCTGAGACCCCTTCATTGGGGTCTCAAAATGGAAATAAATTTTATGGAATTATACAGAAAAAGAAAATCTTCTATTTGAGACCAAACTATTTTGCTAAAGAGGTTTTCTGTTTGCCACCTAGAAAGTCCGCCCCTGCTGTCTCTGTTCTGAGAGAGGACACCTCCAATATGCCTGCCCAGCCCGCTTTTGCTTAGGCTGTTCTTTGCCTATGTCTTCCACTCACAGATGTCTTGAAAGGCCTTCCTGGAGAAAACGATGTGACCGATGTGATATGATAGGCCACTATGCTGATGTGAGTATCCTGCATATAACTGATTTGTCAGACTTTGGGGGCAGTGTGCCAATTTGTAACTATCAGTCAGCCTACCTGAAAGAATGTTTATTCTATACCATATGTGATGATAGCCATGTCCCTTTGGCTACTGATCATCTAAAGCAATGCTCTAATAGGGATCCTACTGAATGGTTCATCAGGGGGCAGCATCAAGAAATATTGTAAACCTATGCTTGCCTCCTTTGCTTAATGTGCTTGCCAAGTAAAGGTTTGAAATAAAAGAGGTATGTAATTAATAACATGTAAAATTTATGTACCTATTCATTCATAGTTAGCTGAAAATACATACCTACTTAGCAGTTGTGTACAGAGGTCTGTATGAAGCCTGGCTTGATGCTGCTTATTGATGACTCTTGCTGATATAATAGCCTTAAGCAAGAAGGACAAAAGCACCAATACTTTAGATCTGCTTATCTTAGTTCACTTTTTAGATTTAAAAAAAAACAAAAGTAATTTAGAAGACATTCAGTTACCTATAGCACATTAAATTTTAGCACATTGTTATTTTGGACATCATTTTGCATCATATGGAGTTTTAGTCAAAATTTCAAAGACCAGAAGTGCTGTAGAAGTTTTTTTTTTTTTTTTGAAGTAAGAATCTTTTCTTTTTAATTTATACTTCACAAAGACGTGATACAAAGCACAAACATTTTTCTAATTTTATTTATATTGGAGTATACCTATAACCTTTTGCCTAAAAAAGTGATATGGCTTTCTATTGAGATGAATTTCAGATTAAAACATTACTAGAATATGAATGTTTGGTATATATGTTTCTCATGTAAATATATCAACTACTGATTATAATTTTTAGAGTGTCTTTTTAAACAAATAAAAAATAAGGTCACTGTCTATACATTGTTCTACAATTTGACTTTTTTCTGCTTAATTCCTTATGAATGTATATCTCTGCATTAGCTCATATCTACCTGTCAAAGGCTAACTTTTATTCCACTGTATGGATGTACCAGTTTACCCAGCAATTTCTCTACCAATACATCTAGATTTATAGTTACAGCCCATTTTTTAAAGCAGACAGTGCTACAATAAATATCTTTATGTGTGTGTGTGTAAGATTATTTCAGTAAGTCAGATTCTAAGTGGGATTGTGTAATTAAAAGATATATACATTTATATCTGGATAAATATTGTCCAGTTGCTCTTCTAAAAGGTGGTACCAGTGGGGGCACTTGACTGGCTCAGTCAGTAGAGCATGCAACTCTTGATCTCGGGGGTTGTAAGTTAAAGCCCCATGTTGGGTGTAGAGATTACTTAAAAATAAAACCTTAAATAAATAAATAGTACTAATATATCCGCCTGCCAAATGTGTTTAAGAGTGCTCTCAACAGGGGCACCTGAGGGGCTTAGTTGGTTATGCTTCTGCCTTTGGCTCAGGTCATGGTCTCAGGGTCCTAGGATTAAGCCCTGTAGGGCTCCCTGCTCAGCAGGGAGTCTGCTTCTCTCTCTCTCCCTCTGCTCGTGCTCCCTCTGGAGCACACTCTCTTAAATACATAAATAAAATCTCCTCCCCCCCCAAAAAAAAAGAGTGCTCTGAACGCTATAATCGATCTTTTAAAATTTTGGCCAATCAGATAAGGAGAAAATGATATCTTATTGTTTTTATTTGTATTTCTTACGCCACTAGTGACATTGAATGTGATTCTCAAGACTAGGTGTGGAGATAGAAGTTGTTCTTTCTTTCCAAAGTAGCTTAAATTGGGGCACCTGGCTGGCTCAGTTGGTAGAACATGTGACTCTTGATCTTGGGGTTGTGTGTTCAAGCCCCATGATGGGTGTAGAGATTACTCAAAAAAAATAAAATCTTTTTAAAAAAAAAAGTAGTTTGGGGCGTCTGGGTGGCTCAGTCGGTTAAGCATCCAACTCTTCGTTTTGGCTCAGGTCATGATCTCTGGGTTGTGAAATCAAGCCTTGCATTGGGCTCTGGGCTCAGCACAGAGTCTGCTTGAGATTCTCTGCCTCTGCCCCACCCCGCGCGCCCCCCCCCCCCCCCCGCTCACGCTAGCTCGATCTCTCTCTCACTCTCTCCCAAATAAATAAATAAAATCTTTTTTTTTTAAAGTAGCTTAAACTTACTTTTTAATATTTACTGTCTTAAAAGTAAAAATCCTAAGTTGGCTTAGTTTTATACTACTGTTCTCTGCATTACGTTGTCAATTATAATTTTTTTTGGCAGATTTTCTAGTTTGGCAGTTACATTTAATAGCATATTTCTTTACTCCTTTCTTCTGAAAAGCTCTTACAAATATGGTCTTATTTGCCTGTGATAACAGAAGGATCTCAGACATTATTATGAGCATTTTTTTTTCATAAGAAAATGTAGTTAAGAACAGTTAAGAATGATTTGTAAAAGGTTATATAATCAGCTGTGAATTAAATCTGTAGTCCATTCTGCTTAACTGCTTAATTTTGGCCTCGAATGTATGTTAAACTCTTTATCTAAAATGGCCTTGAGGATTAATAACCCCAGTGAATGTAAGTTTTTAAGATAGGGTTAGGCTATGGCTGACTTCAGAGAAGGCAGCACCCTTTCCCCTAAATCTGCCAAGATCTAACTGTTGGGGTTTTTTGTAATTACATGGTGAAGGTTCTGGACGCTAATTGATCTTTTTCTAGACTGCCCACCTTGTATAAGATTCCCTTGGAGCCCAATCAAACCTGGACTTCACTGACTCCATCTGAAGAAGCTTATAGTCCTTCCACCATCCCAGAAGCTCTTCATGAGGATTCACGTGGAAGCAGAGTCATTCTTGCCTTAGGTTGCTGGAACTATTCATCCAGTCCCATACATGCTTTAAATTTGTCTTGAAACCTGGTCCTCCACAGAAAACAGTGTTTCCCCTGCAACCCTCTCAAATGCTTGCTGTTCATTCTTTCTTGACTCACATATCTGAATTAGGTTGAGTAGGATTAAACTCTTTCTCACTCACTGTGGCTGCTTCTAAGTCATTACTCCTCCCTCTTTATGTAGATACTTTCAGCTTATTTAAGGCCCATACCTCTGACAGTACTGTTCTCCCTTCTTTGTCATTTTCATCTTCCCACCTGCTGGACTTGTTATTCGTTCACAAAGGATTACTGAAGACCTGGGTAATTATAGATGCCCTACCTTCTTATCAGTTAAAGACATTAAGAAACTTCCATTTATTTTATACATCCCTGTAGCCACAGCACTGATCTCTGTCATGCCAGAGTACCAGTTATATGTTCAAAGAGAATCTGTAATGAAAACTGATGAGTCATATTCATATTCTTGCTGTAATGAAAGACTTTTCCTGAACTCTGCTTGGGAAAAAGCCTTATACGTTAACTACTGCATAAAAGTAATTTGGTTCAAATTCCAGAGTTTTACAATGTAAAGGATAGAAAACCTGTATCATTGATAACCTTCCAAAGGAAAAGAATCTGCAGTTTGGAAAGAATTCCAATTCTGAGTCTGCTACAGATTCTCTCCTCTTGTCAACAATTTTTTAAATATACAGAAAATTTTAGTTTTTATTTTTTAAAAATATTTCAGAGAGAGAGAGAGAGAGTGCATGTGGGAGGGAGAAGGAGAGAAGTAGACTTCCCACTGAGCATAGAGCTGAACGCAGGCTCGATCTCACTCACAGCCCCTGAGATCATGACGGGGCCAAAATCAGGAGTCAACCAACTCAACCACCCAGGCGCCCCTTAAATATACAGAAAATTTTAAACTGTGTGAGCACATCTTGCACACATAATCCCATTCTGTAAGGTATATCTGACATTTCCCAGATAATAATAGCTATAGTTAATTACTTAGTGTTTCAAGCACTGTGCTAGATGCATCACTAACTAGGAAGGGGGAGTGCTTTGTTCACTGCTGTATCCTCAGCACATAATGGGTGTTCTGTCGATATTTGTGATTGTGTCATTTATGTAATCCTCACAACTACCATATGATAGATACTGTGTAATGTTCCAATTTTACAAATAAGAAAACTGAGGGGCGCCTGGGTGGTGCAGTTAGTTAAACGTCCCACTCATGGTTTCAGCTCAAGTCGCGAGATCGAGCCTTGTGTCCGGCTCCACGCTCAGCACGGGAGTCTGCTTGCAATTCTCTCTTCTTCTCCCTCTGCCCCTCCTGTTCATGCTCTCTCTCTCTTTCTTGCAAACAAGTAAATTTTTTTTAAAAAAAGAAGAAAAAAACTTAGACATTGTAAGCTTCAGCTTTTCCCAACATCTCAAAGTTAAAGTGATGCTATACTGGGCGCCTGGGTGGCTCAGTTGGTTAAGCGACTGCCTTCGGCTCAGGTCATGATCCTGGAGTCCCTGGATCGAGTCCCGCATCGGGCTCCCTGCTCGGCAGGGAGTCTGCTTCTCCCTCTGACCCTCCCCCCTCTCATGCTCTCTCTCTATCTCATTCTCTCTCAAATGAATAAATAAAATCTTTAAAAAAAAAAAAAAGTGATGCTATACTTCATAAATGTACATGGAGGAAGCTCACCTACTAACATTCTAGGAGTTGTCAGTCTAACTCCTGCTCAGATCTCTCAAGTTTCTGTCTTAAACCTGCAAATGTTATATTTAAAATACCAGTATTTATAAAAACAGATGAAAAAAATTTCCAAATAAAAATAAATGATGGTTTAAGTTTTCAGCTCTTTAAACAACTTCTTTTTTTTAGAGATTTTATTTATTTATTTGTCAGAGAGACAGAACACAAGTAGGGGGAGAGGCAGGCAGAGGGAGAAGCAGGCTCCCCACCGAGCAAGGAGCCCGATGTGGGACTTGATCCCAGGATCCTGGGATCATGACCTGAGCCGAAGGCAGCCTCTTAACCGACTGAGCCACCCAGGCATCCCCAAACAACTTCTAAGGATCAGCAGAGTAGCATACAATATTGATTTTCAGCCAGAGAACCACGTCTGCGGTACCAGAGAACTGTGCTTGTACAAAGAACAAGAGACCATCCTGGCCTCAGCAGTCTTTACTGATTGTTGAAATTGTCACCCTTTTTCTTTAAAGTGTGACTGAGTTCATCAGCGTTAGGTATAATTGAAACCTAAACATCCTAAATTTTCTTCCTTCAGCAATTTTTTTCTCAAATCCCCTCCTTATTTTTCTTTCCCAATCCCTGCTAGCCATAATTCCTTTAACCATCATGCACAAGAATCAAATACCATCCACTAGTAGAAAGCTCAGCGCTTGAGTCACTCCTTCAAGTCAGACTTTAAATGCAATGGGAGAAAATAACTCATAGGACATATTTCACTTGACTCCCTTCTTTAAACATTTGATGCTGTGAGAACATGCTCTCTTAAATATCAGCACTATACTAAATTTTAGCAGCTCAAAAGTTTCTTTGAGAACTCAGTATAAACTGTGTAGGTTTTCACAGATATTAGTGGTCTGTAAATGTTTCTTCAAGAAATATATACATAAAATGGAAAATTAGTATCTGTTTAATTTTGGTGATTTTTTTAATAAGATTTTATTTAATTATTTATTGGGTTGGGGGGGGAGGGCAGGAAGAGAGACAAGCAGATTCTGTGCTGAGCACAGAGCCTGATGCTGGGCTCGATCCCACGACCCCAAGATCATGACTTGAGCCAAAATCAAGAGCCAGCCACCCAACGAACTAAGCCACCCAGATGCCCTAATGTGATTTTTTTTTTTTTTTTAAAGATTTTGTTTATTTGAGAGAGAGAGAGAAGGCACGAGCAGGAGCAGGGCAGAGGGAGAAGCAGGCTCCCCCCTCAGAAGGGAGCCGGATGAGGGGCTTGATCCCAGGACCCTGGGATCATGACCTGAGCCAAAGGGAAACACTTAACTGACTGAACCACCCAGGCACCCCCAATGTGATTTTTTTGATCCCAGAACCCTGGGATCATGACCTGAGCCAAAGGCAAACACTTAACTGACTGAGCCACTCAGGCACCCCCAATGTGATTTTTTTTTTAAAGGTTAGTTTAATCTTGGGGATTTCCAGTAGGAAATGTAAAGTACCTAGTACAAGTATCTTAGAGTTATCACTTCATACTCTTCATATAAAGAGTGAACAGTTATTGAATATTGTTTTTGTCCAGGTAATTATTTAAGAAAAGGGCATTTATTTTTATCAACTCCAAGGAACACAGAATGGTATTCATATGCCTTTTGCCTCTTATCCTTTCCCTAGTCTTATTGAGATACTACTGGCCAGAAATAAGACTGGCTGAAACACAATTATTGAGCTCAATAATTGAGCCAAGTTTTGAAATTAAAGACTTCCTTAATTCAGATATTTTGTTTTGTATAATAGTGATTAGTTCTACTTTTGTTCAAAAACATCTCCACTCTTGAATCACCCAAATACACTTTTTATATTTGTTTATCAAAAATTTGCTGATTGCCTACTATATGCCAGGCAATATTCCAAGTACTAAAGAAGTAAAGATGAGTAAGACATGGTCCCTGCCTTCGAGTAGCTCAGAGTATAAGGCAGACATGGGAAAGAACAGTGTAAAAGTGATGTGATGGGGGCAACTGGGTGACTCAGTTGGTTGAGTCTCTGCCTTCGGCTCAGGTCATAGATCCCAGAGTCCTGGGATCAAGTCCCACATCGGGCTTCTTGCTTAGTGGGGAGCCTGCTTCTCCTTCTGCCTCTGCATGCAGCTCCCCCTGCTTGTGCGCTCTCTCTTTCTCTCTCTGACAAAATAAATAAATAAAATCTTTAAAAAAAAAAAGTGATGTGATGGAAGGTACACCAGGGTAGTGAAAATTAAATGAGAGAATATCAGAAGACTAAGCTTGGTGACTTGCAAGTAATAGATATCTAGAAAGTATAAAAAATTACACAGACCATAGGAGGGAGCCAAGAAGCTATGCCTATAATAACATGTCACCTGTCTCTGGAAATATCAGTGCCATAGGAGCTCATGATCCAGGCTAAGTGAGTTTTCCTGTAATCATATGGCTTGAAACATACACAAGGGTCAGTATTTTCTGAGCACTTGTTTGCTTGCCTTCCTGCTCTTACATTCAAAGACAGTGCAGATTGAGGAAGGAAATATATAGCACATTCCTGGACTATTTCTCCTTTCTGATTGCATATCTCTTCCACTCATGGAGAGCCAGTTTTCTGTTGTATCATAATTTAATGCATTGCTTTAACCCTGGAAAGAATGATTCACAGCATAATACAGAACCTGACCACTTCTCATCATTTCTATCACTATCCCCCTAACATAAGCATAAGCGAGCATCTACTGCCTGGATTATTCTTTTCTTTTTTTTTTTTTTTTTTTAAGATTTTATTTAGGGGCGCCTGGGTGACTCAGTCAGTTAAGCGACTGCCTTCAGCTCAGGTCATGATCCTAGGGTCCTGGGATCGAGCCCCGCATCAGGCTCCCTGCTCCGTGGAGAACCTGCTTCTCCCTCCCCCACCCCCCCTGCTTCTGTTCTCTCTCTCCCTGTGTCTCTCTTTGTCAAATAAATAAATAAAATCTTTAAAAAAAAAAAAAAAGATTTTATTTATTGAGAGAGCATGAGAGAGAGAGAGGATGAGCAGGGCGGGGAGAGGCTGAGGGAGAGGGAGAAGCAGATTCCCCACTGAGCAAGGAGCCCTACGCGGGACTCGTTCCCAGGACCCCGGAATCATGACCTGAGCTGAAGGCGGCCACTCAACTGACTGAGCCACCCAGGCGCCCCTGCCTGGATTATTCTAATAGCTTCCTGAACTGGTTCCCTGCTTCCTTTCCCCTTTATATTCAGTTTTCAGTAGCTGGCTAGAGTAATCCTATCTATCTATCTATCTATTTATTTATTTATTTATAAAGATTTTATTTTATTTTGGGGGGGGGGTAGGGACAAAGGGAGAGAGAGAGAGAGAATCTTAAGCAGGCTCCATGCCCAGCACAGAGCCCGACCTGGGGCTCGGCCTCACAATCCTGAGATCATGACCTGAGCCAAAACCAAGAGTCAGATGCTCAACTGACTGAGCCACCCAGGGACCCCTAAAGATTTTATTTTGAGTTAATCTCTACACCCAATGGGGGGCTTGAATTTACAACCCCAAGGTCAAGAGTTGCATGCTCTCTACTGACTTGGCCAGCCCCAGAGTAATCCTTTTTAAACATAACTCAGATTATATCAGTCCTCTATCCCAAATCCTCAGATATGACTTTGCATCTCCCCCAGAGTAAAAGCTACAGTCCTTAGACTCACCAGCAAGGCCATATGTGATCTGGCTTCTTGACCACATCTCCTACAGTAATCCCTTGCTTACTCCACCTGGTCTCCTTGCTGTTCCTTAAAAGACCAAACATTTTCTTCCCTCTACCTGCTGTTCTGTCTGCTGGGTATCGGGGTATCCACAATGATTCATCTCCTTCATGCCTTTACTCATGTATGTCTCCTTTTTAGAGAGGGCTTCCCTGACCACCGTAATTAAAACAGCACCTCCAACATTCCCTGCCCTTCTTCCCTGCTTCGTTTTCCTCCCTAACAGTTATATTGGACAATCTGTGTATTTTTCTGTCTCCCCTAATTAGAATGTAAGCTCCATGTCTGTTTTCAGACATGTTCGATGCTGTATCTCCAGCTTCTAGTGGAGTACCTCACCTGTAGGATTAATAAGCAAATTAGTGAATTAGGGGCAACAGACCCCACTTACCTACCATCCAGTCATGCTTGTGAAAGTTGTCAGATCCTGCGCATTGATATACAGGCTTGGAAATTCTCAGCTTGACTCATCAAGAGGTAGGCATCTCTCAATAATATTTGAAGTCAAGTTTTAACAGGTTTTCCAAAACCTGTAATACCTATAGTATGCATAAAATAAAATGAAATATCCAAGGCAAAGGAAATTCTTTTTCTTGTTCCCCCCCCACTACCTCAAGTAGCCAGTTCTACTTCTTTAGTATTTTCTTTAGTGATTTTCTTTAATATCTCCATTTTAAACCAGTATTATAGGTATTGATGCAGTCCTGTGTTTTTGGTTTGTCAACCATCAGCTTTCATATGGAAAAATCTATAACTTTGTGATGGAATATACTGTATCATCTTTTTCAGTACCTTAAAAAGACAAATTTGAGGAAAGGAAAAATAAAACTAACATTCTGATAACCTTTTACAATTCAAATAATCATAAACTAATTTTCCTGCTGAACTTAATTGAAGTCAACATAACAAGTGTATCATTGTAATAAATTGATAAATATGTTCACATAAATATGTAGTCTGCTGACACCTAAACATCACAACTTTTGAGAGTAAAGAAAAGAAAGTATGACTTGGGAAAAAAAAAAAAAAAAAAGAAAGTATGACTTGGATTAGAATATTTCTTTCACTTTTTAGAATAAAGAAAAGAAGATATGACTTGGGCTAGAATACTTTATTTCTCTTGCTTTTTACCACATTTTCATGTCGTTTAAACACAATATTAGAGCAAGGGTCATGACTAGGATTGATTGATTTGCTTAATAAAAAATAAGTTGAATAGGCTTATAAAATGCTTATTTACCTCAGAGACCAGAATACCCCCCAAGGAAGTTAAGTAGATTCTGTGCTTGGAGGTCTCTTATCCTCTTGATTGGTATATGCAAAACTCATGATAATATTAGTGAAAATTCATATGTGTTCGTTGTTCAGGGAGTAAATCCCAGAATTAGTAATTAATAATTCATTGGAACTGTTCCCAAACCACCTAATAAATGAATATCTGAAACTTTTCATGGTGTTATATATATATATATATATATATATGTAAAAAGCTTATGGAAATAACCTTAGAGGGTAGACAGTTTTAACTGAAGGTATGTAATTTAGCATGGTTACAGTTTGAAGGAGAAACCAGTCCTTATTTTGAAATTGTAGTAAATGGTATTCTTTCTAGTCATCTGTGACTAACCTGACAATTTCCTCCAGTCTCCTCAACTCTCCCTGTAGCACTAGTCACTTTCAGTAGACCTAGCAGATTGAGAGCAGGTTTACATTTTCTTTATTGAAGTTATAAGAATAAGTTTGTAGAGGATAGAGATAGTTCCCTTTCTCCAGACACGTAACTTCCACCAAAAGAGGGGAAGGATTGTCCCCTTATAGTCTATTTACCAAAATTAACAGCCCTAAAAATTAAAGGGATAAATAAACTTTAGATTTTCATTGAGAATTTTATGGGACTTAGGTATGAACTTTTCAGTGCAGTCACATTGGGAGACCCGAGTCTTTGAGAAATACAGCAGCAGACCACTGGGAATTTTGTTAAATTTCAAACTCATTATACCCCTCACCTTTTCTTTTCTTTTCTTTTCTTTTCTTTTCTTTTCTTTTCTTTTCTTTTCCTTTCTTTTCTTTTCTTTTCTTTTTAATTTTCAGTCCAAGTATAAAAGCCCATGTAGACTTGGACTTGAATTTGACTGTTAGATCCAATAATAAGGGCAAATTCTTTTTTTTTTTTTTTTTTAAGATTTTATTTATTTATTTGACAGACACAGAGAGACAGCAAAAGAGGGGGAACACAAGCAAGGGGAGTGGGAGAGGGAGAAGTAAGCGTCCCGCTGAGCAGGAAGCCCAATGCGGGGCTCAATCCCAGGACCCTGGGATCATGACCTGAGTCCAAGGCAGACGCTTAACTACTGAGCCACCCAGGCGTCCCAATAAGGGCAAATTCGGGGACATAGTTATCTAAGCTATGAGTTTGGGGAGTGACATTAAGGAAATCAGATTCTCATTAACACCTGGAAGGCTAAAAATTTTATTTACTAAGCATTACAGACTAAGGTCAACTCCCCTGGACTTTATAAATCTCATAGTTTTCTTTTTCTTTTTTTTTAAGGTTTTATTTATTTGAGAGGGAGAGCGCACATGAGGTGGGGGTGGGTGGGGAGAGGAAGAAGCAGCCTCCCCTCTGAGCATGGAACCTGACACGGGGCTAAATACCAGGACCCCAGGATTACAACCTGAGTCAAAGTCAGACGTTTAACCAACTCAAGTCACCCAGGTGCCCCTCATACGTTTTCTGTCTGAGTTCTAATAATCTCCCTCAAACTGTCCGTAGTGAAGAAAAATACAGCAACAGAGAATGATTTTAAACCTGTGAAAGTATTCAGATTTAATTATGGACATCTATCCTTGCCAGTTTACTCATCTTAAAGTCAACACTGTTTTCTTCAATTATATACTAATTAAATTACTTAGGTATTCCATTTAAGAGGTACACACATTTCCTCTTGAAAATTTACAGATGTCTAGGGTGCCTGGGTGGCTCAGTTGGTTAAGCGACTGCCTTCGGCTCAGGTCATGATCCTGGAGTCCCGGGATCGAGTCCCACATCGGGCTCCCTGCTCAGCAGGGAGTCTGCTTCTCTCTGACCCTCCTCCCTCTCATGCTCTCTGTCTCTCATTCTCTCTCACACAAATAAATAAAAAATCTAAAAAAAAAAGAAAAAGAAAATTTACAGTTGTCTATAGAATGATTCTATTTCAGTAAAAACAAAATGAGGGGTGCCTAGCTGGCTCAGTTGGTGGAGCACGTGACTCTTGACCTCAGGGCCATGAGTTTGAGCTCCATGTTGAGTGTAGAGATTATTAAAAAAAAAAAAAAAGTTTTTTAAAATGAGCTCTATTATAATCTATTTTCGTGCTTGTGTGTGTGTGTGTATATATATATATCTTTATGAACAAAAATAAATGGGATAGAAGAATGCATACCAAGCTAGTAGGCTGCTAACATTGGATTTCCTCAGCTGACTGATAATAGATTGGTAGAGGGCTAGGAGACATGATTAGCTTTGCCTTTGTCTTTTTATTGTATTGTTTCCTTTGTTTACAAACAGATTATGATTTCTACAAGATTTCAGTTCAGTAACAAGTGTGATTTTGCCATGTTGTACAGCCTTCTAATGATTATTGCTTTAATAAAATGCTATTTAAGAATTTCAGGAACTCAAGAAAATTCTGTAATAAAATATTATGAGCTAATTGAACTTTTAGTTATATAATGTTAAAATAATTCTCTCTGTAGTCATAGATACTAAAGGAAAGTTATTCACCCTGAGAACACTAATCATTGTATTGGGGGAGTTTCAGATATATAAGAAGACAAGACTCAACTTTTAAATTAATTACCTCATGAAGTGTTATTCTAAATTTTTATTATTTTTTCCTTAGCCAGTGATCTTTTACACAGGAATCAATAATGAAGTAAACTGTAGTGTCTCGCTTCTAAACCCTTCTTTCTTACCCACCTCATCAACCCCAGCACCTACCACTACTTCACCTGTTGGAGGGATGCTTATACATAACCTTTACCTTGATACATTTATAAGAATCTGGGACAACAGGAATGGTCTTTTAATGAAGTAGGTAACAATTTTCAGTGGGATAAACCATCTGTACTTTGCAGATCTTTATAATTAAAACTCCTTCTCTGTTCCTCACAAACCAGACCTCTGAGAAAACTAAATTTTTCTGTGAAGTTTGTCAGAGACCTATACAGTCCTTGGCAGATACCACCTCAGTTCCTAATACTAGCTGGATTGACATAAGTCTCTCTTTTTAAAAAAAAAAATTTTTTTTTGGATGGGCTCATAGAAGGCATATATGAAGAACTGGTAGATTAAAAAAAGGAATCAAAGATGACCCCAAATGAAATAAATTCATTATAAGATATAGGAGGAAAATTGAGAAAATCACAGTTCATTTTCATGTTGTGAATAGAGGAGAAGTGACCCAAAACAAAATGAACAAAAATTCTGATTAAGAGAGCATGCACCCAGTAGGAGAGAGAAAAAAGTCCCACATCTAGACATATGCTAGTGAACTGTCTGAATGTCAAACAAATGAAAATCACACAGACATCCAGACAGGGAAAAAAAAAACCACATTACATGTACACACACACACACACACACACACACAACATCAAGCTTGCATCAAACTTCTCCTGTGCAATACTAAATGCCAGAAGGCAGTAGAGAAATCCCTAGAGGGTAGAACATCCTGAGAAAAATAGATGACATGGCCAAGCTGTTGTTCATTTGTGAATTTATTGGAAAAGTCAGAATAAAATTAGCAGCAATGAACACTGAAACCAGGAAGGTGTAAGGTGTGTGTATGAATACTTCCTATTGATCTGTTTTTAAACTTAATTTTAGGAAAAATTCTTTAAAAAATGTAATTTGAAAACTATAAGGTGAATCATAGATAATTCCAGTAAAATGAAGTTTGTTTTAATTACAAGAAGAAAAATAAGCCATATAAATTTTAGATTACTAATTAAAAATGAGGCAAAAGAAACAATATAACAAGTGATAGGAAAAATGGAAACAGCAAGAATGCATAAAAAAATACAAGTATGAGGATAAAAATAGAACCAGACCTATCAGTTATCACAATAAATAAATGGATTAAATGGGGCGCCTGGGTGGCTCAGTCGTTAAGCGTCTGCCTTCGGCTCAGGTCATGATCCCAGGGTCCTGGGATCAAGTCCCACATCGGGCTCCCTGCTCAGCGGGAAGCCTGCTTCTCCCTCTCCCTCTGCCTGCCGCTCTGCCTACTTGTGCTCTCTCTCTGTCAAATAAATAAATAAAATCTTTAAAAAAAAAAAAAAAAAAGAAAACAAAGACACCAATTTCAGAAACCATGAAGGAAAAGGGTGAATAGATTTAACTTTAAAAAAATGTCCATCCAAAGAGACCATTAATAAAATTAAATGACAGACCACAACTTGGGAAAGATTTTTATAAAATGCGTGATTTCTATAATGTAGAAAAATCTCTTACAAATTAATAGGAAGAAAGAAAAATGTCTCCATAATAGTAATAATGTTAGAGAAGTTGTGCTGGATACAGAAGTACATTTGGATAACCTTTCTGGAATTCAGTGATGGATGTTGGCAAAGATATATCTATAAGAATGTTCATCTCAGAATTGTTTACAATAATGAAAATTAGAAGCAACTCAAAAATTTAACATTCTAGCTCATTTAAGTAACTTACAGTACATCCCATATAATGGAATGCTCTTCAGCTATTTAAGAAATGATGTAAAAATAAATAAATAAAAAATGGTATAACGGGCGCCTGAGTGATGCAGTTGGTTAAGCATCGGACTCTTGATTTTGGCTCAGGTCATGATCTCAGGGTCATTATATTGCGCCCCACATCCAGCTCCACACTCGGCACAGAGTCTGCTTGAGACTCTCTCTCCTTCTGCCCCCCAAAATAAATAATAAAATAAATTTTTTTAAAAAATTTAAAATATAAAAATGAATATTGGAATATAAAGTTACCAGTACATTAAGTGAAAAGCATAAATTACAAAACAGTATATGAAATATAATCCTGTTTCCATACAAATAAACATATTTATATATGTATATAGATTTGCATGGAAAATAATTTGGAATGAAGTATTCCAAAATGTTTACTATGGTTATGTCAAGAATTATAGAAGAATTTTTTTATTTCTATTCTATATATATAAAGATTTTTATTTATTTATTTTAGAGAAAGAGAGTGAGAGAGCATGGTGGGGAGGGGCCAAGGGAGAGGGAGTTCCAAAGCAGATTCTACCCTGAGCAGAGTGGGCTCAAGGGCTTAGTCTCTTGACCCTGAGATCATGACCTGAGCCAAAACCAAGAGTTGGACGCTCAACCAACTGTGCCACCCAGGTACCTCACTATTCTTTATATTTTTATAGTGAATATATATTCATTTTGTAATTTTTTACCTTGATATGTAATGTACAGTACTCTATTACTGCCTAAAACATTTTAAGAATAGTATCGTCAGTAACCAATCTAGCCTATGTTCAGTCTTTTTTTTTTTTTTTTTAAGATTATATTTTTAAGTAATCTCCACACCCAACATGGGGCTCAAATTTATAACCCCGAGATCAAGAGTCACATACTCTACTGACAGCCAGCCAGACATCCCATTCTTCTTTTTTTAATAGTAAAATTGACTTTTTTTTCTTTTGGTGTTCAGTTATATGAATATGTATGGATTCATGTAAACTCCACCACAATCAGGATACAGGATAGTTTCATCACCCTCAAAAAACTCCCTCTTGCTATCTCTGTATAGTCACACCCTCCCCTCATCCATTACTTCTGGCCATTAATTTGTTCTCCATTACTATAGTTTTGTTTTTTCAAGAGTGTCATGTAAATGGAGTCATAGGATTGTAAAGTTTTGAGACTAGCTTCTTTCACTTACATGGTATCTTGGAGATTCATCTGAGTTGTTCCATGTGTCAATAGTTTATTTCCTTCGTAGTAGTCCATTGTATGGATGTATTATAGTTTGTTTATCCATTTATATCCATTGAGGAACATTTGGGTTGTTTATAGTTTCTGACTATTACAAATAAGGGTGCTATGGATATTTGTTTATAGTCTTTTGTGTGAACATAGTTTTCATTCCTTTGGGGTAAATTTCCAGGTTGGAGATTGCTGGTCCTATGTATGTTTAACTTTCCAAGAAACTGCCATATTGTTTTCCAGAGTGGCTGAACCATTTTGTATTCCTACTAGCAAAGTGAGAAGTCCAATTGCTCTGTATCCTCATCAGCCTTTGATATTGTCAGCATTTTTTATTTTAGCCATTCTAATAGTTGTGTAGTATCTGTCTTGTTGTTTTAGTTTGCATTTGCCTAATGGCTAAAAACGTTGAATATCCTTTCATGTGCTTATTTGCTATCCTTTTATCCTTTGTGGTGAAGTGTCCAGATCCTTTCCTAGTTTTTAGTTATTGTGTTTATTTTCTGATTGTGTTTTGAGAGTTTTTTCTGTATTTTGGATAAGGGGTTTTTTAGATATGTGATGTCCATACATTTTCTCCCAATCTGTAGCTTATCTTTTTATTCTCTTGGTAGTCTTTGGCAGAGCAGTAGTTTTTAAATTTGGTGAAATCCAGTTTATCAATGTTTTTTCTTTTATGGATTGTGCTTTTGATGTACTTTCTAAGAACTCTATCCAACTGCAGTTAACAAAGATTTCTCCTGTATATTATCCCAAAATGTTTATTGTTTTATGTTTTATATTCAGATCTGTGATCCATTTTGAGTTCATCTTTGTATAAAGTGTGAGGTTGGTTCATTTTCTTTACACATGGATGATCAGTTGTTCATCACCATTTGTTGAAAAGACTATCCTTTTTGCAGTGAGTTGCTTTTACCTCTTTGTCAAAGATTAAATGGCCACATCTGTGGATTCATTTCTGTAGTCTGTTCTGTTGCATTGATTTAAGTATCTGTTCACCTCATCAATATTACACTGTCTTATAATATTATGGCTTTGTAGTAAGTATTAAAATCAGATAGTGTGATTTCTTAAACTTTGTTATTATTTTATAAAATGACTTTAGCTGTTCTAGTTCCTTTCTTTTTCCATCTAAGTTTTAGAATAAGTCGCATGTACCTACAAAAAAGTCTTGATGGGACTTCAATTGGTACTGTGTTCAGTCTGTTGATCACTATGGAGAGAATTGACTCTAATATTTTGAGTCTTCAATCCATGAACATAGTATGTGTCTCCATTTACTTAGGTCTTTAGTTTCTCTTACCAGAGTTTTGTAATCAGTGTATACATTCTCTACATACTTAGATTTATACCTAAGTACTTCATTTTTCTTGGAACTGTGGCAAATGGTATTGTTTTTTTAAATTTTGTTTTTCAATTGTTTTTTGTATATAAAAGAAAGTTTGGAATAAAATATTCTGAAATGTTTGCAATAGTTATTTCAGGTGGTAGTATTATAGGTGACTTTTATTTTTTGTTTATTTGTATTTTCTGTCTTTATAATGAATATGCATTACTTTTGTAATATTTATTGTTATTCTTTTAAAAAAAAAAAAAAAGGACAAGTTTTTAGACTGAAGTTACTATAGTATCAGCACAACTTTGGACCTAAAGGTGATTACTTGTATCCCTGACATATCCTGGATAAGATTCTTGGGAGAGGATGAAAAGGAAATTTCCCCAGGAGAATCCCATGAGAATTAGAGAAGTAGAACTGGATATCAGGGAATAATTATAAATAAAAGGAGTTTAATGTAGTTGGTTAAGATGAATCAGGAAAACTTTTCTTAGTTTTAAATGATTTGTTCTACTACATATTTGTTACTTATGATGGACTTTGTGTAATTGGTTTATAAATAAAAGTTCTCAACTCCCATTTTAAAATTATTTTACCTTTACTTTATCTCTTCTGAATCTAGTTTAGAACTTCTGGTACCTGCTAGTGGGCTTAGGGAAGCAGTGTGGTATAGAAGGTATGAGAACTAGTTCACAGTTATCTCAGAATGTCAGCACCAATACCAAAGAGACAATGAAATCAGCTGGAGTTTTAATTGTTGTTCAGAAGATGTTTGGGATTTTTTTAGAAACAGGGAGAGATCTGAGTGTGCCAAAAGCTATAAAAAGAGAGAATTAAGATGCTAGAGAGCAGGAAATAAGACTTCTTCACTTGTGTACATGGATTATGTATTCACTACTAAAATGGCTAGATAGATTCCCCAAATTATAGGGCTCTATCCCTCCAAGTTTCTCTTTCCTGATAGTCACTTTCTCAGCCTATAGGTGGTAGCTGTCTAGCTGTTACAAGAAGGGCAAGAGAGAACGGCTAGTAAGGACACTGAGATTGTTGTTATTATTTAAACCTTGTGGTAAAAAGGAAGTAAACTTGAGTAAACTGAAGAAAGATAATAAACTTTGACAGTGGCATGGGATACTTTTGTTTTTCACCAGTGATCAAGATATTTTGGTTTTTTTATTTCAAAATTTAACTATTATATCTGCAATCAGATTTCTGATCACATATTCTTTGCTGTGTATTTTTGAACAACTAAGCATTACTGAATGAGTGCGCCTCAGTTAAATGCAAAAATAGGTACATTGCACATGGTACAGTAGTTGCTAATCAATGTTTCTGAATTCTTTCTACAAAGAAGGTAGCTACAAGCAGCTATATCCTGACAAAATCTGTATTTTTCATTTGTCCTTTTCTTTTGGATCTTTTTTTCTCACTGTCATTATCTATATCAACAGCTCACTTAAATGGTGAGTTTTTGCATTCTCTTAAGTTTGGTCACATCTGAGAGTTGACTGTTTTGCAATAGATTTCCCTTATTTCAGCTACCTCATTGATGCCATTTCCCCATGATCAGTTTTTGCATCAGAAGAATGGAGAGTGCCAGATTGTCGTCATCATAACAGTAATTAATACAGTTGAGTGTTTGCTACGTAGCAGGCATTGTTCTAAGGACTTTATACTTAACCAACTCTTTAACCATCATAACAGCCCTTTGAAGAGGTACTGTTATCCCCATTTTATTAGTGAGAAAAGAGACATAGAGATGTATAACTTGCCCAAGATAGTAAATAGTGGAGTCAGGATTTGAATCCAGCCATTTTGGCTCTAGAGTCACTGATTTTAGCCGCTACGTTATCGTGCTTCATTTTACTGGCTATCGTATTGTTTACCTTTAGCTAACAACCAGCAGGCATACTACAAACATTATCAACTATTTGTAAAATTAACTTACGTTACAGTAGTCCAGAATCACAATCAAGATATCTCCAGAAAGATTTGTGATTCTCTGATGTGAAAAAAAAATTTTAATGGAAATATGGGTGCTTGAGGTAACC